>NW_027175854.1:5652500-6252500 GCF_023055335.1 Clinocottus analis
CCTTTATAATCTCTGCCATACCCTGGCACTCTTGACTTTCATAAAACGGCGTGTTTACATATCGCTGATGGCTGAGGGCTTCATTTCTGTCGGCTCGTACTAATTCTTGCTTTTCTCCCCCCCCCCTCTTCAGGCTGAACTTGAATGCATCAGTGTTACCAACCCCAAGCTGCTTAGCACATCATGATTCCCCTCAAACTCTGCTCCCAAACCACAAATTTAAATATTTGCGGTGGTGTAATTGCCAGTGTGGTTTACAGGCTCTGGCGGTTACTGTACTTTGACATGTTTGACTCTTTTCACAGACAATTACGGTTCACCTTTGGATCTTTTGCTATTTAGGTTGGTAGGGCAGCGCTAAAGTGAATACCCTTCGGTTAGTGAGCTGTTTAGTGTGGTGGGTAGATGGTAATAAATAGAGCTGCGGCTCATGACAGAGGTTGACATGAACTCATAACTCACAGAGAGCACCTTGACTTGTCAGTGTGTGGGTAGCTGTCGGTATGAGAGCGGGGAAATAGTCACTTAATACTCGACTGCAGTCTAAGAGTCAGCTCCGCGTACGGACTGAACCAAATTTACATTTGTATGTATAATAGTGAGAAAACAAAACGACATAACGAGTGTTGAAGGTGGTATTTTCTAAACGTCACTTTTAGAATCTAATCCTATGTGTTATCTGCAAATAATAATATATAATGAGCGCAGTTTTTTAACATTTTGAATCATACTGTCATCACTGGTGACCCATGCCCAGGTGGCATGCCGCGCAGCCAAACGGTTGAAACCCACAGACCTTTTCAAAAAAGAAGTTTCCAAAGATCACAATATATGACTTATATGTTGGAAATGTGTCTGAAATTATGCACAAGACATCTAGAATATTTTAATTGGCCTGAATGGTGCCGCCATAAAACGTAAGCACAGACCTCAGTGTAAACATCTTATATCTTCCAAAAACTGGTGCAGGATGTATTACACATTATACTGTCAGTCTTGGAGTTAGATGATTTAAATTAATTTAGCAAGCAGTCATAAGAGAATTTAGGGAATTTTTTAAAAACATTAAATAGATGTCTATCAAATGCTTTTTTCTTCTAAGCCAATGTGTTAACTACCCCTGTGCACATACTATTTTCAGAGTTATAGCTGATTGACTGGACATACCTATTCTCAGGCCAAATCTTACACTTAACTGGCCAAAATCCCTCCAGTGTGTTTTCCCACTGAGCACTACATCACTGTGGTTGCTGC
Organism: Clinocottus analis; assembly: GCF_023055335.1. Taxonomy (NCBI): domain Eukaryota; kingdom Metazoa; phylum Chordata; class Actinopteri; order Perciformes; family Cottidae; genus Clinocottus; species Clinocottus analis. The sequence goes on from NW_027175854.1 coordinate 5,653,755, forward strand.
TCTCTGTTGCTTTTTTTTCTTCACCAGATGGTGTGAAAGTCAGAAACGTGCTGCTTTTTTCACAGCACCTCACCCTCATAAACAGCCAGTTTACAACTGTTTGGGCCAGTCGCTGACATGAGTACACACATGTCATACAGCACCATTAAAATCCAGACCAGACCTACCACACACTCTGTAGGAAAAGAGAGCAGGCAGGGGCGAAACGGCCGGGCCGAATCTGGATTAAATCCTACATTTAAATTTGCATGACACCTTCACGCTGTAACTTTTTTTTTTCAGGATGTCAGTTTTTAATATTACATCTCGTAGAACTATTTATTCGACTGGAATAGAGACAAACATCCACACAGCCAAGGACCAACCACTGAAGTGGAAGATGAGAAAGCGGTCAGACTAGGCTTACACTATTGCGTTAAAGGTCACGCCTTGCTGATGCGTTTTAACAATCACAGATTAGGGGGGGGGGGGGGGGGTTGCCGTCGTCTGGGTCAGAACACCAGGCTGTCATACTTTGTGAACCACAGTTGTGAAGCCTCAAGTTTGACGATTTGCTTGTAACCATATTGGATTGCTCCTGGCGCCATCTTGGCCTTTTGCAACAAGTGAAGGGAAGTTACCATATTTAGACTGCGGGGGGAGTGACGCAGAGATGCCGTGTATGGCTCCGGTAGCGGCATCGACCTGTCAATCATAGTAAGCATGCCCAAATAACAAACTCCACCTTATGATCTATTTTACTCTAAATGGGACCATGATTACTCACGTGTACCATGTTCACTGAGGAGATAAATCAAACAGAAGTAGGGTCATTTTCTCATAAACTTCTACTCAATCAAACTTCTTTTTGCAACTAGAAGAGTCTCCCCCAGCTGGCCGGCAGTGAGAATGCAAGTTTAAGGACACTTCAGCATTGCTTTCACTCTTCAGAACCGGAGGTTTATTTGATTACATTGAAAACCAAATAAGCCTTGAGGTAAAGTCAGTCAATATTCAATCAAATACTCAGTGTTTTGCCAGTTGAATGCCTTTCATGCAAACTAGTAACTCTATCTCAGCTCTCCCACGGCCGTATCCAGTTAAGTTACTGCTGATGGAAACCAAACATGTTCTACAACGTATGCGTCGTTTCCTAAGAATATCTTCTGCAAGTCAATACATTGATATTTCATTCATATTTTCCAATCTTGGATTTATTTACTAGTAATAATGTCTTATCAATGATAGTACAATTCGTCATCTTTGCCTTTACTGCTTTTACTGCCTTAAAATGCATCTATTTGCAACATACCAAAAGTCAAGACGCTTCTTTTGTGAGATGTTAAATACTGATTCAGTGACCATGCGTCACCGTTTTCTAGTCCGTCTGTATGGAGATTCCTTTTGATCTTCTTTCTCTTCAGAAATGAAATATTATCTGGCATATTTACGATCCTAAATACAACCCATACAGCCATGAAACACATTTTACCAGTGGGACGTTAACATGTCAGGAGCATCTGCAATGTATCGTGTGATGCATCTCTGTCTGTTCTTAAATTGGAGGATAAAGCTGTCAGCCGCTCTGAAAAACTCACTGGCTGTTAAGCTGCAGAGTGAAAGGCACCTAAACATATACATTTTGTTGCACTCATCGGGTCAAAGACCTCAAACTCTGCACTTGAAAGACATATTTCATACGGCCCACACTTCTCTCCCAGTCATCGCAGGGGAAGCCTGTCACAACAGCTTGTTTTGATTTATTGAAAGAGTTGAACTCCTCACCCCTGACCCCATTCAAACCCAGCAGTTTTTCCTTATACACCTGGAACTGGCTCTTAACGTGCCTGCCCAGGGGCTAAAATACAATTTGGACCACAAATACCGCACTCCTATATGAAAGGAAAAGAGTAAGGAAAATGACATATGTATCTAGCAAGTAGCACTGAACATTGATGATTCTGAGTGGGAATTGTGATGCAGGAGCTGTCCCGTTTCATTATCGAGGTAAAGCATAAAGGAGAGCAACACCCTGCCCAGAGGGGACGAAGATATGAAGAGACAGAGGAAAACATGACTTGTGTTTTGTGGCTTCCACTCTCTCCCTCTCTCACTGGAGTTATTGAATCCTTTTTTCTTTCATTGGAGTGGGGAGTTTTCTGGTTGGCTCTATGAATGAGCCTGCTCTGTTGGCCTCTCCGTGCATCGCCACGCAACCGATCGCTGTGTAAGCTAATTTTCCACATATATACTTCTGTACAACTTTTATACTTCCTATAAGACTCCTGACATTCATTATTTGACTCTAACGATCTGTCATTCAGTCAATTTGTTTTTCCATATATCTTTCACATTGTGCACTTTTTATAGTTCCATTGGTCTTACACAAATTAAAGTGTATCTTTGTGTATTTGTGTGATGCCACTCTTTATAACTTTTATTTTTTTCAACGCAAGCAAACGGTCTGGAGCAAATGAGAGAGTGTAGTTAAAGAAATATGATTTTTTTCTGTTTGTGTTGAGGCTGTTTCAGATGATGTAGTTGGTACCGATTTAAAAGTTGGCCATGTTTCATTGTGACGTATTTGCTGGGAGGCACGGACGTTGTTGGATAACCAAGCTCACTGTTCTATTTTGAGTTAGTAAACTAGGGGTAGAGGATAGAATGATTCGGGAGGAAATGGGATGAACGAAGGGTTTGGTAATTGACAAAGAAAGCCAAATCTTTCTTTTCAAAGTAACTAAATGGAAGAAAAAAAAACTTAAACAGTAACATAGGGAAAGACCAGGTTAAGATAACACAACCAAAAACAGCCTTGATTCCTTAAATCTGCTCTTAGTTATAATCTAGACCTCGATCACAGATGATCTGCAGGCCTAATTTGACATCTATAGGATCGTAACGGCAGATTACTCAAATCAACTAGGCACAAAATTGCCCCCGACGCCACGTGTTTTAGATAGAAGCTCTGTGAGAAAAACAAGAGAAAAACTACAATGTGGAATGCTTTAAAAAAAAAAAAGGGACCCTGCATACAACTTCCCATTGGTATCCTCTTTCTGTACTGGGATGTATAAAAGGCTGAGCAAAGACTCGCAGCAGGATGCGAGGCTGGCCGGGATCATGTGTTTTAAGTGGAGGCCGCAATATGCAAACTGAAGGAATACATTTTGGAAGGTCTGGACGAGCAAAAACACGTTTGAGGGAAAGAAACACTGTTCTGTCTCTGAAACGAGCTGAAAGATTGTGATCAAACCTCCAGTGCATTACAGTATGCAATTGATTTAAATACAACACAGCTGCTTGTGTTGCTTGGTACAAGCCAGTCTCAATTTCCTTACATCAATTCACTTTGGATTAATTCAAAACTTGATGGTCCTGTTTTAGACTAATGGTTTTGCTGATGTCAATCTAGTCCTTTTGAACCCACAATCCGTCCTTCAACTCTGCAGTGTGTGAAGCCTCAATCTGTCAGTATGGTCGATCACAGCTTTCTCTTGGCGTGACCCCACTTTCTACTTGCAGCCCCTTATCACAAATTGCGTTACGCTAAATCTATGTGTGGGGCCCATTTCAACCAAAGACTGAGATCATTTTATCTGAGCATAACGATGTACAATTATACAGTAATTTATGGGAAAAATGCAAAGATTAGAAACAAATAATCCGTAAATAAATTACCTTTTTACAATCCCTTCGGATTTATCTTTTAAACCCTCAGGGGTTACTGCAGGCAAATGGTGAAACATATCTATCAGAACATACACATGATATCATCCAAATGTAGATTGATGTGTGGTAATTTTTTATACTTGATAATTTATTTAGGCATTTTTACAGTTTCGTGGATATTTTATTCATAGCAAAACTTGATCTCTACCACAGTCGACTCCATGTACTCCACGTGAAGATAATCCCGACACTCAAAGGTCTTGGATTTTATCGCTGGAGCAAAGAACATTTCCATAAGTGCTGTGTACTTAAGTACAATTTTGAAGAGTTTTACTTTTATGAAACTTTATATTCCTAGTCTGTGTAATATTGTAATTTTTGAGATTACCATATTTTACACCTATATGTTACTGTGCAAATAGAGAATTTACACTCAAACAATGTTGCCTCTATACGGCACTTTAGAGTCGACATAAAAAACTCACCTGAGGCCAGGTGGTCAGGTTGGCCGAGCCGGGTTGGACCCTCGTCTTGAACGGCTTGTAAAATCCTCTCACTTGCTTTTATTTTTACAAGTAGGCTATGAGACAGTATTTCGAGGTAAAAAAGGAGACATTTAGTAGTAGGGACATCCAGAACTAGCAGTGCTCCGCTTTACTTTGTTAAAAACTGCTCACTTTTACGGAATTTTCGAACTTTGATCACAGTTTCATATGACCACAGGGAATAAGCTGGTGTGTGCTCAAGCGCCAGAAGTTATTGGCAGAAAAAGCCAAACTGAGGAGAGTGCATAGACTATTGCAGTCTGACAGATGTAATCCCTAACACGGCTCCAGAGTGCTGTGTGGCACCACAAATTTTGAATGTGAGTTTATTTAAAAAACAACCTCACACCACAGGCCTCTTATGTGCTCTGTTTCTCATTTATTTTCAGCATAAATTCAAAGCTGAAGTTGCTCAGCACAATCTCAAGGGAACTTGTGCAGACAATTTTGCCGTTTTTTTACCCGGACGATAAACACGGCGAAAAATAATTCATGTAAAAGAAAAGACAAAGTGACTAAAATGTAGGGAGGGATGTGTAATGATCCATATTTTTAATTTCCATGAGTTAACATAAAGCTGCGGCAAATCATACATTTTGCTTGCAATTTTACTCATGACGATTTCTTTGTAAGCTAAGCAAAATCACCTCTCCCATCATTCTGGGCACCTCCCCCAAATACTACCCATAATGCATTTCACTTTGATGCATTTCAACACAGCATCACTCATCAACATGGGTCTGCGGCTGTGACGGAAACATTGAGATGATTCTACTTTGAGATAATAAATTGGCCCAGATAAATAAGGCGTCCTGATATGTGAAAATGACAGATGAGGTGGAGGTGAAGAGAGCCACAACTCCTATTTCCTCTGCCACAGTAACACCTCCTGTACGTGTAAAGTGTTATGACTCAGGACATTCAGAATTTCAAAGTCCTGGCTCACTTTTTAAAACTTTTTTTACGTATCCCTTCAAAGATTTTCTTTCAAGACATTTTCTTGACCATGCATGTTAAGTCCATGGTTTTGCTTTGGAAATGGTTGGAAAGCCTGCATGCCAAACTAAGATATCACTTCAAATAGCCCCGGCTCCACTCCTGTTTTGTATAGCAGACTTTACATGGGCACTGTGTCAAGATACAGTCTACACAGTCTCGATAGAGAGGTGTTCAAGCCCTAAACCAAAGCCGTACAGGATGCTCTTATCCTCCGCCATCACAGTCTGGCTTCTGACGGCTTAACATTCCTGTGTTGTTTTGGATGACTTTTACCTTTGTCTTGTTTCCTGTTCTTCTTTCTATGTTAAATTGAGCAATTGACATCTGCGCTTATTCCATTTGTCTCTGCTTCTGTCGTTCTTGAACTGTTTTTTTTTTCCCTTCTTTTTTTTTTGTCCGGGTTGTTTTTGCATCGCCTTGTTTTACTTCTACCCTCCATCTCCTTCAACAGCCTGTGCCTGTTTATGAAGTAGAGATCATATCAATTTGACAATAAAGGATTGACCCATTGAATTCAGCCCGTTTCTGAGCTGTGCGTCTCATTATGGCTGAGGGAAATTGAAAGAGAAATGTTTTGGTGGTGGTTGAGATGTTAGCATTCTTTGGCTTGACTTTAGAAAGGTTTATTTCATGGAGCAGAGCTGTATTTGTGCCCTGTGTTTGCTGGTTTGGGTCTTTCAAATTCATACAACCATCTCATCTCTGTGTTTTATCATAGCTTTCTCAAATCACTGCTATCTTCTACAGGAAGTCATAACAGACAAAAACGAGTTAGGATAAATTCACTTTATATGAAAATAGGCTATATTATAGTTTTATATCTTAAATGCTCTGGTATTTTGTGCATTGATAGTGAAACAATATTTTTACAACCACAAACTGTTTTAGATAAGATTTGGAATAATCATTTTTAAAAAAGTACTATTGTATAGGCCTCTATTGGCTCAGTCAGTAGTTTCAACCTAAAACTGGACTTTACTCGTTCTTCATCGATCTATGTTGTTTTTATATGCACATAAGTACCTAAATTGAATGTGCTGTAGGTTTTGAAGTGGTTTAAACCCATGACAGTGCAATCATTTTTGTACTTTGCGATCCCAAGCTGATTTTTCAGGCTTGTACGCAGACACATTCAAATCTAACATACCTTGGTTTTGGTTACCAAATTTCTCTCCTTTGCTATTATATTCAGCATATCTTCATACTGCAGAGTTTAGATCAAAATGATAACATATAGTTGCAAGCAACATCATTCTAAATGGATTCCAGGCGAAAACAATCACTTTAACAACTATTTTCCAGGGCCCATCCAGTGGTAAAGAATCTTGGTGCCTGCTCGGATGAATATTATATTAACATTAACAGGCTCTTAGGTCTCAACACCACAAGTTGGCTACGTTACATAAATTATCAAAGATTGAAAATACAACATTAACTGCTGCTATCCAGTAATTTAATTGTGGGTAAGATATGTTAACATAAAGCACTTAGTGCTTCTCTGCTGGATTCCTGTCGCCGTCTAACATTTTAGCGAAGCGGCTCCCTGGATGTCAATGTTAGTGTGTCGGGGCATTCACCACTTCCTTACTGTCCCACGGCCACACTAAGACATTGATACAACTATTTAAGGGATTACAATTGTGTATGTTCATGGTTCCAATAGGTGATGAATCCAAAGGACTTTGAACCAAAAATGTTATGCATTTTACCACAAATGATGCAATAATGATGACGTAAAGACTGATAGATTACGTTATAATGCTACCTCATAATTACTCTCAATCAGCTTGACAGTATTTTATCATATTGTCAAATGTATTTTGTCTAAAACTTGCACTTGACTGCTAATAGCTGAGGTTGATATTTAATACAGAGGGGGGGGAACAGACTGTCCATCAAAGACATAAAACAGTATGATTGATGATGATGAGCAGGGAGAAGAAAAAGTTCTATCCAAGCAAAGCCTGTTTTTTCCAGACATTTGATATGACCGTTAATATAGTTCTGGCCTTGTTTGTAAAACAGGATGTTGGCTGTGGGATCTTTATGCCAGTGGATAACCAATAATTTTTCTGTTACTTGTCTTTGACATGCTTTTCACGTTTATGGATGGCTTCGTCTCCTTGACTATTAAAGACCCTGAGCCTTTACTCAACTGTTAGCAACTTGCCGAGGCAATACAGTGATTTTCCAGTAAAATCTTTGGCCGGTTAGTACATCCGATGTCCTAGAAATGTCAAATCCTAAACGTCAGTCTATTATTTAGAGTTGATAATAGTTTGAGTAGCTTAACTCGCTCTTTTTTAACATCTCTCTTCCTGCCTGTGTAATTTATGTTCCTAAAACCACTGCGGTGTCAAATATCTACACAAGAATAAAAAGCCTTCAAAATTGGCCAGGGGCAAGGCATATTAAAGCCAAATGTGTATGGCTTTATGCCATTGGCAACTAAAACACAGCATACTATAGACTAAAGAAAGTACCAGACACCTCACTGTCATCTTTATACAGGTCTTAGTACTTGTGAGAATAGGCTACTGCGGCTCTAGCAGAAAACATGCTAGCTATGGCCATGCGGGCTCGAGTGGCCTGAGCACTGCCTGTAGCGTTTGTTTATCCAACATGCTGTAATGTTATGAGAACTGCTGCTCGGGCCCTGGTTGTAATGTAAATATCGATGTGCATGGAAAAGGAACGCTATTTAAGACCTACCATATGTTCTAATAATTTGAGCCACTGATTGTGGAGGCTGGATGTCTTTCTAAGGACGAATACTGTTGTGCTCCCCATCTGCTCTTCCGCTTACTTAGTACAGGTGTGCAGCAAGCGGTGTATTTAACTTGAAGGAAACCTTTCTGTCCACTGATAGTGAGATCACGTCACTTTACTTACAACATAAGTGATCTATTTTCCCACTTACGATTCCATTTCTTTTACATGTAATACGTTCATTGTAAGTAATGAGCGCATTATGCTAAAAGACATAGAGAAAAAAGAGAATAGAGAAAAAGACTGAAAACAAAGTAAGTGTCATCAATTCCAGATGGGATACAGAAGAATTAGACTTATTTAAATGATCCTGTGTCCAAAAATTACATTAATAAACAACAACTGTGCTTTAGTAAGTGTGCTTTTTATAAAACTAGATTCTTAACAGGATAACAAATATACAAGGTTGAGTTATTGTCATTGTACAACAAGGTTGCACATAAAAATGTAGTTTTTAGTCTAGCTTTTGATCAGAAACACACAAAACAAATATATTATGTGTTATATGTGGCGGTTGGATGATGTATTAGTTCAGTATCTGCTGATTTCTTCTATGGTTCCATGGTTATTTTAAGTTTAACAATCTTTCCGCAAGCGTAACCATATGTTTTAGAATCCTGAAGCTAATAAATATCGAGCACAGGACATGAACCCCGTTATCTAGTGTAAAAGTTGTGTGCTTTGTACACGCGGCCTTACAGACCCAGAGAACCTTCCACAACGTCTGTGCGGCATAAGAAAGTTTAACTTCCAGGATCTAGGCAGCGATTGTGTTTCCTCCAAATAGTAGACACTTATAGACCGTTATAAAAGCTGTCACTTCATAGCAAAGTTCAGTACAACATATACCAACTCTGTAAGTTTCTATAACCATGACATGAGCTAATCTGTGAGCCTTTCACTCAGTGGTGCCACATATATAAATGTCGCTGCGTGTTGCGAGTTAGCTGTGAATGAGAGCTTTCAGGTCTGTCCCTGGTCATTATCTCGGCCATCTCCCCACTCCTGGAAAGACATACAGTCTACATATTGTTCATTGATGTACATGTTTTTGGCCCATTTCATAGTTTTAAAATGTATGAAATTGGCCTAAATAAATAATCAGTGGAAATATATGTCAGATGTCACTCCAGAAGTGTGCTTCTTAAACAGGGGGTTGGGCCTGAACTACGGGCTGCCGGCCTGTTTCTAGTTTCTAGTAGGAGCTTGAATGGATATGACTGCTTCTATTTCTTATGCAGGGAACATGTAGCAACACTGATGTGACGTTATACTCAGCAATAACATCAAATGTTTATAGCTGGAGTACAAAGTAAAAATGTTATTAAGATTTGCCATGTGAAAACCAATAACCAGATTGTTATATGTTGATTTTTAACAAAGCCATGCAAAGAAAACATCTGTGAAACCAGCGTGGGAGAACTAAATTTACCACAGCATGGAAGAATGCAATATTATTTACAAGTTAGCTCTACAGCATCATCATTTTTACAGTTATTGTATGTTGTTTTGTTTTGAGGCAAATGTGGAAGTAGTAAAATAGAAAAATAAATATGAAAGTAGTTTTGTCCCAAATATCTAAACCTGTTTTCACTAACCTAGATATTGATGCTTGCTGTATCGCTGTCGACATTTTTCTTTGGCAAACGAGGCGCAGGTGTTTTCTCACCACAAAGTCTTTTCAGTGTCGGACCGCACAAAAAACTGCTATTTACATGTTTTTTTTCTTGTTTTCTGCAGATAAAATGAATTCACCTCCGTGGGGGGAGGAAAGATATTCTTCCAGGATTGCATGATGTTTTTTTTCTGACAGAAACACAGAATAATGTAGTACTTGGTACCAATAATTGGTCGTATGAGAGAGAAACAGAGAGATGTAGTCACAAATCACCTGGCATATTTAGGCCCCAAAGTTCAGGTCAGTTGCCAAAGGCTACATCATACTCAAAGCCTAATTTCAGGAAAATGCAGACCTTCTAAAACATAACTTTCTGTTCCTACAGTCTGCCCTTTTCCGTGGCATCAATCATTTTTAATCAAAGGTGTCTGAATTTCATTTTTGTTTGTAATTCCATGACATAGGCACACAGGCAGGCTGAAGGTTTGGCCTTTCCCCCCCTGAGTATAAAACCTGTTCTTGTTAAGGTGGACTGCTGGAAAGAACAAATTACCTCCATTCAATGTCATCCATCATTCTTTTAGTTTGTCAAATTTCACTATGTATTTTTAAACTCATAAAAAAGAAGCTTCTTACAATTTATAGATTTGGGGTCTTGACGTCAATCTATTAGACCTCTTACATTTGGTTTGGTTGTTTTTTTTTTTCGCCTTGTGCCGCAGGGTTATTTAAATATCACCTTCTCTTGTCTCGAGCATATAATAGCAGAAGTCTTTTTTTCCAAACTCGGTCCCAAAAAACACATTGAATCCTTTGGGGGCACATCAGCTTTGATGGTTTACCTCCTATTAGAATTTGCGTGTGTATACGAATTTGTATGTGTGTGTGTGTCCCTTTGAAGTTTTGAATTACGCCCACCCTTCTGTGGCCCTACATTGTGCCGAACAGCTCCATTTGTCCCACCTTAATCCTCTGACGTAAACTCACATAAATCACACTGAGTTGTTTCTAAATGTGGGCAGGCTGGGAAACTCTGTCTCTCTGTCTGGTTTCCAAGTCCCATGGAGAGTTTAGGAGCTGCTGGGTATTCATTTAACTGACCACCTGTATTGATACTGATTTCAGCTTAGAGTAGAAAATAGATGCATGTCTCTTTTGCATGTGTAGCTGCCGCAGGAGCCCTTAGATGATTTAGAGGTGTCGAAATTAGATAAAGGCACCCTTACTTAAAAAAAAGAGAAGTAAAACATGAAACAGACCAAATACAAAGTATAAAACAAACTGTTTATTCTTTTCAGACATTGTTCCTCTCAGAACTGCTAAGCAGACACAAATTGCTTGCATCTACCTTAGTTAAAGAGAAAGGTTATTACATTTTATCAAATGTCAACATTGACCTTCTGAGCAGTACACAGTACTCAGTCCTCTTCCATGGTTATTACTCACTGGGACATCGCTTTAGCCAACACTTTTTAGTTCTAGAGATGAGGCAGCATCATGGCACCCATAGTGAATCGAGGCCAACCTCTCTCTATCGATGGCTCTGGGCCAGATTAAAGTGCCGGGGCTCATTGTTTACACAGCTCTGTGGTGCCACGGCCGAGCGGGCCCAAACAATGAGCCCCTGCTCCCTCTTGTCAGAGTGAGGGGAAGAATGGAGACCTCTTGACATGGCAACCTGAAGCCTCAATGCCCCCACTTCTCGCAGCTCAGAGGGTCAGGAGCGAGAAAGAAAGAAAGAAAGAAAGAAGGGAAGTTAGAGATAAAGAAGTAGAAGAACGGAGAGATGGAGAGAAAATGGCTGATATGAGGGCGGATGAAGAATTATCAATCACAGAGGAAGAGAAATAACGAGGTGAAGACAGGTGAAACAAAGGATAGTCCACGAAACGAGAGTAGCAGATGAAAAATATGAAGAGAGGTGGTGCTGAATGGAACAGGGGGGTACATCAGGAGATGTAAAAGTCGAAAATGTAATGCAAAAGAAATGTCAAGCACTTCATTGTTTAGCAGACAGCAGAAGTTTGACAGGATTCAGGAGCAAAGAAATAGTTCAACATTTTGGGAAATAACTTGATTGACTTATTTGACAAGACTTACACGAGAAGATCGATAATGTGCCAAAAGGTAGTTAGCATAGCTTAGCATGAAGACTAAAAGCCTGGGGAAACAATATCGAAAGTCCCACAATATAGAATCCAACTGTAAAACTCAATAATCAATATGTTACGATGCTAACGCTGTGGTAATATATGAATAGGACTTAACAGTTAAAAGGGTAGTAAATGTCATGTTTCAAGTTGCTTGCACTAACTAATCATTAGCATTTGGAAGTGGAGGTCATCATGTTTCTTGTTTTTTTGGTTGCAGGTCACTTTCTGGGCAACAATACAGTCATTGATGTGCTTCGTCGCCACGGATACGAAGTGGAGCACACCCCTGCTGGGAAACCCGTAAACAGGTACATTTACTGCTAAAATGCCTTTTAAGGGGAATAAACAGCAAAAAAAAAAGCTTAGTTCCAATAATGATGGGAAAGGGTAAATTGCTGGTAAACCAGATTTGGGGATGAATCCAAACACGAGACAAACTTGAAATTGTACACAAAAAACAACATCATGTAAAATGATTTATGATGAAAGAGTATTGGGTTAAAGGAGTAGTTTTCCCAGGGCCATTTCCGTTCCAGCACTTTTTTCAAAAGAAAAACCTCCATAAAGAGCAGAAGTAATGTCTGAGTTACAAGAGGAGACAGAAGAGACGGACAAAGAAAATCGCAGACAAAGTGAGAAATACAGAGATGACGGATGGAGAACTCAGCAGAAAATATTATGTTTCACCATATTTGTTGCACATTATGATTTCTTCAGAAAACATGAGTCTGTAAAACTCCAAGGCCCATACTTTATCACTTAAGTGGGTGTTAGGTTTCATTTCCATGCCACATTTTACAGGGCAACCACTGTCTTACAGCCTTGACAGGAATATATTCCTTTCAACTCTTTCACTGGATTTCAAAATGGGAAATCATTTTCCCAGTAAGCACAACTCCATAGTTGGTCCGTGTTCATTTGCAGACCTGAAACAGATGTTCAAGTTCTACTTTGCGTTGTCTGCAAATATGGAAAAACTGTGCTTAATAGATATCCATTGAAGGAGTCTCACTTTCTTCAACTGTTCCTAAACATAAGTATTTTTTCATCTTCTCGTCATAATTTATTACTTGACCTGTACTATTGACAATGGAGAGTTAGCGTTGAACCACATATTACATAAAGGGCACATTTTGGTGTGGAAGTTGATGATTAAATCTGATTCATAGCACTGTTTATTGTTGCATGAGATGCCAACGACCTTCATTGCCTTTCAACTTTTAGCACAAGAATAATACACTTAACTGTTATTCTATTAACTTTCAATACCAATTGTAATCTTCACAGGAATTTTCTAGGTGTTGTTCCCATTGGTTTGAACTGTTTTATCATTGTTTGTTTAAAACCAGGATGCTGTTAACTCAATGAGCTTTAAAGTTATAGTCCTGAACATTTTCCCGGAATCAACCCCCTGTTTTTGATACTATTTATCCCTCTATATATTAGTTTTCATTGTTACATGAGGAGTCTACCATTCCTGCACTGGAATCAAATTGTTCTCAATACGTCAGGGATTCACAAGAAACATTGCATTGTTTACTGTTCCCTGTCCTAAGGCAGTATCAGCGCTGTATTAAGTTACTGCTAATGCATACCAAATGCATACTGCTTCACATAAAAAGCATTCAACTGGTGAAACATGGGCTGGCTTTTACTGTAAGGCAATGAAACAACGTTGTTGTCACAGCAATAAGGGTTGACCGCGATCGTTCATCAAAAGAAGGTTACCATATTGTAACCCTCGTTCTGTGAGCACAGGCAGAGCCCGACACTGGACTCGATGTGTAACATTCCTCCAATCACGAGCACGCATTCACCCACTGGAAATTGGAATAGAGTAACGCCCAGAATCCGGAGGTGCCTTCGCAAAAACGTGCGGACGACATTCCCTTGTTTTGTGGAGACTAAATAACTATAAACACGTTCTAAATATTTGGTGTAAGCAGATATTCTCAAAATATATCTGAATATGACACTGCAGATCTCAAACAATTACCATGAACCAAGCTTAAGTGTTTTAAACAAGGTAGTCGGGGATGCAGTCCCGTATATGTAACAGAGTATGTGGAGTCAAGGAGTGCAGTGTGTCGGTCAGATGGGTGCTGGGATCTCATACTTAGATTTTTGAGTGGGAGGGGGAAAACAAATGCTCACTGATGCCCCTTATTCCCGGAAGCTGTCTATTTTTTTAATTTTTTTTTACTATGTAGATTGTAAGGCAGATAAATCTGACAAACTCCGCCAGACCCCAATGAAGTGTTGAAAAGGCCCAACTAAGAGCTTCTACCTCCTGCTGTGAAGCGTGTAGTGCAGTCTACCATAACACACTCCGCGGGTGGCTATCTCATTGCACATCTGTGTACTCTGTGTGAGGGTGTGAGGGTGTGTGTGTGTGTGTGTGTGTGTGAATGAATGAGTCTGTCGTCGACTCTGCTCCTCCGGCGCTCCAACAAGGCCATAGAATCCACTCCTGCCGCACAATCAATTTCTCCACCATTTCTCCATTTGTTCAGGATCCAATACTCGCAGGCAGTGACGATTTTTTGGCTTTGGTGTTGGAGATCCAGCTGAAGTGGCCTAGCTGGCCTCTCCAAACCAAAGTCAGTTTTGTATTGCCATGAATTCAACAAGCGTCCCTGAGACTCACATTGGTCAGGCCTAGTTTGTCACAATGGTCAAGTCTTTGCTGAACTAACAAAGCATCTGCAACCCTCAGTTCTATTGAAGAAAAACTAAAAACACTAAAGAATTTCTTCCCATCATATAATTTTACTCAAGAAGTATTGATCCTATTATGTGGGACAGACCGGTCACATCCTACATATGCTGACATTAAAGGTCATGTTTAACCATTAAGCGTAAACGGCACATCCTGCGACTTAATCCTTTCAAAAGTATCTTATGGTCCTGTGATTTGCACCCACTAGGAGATCCAGACCTGACTCACCAGACTCAGAGGACAACTATGATGAGCCCCCTCTTCTCGAGCCTTTCCTCCATGAGCTCCCTCACAAAGAGGACGATGAAGGGCATCCCCTGGAGGACGATCTGTTACCCCACATGCTTCTGCCACCGGACAGCCTGGAGCTGCTGGAGAAAGCGGAGAGAAAAATGCTGAAGAAAAAGAGGAGGAACAAGCAGAAAAAACAGCGGCACCGGCATTTTAATGACCTCTGGGTTCGCATTGAGGAGAGGTAAGAGGACATGGGGGGTCTTTCTTCTGACACACATCCGTCATCAATGACTGCGCTTCCTTTGCTGTGAAAAAGGGACGAGGAGAAATGTAGAGACAGCGAGATGAAGGGTCACAGGTGTGGACAATAGAAAAGAAAAGAGGAATATGGTAAACGCTCAGAAGAAAGACAGAGAGGATGTGGGAGGAGGGAGGGGAAATTGGAAATGTGTAATGCAGACTTTCCACCTGTCTATAGAATAGAACTGACACTTCCTGGTGTGATGCCGCAGGCTCAAGCAGCCACCATATCACATCACCATACTCTTCATGCAATCTGCACCCATATCACCACACACACACACACACACACACACACACACACACACACACACACACACACACACACACACACACACACACACATGCACACACTCCATGCAGTGTCGTATGAGTCCAGACTAGTTCCTAGATGGTATAAGTGTCTTCGATGGAAAAATAGCAGCCTGGGAATTCCTGCTAAGTATCCGGTTTTGTTCTCGCAGCAGCTCCAGGCAGGGATCTAACCGGACAACAAAACAAGCTCGCCTTTCAGACAAAAAGGAGACCTCTGCACAAGGTGTGGTCTGCCGTGTTGAAAGTTATTTTAGTTTGTTGTCAGGGCAAAATGTTCTGTTGTCATGAATATTATTGCGCATGTGGGCAGGAAGCAAGAAACGGTTTTCATTCACACCTCGGGGCCCTTAAGAGATTCCAGTTCACCTGATTGGACATTTTTGGACTGTGGGAGGAAACATTACATGCAGCATGTTGCTTTGCTAGTAGTGTGGAACGTAGCGCTTGTTTTCTATGGTTAGTATTAATATTATGCAGATGGCAACTGTGCAGAAACTCTGGTCCTGTGGAAGCCATAGGCTACTATTAACCATGCCATTTCAGTTCGATATTTAAAATCTGTGCTTTATATTTATAAAATGTCTCTACACGTTCATGCTACTTGACTCTTCTTCTTCCTTTGTTAATACAAAGATATAAATTCTCTTTACAATACATTTTTGCTTTGGTTGCTACAGTTTTCAACAGTCCAAAAACATGCCGGTTAGGTGATTAGGAGAATGTAAATGAATTGTAATATCAATATTTTTGGGTAAGGGTTTGCAAAACGGGACCTGTACAGGACTGTACAGGCGTTTTTTTTAGCATTTAGATATATTTTACCTCCATATCCATGTGTATTTTTCCACGTACAGTATACAACATTTTAAATTCTCGACAGAAAAAAGTGTCCAACCACGCAGAGTCTGTTTTTCATGGGAACAGAAGGGGTTTGTGAACGTTTGTGTATATTATGTCTGCAGAAATGTTTTCTGTCTTTCTGAGAGCCCCTGTATTTTCAACGGAAAGGAAACAGACTGTTTGTGTACATATGTTCGTGTACACGGTGCACGTCTTTGTATATTTGAATGTCTGAAAAGGTGGCTGAAGGAGAAAGGGACCGAGTGAGTCTGAAAAACTGAGGCAACTACAGGGCACCGTTCTCTGAAGAGTTTGATGCATGACACCTCTCTTTCCCCCAAATCTAAATAAACCTTCAGAATCAAAAACTATAATGTTTGCTCCGGACTATTAAATAGCTGCTTTAATAATTTACAGACACTTTAAAATAAATATATCTTGCGAAAACAGGAGTTCTGCCCGCTGTTTAGTCTGAAATAATCGCCCATACTAAAATGTATTAAATAACTAAAGCGTAAAGCTGCACCAATCAATGCATCTTAAATATAGTATAGAGTAATGCATTCAGTCCTGGTTCAAAGTACAACAAACATTTGTTTGATACATCCTAATATCACTTGTGCTTAACTCTCCAAACTTTTCCAGTTTTGGCTCTTCTTCAGCCAAACAGATTGCGGTCGGCCAGACAAACGGAAACTCGTTTGTCCACGCCAATCCCTCTAAACGCAGTCTCACAGTCAGCTAAGACGTTAATTTATTTCCTTTTTTTGAAATGGTGATAGACACACTTTCCTTGCCAAACTGCTGTTGCCGCCCACTGGAAGGAGGAGATTTCGACTCCAGGAACTTGGGTGTTTGTTTGGCCTGGCCTCGTCCCAGTCCCAGCCACACAAGCCACTCAGCAGTCTCTGCATCAAACAGCAGATCAGAAATGATTTAATTGCCAGACTTGTTTAAAAAAAAAAGGACAGATAGAGACAGACGGACAGGATATATAATATTAGGAGAAGAATAAAAGGAGAAAAGGAGAGAAGCATGTAGGCTTATTGGCTGTTGGTTTATAGCCATACACTGATAAATGAGTTGCACTCTGAGGATTTTTTTTTTTTATTGTTCTGTGTTGTGGATTCCTTTGCTTGGAATTGTTCCTTTGTAGTCTTCACCATCATTAATATTACCAATGTTTTTTTTGTTTTTTTTTCCTGCAGTTTGCATATTTTCTTTATAATTGTTGACGATATAGGGATGTAGAGAGTCCTGTTCTTTTGCAGATTATTATGATTTGCGGTCCAATCCCAAAAAACAGTAAAGTGGCTAAGCAGCGTAATTATTTTATATAAATATGGACATTAGTCTGGAAATAATGTCTTTTTAGAAATCTCTCTTATAATAAGATTTGTTTCTTTGAAGATAGATTTTAAAATCTAACTTGTCTGTCCTCTCTTTTCCTCTGTGCGCAGCGCTATGGTCCAGTCTCCGCCTCCCCCGCTGGTTCGCATCATCAACGGTCACATCACAATGCAACCACCTGACCGAGTCCACAGCCACCATCATCACACATCTTCAGCACGGACCTCCTCGACCTCTTCTTTACTGGTCTTCCTCTGCACATTGCTGACAGTGATCCCGCAGGCGTGGACTGTGTTTCTCGGGTAGAGCATGAGTTGAGACTCCGCAAAGCAGCCAGCCTTTCAAGAGGTTAAACTGTCACATGTGGCGGTTTCCTGTATCGGCTCATGTAAAGTGAGATCTGAACGTGCATCATAAGACCTAGAGGAAATCTGGAAAGGAGTGTGGTGGATCTCGGAGACGAAAAAACAGCACGGAGAAAGGATGTGAAATCAGCTACGGCTGCATGGTAACAATACACTCTCTGGATGTTGGGTTAGAAAAACTTTGTGTTGAATGGTAAGTTATGTCAATAGAGCATGCCTCTTACAAATTGAGGCCTTCATGGGCATGTACGTTCATAAAACGTTGGGATTCTTGAAACAAATGTTTCGTACGGTTCCAGTTCATTTACACACACACACAGAGACACACTCAGAGACGTAACAGAAACAGACACACACTTCAGGGGTGGGTACACAGAACCAGGCAGGAAAGAAAAGCGAAAGCTCACAAGCGGGAAGTGTTATCGGACATCTCTCTGACATTACGCAGCATGTCAGTTCCGTTATTGTTACAATAAACTCTACATATTCAACATTCAAACCTCTGAGAATAAAAGTTGTGGACTGTTCAGTGAATGAACATGAGAACATCACCCAAACTGTTGCTGAATATCAATTACCTTCAATAAGTACAACTGGAACCATATGTCCTTCGTGTGTGTGTGTGTGTGTGTGTGTGTGTGTGTGTGTGTGTGTGTGTGTGTGTGTGTGTGTGTGTGAGACAAGCAAAGTCTAGCAGCTCTTAAACCCCCCTGGCCTTACAAACAGAAGAGTTTCTCCTTGGACCTTAATTTATTCTTCCATTTTTTAGAAGAATTTGTTGCATTAAAGCCTATTGTGGGGGTTAATTGTACATATTGTTTCTAAATATTATAGATGTATTTTAGAATTATAAAAAAATAAGAAGAAAATGATCAAAAGTTTTGTTGTTTATATAAATATATAAATAGATATGCAGTATATTTTTGAAAACAATATCAGGAACTAACCACCACGGCCCATGTCAAGTGTGTATGACATTTTTGGAAGAGTCATCGTATTGTGCTTTATGTATCAGTGTTATCACTTGCTTTGCTGTATGCATCTGTTGAAAGGATTCACATGTGTTTTTTTCTCACATAGAGATCATTTGTTTAATTTATTTAACTTTAGTTATACTGTAGGCCATATCAAACATTCTTCATTTTGGTTTTCTTTTCAAATTTTTCCCAGTCGTGATGTCTAAATGTATTATTTCAAATGTTTCCAAGTATGATTTCAAATGCATATGATAGTAATAATAATTATAATTCAGTTTTAAATATCTAAAGCTGTCTCCACAGATAGACCCCATGCAGCATAGTGTTCTAGGCCGTTCACATTTCACTTGTGGCATGAGATGATTGTAATAGTATTACTATGACAACAATAAAATATTTATCAACATTAAAATCAGATTTGATTTCTCATGCTTGGCTGCAAAGCAAATCATTTGGGAAGTCGGTCCGAACCTGCCCTCCAGATGTTTTTTCCCTCCATTTTTTTTAAAATCTACCCTGGACATTGCCAAAGAACAGATTGCCATCATGAAGCGGTCCAGGGCTGTTTTGATCAATATGTTCATATTAACAATGGATCAAATGACTTAGTGCAGTGTGACGGGCATGACTGCATTTCCTCTCAGCGCTACTTTTTTATTATTAATACAAATCAGTAATCTGACATCACAGCGGCGTTACGCTGATGGTGTGTTCAGGCTGACCTGAACACATGTGTGGGTGAGTTAACACACACGCTGCCCTCCTGTCCTGACCCAAGGTTCACGCCATGTTTATGTGAGGTTAATGTGCTGTGATAAGGCCGCTATTAAGACATGTTTGATGTGTGCATGTGGTCCGTCACAAACAAGGCAGCTGCTTTTCCAGGGCATTTCCATCCTGCTGGAAACAAACAGGAGGGGGGAAAAAAAAGACTCTTTAGATGTACAGGAAATGAGAGTTAATTGATTTGTTATATCAACAGGAAAAGAAAGCTAATTGAGTTGTTAGTTTGTGCTTTGGCTTAAAGTGGCCTTGTGCTAGAAGAGGTCATAAAGGTCTGCCTGTGTGTAACCGATGTACACGAGTAATCTTTTACCAAGGTATGTGGGTCTAACTGAGATATGAGGTATGAGAAGTGATTCAATTCACATAGTTCTTCCTAAGATGTAACTGAGCTTTTTCTCTGTCTGATTTGTTTGATTTCTTAAATTACAACATTGAAAACTGCTGAACAACACTGGCTCAGAATCCTGGAGTATTTTTTTTCTTCTATTTATTTTTGCTTCAACTGATGGCTGCATGCAGAGTCCAGGCAATTCCTTTGGTAAAAGGCATACTGGGAATTAGAGTCAAATCCGCAATTGAGTTGGTCGGTGAAAGCTGACCTGACAAAAGGGCAACATCTGGAATGCAAAGGCCATCACAGTCTGATCATATGTGACACAAAGAGCATCTGGATTTTCCCTTTTTTTTTTCTCTCTGACACTTTGATTGAGGGAGGTAGCATTTGTAATCTGTCTCTATGACAAATTCTGCCTCTGACTTTTTCCCGTTGATCCAGTGTAAATGCACAACTGAGCATGTGGCACGTCTTTGCCCTTTAGAAAGAAACTGTGCAGAGAAGGACCTTTTTTCTACGCTATATATCATATTGCCAACGCAAACTGCTCAGAAAAACCCACATCATGTATAAAAAAAAACAGAAAAAAAGAATGTGACTCTAAACAAGATCTTTCTTCTGCTCCGTGTAACACAAGACTTTATAAACAACAGACCATGTAAGTTACTCAATCATTCTATAAAAGAATAAACAAACAGAGGTGAGGGTCAGCCCTCTAATTGCCTCCCGTTGAGTATTTCTAATGACTGATGTTACAGCTCAGATACATTGCAAAAGGATAACGTGGATTCCACAAGTCAAACCAGAGCGCCACGAGAGCTCACTGCAGACAAGACAAGTGGTTTCAAGACATTAAAATGTCCAATATGAGTTATGGTTTTCATTTGTTCTTTAAAAAAAAAAAAAACCTTTTGGTGGTCTTTTACCTTCCTGGTTGTAACTGTGTGTAGTTGCGTATCCCTGTGTAATATAAGCTTGTGAGGCCTGTTGGGCGATATCAGGTGAGTCTAATTGCAGGCTGAAACCCAGGAGTCCAGTACCTGTAACATGATGGACATGAATTAGCTGCAGGATAGTATGTCAACCACAGTCAATTGGAACACCTTTGAATTCTTGCACACACACACACACACACACAAAGGGATTTATAAAGCGTTATCTAGTTCGGTGAATCTTAGTTGAGATGTTCGGTTCCTTCACGTAAAGGAAACATCTTTTGAGGATCTGTTATTGCACCGGTGTGGCTCATTATCCCCTCCTTCATCACATTCACATGAAATAAATATGCTTGTGACAGACATCTACTCCTTAAAACACAATCAAATAGGAAAATGGGTCTTATGAAAACACACCACACTGGACTGGAGGTGGGGTTGCCAGATTGGACAAAGTAAACCTGTAGAAATTGAAAGCAGATGTCCACGCAGACGTCTGTTTCCTGTGGAGCAGAAAAGGTAAAAAATAAAAGACACGGCATTGAAAATCTCAGGCAGTTTATGTCGTGGAAACACGGGAATCGTACGCTATTTATTGGCGCGTGCCGGTAGAGCTCGTTAAAAATAACACATCCCTTGTGAAGAAGTCGGAAAATCACACCTTGCTGAATTTAATGACAGACGTATGTGCTGCAGAATAACTGGTTTTGTTTTCTTTAGTGATTTTGAAAAGAAATGCTGAAAATTATTACATTATTTAGTCAGAAAATCTGTTCACTACAACGTTGGTGATCCAGATTAATCCGTACTGGTGTTTTTATTGCGAGGACATCATGGATACTAATTTTACTGATTATTACCAAACATTTTAAAGCAACCATCCTCCCAATTCTGCTTTCATGCAGCCATCTACGTAAATAGCTGGTACATTTGGAGCCACGAGGTCAAATCCTTTTCCCATTATTAAAACAATCCCAGCATGTTATTGTTTATTTGATGTAGCGCTGGTCAATCCCTCACAGTCTTGCACAAATATGCCTCA
Source organism: Clinocottus analis (assembly GCF_023055335.1). Taxonomy (NCBI): domain Eukaryota; kingdom Metazoa; phylum Chordata; class Actinopteri; order Perciformes; family Cottidae; genus Clinocottus; species Clinocottus analis. The sequence continues at coordinate 5,675,687 of NW_027175854.1, forward strand.
GTGTGTAGAGTAGGTCTCACTGTGGCTATTGTTACTGCGTCCCACTAAGGGTCATTGCAGTGTGTTAACTGAGCGCATTGTAATAAGTGCTCTGTTGAGTCCTCTGTATATTTATCTAGTAAATCTCATTGGGGTTATATGTATTATGTTTTTAGTGCCGTTTAGAGCTTTGGCCAATAGGAGGATATAGTGTAAACACCAGGATGTTGCTATATCAGATTTGATTGTCTGTCAACTTTTGCAGCAAATGATTATTTTCCTTATAAGCAGTATAGTAATTTATTTTTCTGATGAATCAGTGGTTTAACCTATAGGATGTCTAAAGGAAAGAGCAAGAGTCATGACAAATTCCCAGGGCTATCTTCCAATAACATTGTTTTCTTAATCAACTAATATTTTCATGAATTACATCGTTACGTGCTCAGGCCAATAGAAATGCATACGACAAATATATTTTGCTTATATTCAAAGAAAAATACAAGTAAGCTGGAGGTACTTAAGGGAACTTTTTATGGCACTTATACATATTTAAAATGTTTCCACACATGGTTTCTTCAGCCGAGACATAATGTGCTTTCTGCCTTCTTCGTTCAGTGTTGCTTTGCTTACAGGACAGAGTCGCCCATGAGTTTCAGACAGCGTTACCTTTAAAAGTCAAGGTACATTTCCATGTTCCCAAAGGCTTGTTGGATTGAAAAAAAACAACAACTGAAATACTAAAGACTTAGGAACCTTTTAGTCTCAGTGAATTCAAAGCAGTTCTGAAGACAATGGACGATGCATGTATTGGAAATATTCAGGGCTTAGATTATGTTGATTGCAGAAGTCTGTGCATCTGTTTCTCCTCTTCTGTCTCCATCCATGCTTTCTCCTTTTCCATGAGTTTTTAAATTCAGAATTTTTATTAGTACTTACCAAATTCAAAAAGGTATACAACAACCCATTCAAAGGACGGCGACTCTAGAGGTTCCATTTACACACCAATTCTTCGTTCTGAAGAACAGACGGACACATAACTGAACGGACAAACAGTGAAGTTAACACATAGTCGCCCTGAAAGTGTTTCTTATCACTGGCAACACCTTGACATTATTCAAAAAGTGACCTGACTCGAAAAACTGCTACCTGCTAGCGCTCAGTTACGCCACGCAGTAAAGCCTTTCGATGGGATGGTGAACAAAATGCAGCAGAACTCCAACGAAATAATTACAAAATCCTAGCCTTCCTGCTTCTCTGTGTTAGTTGTTTTAAGTGACTTGAATGAAAGCAGGACTCACCTCATTGTCAGGTGCTTTTCACAGACATTGACTAAAAGCACAAGTGTAAATAATAAAATTAATGATAGTTGAAATCCATTTCGCTGTTTCCGTTTCACCTGGTCCACTGGCCCACAGTCCTGGCTGATTGGAACACCTGCATGAGTGATTACTGACGTTATTGGTAACACCTGTGCCTTTCCTACAATGACAATAACTCTTCTGGAAAAGGGGTTTACGTCTACAATACGTTTTCATAGATTCATTCTTAAGCGCACATTAGACTTTCCCACCAACATTTACAACATTTATGTTTTCTATTCTGATGAAGAAGTGGGGTGGAGTCTCCACCGTGCTTGCATTATGAAACACTATTAAAAATACTTTCATGTATTGCATTGTACTGTATGTTGAGGATTAACATCTGCTGTGTTCCTCTTTAACTTTTAATTTGACCACAGAGGATACTGCATAAGATAAACAGGCCTTTTCCTAATGCTCAAATTAATTATCAAAGCAGCCATTTAGGCTAAAACCATGTTACACTGAAAGTTACATGTACTGTTCGAGAAGAGTTTTAGAGCAAAACATTGTTTATGTCTGTCAGTGCCTCTCAGCGTCGGCCTACCTGTGATTGTCAGCTTATAAACAAATGGACCATTTTGTGAGCTGGTGCTCCACCACAGGGTGTCACTCAGCTTCAGCCAGGGTCAATAGAGCCCATTCACAGAGAACCATTTTTTGGGGTGCAGTATTGATAGAAGGAAGCCCACACTGAGAGCTCAAACTCTGAGCCATAACACACACACACACACACACACACACACACACACACACACACACACACACACACACACACACACACGCACAGACACGCACACACCATACCACCATTGTAGACATTTAATAACGTAGCACACACATAACACAGTCCAACTTCACCCGTACAGATTCTGAGTGGAGTGGGTTGATTTCCATTTTCACCCTCAAGGAACTCGAACTCGGTTCTCCGATTCAGCTTCAGGAATGTACGCTCCGGGTCAATGCAGTCACCGGGAGGGAGGGAGCTGAAGCTAAAAGGTCACGATGACTAACTAAAAGGAGTGGAGTTCACCTCTTTCTTCTCACCAAATGCCCGTATCTCCGAGTGACTCAGTGCTGTCCTCATTATTAGCTTGTTTTATTACTTAGCATTGTATTACATATTTTCCATGTCTACCTTTTGCACCAAAGTTTGGCAGTAGTGGGTATAGGCACGTTCGAAAAGTAGAATTTTAATAGAGATATGTCACGGTTTTAGTATGACCAGCAGCTTATGATGGCTGATGTTAGTGAATTCAAGCTAAATATAGATATTAGTGACCAACTGAATTAAGCACCACATATTAGCCATCGCTAATATTGAATTAGACTGTAAAACCAGGCACAAATGTGTCACAGATAAGCGATATTTAAACATACACATGCAGTACAGGCGCAATATGAATGTAGTTGAAGTGACATCAATAACTACCTTTTAATATGAATACTGTTCTGCAGCGTTGAGATCAACAGAAACTGTTTAACATTCTCAGTGCAGATACAAAAATACACAAAAATATTATGAATTAAAAATATAGTAGAGATTGTGTTTTTTTTTAGCATATAAGACATTCATTTTATAATCTGAAAAGTCAGTATAATAAAGAACATGTATGTTTCTTTGCATTATTATAAGAAAACTGCAAATCATATGATTATTCTTGGTGTGTTGATTAAAACAGAAGGGGACCAGTTGACACCTCCTTGAAGGTTTATGTAAATCACTCTGCAAAAAACACTGCGTGCAATGCTGCCCTCTGCTGTGAGCTGATGTGCAACTCTCCATCCTCCTTCAGCAGATACAGAGATCACATCCTGAGTGAGGTACAAGTGATATCCTCATGATTCAGCCCTTCAGGCTCCTCTCTGAGTTTGTCTTGTATTCTTTCAGACAGCTCTTGACAGCTGTGGAGCTCTTGCAGGATCCTGAGTAACATACGCTGCTGATGCCGGAGCACAGCCGGAAAGAAGAGAGAGACCTGATTTACTATTTTGTTTCCACTCTATATCATGACTATTTTTATATTTGGTTTTATATTTGGAATTTTTCTGGCTTTTTTCAACACCAGGGGCCGCTTAATGTTTTTCTACATACTATAAACTATAACTTTTTGAATAAAATTCTATTCATTTCTTATATATATATACTATAACAATCACTATTTATGATGTTTTTTCGACAAACTATATCCTGACAGTCTTTTTAGACATACTACACTCCGACTTTTCACAGTGTTCTTTTGACACACTCACACTTACACTTACTTACACTTATTCTTTACCCGCTGAGTGATTTTTGACAGAAGTTTTTCATTCATATTCTTTGGAGTGAGATGGATAGTAGAGCTGCTGTATTCTCACTCAAGTGGGTTGAATTGGCTGAAAAGTAATCAATACATCTTTGATGGTACTGCCGTTATTTTCAGTTATCAACACAAATTATCACACTTTCAACTTTTCTTTCACGGTGTTGGAGACATTTTATATTAGGAAACAAATTCTACTATGCAGTATAGTCCTTAACACACTAAATTCACTAAATTAAAGTTGTTTGATCCTATAGAGGAAATATTAGAACTCATAAGGCCAAATATATCTGTTTTTTGTTTTTATTAAGAAAGACCGATTGTATTTCAATGTAAAAGTACCATAGTATTTTCCAATTTGATGATGTCTATAAATCTGTCGCCTGTGTGCTCTCGCTTTCTGTTATTTTTCCTCCTATGCGCTCCCACTAGAAGCCGTACTCGGCCAACACACACACACATGGTCCATGCAAACACACACGTGCCTCTCTGCTTTTTCCTCCCCCATGCCGGTTGCACTGATTCTGTGGTCGTGTTTATAATGACTATCTATCAAATTGCCATTATAAGAAATAGGGAATGATGTTGTCCCTGGCAGAAGTTTATTGAAGAGTAAACGTACGCTCCCACACATGGAGCATTAACTGGGTGGTTATTTACAGCCCTGCAGCATGGAGGCACGGGCAGGGATTGAGGCTCTGCTCATCTTAATGGTGTCTCAGCTGATAAGACTAACTCTTCTCCTATTTTACATGCACTTTAATGAGACATACAGTCCCACTAATTACCTTTATTGATTCCTGCCGGCTGGCTGCCTCTGACTCAAACCCCCAGAGAAACAGAACATAAACCGCCATGTAAAAACATATTTTTACTGTATGTTTTGTCAACTCTGGATTCATCATTTTGCAGTAGAAAGATTCTAAAATTATGTGGAAGCCCATTTTGTTTGCAAATGAATGAAATTGTATTGCACGGGAAACGTGTTTATTTTTGGCTAAACATTACAGAATAGGAATATGTCAGTATTGCTTATCCACCACCTCAAGCCTGAAATAAAAAATACATTAACAAAAATGTTGCCAAAAGAACAAGGATGATTAATGGATGAGGTACATCAATTCAAATGACAAACACACCTTTGACTCGCTGGTCGAAAAAACAATAATGCACATGGGACACAAAGGAGCTTATCTGCTAATGATTTTCATTGCGGCCCTGCAGCTGTTCATACAATTGTCTCTAGCTTACTGCCCATTTTGTCATTTGAATTGTGGAGTAGGAAGCAGAATACAGCGTGTCGTACAAGGATCAAGTGTCAAAACCTTTTCTCAAGACATTTCAGCTCTTTCCTTGAGGCTGAATGCATCACCTTTCTGAAAGACGGACGGCAGTGCTACCAGCCCTTCTGAAAATTCATAACCATTCTTTCAACCTGTCAAGTGTTAGTGTGAAGTCTCTCAAAGTTCCCTGTCTACCCACCTTGGGTTCTTTTCCGTGCAACTGGAGATAACATTATTGAATATAAAGCACCTGGGACTGGCTCCTCACCTGCACTGCCAAAATCAATTTCAAGTCAGAGACTGTAAAAAAGTAGTAGAACATTTTAAGATTAAAAAAGGTGAAATATCACCTCATTGCAAAAAAAAAAACAACCTGCAAATGTAAGCGTTCCTTCTGAAAAGTCTCACATAATAGCGTTTATTTGTAAAGATATGAGGTTTAATTGACAAAAGTTTGTCCGTACATGAGTGTACACTAATTTAAACTCAAACCTTCTTTTATAATCAGAGTATAGGATCTCATCCAACCAGGACGTCACTGTTCTGTTACATCTCCTAATAAGCTGCCTGCATTGCCTGATGTAAATAACTTGTGGTTGCATCTTTCGTTGTCATGTCACACATTGATTCAACACAAAGCAAAATAGTTTCTGCTCTTTCTACTCGGTTTCAGAGGGACAGCACAGGAGCACACTCCAAGTACAGTTCTGTTGTCCGTCCGGGCTTACTATGAATAGATCTCATCATGTTTTCATGGAAATCCAACAATCATGTTGAGGGAAATGGTCATCTAAATGCAGCATGGCACTTTTAAAGTCCCAACAAACAAAGCGTAACTGCCAAAATAAACCCAGAGGAGGATCATAAATACTGGAACGCGGAGATGGAACCTATCTTGGACCGCTTTGCTTCCAAAGGAAAATGAAAATGTTGGCTATTAATTGTGAATATGTAGCAAAACTTAGTCAGAAATAATTATATTGTATTACTTTTTTTTTTGTATTTTTCTAGCAACCAGGGCGTTCATTTGTTGTCTAATAATAAAACTTAAAGTTAATGTTCGATATGAGAAACCCATTTTATTAGTAGCACACCAATAGCAGCATTAAAATAAGTTTTAAGTGCACAGTCCTTTTCTTTTCACTTGACAATGGACAGAGGATTTGAGCGCTTACCCCTTCTCCTTGACAGACTGGATGTCTGGAGACCGAAAAATACTTGGTGTTCATTTTAAGATGATGAGGAATAAAACATGTAAGGTTGCTCTGACCGGAAAATCTCATTATAAAAGCAACTCCATATCCTATGAAATAATCATGTTGGACAGCTTATAGCCCAACGATAATCCAATCAATTAAAAGGAGTCATATTTAATAGCTTAATCATTAGCTGCATATCCACTTAAAGGTTTAACCTCATGACTGCATTGATTCACTCTCAGGGTGAGGCAGATGATTGAGGCTTGCGCCGCAGCTCGAGGATCATCTGGTATTCAACAGTGAAGATCGAACAACTGACACCGGAAAAGAAGAGATGGAGCGGATGAACTCCATCGACCTCTGGAAGCATCACTGATCACAGCCGTGACGGCGCTGCAGAAGTAGAAAGAAGACTGACGTTAGATCAGGAGCTACGGAGATGCATGTCAGAGATGGCACATACAGTGCCCATGGAGCAGGTTTGGTACCTCTGTCAAGAATTGATGATCTCTGGGAAGACTACATATAAGCCTATACAGTGATCAATGACAGAGAAGAAAAGTGCTTTACAGAAGTTAAAGGGATGACAAATGAACACCCAAGAAAGACGGTTTCCCAGTTGAGATATTTGAACACTAGATGGCAGTTTGACACAGAAAAGCATTGTTATCTGCAAGCCTCATGGCAAAGCTGATTTGTATTTACTATCAATCACTGTAATTGCTGTTGATTGGTGGTGCTGATGGAAGAAGTGTTTACCTCCCGAGAGATTATTTTGATTGTCCCAAGCCTCATTTGATCCAGTCTCTGTCTGGAATATGAATCTTAGATCAGTGTGTGTGTGTGTGTGTGTGTGTGTGTGTGTGTGTGTGTGTGTGTGTGTGTGTGTGTGTGTGTGTGTGTGTGTGTAGGCATTTCGGCAACAAGACAGACATGTCCCACAACAACAAACACAAAACAAAGGACTGTAAATACACATATGAAGAAACAATGCCTGGTTAGGTGAATTAAAACAATGCTTTGCATGTCCTGACTCACGATGGGCTTTAAATGTATTAGCGTACGTTACTTTTCATAGGCATAATTATGCAGCGAGTGAGAAACAATGTCTCGCAGAAATACGTGAAATGACCACGACCTCTTAATCGTACTTCATGTGATGGTGCCACATAATGTGTTCAAAGTATTGAGGCACCATGGAAACAATTTAAAATTCATGCAGCAAAACTACTTCATTCTGTTTGGAAAAAAAAAAATGCATGAAACACACTTGTGTTGTCATGAGTGGCCCCTACTAACCAGGGGCCAGTTGAGTAGTGAGGAAGGAGTCAGCAGGCAGTCAATGGCAGTATGAAAAAGGTAATAAAAGGTATTTTGAGAAAATGTGAGAAACAGCATCCACAAGAGGTGCTTGAGCATGTAGGATTAAGTGGAAACCCCAAATATTATGCAGTCTGCGGAATGGGAGATTAGCACAGAGGTGTACACTCACTCATGCGCGTATGCACACAAGTGGCACTCATATTTTTGTGGTTTTAGTCACTTTGAAGCATGAATGAAGCAGACATGCAACAGAGTTGTGATTTAGTTATGACAATTGCACTTATCGTTAAGAGAGTGTTAAGACTGTTTCCAAAATGAGCCAAAGCAATTGAGATATTGTCACTAAACAACTACCCAATCAACACAATGAACCTGAAGGCATCCATCGAGATAGATAGAGTGGGTCGCAGCAGCGCTCACACATGCCTTTTGGTTGTAACCTACGGTGGCCGAGAAGGTTTGGATGAATGCAAAGCCGCAGCGCATGTATGCAAAACCAACAATGAAAAGGCAAAAGCCAAAAAAAATACATTTATTTGCATTTTTTTGGACCGTACTGTTGTAACCAGCACTGAATGCAGAACATATTCAATAGTCCTGGTCTACTCCAAACCACTGTCACAATTATCCAACGGACGGTGTTGAATAATGATAAAAAGGCTACAATGCAAGCTGTTGGGCAGAACTGGAACCTGAATACAAAAAAAATACAAAAAACGCTTTGAGAACTGCATCATTTTTTAATATACCCTCATTGTAAAGTCTGAGAGGCTTGATAATGGGAACTGTAATGGCATATCAGAATGGAAACCCTGGAGGGACGGTGGTGCCTGAACAACATAGCAGAGAACTGATTTGCGTTTGTCAATCAGCATTCCTGTGCATGTATTTCATTACTACGGAAATTGCTTACAATTCAACATATGAGTTTTAGGCCCTCACAAAATGAACTGTTCAGATATGAGCCTTTTCAGAATCAGTCCAGAACTAAATTAACTCAAGTGACTTTGTTTGAAAAAAAAAAAAGTTATAGAGGTACCATTAATATGCCGATCATGATCCAGATAATATGCTTTGACCTCCCAACACAGAGTATGACAGAGTGTAGTGGCTAACACTGGTCTGGCAGGTCCTTCTGTGGGGAGTTTGCATGTTCTCCTCGTGTCCGCGTGTCAGCGTGGGTTCTCTCCGGGTTCTCCAGAGTCCAAAGACATGCATCTTAGGTTAATTGGACTTTATATTGCCCGTAGGTGTGAATGGGAGCTTGTCTATCTCTATGTCTGCCCTGTGATGGACTGGTGACTTGTCCATGGTGAACCCTTCGCCCATTGACAGCTGGGATCGGTTCCAGCGCCCCCCCCAAAAAAACACGATAAGCGGTTATGATAATGAATGGAATTATTTTATGTAACTCTTTTTCTTATCATGAAAGAATACCTTAACAGATGTTTTTCCAAACAGATTGTGTCCACTGTTGTTCAGTTAACTGATTCTCTGTCTGTTCCTATTCTTGGCATTTCCTCTCAGTTTTGCAGATATTTAGATGCTATTATTGAAAAGAAAGTGCTGTGTGGATGTACCTTTTAAACATGCATTCAATATCCAACTGTACTCCAGCAACAACTATTCTTTACAAAGAAAAACACATTTTAGATATGATGCCCTCAGAGAAATATACATTCTGACAATCATAATAGAATCTCAATAAGGCGGAGAGATCATATTTGATGCAGTAACAAGTGCATACAAAATGCACACACCAGATATACATTCCTTGACATCTCTAGTCCTCATAGAGTGCTCAGCCTACTGCTAATGTTCACTTTATGCTGTCATATCTTATTTCTGCAACTGCTACCATCCATTTTTCTCTGATTTCTTCTCATTTCAAACTGTGGTTGCTCCTTCTTGCATTTGTTTTACTGTCAGCTGTTTTTTGCTGTTTTTTTTTTACATCAAGACAATCACATTTTAATTGTCATTCTTTTTATTCTTTGTACGGAGAAAATGAGAGCATCAGAGATGGAGAAGAGGAAAACCCAACGAGTGCAGGAGAAGCACATGCTATGTGAGCTTAAAGCAGATCATTGGGTGTGGAGGTTAGACAGAGGGGATGAAGAGGCCAAGGCATGTTTCTGTATTAAGACCTGTTGGTGGCACTGTTGATGCTTACAAATCTATGAGCAGTTGTACTTTGGTGAACTCTACCACACACGTGTCCCCTCTGATAAATGTGTGAAATTTAGGCAGAATTTCATTTGGGGCTATGGGAACCTTTTTATTTCACGATGATGAATGCCGCAGACTGTATGTCACTGTGATGTGCAATAATTTATTTTACATCATATGTTCTGTTATATGTGAATAATACATATCTAATATATGTTTTGCTGATTAGATAAGAAGAACAATCAATTTAATCGACAGCACATATCTTAATGTCTCGATCATCATTACTCTGTCTATCAAATATTCAAAACATTCACACTCCAATTTCCTGGTACACTCATACCCACAATACTACAATATATCCTCACATTTTTTGAGTTTTCCAGGTGGGCCCCAGTCACTGGATGGGTCTGCAGCAAGTCTTGTTGGGCTGATAAGAACAGATTAAATCAAATAAAAAAAAAACATCCTGTGTTGTTCAATCTGGCTTGAGACTACAGATTTTGGATCCATCCAGGTGTGTGAGGAGAAGAGCTATAAAAACATCACATCTCATAAGTCTGCTTGTGTCTTGGCCAGCTTCACTTTCTCATAAATAAAACTGATGAAGATGATGGATTGATGGTGTCGTGTAGACCGTGGCAGAGTAAACTGTACATATTTAAGGTGCCTTTTTTAAACTCTTGAGAAAAATATCTGCATCACAAGCTAAAATGCACAAGTGCACAAGGAACATATATAAATGGTAAATAAGGGGATGGACAGGATTTTATGACTTCCTTTATCTTTTATCATATTTTTAACAGTATATAGTTTGTTTCCTATTTTTATTTTGTCCTCATTTTACCCGCTAACCTGGTGTCTTGCATTTGGGTTCACTATCTAAACTAAAACCGTGACTCAGTTATCCTGTTGCACCTCAGTACTTCATGAATGTCCTTCAATTGCTGGCGAGACTTGAACTTAAAATGGTGCTTTTATTTCAACCATCTTATGTCTGACCGTCCATCGCTTGATTCATAGGAAGTGATGGCCTCTTGCCGATAAATATGGCATGTTTTATGCCCATAGGCATCCATTTTAACGGCTTTTTGAGGCTGTACTGTATTGGCACAATAGTGCTTTAAGCTAAATGCTAACATTCTTGTGTTAACATGCTATCATTCTTTTGTTTAGCAGTGCAGAGCATGTGCAAACAATAGAACAGGCCAAATGTTTGGCCTGTATTGTGTCGCCCTCCAAATTGTCACTGGTCACCTTTATCGTACAGTTACAGTTGCCATACACAGTCCAGCGGCCAGACACAAAGGGCTAACCAGGACCTAGGGGCAGCCCTGCAGTGTGTCATTTCTGCCAACCCTTCAGGCTGGAGCACACAGCTCGCATGAACTCCCTTACCAGTGCAGCCCAATCCCCTCCAACCACCCGGGTCATTGATGTACATCCTGCTTTCTCTGTTTGACAGCTCCCGAATGTGCTCGGCCCTGGCAGAGATTTTCAGTGTCTTGTGGATTGGTAAGAATACGGCCTGCAGGAGAAGTTCTGGGTGCATGTTGACCCTAGATAAGTGAAGAGTTTAGTGTCTCCAGCATCCAGCAAAAAAAGTCAACTGCAATCAATGGACTGTGGTCCGCTCACTGCAGAATACATCTACTCTGTCAGGAGAGCCCGAGAGCCCCACCCCCACTCCTGAACGGGGCCCTGTTCTTTTGTACTAACAATGGACACCTCTTGTGTGCAAATTGTACCAAATGATACACCTCATGTCATTGGATCCCCAGCAATACACCTGCCCAGTGTAAAGCTGATTGGATGTACAGTTATTGAGATGTGTGACAGACATACCACATACCCTCAGACAGACAGAGTTTCCTCCTTGCCTTGCTTGTTGATTAACACTGAAAACTATAGCTGGGACACACAATATTATGCAAGTAACAGAGACACAAAAACTAAACGAGTTTAACATACAGTGTCCAGCAGGCTGTTCATAATAAGTTGATTTACTCACATCAGGAGCTCATTTTGGGGAAACACTGAGGACATCACAGGATGTTTTCCCGATGATGATGAAAAAAAGTCATAAGCAACAGTTTAGGGCGACACAAAACACAACTGAATAATTAAAGCATCATGCGCCTTCAAGACTTAATCGGTATGTAAACACAATTTGAATGCAAATTCCTTGGCTGGTGACCACCCACTAATCAACAATAACTACCCTATTAACTCTGGTGCACGGATGAAAAGAGGCTTTACGTTGCATTTTTGTGGCACTTCAATTTACCATAATTTGTTTCTTTTTGTTTTCTTCTTCTTTTTGTGTATGTTTCTTTTTGTATTCTAATGTTTTGTGTATTGAGGTGTTATAAAAAAGATCAGTGCGACAGAAAATCAGGCTTCAAAGCGAGCTGCTTAATTCCATGTTTGGATCCAAGTACTCAACTCAGACATTTAAATGAGGTGATATAATAAGCAAGTCCATATTAACACACACACACACACACACACACACACACACACACACACACACACACACACACACACACACACTACTGTATATAGGCACCAGTCTACACACAGAGATATACACACTACAGTAAACGGGCAGTTTATTGTATTTTCTGTGTCATTAGAGACCAAAGAGCTGATTTGCAATAGCAAACTGAAGCTATTACAGTAGTCAAGTTAATTTACTGACTCTTTTGATATCATTCTTGAAATGAACTTTCAAAATGAAGTCAGTCTCCGCCTGGCCAATCTGTTGTATATTGGCTTCAATAAGCTAAAAATAGACATTGTGCATTGAAATTTATTTTACAAGAAAGTGTCGTTGCAAGGCATGAAATACATTCATTTTAAAATCCGCGTCTGCAGAGGATTCTCTGGGAGAGAGACTCAAACCAATGCAGTGCAAACCACAAACCTACGCACAGAACATCTAACTGTGGCAGGAAATGAGTAAATAATCCCACTGCAGAAGCAGCTCGGGGATACATTTTTAACTGGTGATTGAAAAAATGCTAATGTAATTTTACTGATTTAACAAGTTGAATTGATCAGCAGATAGACAGCGTTCTTCCACCTGTTGCGTCCAGGGAGTCTTTCAGACTTAATGACATGGAACATAGTTATGACAGGAGCAGTTTGTGCAGACAATAGGATCACAGAGCGAACAAAGAATTAATCTAACTCAGTGCATCAAGTGCACTTGATTATTACTATAACATCCGAGGATAATTAAGCAGTGGTTGGATACGTTCGTATATATTGCTGCCTTGAAGAGCTCCTCGTAAGATACACTGTGTGAAAGGGGTTTCGGTTGAATGAACAACATGTTCAATGTAATATGTCTGGACATCTGATGAATTTAAGTCCAATATTTACTCCAACTAATATCTGGCTCTTTATTTGCTCAATGCTCCATTGAGCCTGTATGGCAGCTTAGCTGTAAGGTTCATGGGATGGTAGCATGCAGTGGGTTTTGAGCCTTTAGCCACTGTAAAGAGATCTATAAAGCTTCATAGCAGGAATCTGAGGGCCACTGCAGAGTCTGTATTTGACACTACAAGCGACCCTCTTCACTGACGAGTACTCAGGCAATCCATTGTTAATGTCAAAACATTGACCATTGCTGCTTTAATCTCAGCTATTTGTGATCATTTTCCAATAAAATGTCTTCTACGTACTATTGCCCTTTAAATGTGTCAGGGTAATGTGACAGCAGGACCGGTTAAGGCCTTCTTAGGGCAGTCAGTTTTTACATTGCTATTCCTGTCACCATGCCGATGCTACAGGTGAGAGATCTGGGCTTTGTTCAGTGTCATGCTTTGACTATAGCATCATCACCGTACTCGCTGTGGAAGTGTTTTCTCTCTGTGCTTATGTCAACTATCGATGACAGATCCTCCTCTTCTCTTCTTTTCTTTTTCTTCTCCTTCTTTCCCCTGCGGGTGCATGTATTCAGACATCTCTATTGTCAGGCTCAGGCTACTTGGCCTACATGAGATTTGGGATGTGCAGCTTCAATTGCCTGTGAATCAATATTTGGGGAATTAATTACAGTGCACTTCCGGACAACAGTCTTAACAAATGACAAAATAATTGCAATGTCATGTGTTTTTTCAAAGACATGTTTCCAAATCGAGCCACACGAGCCTATTAAGTTATTTATAGACAACAGTGCAGAGGAAGTGAATCAGCCTCACTTGTCTTTCTTTTAAATGCCCTACATCTCTTTATTTTTAACCAATTTACAGCACACTAATGTCGTTTCCTAAGGGGCTACCAATGAATAAGTAGGAAACGGATTATTTGCAGGAAATTATCTTAATTCTTTTTTTTTTCTTTTTTTTTTAAAAGGAAAGCTTTTTTTGTCCATGGGGTGGTAAAAGAAAACATATTGATTATTAACATTCTTGAATAATCTAAGCTCAAAGTAAATGTTTCAAAACTAAAAATAGATTTGAAAAAATAGATTGGAGGTATTTAGATCTAACTAGACTCACAGCTTCACGGTTGTAAGCCCTCACCAACCAATCAAGTTGCAGTTTATATCCATATCCATCCAAGATTCATCCAAAAATATATATATATATAATGTATTTATTTAAAGATGCTGAGAACTGCTGAGAAAATGTATAGTGTCTGTACACACTGGAGCAATTTGAATATTCAAACGAGCTTATCTCTCCACTGAGATATCCAATAATTTCTAAACGAGCAGATGCTGAATGAATATGCACTTCGCCCTTCACTTTGAAAAAAATAAATAACTGAGCAGAAGAATAACTTGCTGGGAGCAGGGAGCAGGCGGACTGCATCTATCCTCACAGATGGCTCTCTGATTCCACTACAGTGATGGAAGACAGGCTGTTATTATGGGTTTTGTGTTCATCATTATTAGGTGAACTGACAGGCCCAAGCATTGTTCTTAGGAGAGAGCAGAGAAACAGAAACAAACAGAAACTCGACTTTTGGTTGATTTGCTTTGTTGCTATCCCCTCAATCTGCTCGCCGTGGGAGAAGATGCAGAGGAGATTCATGGTTAGCTCAGCTTCACTGCTGCAATGTCAAAAGAGTTCTCGGCCTGATTTCACAGAACAACAATGAAAAAACATAAACTCTTGTCCGTGCATTGTGAATCAGTACAATTGAAACAATGCCAATGGAAAGTAAATTAGGTTCCTTTTTTTGTGGTGGACACACATATGAAATGCAATACACAATACACATTGTGTAAAGAGGTCCTATTGCCTTAATATTACTTGAAAAAAAAAAAAGCTAATTCATTTTCTTTGCTCATTCTGAAAGAACATTGAATGAGAAGCTTGACACAAAGTCATTGCTAAACTCTTCAACTTTTGAAACAACAGCCTCTCCTCTCCAAACCTCTCCGGACGATTCTTTATCTCCGCTATGAAGTGGAGCTCTCTATTGTCACCAGCTGAGATAAATACCATAATAATCAAAGACTCATTGCTTCATTTCATCTCCCTGCAGCACCAAAGTGTGCTCTCCCTGCCACTGTCGAGATTTGCACTGATGCTAAACTTGTGTTTTTACTACCAATAATTGGTGAGATGCATTTGGTCTACTTCATATTTTAAATACTCAAGTGTCTGCTGAAAGTGAGAATGTCTCACGTGCTTAGACTTTCAGACTGCAACGCTGTCGGTATGAAATAAAACATCTGCGGTCACAGGAAACAGACACTTCACAGATAAGGTATATGCATATAGCACCTGATGTAAGCAATATTTAAAAAGGTGGTGCCGAGTCCTGTAGCAGGAAAAAAGGACATTAAGACATTTCTAATTAGTTTCCTGACTGAACTCGGCTGTATCGTGAAAGCTGCAGCGTCATCATTGTGCAGGGTCGTGAAAGCAAGCTTTTTATGTATGAGGCCAATCAATGTAGTATTGCTAAAAATGTAAACAAATCAGAAACTATAACAGACATTATGTTGGGCGACTTAAATTACTTAACAAATGTACAATTATTTGTGTACTGGCAAACCCCTATCTGCTTGAATCTAATTGTATTTACTGAGTAAAAGAAAACCCAGCAATTTACATTCTACTCACACTTGTTTGCAAGCAGCTAGACTGCATGCCCCAACAAGCCCTAACATGTTTCTGTATTATGGATTTAAAGTAAGATATAAATGTGCCCTGAAAGTACATTCATTGCTTTTAATAGACGTGCTGATGGAGGGACAGAAGACAATTTGCATTGTTAAAAAGTAGGTTTGCTAAATAAGTAAGTAGCAGTGACAGAAAGAATAACACGAATGTCTGTACTTTTCAATAATCTCTCCTGAGAGACTGCTGAGTTATTATGCTGTACTTAATCTGTCTACTTATCGTATCTCTCCCTCTACTGCTGCCTCCCGTATATTTATGTTGTTTATATCTTTTGTGTCGATTTATTGTGCACATATTTTGCCCAACACACGTATCGTCTTTGCTATGTACTTGCAAGTTTTCTCTTCTCCGTGCCCCTCCATCTGACAGATGCAGGCGTACTTAGTTTGTACTCAGACTTTCACCAATAAAGTGTTCATTTCCATTTGACACCAATGACTCAAAGCAACAAAGTATGCATGTTTGCGTATAGCGCATGCAAAAATAAAATGCAACTACAGCACTAACAAATATATTTATACATCATAATACACTCACAAAACAACTTTTCAGCATGAAACCTCGGCAGCAAAACAGAGTACCTTTAGGTTACGAGAAGAATTCAGAAAGTATCTTCACTGGAAAAGCGATGGCTCCATACTGAGAGTGGAGAGTGGATGACCTGCCAGAAGTTGGAGTGTTTGTTTGCTGTCTCTGATGCCAACAGTTACACTTTTATGGGGTCACTAATGCAACATTTTGAGTTTTTCTCATTTCACACAATGCAAGTGTTTACTCAGTGTTTGCAACCCTCTCTCACCCCTTTCTCTTCACTTTCTTTCTTCTCCCCACATCGCTCTTTTCTAAAATAAAATGTGCTCTCTGTCACTCTGTCAGTTGTCTCACCGATAATGATTGTCACCCCTGGTTATCTGTGTGTGACAGGTGGTGAGTGTTTAGTGTCACATATCATTGTACCTGTCGCCTTTTCACTCGAAATGCTCCATATACAGAGGGGAGGGGGACTCATAGCGACACACTTAGAACAGTTTGTGATCCGTTGCTTGTACCCCCGCTGCTCAGCAATACACACGGGAAGTGATTGAAACATGATTTAAATGAATAAAAAGCAGTTCTAGCCTGAATCATCATGAATATCTGCTTCTTAAACCTATTAAATAAAAGATTAAAAAGGATTCGTGGGTACTCATTTCCACACCCAGTGGATGTGAATGCTTTAAACTGAATCTGCTTACGACATGTGGACGTTTTAGAAAAGTGGCCAATGACCAAAAAAAAGAGTGTTGGACGTAACTATGAATATTCTAATGTTATCTGTTAAACTGGGCTGCTTCACCCCCCCCCCCCCCCACTCCCACCATCTCTCCTTTTCCACTCACACAAATGTACCCAAGGAGTAGTTAATGCTACTCTTCCTTTATCATGACATGTGACGGAAGAGTTATGCTTTTGAATTTGATTTAATGGGGGCGTAAGCAGGATCTCGTACAGCGACATTCAGGTGAATCATTTTAATGAGCAATCTTTCATCTGTGCATACATTATTCAAGGGCCAAACCACTTCATCTTCACTTCAGAAACAGAAGTTCAAAGTTCAAGGACCATTTCATGTCAGTGGCAGTTGCTGCCAACACTATTCATGCTACACAAGAAAAACATTGTTGTGTCAGAAGGAATGTTAACAGCAGCCACGAACACACTAGTGAATTCTCTGAAAATATTATATGGAATGGTATATAATGTCATCCATGGGAGCTAGTGGCAGCCACATCTGTGTGACATGCGGCCCTTCTGTGTCGCTTTTGTCACTGTCAGGTCGTCTGTGTTTTTCTGTCACTCACCTTGGTGCCTCCTCCTCCGGTGATTGCAAGCCCCGCCCTGATTGTTTCCACCTGTGCCTCGTTGCCTGCCCTCCCACACTTCTTATTCAACATGACTGCTGTTGTGTTACTATTACATTTTTTTTATGCTACCATTTCTAAAACCATGCTATCTGTTTGCGCAGATAAAGAACTTTGCATAAAAAAACAGTTTTGATTAAAGGCTGTAAAACCACAAAATGCTGGGGAAAACACACTTCTGTGCGAGGTTTGAAAGGCAGAGGCTCTGAGGTGTAAAATTGGCAGGTATGTGGGAGTTTTGATCAAATGGGATCTCCTGTAGTATGAAGCACTGATGCTTGCCACTCCACTTAATCTAAAATGACAGCACTGCCTTACATCAATTTGTCACACGCGTACATTCATTTGCGCACACGCACACACACACACACACACACACACACACACACACTCAAAACACTGGCACACAAGAACATCCATATACACACTCCTGTAGAAGGAATTTACAAATGTCCTTTTATATTATGTTTAATTAGTGACACTTTATCTGTCATGTTCACCGAAAAAATATCTTATTTTCCTTTCTTATTTCTTATTTTTTAGGGCTGATACAGAGAAGAATTAACCAGCTGCGAAAGGCAGCTGATGTTTGATAAACAAAACACAGTATATTTAGACTTTAAGCCATTTTAATTTCTCCAGCTCAATCAGAATTGGAGCTAGATAACATTCATCCTAGTCCCACTGAGATTTTACCCAGACTCCATTGCTCCTCTCCATGCTGGTAAACAGCTAACACAAGCAGAGAGACACAGTTTAGCAGCCTGCTCGACTGTGAAATAGACTCCAAATTGCATATAATTATTGCATGATAATCTCAATGCATTCTAAACAATACCCAATCATATTCAATTAATTAAAGTTGTAATTACCAAATCACTGATAACTTTGTATGCTAAAAAGGATTGAGAAGTTTTGATCCTGGATTGTTCTATGTCCCATCTAAAACTTGTTTAAAATGAAATAGCTATTAGCATAGTCAAACTGATATGACATGACAAGGCTGATACTAAATAAAACCATTCTGAAAATGTATGTCAGCATATTATATGACTTTATAACCTTGTTTTGAACATTGGGTGTAAATCATAGGATTTAATAAAGTTTATCCCTGATTGTGGACACCCCGTTACATTAGAACTAGTATTGTAATGAATTAACAGAGGTTCCATCCAAATTAATTGACATTAAACTCTTATTTCACAGGTTATCATTTGTTAAAGTACACTTTGACTTGTATTATAGGCCTCAATATTCTGGAGAAAAAAAACTACCTAAATAAATCTGTTTTCTAAATTCCAATAAAAAAAAAAATATGGATTGATTATCTGAAACAGCTAAAGATCGTTTCTGTACAATATTTTGACTAACATATCGACAGACGGACATTGCCAATCAAAAGAAGAGACATCCTGTAATACATACTGCATGACACACTATTTCAAAATAAGTGATGTCATACCCTACACTTTGATAGATTACTTAAATGTTATTGAGTGCCGGTTGTGTCAGATAATAGATCAGATAATTTAAACAAAAGTGTGCCAAACCTCAAACTATAACTGTCTAAAAAAAGTTGTTGTGGCAGGAGTTTTATTTAGAAACTTGCTGTTCGACAATCGTGTCTCACTATTACCAGCGACTAATGAGGTCCTGAATGAACAAGTTTCATAAATACAGCTCAAATGCAGACTTTAAACACACACACAAGTTTGATAATTACTGCAATGTCAGTTAGTGGTTTCTATTAAACCTTGGCTTCACCTCCCTATGGGAGCACCCTTCATTAGAATATAAAGTGGAGAAGAGAAGACTTCCTCCTGACATGGTTGATGGTTTTCTTGAAAAGCAAGGCCACTGTTGAAATGTTGGTCAAGTGTCCCCAATACACCTAAAAATAAGCAGAGATTTAAATAACAATCAATGGAAATTAGAAAAAGGTCTCACAATGTGATGTCTTAGTTTGGTAATAGAGAGAACTTGATTTCAGAAGGCTGTATTGTTCTACTAACAAGGGCAATGTGTGTAACAATATTTCATGTTTTACATATTGTGAGTTTGTCTGTGTCAACCTAGTAAATGGAGAACAGCCAACGATGGGAGAAAACAATGCTCCTCCACCATCATTTTACAGTAGGGGAACTTTTTAAATAGTGGAGAAAAGTGAAACAGTCCTTTGTTAATTGTACTGTTTAACTTTTTACTTTTCCCCTCACTGTCAAGGTTGAGCTAATTAAACTGAGACACTGAACTGGAACTGAAACTAAAGGAATATCTGACTTGAGTGTGACATTTCATTGACATAAATTCAAGATAAATGACTAATAGACTTAACTTTTGTTAGAAATGAATGCTGAGTCTTGGATTGCATTTTACGCTTCTTGGACAGGTGAAATTGAAAGGGGACTTACCTGTTCACCTACAATAAAGTTGAACTGTTTTTTCTTTTGTTCCTTTTGTTTAATTAGCTCATGTGGGCTATACTGCATATTATTGTGCGACCCTGTGTTGCATCATGTCAATAGATGACTCTTAAATCCTTAAAGTTATTCCAAAAAGAAACACGAACATAAATAAATTGGTTCAACTGGTGAAAGTAAATCCTTCATTCTAGGAAAGTACAGACCAATATTAACTTGAAGGGTAATATTCAATTGACACATTTCTTTTTCTTTTTCAAACAAACTAAAATAACCTTTGAACAATACAAATAATAAAAAAATAAACCTAGAGGCTCTTGCCCCTGGTGAACATTTTTATTTCTATCAACTTCTCTTTCAAACCTTGAACTGGTGCAGTAGCTGACAGTTCTCTGTGATATTTTGACACAAATCCAATACATGCCACTTTTTATGGATATAGTCTTGACGGTCATGCCAAAATGGTTACGTGACGGAGGTGAAATCTTCTGGTTCACATTTGTTGTTGCGCACTGCAGTCTAAAGACATTATAAATTCACTTTTTGCTGGACGTTCTATTACTGCTTTGCCAAGGCAGAAGCACCAGCTAAGGTAGGCTATACTGTGATGGTTCGCTTCTCTGTGTGTACTTGAAAAGGTCCCATGTGGACACTGAAGATGAAGTAAGTTTTAGACAAAACATAAGAGAGAGTTATGTCTCTACTGCAAGAAATCAATTACATTTGCTTACAGTTTGCTGCAGGCATAATTGAATGCATCACTGGGAGGTGTTGCAAGTCTTTCAGCGTGTTCTGTGAGGTGATTAATTAAAGGAATCCAGCTGCTGGGGGCTGATTGGTGAAACAGTCAACAAACTTGCACATGTATCTGATATATGCAGAGATGTGTATGCGTGAAATATGTTGCCACCAACTGAGTTGAGGTGCCGAATAAGGAGGAAATGTTTTGCTTTTTGTTTGCACAACCTGCTGCCCCTCTCTGAGGCGCTGTAATTCAGGCGTCGTAAAGTTGATCAGTCAGTGTCAGGACTATGACTGCATTCCTCGAGGTGTCGTTCGGTAGGTATCATTGCTGCTTCTGCAAGCCATATGGGCCCTTTACCGCCGCAGTGAGTACAGTTCCCATTCTTGGCATTGAGTCAAAGTCAAAGTGGGTTTGAATTCCAAAAAGGATCTCCGATATCTGGAGGGCCTGATGACATACGTTCCCTTATTTCTACAAATGATGATGATGCACTTCTGGACTTATTATTTTGTAACTTCAATAGTGTTTCAGAGTGTGACACAGTTTGAGCACCTTGTAGCTTTGAGTGGATCTACAAATGTTACGCTGTACCCTTCAGGTGCGGTGTGACACTTTCCCAACTGGAGGAGTTTTTTGTTGTTGTTGTTACTCACAGGCGCAGAGTGAATGGAGAGGGTTAGGCCTGAGAAGAAAGCCTTAAATCACAAGAATATAACGTAACTTTCAGAATGTTTCCCAGTGGTCATGTTCTAAAGCAGAATATACGCTGTATATCCGCTGCAAGCATTCAATCCTTGTGCCTTTACTGAAAAAGCTGTATTACATGCAGCTGTTACCCAGAGCCTGTCATTAAGGAAATATGACCATCAGCAGATTAAAATAGCTAACAGCTTTGCTCAAGTTCCAGGGACACTTATTAAAGCTGACTTTGTGATATCCAGAAAGATTTACAGAGAGCTTTGCCCTGAAGCAGGGAAAGTTATCCTCTGCTTTCTACTAAATCAGATTGTACTGCTGCCAACTGCCCACTTGTTTATTTGTGTTTCCCACAGCATTTGGTGCTGTGGTGGATCCCAAGAACAGTAAACAGAACAGTTGAAGGATGTGCGTTAATGAGCTATTTACTTAGATCTATGTATGTCATCAGCGTTTTTCCTCTTCCCAGAAGGGAGTTTGTCCAACGTTCTATGTGCCTGTTTAGTTTTTTTAGACTAGATGTTGCCGAGCTCTGCTCTTGCAGGAGTTAAAATCCTCTGTGCATAAGCAGAGTTTAACAAGGTAAAACGTGTGTGTGTGTGTGTGTGTGTGTGTGTGTGTGTGTGTGTGTGTGTGTGTGTGTGTGTGTGTGTGTGTGTGTGTGTGTGTGTGTGTGTGTGCGCGTGTATGTCCCACGAGAGAAGTAATATCTCACCCCCACTCCCAGAAACAAAATAATGTGTCTCAGACAGCAATTTGATGTGTTTGTATACACCTCTGCTTCTTCTGTTGTGCACAAACAACAACAGATTAGTGTATTGCACAAACAAGAGAGCTTGATGTAATTATATGCAAGTTGAAAAAGGCCGGACTGGATTTATATTCTGTGATGTACATAGATGCACCTATGTCTACATGTGACACAAATACTATCTAAATTAAGTCTTTTTCTAACCCTGTTGACAATAGGAATGTATGTCTAGCCACTATAAGCTGCTGTTTCCAATGGCATTTAAAACTCAATAACAATTTGTACCTGCTCATTATTGTTTTGTTGATTCCACAGTAGTTTAATCCTGCTATGAAGTGTTCACTGGTCAGTCGCTTCATTAACTGCTGCAAACTTCCATTTAAAACTGCCCCAACGTGTCATTACAAGACACAACTGCAGACACAAAAACAGGTCAGAAATGCAGTCGTGAATGACAAAAGAATTCAGACGCAAGACGCGTGAGCGTTGGTGTGCTGCAGGTTGAAGTGATGTTCAGTTAAATTGTCATTCTTGCTCACATGCTGGCAACCACACGCAAGTCTTTTTTTGTGAATTTTGGGGGTATAAATTTGAACTATCGCAGGAATCAAATATTTGAGTAAAATAATAATCTTAGCGATTGTCCTTTTATACAAAACAATGTATAACACTGTTACTTATACTGGAGGATCACAGAATGTGAAGGATGGGATTTAAAGATCCAAAACCTTCAAGGCCTTGCAAAGGTTTTGAGATGTAGGGATAGCATTTAACAATTGTATTTGGCTTTGACATACACACACGCACACAAACACACACACATGCACACACACATGCACATGTACACGCTTTAGTAAGAGATTTGAATGTGTAGTAAAGTGTTTTTCATAAAGTACTTTTATTAGTAGTAGTAGTAGTAGTAGTAGTAGTAGTAGTAGTAGTAATGCTCTGAAGTCTCAATACCAAGATGGACATATTTCTGCCCATATCACTTATCCAACGTGACTTTAAAGTATTTTTCTTGAGACTCTCGTCCTTTCATGATCAAAGATCACAGGCCCTCAGGGTCTGGTGTACAACAAAGAAGCCGCCGCCACTTGAGGCCCAGCTTCTCTTCCCGACGATGCAGACTGCCGGCACAAGATGGTTGCCGCTGCAGGTGGCAGAGTGGCTCAGTTCTTTGGCTCAAACTAGTTGACCATCTGGGTCGTTATCACATTTTGGAGTTTGTACGTTCCTTTGTTGGTATCCTCCAGGTGCTCTTGTTTCTAGGTGAAGTGGAAACTCTTTAATTGGGTAAACTAGGAGAGGCTCCAACACGCCTGCTCAGAATAGGAATAGATATATGAGATGTTTAATGAAGAGCATTGCCAGTGTAATAGCTCGCATTGAGTACATTAGTCACCGGTTGGGTAAAAATATACTGTTTCGTATAAAGAACTGGAAATGCATGTTGTCATGCCATGTATACTGTGGGGTTTGCACATATTTTCGGGTAAGCACGTCCTGATTTGGCAGACATTGTCGGCTTATGCAAATATTCAGTGCTCACAATTGTAGGAGTGTTTTCCATAGAATCCAATAGAGGGCTCTGCCTGTGCTTATGAATTATGGTTAACATATTTTAACCGCTGTTATAAACACAAGGTAGTGTTGCTCTTTTTAACAAACAGAGAAACTGAGAAAATGAAATAAAAACACAAGAATCTGAAGAAAGATATTGGGACAACTTTGAAGAGGAGATATGAAAGGCAGAAACGGGGAAGATAAAATAAGAAACGAGTGCGCTGGTGATGTTTCCATCGAGCGCTGTGTTTACTTCCTTCTCCTCCTCGGTCTCTTAATCAAGTGATTATAAATCGGTCCAGCATCTATTAGTGGCTTAGTGGTTTATATGACACAGATTAAGTCATATATCAAAACCATACAGCTTGTTAACCTTTTAGAATATATTAACATACATCTATTTCAGGTTTATACTATCTATATAGCCTACTGATACTTATCATAGACTGAAATCTACCAAACCCAAATTAGATACTTGAACATTTGCCCACAAAAACATGTGGCCCGTTTAGCAGTAATATGATCATGATCCCTTTCAGAACACATGTTGTCTGAGCTATCGCTTCAGGACTATCATCCTTCAGTCCAGCTTTTAAATAATACGATTCATGAGTGTAATCTACTTGCAATGTTTTTAATGGTAATTGTTTTGCATTGTCAAGGTTTCTTTCTTTGATCCTTCCAAATAGTTGAAACATCAGAGTAGGACACCCCCTAAGCACAGTCATCTTTTATTATAATTGTGTTTGAAAATTAATCAAGGTTAGAATTGTCCCTTGTGAATAGCAAACATCAGGCTTTTGTCAATGACAAAGGATTGGTTTGAATGAAAAAAATACGGACTGCGTTGTGTGTGTATCTGTCCTACTTCCATATTCTATGAGGGTTTGTACTAATTAACACATTTGTAATGACTTTTACATTATTAATGAGGTGTTACGGTGTCCTCGCTTGAGGAGTTATTGATCCCTTGGAACGCCACTGTGATGTGGCACCAAACAGGATAAAAGGTAACATGCCCATGGTAATGAACAAGTCAAAGAGTCACCTCACATCTTGTTGTTCTGTTGAGCGTCCACATGAGAAGATCCACAAGACCAATCAATTAAAAAAAGTATGTTTTTTATCATACAGTATACAATACCGTTGGCCATTTGCACTATCAAACTAAATACCAAGTTGTAAAGCTATAATATGCAAATATAATTCTATATTAAAATAGTCTCTTTGTATTGTTTATGCCATGTGTCTGAGGTACGGAAACAAATATCCAAACACCCAATGTCTGTTTGTTTTTTTCCTACAGCTGCCATGTATTGAATCAAGCAGAAAGTCAATGGTGTCAGCAATAAGACGGCTTTGAAGGGAAATAACGTGTTGCTCTGATTTAAATAGTGACAACAGTGTGCCTCAGTAGGTGCATCATCTATTTCCATTATCTTGATCCGTTTGGGCTTTAAGTCTGTAACATTTACAACACAAAGTAAAATACACAGGCCTTCAACCGTTTCGTACAAGCAAGTATTTTCTCCACTTATCCTTTTTTTTAAATCCTTTTTTGGCAACTGTCTCTGTTTTTGCTGATTGCAGGTCAGACAACAGGACTTGGCTCTTTCCCCTGCTAAAGCAGCAGCGTAGGAACCGGCTCCCACAGCTGCAGGGCAATATTGAACAAACAGAACAAATACAGATGTATGACAGACTGAAATAAACAACAGCATTAAGTACAACGTTAAGATTTTGAGCATCACAAACTGCCTGAAAAGCTTCTCCTTGGGACTCTACTTAAAGGAATGAACGTCATTTTTCCAAACCCTGTGTTGACGCTGGTTGTGAGCAGTGTCTAAATGTAAAATCTTGAATAAACGAGACATTAAAAAAAAGGCTTTTGTAGACTAGTAAACCTGGTAAAAAAAAAAAAAAAAAGGAAAAAAAAGTGTTCTTGTTGCCGCACTATATTTCCTACAATGCATCCACAGCAACATTAAAAGTGTCCGAGTGTCCCACACACTGAATTATTCACATCACAGTGCCTATGGATGCACAGCTGGCTTGCTCTGCTTTTATTGTTTTAACTCTGTTCTCAAAGACAGAGAGACTAGAGGCAAACTGCAACACAGAGTTCATCTGTCACTGAGCAGGCAGAGCTGACCTGCTCTGAAGTCAGTCAACACTCACTCGAGCATGCGCCTCCTGTTACCCTGCATATCTCATGTTTGATGTTGTAGCGTTTTACCCCAAAATTGGGCTTCTTTCCCTGTTTGAAGTCAGAACTTTTGCTCCCATATGGTCCCATATGCATGAAGGATATGAACAAAGCGACATTTGCATGAATGAACCCGAAACTAATTTTCCTTCTCTTTGCCCATAAAATATAATTGTATGTCTGCTCATTGCGAGCTTCACTGATGGGCCGCGAGGCGATTATGCCACGCAAGTGAAAAAAAAGTTTCGAGAGAGTCGATGAAATAAAGTCAGAAAGTCTTGAAACAGAGGAAGAGTTCTGAAGTCAACACAAGACAAAGGCAGAGTCCGGACAGAATGGGAGACTGTTTCAAAAGGCAAATACCCAGAGTTGGTGGCAGGAGGTGGGAGGATGAACAACAAGAGAATAATGCCTTTGCGGCTATGGGAGAGAGCAAAAGTATAAAAAAAAAAATACAGAGAATTACAGGGGATGATACAGCTGAGTGTTTAAGCAGGGAAGAAAGGGAGGAAGCACAGTGAGAATAATGCTATTCCCTCTGTCACTGTCTTGCTGCACCATCTTTTCTGTGTTGTGTGGGTGTGAGCAGAGTCAGTGTGAAATATTGTACCTACTGTCAAATATCAGCAACATTTCCAAAGATAATGCTGAGTATCATGTGGATATTCGTACGTGTACACACACTGTAATAGTGCGTGCCTTATAGGTGGATAATCACTATGTTTGCCCTAAGTTACATATAATTGTATTGCATGTACACACATATACCCATTCAATTCATGAATCTGAAATAGCATCTATTTAAACAATAACACTATATGTGTACCTTACAAATGAAATAATGTCATTAAAGATCAAATGTTTACAATATTACTTGAAACTGCTTGTGTCTGTGCATTCTTTTGGAAAGCACTTCATTTTGATGCACATTTCAACATACACACTAACTCAGCCTTCACTTAGTTCTCCCTTCTTAACGAAAGCACAAAGACACACCAAATTATTCATATATTCATGCTTTTATATCTCTCACCTCAATGCAAAGACAGTTGCACACACACACACACACACACACACACACACACACACACACACACACACACACACACACCACCGCCCTTGCAACGATGTGCTCTATCATGGGTTACAGCATGGCACTCCAGGGATAAAGAAGACAACATAAAATATATGTATTTTGTTACATAAAGTTATTCATTGCATAGATTGGTCCTGGGTAAGCCAGGAACTATGAAGGCGAAAGGGCTTAAGCAAATTAATAATACCAATAGAATAATCAGAATGTCCTTACTACTCTAACCTGTCATAATCAAACAAACATTTGAAATGTGTGTGTGTGCGTGTGTGTGTGTGTGTGCATACTTACACTCATCAACTAAGCCTGACCCAGATAGTAAAGCGATGCCTCAGTTTCAAATTAATAACAGAAACACATGTAAAAAAAAAACTACGTAAAGTTAGAGGCTAACAAACTTTGTTGCTGTATCATTGCATACCACCACGACTCATAATGAATTCATCAGATTCATAAGGAAACGTTAACATGACGGAAAGTGCAAATCTTATGCAGTTATGTTAATGTATTCGCTGTCTAAGTTGATTTATGACACACAGGTATGAAAGCTTTTATAATCTGTATTCCCGAAGCATCTATTCACTGAGATGCTAGACAATAAATAAAAGACAAGTGTCAATAACTTAATGCCCCTCAGCACCAAAAATACATTGCATACAATCCCCCAAATCATGTTTTAGATTAATTGCTCACTGCAAGGTAAGCATGCTTAAAAAGAAAAACTAATGCCTCCAAGCCTTAAGTAGAAAGAAAATCAAAGCTGACTTTCCTAAAATTGAAAATGCTTGGAAAGCATGCAAACAGGGTTCCTTTTTTTCATTTCTTTTGGGGCTGGGAGATCTCATTATACCTATTAGCCCCAACTACATTAAACAACCTCTCATTATTTGGGGCCACTGCCTTAATTAAGTTGTAGCCTTTGAGATCTGTTGCCAAATGCTAACACAGATCTATAAATAACTGCACCTGAAGCAGTCTCTGATTGAAGATACGGCAGCAACAGTGTAAATGCTTTTTTTCTCGAAGACTCTATAATGGGCTGTCATTTACTCTGGCAGCTATAAGTCCTTGCTCGTGATACAAATGATGAGCATACGGGGGAAGTGTCAGCAACAGCAGGTCATGTTCTCTTTTAAGTGGGGTTTAATGGTAATTTTTATTGGGTGTGTGGGAGGATTCCTCACCTGCAACAGGACGACAGTGTGCACAGTGTCGCCGTTGTTGCGGCACGGTTTATTTAATGGGCAATTTCACCGTGTCTCACTCTCACCATGTGTGTGGGCGGGAGTAAATCGGATAACGTCTGCATGTGTGGGAGAAAAATGCCAAAATTGTACGGGAGAACACACAGTCCTGTGTGTGTTCATGTGTATAAGTTGTGTGTCTGTGGACTTATATCTGTTTGTGTGGGCAGGGCTTCTTCAGCATCACCCCAGTCCATGACTAAGGATTAATGAGTGTTTCTCTGTCTGCACACTACAGCCCCGGGTTTCCCTAATCAGGGTGCAGATATGTTTCCTCTGCATGCTTGCAGTGCTATGCTGAGGGGGTTTGGCCACTGTGCCCCAATGCATCTGTAAATGCACACAGTTTACTTTCCTCCCATTGATCTGTGTGGAAGTGGCACTAAATGTCATCGGCAGGTACAAATGGGTGTTGACACAGAGCCGCCACATCTAAAGCCGGCTGTAAGGGACTAAGACGGTGGGGCTGATTAAAAATAATGAGCTAAAGCCCATGCCCGAGCCATATAAGCTACGGATCGAGGTTCACATTTGCCTGAACACGCTGCACAGCTCCTGGACAGTGATCTGACGGCAAACCCTTGATCCAAAAGGCCTTCCTTACAGCAGACATTTGGACTGGAACAACTTGTAACAGAACAATCATCGTTATTCATTACACCATATGTTCCAATAGTGCAAATGTCTGCAGTTGAAAAAAGCCCATACGTTCTACAAATACGAATGTGAAGAGCTGATCCCAGTGGACACATGTCTTCCTTGCTCAGTACTCTTTATTTCATTGGTTTAGGGAGACGATGTACCAGTCAGCGCAAGCTGAATAACACATCAAAATGTCCTCAAGGTGGCGGTAATATACAGCAAGATTGTGTACGATTTCGCTGCCATCCGTTTATAAATATATTGTGTAGGTAGGCCTTTGGATGCATCGCAGAGGCCTTTTTTTTTTACAGTAGCTACTTTGCCTTGTCAAAGTGGGCAATGCACAGGTATTAATAATCACATTAACAATGTTGAGACACTTAAACAGCTAACCGGACTTCAGCAATGATTCATTTAACTATAGTGACCTTTTCACATTCTACATATGTGTATATGTAGACACAATGCCAGTTATTACAATGAGACACATCAGCACCACCTGTTGCATGTTAGTTGTTGAGTGCATGCCTCCAATTATGATGTAGGTGTGAGAGTGATGCTGAAGTTGTTGTTAGAGAGAGAAGTGGTACGGTACAGTCCAATTAATACTGTGATTAGATGGAATTAAAATCGACCTTCAAATAAAAAACTTTATTGGTTATCTATTACAGAACCATTAAGCTGATAGCCAACACGAAACAAGAAAGACACATGCAGTGACACACATCTGATCGTACGACAAATGACAAATGACTGTAGTTGTTAAGTACAAATCAGCAGAGGTGGTGTTGGACATGACTCACACAAGCGTTTGACATTTAATTTGATGGCTTGGCATGTTCACAAAACAGCACTTTACAACAATTATCTAGATGACACAGAGTTTGGCCTTTTTTAAAAAAAAAATGCATTTCTAATTAGACTCATATTGAACATCTTTAATCTGCTATACATTTCCTCTGTGAAGTCTTGATACTTCAGGATGGTATACACTAATTAAATGCAGTTAATGATCGAGGTTGAAAGAAAGAAAATTGTGCCCCAGAGTTAAAGTTATCTGTGTCCTTTCACTTAAATTGAACCCCACCTGAGCTGTGTCTTGTTACACAGTCACAGTTGTCCCTTGTACTGGTTTGTGTCTTGTTATTTGTTAAATCACATGTTTTCACACCAGTGTCCTAGACGGACAACTACACAAAATTAAACAAATAAGTTATCATTTTTTAGAACTTTTCTTACCTGTCTTGCATGAGTTGAAACTGGAGTTTGAACTCCCAAGTGATAATGGTTGAGCATCCTCGTTACATCGTTAATTACCACAGAATGAAATAATGAAAAGGAATATACATAGCCCAAAGGCTCCCTGAAGGAAAATATTAAAAAGAGAAGAGTTGCTAAATGTGTTATATAATTGGATGATTATGTGGAGGTTTACAACAAAATAAATGCAGTTCATGTGGCGGGTATTCAGGACTCATATTGGGAAGTCTCAGGAGATGCGGGCTTGGACCCCAACACAGAGCAACAGATGGGGAGGAGGCAGTAAGGGTTCAATGAATTATTGTCATTAAACTTTATAGCACCTCTCAGAACAAGATCTCAGAGTGCTTTACAATCAAAAAGATTCAAACTAAAACTATAAAATGTATAAAAACAAACAAACAATAAATCAGCAGCAACATATATTTGTTTACTTGCACACTCATAATCCACCATTCACCGGAATATGACAATCGTAATTTAAGCCTCAAGCAAACATCCCAGTGATATTCTGAATTAGGCCATATTCTGAATTTGCATTTGGGCTATGCCGACATTATTCTGGTTTTAGGAGCTTTCTTTAGACATCTACACAGTGCATTTGGATTATATGCGTCTCAGCGGAGATTTTACAGCACTTTGTGGCACACAGACTCTTTTCTGTTTACAACCAGCTCTGTCCATTGAACACAAACCAACTAGCCAATAGTATTCAAAGCTGAAGTAGAGCTACAGACACAACATTTTGGTGGGAGAAACACATTAAAACTTATGAAGGACTTTGATATGAACAGGTTTTTGAGATAAGCAAATATCGCAACACCGACTTTTTCAAGAAAGTGGTTGAAGGAATGAAAGAGGAAGGCAGTGGTTGCATGGTCAAATGAATATGCTCCCGGTGGAAGATGTGGGGAAAAAAATAAAAATAACGCAAAGAAGCAAAACGGCACAAGTGGCTCCTGCCGTTTAACTTTTCAATATGTTGTCGTGATGAACATCATGTTAGAGAAAGCCCTATCAAACACAGCGGAGAATGGCGATGACCTGAGATTCACTGGCCCTGGGGATTTTCCAATATTCGGAATATGCGCGGGCGGCTATACTTAAAACCTTTAAGTGAATCCCGAAACTTGATAGGGAGTCAATGTAAAGAAGATGGGTGTGTGTGAGTGAGGCTTCCTGCTGGACCTGTTCCAACAGCCTTGCAGCACTTCAGAGAGGACTCGCTGAGGCAGCTCAAACAGGTTCATTCAAAGACAGGTAACAGGACAAAAGAAAAGTAAAAAGCAACGCGACCACAGAGAAAACAAGACACTAAAGGGAAAGACACCGTTGCTGCTGCTATGTGTAGTGAATGACTGATGACTGGGTAAGTGAGATCAAGTGACTGCAGGATTAATGAAGGAAGGGTGAAACTAATCTGTGCTGGAAAGACAGCCAAAACTGGCGGGAAAACACACAAAGACAGGAAGTGGGATTAATCAATTAAAGGAGGAATTAATATAACAATTGCACGACAAAGAGAGATATTGTCATGTTAGACAGACCTGTGTAGATATACGTGTGTGTAACTATATGCATTAAAAATTATATGCATTATAAATGAATGGGTGACTTCAATCTCAACATTTCAGCAGAAATCAGTGTCCTGTGTGAGAGACAAGAAAAGGGAGGAAATGATATTTTTTTTTTGTAATGTTGTTCGGCGCTTTGGTTGAGATGCAACATGTAGGCGGAGTAATTAAAACATCCAGTTTGTATGGCAGGAAGCTACAATAATTGTAAACAGAGTTGGCGATCATGAAATTAATTATACATTACTTTTACCCACAGAAGTTCAATATTCCAAAAAATACAGGGACTTACTAAGACTAGAAGCAGAAGATTAAACGTTTATTTAATTAGTTTATTACAATTGGTTGCTTCCTCAGGAATGGTCGTAAAACATCACGTCATTAAACATTGTCTGGTCAGCCGTAACCGTTGTGTGTGAGTGCTATAATTGACCCAAAGTCTGAGTCTCCACACTTTGCAACATATATATATATATATATGAATGTAAATGTAAATGCTCTGGGCGTTCTGTACAGCATGATTATCATGTATGCATACAGCAGCTAATTAGTTAGTTAACAGTGCTCTCAGCCCACTGGCACATTGGTGTGGGCGCACAACAGGACGCCCTGTGCTATGACTCGTGCAGAGGAAAGGGGGTAGGTGGAGCTGAAGCGTTTGCTTAAATGCAAAAGCCTCCACCACTGTGTTTGTATAACTGTGGAGAGAAGCTCAAGGGAGTATAATTATTAAGAGTAAAGTAAAAGGTAAAAAGTGCCGTTATACAGCAAAGCTGCTCTGTACTAACTCACTTCAAGCGATGGCAGATTAATCCAAATGTCTTCTCCTAATCTACCAACATACTGTGATGTATTTGTGTCTTGGTGATCTTGTCATACACACTCTAAAGCATTGCCCTCAACCCTGTGTCCTCGAAACTAAAACGGAAACTAAAATGTACGTCAAATATAATTTGACTCAATTTAATATGAGTGAGAACATTTGACTGCATAAACCTAAAAAATGCCTCATTTTTTTTAGCTTTTGCAAATTAGAAATATGTTAACGATGAGACATCCTTGTACCTTTATCGACAGAACGCACATGAACGGCACCATTGCAAAACATGGTGGGATTAGACAATTTAGATATGCTAGTTAAACATTTATTTATTTTTGAATTCAGTGAGAATGTCAAAGATGGAATTGTTTCACATATTTATGCAAGTGTAATTCCCCTGTGCAACCTTTTAGCTTTAATGTATCTTACAAATATTCCCAAAATATGCTCAGCCTCGTTAAATCACAACTGTATCACTTTACTGTGATTTAGGGCCAATCCAGGAGCAATTAAAATCCAATTCTCAGGATAAGTCTCCTCACTTTAAAACCGCCCCCTTAAAGATAATGCTGACACTGCAAAAAAAAGGTGCATTGTTAAACATATTCAAATGATGATACCTGAGGCAAGATGCACTGCACTAACTGTTAAGGTTAGAGATGGGATAAGATAATTCCTGATCATTCCTTCTGGCGCTATGTTGTGAGCTCCCTACCCGCTCCACTGAGAGTGTGTGAAAAGGGGAGGGAGTTGTTTTTCTGTCCCAAATCAACTGGCCTACTTGATGGGGATACAAAGGAGGAGAAAAAGAATGAAGAGGAGGCATGAAAGTCACAATGGGATTCAAACTGAATAGAGGGAAGATTGCCGTTAACGCCGAAGAAATATCTTCTCTATGTTGTCTTATGTTGAATAGAGGGATGCATGCAAAATTGAGCACCCAATGTGGAAAATGGACAATAAAATAAAGCAAAACTGCTATTTAATTTGTTTACAACATTTCTATTCATTATTTATGTGTTTTCTTTTTCTTTTTCGTTGACGAAAATAAAAAAACAAACATCTAAGCGATACGTTATTTCCTCACTTTGGTTTTACAATACCTTCATTTAAATGTAAATATGTATTGTTCATACAACAAAACAAGTACAAGTCACAAAATAGTCCAATCTTGTTTCAATTCACGTCTTCTTTTAATTTCAAATTGCAAGCCCAATTGCAGGCAGTGTTTTATATTCAAGTGCTCTTGTTATTTACCAAGAGATAGCTTGGCAATGTCAACAACCCGTAAGCCTATTAATGGGTTACTTTAAAGTAAATAATTCATTCATTATATGTGTGGACTTTGCATTTTACTCAGTTCTTAAAAATGATCCATGGAAGGACAACAATGTACTTTTTGTGTACATATATTAGCTGCAATTATATTTAGGCTGTAACTGTAATTTTGACAATTGTAGTCAGTAGTCAAGTTCTCATTTCTCTCCTGGAATGAAACTTTTTTTTTTTGTTGCCTTTTTTCAAGTCAACGGAAAAAAAAGAACTATTTTTTTTTTTGGGCCTATATTGTTGTTTTTTTTGTGTGGCGGAAATGGGCTTCCATAGGTAACTGTGTGAGTGTGTTGTGTTTACAATGAAAAAAGAACAAGAATAGAACATAATTGAAGTACCTCTTTGTTCAGACAATCAAATACAAAGCCTGTAAGTTGCATAAGGCAGGTGCTACACGTCCAGCCTACGTTGCTCCATCTTCATTAAAACAATTTATTGAATGACCAGAATGACAGAAAAACCTGTATGATGCAATGCAATGCAATACCCTGCAAACACTTAATGTCTTGCATCTGTTGAAACTCAAAGTTTGTCTTGATCCAATGCTTTGGCATATGTCCAATTGTATTGGACTGAATTGAAAGATGTTACAAGTGCTGTTAGCACCATTAATGTCATAGAAAGACAAGCAAAACTACCCAGTTTACAGTATACTGCAATCTGTGCAAGACTAGAGACAGAACTAGTTTTTAAAATTGTATTTAAGTTGTTATATTATGTTTATTTCATTGTTATATAATAAATCTAGTTGTTCACACTAGCTTTTATTTATTTTGCATATCATTTCATTATTATATTATCTTTAGTATAAATTGGGACATTAAGGACTTTTTTTAAATGTTCTGTTGTTCTTGTGGCCCGCTCTTATTCTTTCTTATTTTGAGTTTGTGTAGATCTAGATTATATATGATCTGTAAAGCACATAACTGCACCGATCTGTATGAAAGGTGCAATACAAAAATGTTATAGCGTCGATCATTTTGCTACAGGTTTTACAGATTATATTTAATCTATGACTCCAATTGGATTACATAGAGCTATTTAAAATGTATTTATATTGCACTAGTTGAAGTGGTTAAAGTGACCAAAGTGATTGAGTGTTATTTGTGGTCTACTGAGAGCTCAGCTGGTTGTGCAGCCTGACAGCAGCAGGAAGGAAGGACTTGTGGTACCTCTCCTTCACACACCGGGGATGACTCATAGCAGTCTGTGTTGTGTTTTAAGTCACAAACAAGTAAGTGACCTGTTTTAAATTAACTTGTGTGCACAATTTAACCCCTCAATATCAATGTAGCAGTACCAGAAAAATGAAACTCAACCAGGGACAGTCCAGTCACAGATTCAGGTCATCATCTCTTCTCAGCATGTTAAGAGGATGGCACCTATGCGGTTGACCAATCATTGGAGGCCAACCACAGTGGTTTGACAGTCTTGTGTCACTGGGCAGACTTATTGGCAAAAAGAGTAGAGTGGGATCGCACACACACCAGTGTGTATTGTGCAAAGTGGCAAACCAAGAAAAGATACAAAGAAATAGATTTCAGTCTGTCAAGGCATCAGCTCCCCCCTGCAGACTAATGGGGCATTCAGCATGGACATGCTTCTTTCTGAGCTACTTTTGGTTTCCACTTAGCGACACACTTGTCAAACAAAAATGATGAGTAGCAGAAATGGAAGTCTAAAATATCTTAAGTCAGAAGAATCAGTCCATTCACAGCACTTTTCTTTATCTTGTGGTAGAAAATGAAGGAAACTTTCAGGCTGCAAATGTTCAAGCTTTAAAAAAGGGGATTTTGTTGTTGTTGTTGTTGTTGTGGAGCACAGCAGGCAAGCGGGCAAGAGAGGCAGTCAAAGCAATAGACCAAAATGTTTCGTGTGGCACCAAAATGTTTCTGGCTTCGAGACACAGCCTTAAATGACCAGAAACTAAGTAAAATATGGCACTCTCCGCAGAGAAGGGATC
This sequence comes from Clinocottus analis, assembly GCF_023055335.1. Classification (NCBI taxonomy): domain Eukaryota; kingdom Metazoa; phylum Chordata; class Actinopteri; order Perciformes; family Cottidae; genus Clinocottus; species Clinocottus analis. The sequence continues at coordinate 5,711,663 of NW_027175854.1, forward strand.
AAGCACCAGCAGGGGTCCCACGCACTTGACCCAATGCAATGGGTCTTGTACCATTCGGTGGCTGTTATGCCACATTTTTGTCTGCACTAAGCACACTGAGTACTTATTAAAGATGTTTGTTTTTTGGAGCATGTTTCTTGTAGTGTAGAGGCAGACTGGAAAAGGGAAAGTGGGAGAGAAAAGTGTGACACGCAACAAAAGGTCACTTGAATTGAACCGGGGTCGTTCTGTAACAATTCAGTCATCAACGCTCCACACCAAGCATGTATTCAACTGGTTAGATGTATTAAGTAGTCCTTAAGTCATTATTTTAAGTGTATGTTGGTGTTCACAAGGAGAAAGTCACAGTACTAATTATTGTAAATATATTTTACCCCCAAAATGAAAAGTTCCCTTCCATCCGTCTGTAAATGGGTGCAAATGAGTGCAAACCATTTACAAAGGCTTGGAGACTCCAGCATTTATCCATGGTGATTCCACAGGCTGGATTATGAATTAGTTGGGGAGCTCAGAGGGAAAACAACAATATAATTAGCGAACTCCATCACCACATTGTGCACAATGTAATAAGGAATTTAGTTTCTTTCTGTATTCATCCGAGATACACATATGGGTATACACTTTGGTAAATGAGCCAAAGAACAGGAGGGACGGGGCTGTATTAGAAATTGAATGTTTAAAATATGTATATTTAGCTTGTCTTGGCATAGTTGGTATCCTGTTTACCTGAAAACTATAGAAAACAAACACTCTACTTGTCTGAGATGGTGTGTGTTTTTTTAAGCTTCATATGTCTTCTATTATTTAATGCTTCCTATTGCAACACTTTTCCCCCCACTACATTTTGAACAGTGCACTGACAGAGAAGGGGTTTCTGGCATTAACTGCATCGACTTCCAAGGTGCACGCAGAGAGAGATACGTTTGAGGAAGTCAAAAACTCGAGCAACACTTGTCGTATTTAGAACAACTTCATTATAAAATGACTGCTCTCCTTTTGCCAGAAAGCTCTTGACCTTTTCAGAACAGTTGAATAACCCCATTTATGAGATTAGGAATTCCATTTTGCATATGGTACAAAATACTCAATTGTCCTTTACGCTTGACCCTTCTACCCAGTTGAATAAATCGGAATAGTCTCTTGATAAGATAACTTAAAACTTCAAAGCATTTTTTCCGAAATCTAATGTAGATCCCAACAATATAAATGTAAAACCCATTAAATGACTGGAATGGCCCATCTAATAGGTCATAATATGAACTGTGCCTCTTGCTGGAATGAGATCTATTAAATTTAGCAGATTAATGACAAATCAAATGTCAAAATATGGCATGAGAGAGCAATGCTAAAATAATGAAGTAGCTCAATCTACATGTTTAATGAGAAAATGAAATAAATCAATGCACACACAACCACACATGCCGCCCACTCCGAGTGCACAGCGTAAAAGAAACTGGCCTTTGCCCTCGACTGATTATATTGGAAATCTTTTCCCCGCCCATTCCTCCCGCTGCCCCCTCATCAACTGCATGAAGTGAATATAATTACAAACGGGCTGGATTATGGTCATTATAATCATCAGCCCTGATGAATACATACATTTGTAATGCTCGTAAGGGACACATCTCTGAGTCTCTCAGGCCGAGAGTGTCTGTGTGAAGGCTTCGCTCCACCCTGGCTGATGGATTAGTGATGCGGACCCTAAGACCTAGTGGCAGGTCAGAGTTATCCATCGCCACTCTGAGGCCTGCGTAGCCCGCAGAGCAGCCAGGCAGCAACCATCCTTCATGAGTCAGAAGGGATACCAAGAGTCTAGTGTACAGCGCTCAGACACGCTCCATAATCACTCATGTCCCCCCCGTAATCCACTAGGAGTACCTACAGTGACGGATCGTCATCACCTCCCCTTCACTCTCATTTCGTTTCATTTTCTCTTTCATCCTCATTTTCACAAACTTTCTTATTTACTCAGCACGGCTTCAATAATCTCTTTGTTGCTCTCTCTGTTTCTCTTCAGCCGTACCTACTCCCAGGCTTGACTTCAACGCCTTGACCTGCCGGACGCCGGCGGTCTCTTTACAGACTCCACAAAGCTCCGAAAGCTCTGACGAGCCTGTGTTGACAGCTTCCAACGTGTGCTACCTGATGAAAATTTCAATTTTTACAAGCAATTTCCCACGGGTGCAGCAGTCTAGTACAAATGGTTTCACTGCTATATGTGTTGTATATGTGGTCGGCTCTTCTCGTGGATGGGTGTGGATATTTTAAGATTAAATGGACGTATTCGAAAATGGGACGGAGAATGATGACAAGAATCACAAGTTCAATCGCGAAGCATTTAATTAGAGACAACCTCATCTTTTTGCTTGTCTCATGTGCCCTCTAACAAACAGAAAACAATTGGTTTTCTCTATGAAAGGAGTCTGTACACAGTGAATGCAATCCATATAATGGACAGATCCAGAGGAGTAGTGCTGGATCAGTAATTCCCAACAGCGTAAAGAGCAAGTCCAGTTGAAAAGGCATCAACATAAGGTCAGCGTGTATTGTCCGTTGTTCAATTTAGCTCGGCTCGGATTCAGCACTCTTCAGCAAGTAGTGAAGAAGAAACATATTTACAAATAGTATGTGTTATTTTCAGATTAGTACAATATGAAACAATTCACCAAGGTCAAGACAGTTAGACGTGTTGATTTGACCGCTGCTTGCATTAGTTCATTAACTGAACGAGCACAACCTACGCGGATACAATCATCCAGGAATTCCCTCTCATTCTGCACTTCTGTGCCCTAAATGTAAAACCACAAATTGTTCATTTATAATTTGTTTGTTGTTCATATTATAGATGATAGATATAATGTGTTAATTAGTGAGCTCTGCGAGCAGACTAATTACTGCAGTTCTTGGCTCCAGCTTCATACTGAACAGACAGATATGATAGGTATTCATCTTCTCATCTGAAATGTTGGTATTTTTCATCTGATATTGTAAATAAAAAACGGAAATACAATCTCACGTTTGTTAATGAGATTCACCCACTGACTTCAAAACTTTTGTTCATAATTAAAGTTTTCCGAACCATCGTCAAGGTGGATTGACTTTCATTTGTTTCCCAGCAGAAACTATTTCCCCACAAACAAAGTAAAGAACACAGAGATGAGGAATGTAAAGTTAGAGCGTGGCAGGTGATTGTAGAACAGCTCCGAAAGTGTTAGACTCATGCTTTCCATTGCATTTGTTCAGTTGTGTCTTGTATTGCAAATTTCCACAATAAAGAGAGTAATAAAAAGCACAGACCCACTGTGCAAGCTTTCTGTGCAAAACACATTTTATTGGTTGATGGAAAAAAAAAATCGCATGTGACATTTACATACAAAAAATAAAGACTTGTTGAGCAATGGCCTTCAACGTGCAACTTGAAAGCAAATTAGCATATTTTAATGAGCTCCAAAAAGAAATGTCAAAAGCTCACCTGCTAGGAAGGAACAAATACATGAATAAATAAATACCACTTTTTGAAGTATTTCCTCCTGTAGTGGACCTAAAACCGAAGAGAATGCTTTCTCTGTCTTCACTTTCATCCTCGTCTATCAATTTTTCGCCCCTTAAAATTATGAACACACTGACACACACACACGCACATGCACACACACACACACACACACACACACACACACACACGCATGTAGCCTTGTGGAAGTGTATTTCTTTACTCCTTTCCTTATGTGCATGCAACAGAGAGGGAAAGAGTGGGAGAAAGGAAGAAACTTGGCCACAGACGGAGGGGACGACCACTGAGCATGAGCTGATGTTAGACACAGCAGAATGAGTTTGACAGAACACAAACGCCTAGTAAGGAAAGAAAAACTTAAGAGGAAAAGGCAAGAGGGCTAATAGTCTTTCATACATATTTTTATGACTCACACAAGACAAAACCCCTCCGGGTGAGAGGACTGTTAAATAGATCTAAAGCTCTTTCTGTCTGCGACTTCATCGGCATTTTGGGAGCCGCTGCTCTGTTTCCAATGTGAGAACCAAAGAACCGCTTAAACAGATTATTACATTTTGCATATTATTTCCCCTGCAAGCTGCACTGATCAGATTGGTCATGGATCAGGGGGCAGACGGGTTTAGGCAGAAATAGATATTGCATAGCTTCTGGCTTTCCAACCTTATTACAAACCATTAAAAGGCATTTTGCACCCTTTCTTCTTAATGCCATTTGTTTTCCCCTGAGAGGAGTCTTGTTTGGCTAAATGGAGCTCCAATCATAGGCCTGATACTTCCTTAATGAAAAGCTAATGGAACGTAAACAAATGAGACAGTATTGACATTGAGAACCCACAAAAAAACAGTTAATCTGAACATTACGGCTTTCTTTACTTAGGCTGCTGCAACTCTCAGTGCATACAGTAGCCGGCATATTGCTGGAATAAATTTAACTATCAAGACGTGAAAAAGTGTTTCTTTATAGGATTAGAGTGAATAAATCTTATTTAAGTATAAAGCCTCAATTATAGGTTTGTAATGGCGCAAAAAAAAGGGATTTCATTCCTTACATGAACCTGAAAAAAATGTGTATCTTCCAATAATTAAAAAACTCCTACAGGAAGGAAGTGGGACGACTGGTGTCTTAACAAACCTCAACACTAACTATGGTGGGGAAAACTATTTAAATACCACCCCTTCTAATCAATCCACACAAAACATATCTAATTTGCACCAATTGTATTGCATTGCGTTGTGTAGATGTCACTGGCATCGTGCGAGGACATTTCCAGCACAACAGAAAGTAAAATTGCCAAAATAAAACATTAATTGTGGTCTGAAATAATCACAAAATAATTCCTTTTGTTTTGAACAAGAAAATCCATTACATTCCCCTGAAGGACAGACCGCTAAATGAAAACATCCACTCAATAATGTAACTAGCAAAAATCATTTGAGAGCAGTAAAATACCTTGGTTAAGAAATTGGCTTTCTAATCCCTGGGGTTGCACTGGCCCTAAGAGGGAAAATTCTGTGACTGATGAGAGTGCTGGCTTGCTCAGATTTACACACATATTGATAAAGGAAGCCTGATTAAGATAGCTTTCATACTCAGGTGCGAGGTGGAAGACATGCCATGAGCAAGTGGGAGTCTGGTGGATGCACTTGCAGAAATAAAAAAAATAAAAAAAGGAGTATAGGCTTTAGCAATTACAGAAAGGATTCCTGGCAAGTGAGGAAAGCGGGCACGGCGAGATGTCCGTCGCATTTTAAGAGCTTTTACAATGAGCCACATCTGTGAAGGGACGATGATTTAGAGAGAGCTCGTTGTTTTTAGTTCTAGTCAATCAGCTAAAAGCAGGAACGGCTGCGGAAAGCTTCCACTGTTGTTTACGCCGCGAGTATTTTCACGTGTATGTAATCCTATTTATCTTTGCCTGACCATGGACGTTTTGCTGAGCTTGCCAATCTCTCTTTAGATTACAGTGATGTTAAAGATAGGAAATGTCTTAAGATGCACTATACAGATTACCCGTATAGATTTTCTTTGAATATAATTATTGTCCTGGTTGTCACACATACAAGGGCTTTGTCCAGGGAGTCCAGGGGTGTGATGGGCCTAAAACACACAAACATCACATCCACACTATTTGCCACCGTCACATCATGCTAGTCTCCAGGACCTTTTACTTGTAAAAGTCATTTTAAACTCTAGTTTTATTATTTTTTACTAAAGTAAAACTTAAGAATACTTCTTCGATTACTGATTTTGAAGAATTTACAAATGCTAACCTGGAAAAAAAAACAGCGATTACAGCGAGGTGTTCAAGGTGTTTCAACAATCTGACGACCAATTCACCGGCGTGAGCGTCCTTCTGGAAAACATTTATGTGCAAGTGCAAAAAGAGAAATTAATACAATTGCAGGATGATGAAAATGACTTAAAAGCAGCTATCTTCCGAAAAAAAAACCTTCTTCGTTTATATATAGCAGCTGAAGACATTGACAACTTTAAAGACTAGTTTTATCAGGTGCAAATGTGGCTTTAAAAGCACTCACCAAGATTAGTAAACTAATTAAATTTCCAGGAAAGCTTCCTTTCTGGACAGTCCAATTCAACTGCAGCTCTATATCAAAGTGATTTTTATTACGCTGCCAATTCTGTATCATCACAACACTTCAAAAGGAAATGAAATTTTAAAAAAGAAAATTGATAAGGGCTATATTAAAATTAACCCACGCATCTTGATCGTGAACATTTGAATACGCTCAACTGATTTACAGTCGATAAAAGAGTCATTTATATGTAGATGCTCCTCACTTACCAAATATTAACTTCATTCATTATTTCTCACTACTAAGAGAAGATCACAGCTCCTCTACAAGAGGAAGCTTGACGGACTTGAGTGGCCTGATGGAGGACAGTGGAACAATCTGACCACAGTATTTCGCAGGGAACGTTTAATGGGGCCTCCAAGAAATACTTGCACAGTATTATGTGAGGAAAAAATCTAGTTAATGACTGCTATTACAAAGTTGTGTGTATTTAAATCATCACACTAATTAAATCAATCAATCTAAATGTATGACTTTGGTGGTAAAACACCAAACAAGATGGACATAAAACGAGCCTAGCGCTGGCGCAGCATGACAGCTCAGCCGTCTCCCTCTCCGTGTGCATGAGTCTCCAGCTGCTGCTCCGAAAAATATTGAAATTGTTTACGAATAGATTCGTGCCGGTCAAAGTGTCCAGTTTCTGATGATGCTATTTGTGGAAAAATTTGAATCCGTTTTAAATCCAATTCATCTAAAAATGCAGCTAAAAATATACCGTCTGCTCTATCAAGCGTCCTCTCCATCTCTCGGGGAGCAGACTGGACTGCAACTTTCATAGTGCAGGAAATGATTTATTATCATTCAGAGCTGCACACTCGCAAAAACTTTTCAGCCCTCTCTATTGAACAACACACAGACCTCCTCTGACTCAAAAGAAGAGGTTGTTGCAAGCAGTTGGCGGTTTTTTTTAACGTGCCCATCTATCTCTAAAGGGTGTACTTGACTGGAGGCTTCTGGAGCAAAAAGCTGCAATGAACTGAACGCTTGGCTGATGTCAAATAGTCGTGCTAAAGGTTTAGCTAATCAGCCTCCTGCTTTATGACTGGAGCTTTTAAAACATTCTGCACAAAGTGCCTCACCGGCCACAGCGCTGACTCTGCATCGTCCTTGATGCGAAATATAAGAGTTTGTCCCCTTAATAAGTCAAAAGGCATTTTTGTACAGTCCCTAATATCACAACAGTCCCCAGCTGGATAAGTTCACAAGGACACATTTAAAATGTCTTATCGTCAAGCTTAAAACAATAAAGAATTACCCTTCTCTGTTATGGTTCAGTTGGAAAGTTAGACAAATACACACACACACACACACACACACACACACACACACACACACACACACACACACACACACACAATTGATTAATAGCCTGTACTACACCATCAGTGACATATCCCAGCACTTGTGATTATGGAGCCACTTAATTAAGAACTTTTGTTGTTTGTGTAACTGGCCTTTTAAAAAAAAAGCAAGATATGATATATATATATACATATATATATTTGTGTGTGTTGGTGTCTCTAGGTGTGTGTGTGTGTGTGTGTGTGTGTGTGGGCGCTCCTCTACGTCTTTCTCTGTGAAAAGTGAAAATCAATTGATGTGTTAAACCTTCAGAGAGAGGACGGTCTTGTGAAGTGAAAACTTTATTTTTTAGTATTCTTTTTTCAAGGAGGACTTGGTTACAGTGTTATGATGGTAAGCATAGCACTACAAGGACGCGTGTGTGCGTGTGTGTGTGTGCGTGTGTGTGTGTGTGTGTGTGTGTGTGTGTGTGTGTGTGTGTGTGCAGGATGTATTAGTAGGTATAAGCTCAGTTCGTGAACTCAAGTTCATTATAATTGAGGCAATTTATGATGTGGCCGCAAACTGTCACAGCTTGGGGAACAGAGAACAGTGATATCTGTGACCTCACTGTCAATGAAACCCACAACGACTGACATTCCCGTCAGGCATTACTACACACGTCATTAATACTACAACTCCCACAGGGACATATTATATTGTGGAACTCTTGCTTGCAAAAGAAAATGTAGTGCGATTCAAATTAAAATACCGTAAATGTCAGAGGAAAGAGGAACGAGATGAGTGAACTGTAAATCTGAAAAAACAAGAATTAAACAATATCAGAAGAGATTGAGTTCTGTCTCCATGTGGATGATGCCTTTTTTTTCCACAGCTTATTGTAGTTAATGCATCCATTCATTTGCTCTATAAAAAGCTTTTGCATGTCATAAAGATCCACCAGCCTTTTGTATAAGCACGGGGATGTAAATGAGTGAAGCTGTAAAATTATACGGTGCGCGTGAGAAGCTGATTACAGATGTTCAGCTTCAGGCTTGAACAGATGCATTACGTTGGATTAGTTGTCACATTGGTAATTGAGACATGTATTCTAATGACAACAACACATTTTTCTGTATCTTCATGAGATCGAGATCGGTACAAAACATACCACACACTTTATTTATTAATTGGTTATTTATCTTATCCAAATCACGAAGAATTAGCCATCCACCAGGTTCACACATTCTATTGGCATGGTATTAAAATACATATTAATATTGAATTATTGTGCACAATTATTAAACCGTATATGTGACCTGAACAAATTGGCCTAAGTGATGATGAAGTCATTCATACACTTTGGCTATGACTGCGGCAAATCGAGAAAAACATGACTTATTCTGTAAATCCTGTCGGCAGCTCTGCCCTTCTATTGCGATGCAGGCATCCGTTATTTAGTGTAATGATTGTGTCTTACACTCAGCAATCATTTATTCTCAACTTTTAAGCTGCACAATGAAAGGACTTCATGAAAATCATGTAAATTATTCTGACTGCATTGCTCTCCGAGCTACGTTTTAAACCCAGCCTCATTATTCTCATTCTTGCTACCTAATTATTTCCCATGAAAAATACAGGAAACCAAGTCAAAGTACTGAACCCACTAAAGTCAAACGGCTGTCATTGAGATTCTAGTCGAAGACCAGCCGTCCGTTTACTGCGTCGATGTTGTTTCTACCTTTTCCTGAGGTGCAACACTGGCCTTTGTATACTCTGGAAAGTTTCATAAATTCTGTGCGTATTACATTTTGTGTCTGACTGTATGAGTAAGTAGTACTGTATACTTTGTTGATCTGGACAGATGTCGTTTCTGAATAACTATCAAATGTCTCAGGTACTGCCAAAGGTACCTGCTGTGAGCAGAATTTAATGAGTAAGAAAAAGAAAACGAGGATGACACTTCAAAATGAAAAGTGCTTGACGCTGCAAATGGATGGATTCCAAAAGTTACACTCTTTAACAGCCACAGTGGAAAAACAAATGCAGCTCCCTTTCCCGCAGACTCATCTGTATCAGCTGGGTCTCCACATCTCATCCAGTCACTCTGCAGGTGGAGTGTTTGACATTCGATCAAAATGATTGAACGGTTGACTGTCAGTCCGGTCCATCATATGCGGCCATTGACGGGCTTAAAAGCTGTGCTGAGTAATAAACATCATCAACATGTACTATCTGAGAGTGCTCGTCATTTAAATGCAGTGCAACTCTTTCAAGAACTCGGCCCAGCTTTTAATCACGGACACTTTTTGAGAATGTGTGAAGTCGGAACTGTGAATTTAAAAATGTCAACCGGAGACATTTAGCCAACACTGACGAGGTGCAAAATGATTAAACACGAGTCTTAACACGTGAAATGCATGTCACTTACAAAGACAATCTTATAGAAGTTAATAGCATAATTCCTCAGCAAACAAAAAAGCTTTCCTTTTTGAACGTAATAATTAAATCATTGAAGTTTACATGCTTTCATTGCCAATCATGTTATGCATAATTACTTTGATTATACTAAAATGGTTTATACAATCTAATCTTATGTTAAAACAGCTCAGACAGAAAAAAATACTTTAAATCAAACACGACTTAATGATCATGTGTTTTCCATCTTTTGACTCATCTTTAACTTTTCAACATAGTTTGATGATGGAAGACAGTATATTCTGTATTTCTGACAGATTGCCGACCCATATACCTCACGCCACGCTGTGCTTAACCAACACGACGTGCTTTTGTCAGTTTGCCTTTGTACATCTTTCTCACTCTATAATGGGTCTTGCAAAGTAAACAATTCCAACTTATAGACAGAATATGAATCACAAAAGTGGCAGGTTGCAAAGTTGAAACCTTAATATCCTGTGCTCCCAGAGCAGTAGCATTCATTTTCCGGAAATCAATATTAAACTAAACGATGCATCAACAGAATGCAGCTGTAGCAGGACGAGCTGGTGTGAGTCACTGGTGACACTCAGCTGGAGAACCTGCAGTCATCCAGACTGCTCATTAAAACTCAGGCAACTTCAAACGTCCCATCAAACAAATCAAATCAGCCGGACAAAAATGTATATCTGTTCCACAAGGCCAACCTGTCAGCAGCACATTTTACTTAAACCAAAACGATTGCAGCTGGCTCTACGTCATGCCTTGTTTTGTGTTTTAGCCTTCACGCGGCCTAAAAGGATGTGAAAATAATTTTAATAAACGAAAACGTCTATTTTACAACACAAACTCTGACCTTGACACTTTTTCCATTTAGCCCCTGTTGATGGTGAATCAGTTGCTGAGCTATTTGAGGTCCACAGAGTATCCATTATACCTGAATGCTGCCCCTATTGATTATAATATTGGGAAAACCTTACTGGATATTGGGCTCAGTACCTGCTGAGGCCATTTGAAATTGTTTCCAATCTCAATTTGGAGCCATGCCCATATGCTGTCCCAGGGGAGTCGTTTTTGGCTTGGAGTTTGACCCAAAAAAAGAGATGCACCTGCAATTAGGTTTCTGAAACACACCGAATGCTTTCAATGACACCAGCATCGTACGAAGGGTTCATTCGTTGCTCAAACTCTGATCTGGGTGTCCTTTATGTTCTACCAAATATGTTATGAGAGGTTTCTACATGTGCATGCACAAATGTATGTATTCACACGTCAAAATAGGCTGAATTGGAAGCCAGCAGCAACCGCGATCGGAAATTACTCCTAATGAATAAATGATAACATCAAAATGTCCTTTAAAACGAACAAATATCATGAAAAAAAATATTCTGAAAAATCATCTGGACAGAATAGATCCAAAGTTGAATATCACACAAATGGAAGCTTCAATACCAGGGAGTCCACCTATAAAATGCACAGTTTTTGTATTGTTCATTGTGATCGTATTTCCATCTCGAGGTCCATTAGTGTTTACCTTTTTCCTCCGTAGCTCGCAAGGTTGAGAGGATTTTAATTAGTTGAGCTATTGACGCTGACTGCTCACTGCTCAGAAGATTGGATATAAATAACAGTCATAGTCAACAAAACACTTGTACTGGAGGATAGTGTGGGGAAGTGCACAGGGCCCTCATGTGAAAAGAGCCCTCAAAGATACAGCAATGAATCATAGATGCGGGGGCCAACGGGAAGGAAGACGTCCAGAGCCCAGGATGTTGTGCCACGTTCCTGGGTAGCAACAACTACGTTGTTCTGTAATATCCTATCAATCAACAGTAGATGGTTTTGTCAAACATGCAGATAACGAGTCATTTCTTAATATCTCTGGGAACACACTGTAACGTTGTGCGCAGCAATCCACATTTTGTAGTGCTAATTGCGCTGCATTTGTCAGCATATACAACTTCTCCTGAAGTAATTTGTTACACACCAGCCTACACTTTTGGGTGATAAGAGGAGAAGTTATAGTTGTTGAAAAAAAATAAATCACAAAACACTTATATTTGCTAACAATTTCCCATTTATCAAGTGCATGTAGTGCTAAAAAGATGCTGGATGGTGAAAAGCAATTTAATGGTCACTGACTTGCAATTAATATGCCAGTCCTTTTGCTTCAAACTAATCTACGTTTATGACATTGACTTTACTAAGGTGACTGTCCAAACATAGTAAACTGGAACAGTTGCAGGAATGTAATGGTGTTCTGGTTGGACGATGCAGAACAAGTCACTCAATATTGTTGGTATTAGTCTTCGGAGTAACACTTCAGGCATTTTTTAACAATAAATGAAAAGTGTAATCACATAACCACAATGTGTTAAGTAACACAGTCTTTTACTCTAAATGCAGTAGGATAATTCTCTGTCACAGAGAGATATTTAGGGCCACCTGTGGTTTGGCATGAAAACTGCTCAAAGTCAACGTTACAAACAAGATTACTGTCACTGCTTATTCCGAGGTCTTTAGCCCACTCTGGTAACAACATAGTGCACAACAGGCTCGCACAAGATGCATGTTTCTTTCTATGTTGGATTCGATCCAGAAGTAGATGGCTGCCAAGCTTGTAGATAATGCTTTAATGTCGTGCTGGTGCTTTGGAATAACGTTCAATCATAAACTCCCATCTGCCAGCTTTTCTCTTGACGAGGCCCTCAATGGTTTCTCCCACTCTTACAGCCTCTCTTTGACTATGATCTACAACTTAAACGTCTTGTGGAAAATCCCAGCCATTAACAACTTCAGAGTTCCATAGCTGGAATCAATAATGCATCGTGTTTCGCTTTACAAACTCCTCCACAGCTCATTACAAAAGACCTTCCAGCGAAACGGGTCTGAGGGCAGACGGTAAGACAAGACTGATGGATGGATGAAAAAGAGACTAAAAAGATAGAGAACAAAAAAAAAAAAAACAACCAAACAGAAGCAGTGGTAATCAGAGATGCAAGCCTGGAGAGTCTAGTCCAGTGGGGAAAAGCATTTTTAGGTGCAGTATTACTTCCTTGCTTCCCATCCCTATTCGTCCTGGTGCTACAGGCGCTGTATGAACCTCACACCACTAAGAATCATTAATGCCTTGTATTCACTGTTTCATATTATCAATGTTGTTCCACAGGTGGAATTTGATATTGCACAATTAAAACACACACACACACCTACTACAAACGCTGGAGGTTAAAATGACTTCAGAAGCTAATTATTCGTAATAGTTCTTCACATGTATTTCTTGAGAAAAGGCAGCAAATCAAATAAAAACATTTATACGGTCATGTATTAGTCTGCCATGTTGCTTGATTTTAATTTTCCATCATTCCACTGTCTGGCAGAATTACTTTTGAGCACATACAACGTTGCCAGCAGACATCTTGACTTGTTGAACAAAGGTGTAACTAATACAAAGTATAGTGGCTGCATTCCTTTGAAACACATGTTCTAAGACATGTATGTCTAAGGCGTGTCTAAGGTTGAACTTTAACGTCTAAACCCACACAGCCGGATCTGATCACCTCAGTCAGAATCAGAATCATTTATTGCTAAGTAAGTTTGCACAGACGAGGAATTTGTCCTGGCAGAAGGTGCTTAAGGTGCTCAAGTGCCCATCATCAGTATCACTCATAAAAGAGTGTTCCTCATGGACTATAAACTGTATGTACGCTATGTAGAGACGATACACAGTACTTTAAGCTGTTGGAACAGTTTATAAAATTTGTATTTTTAGTATAGTATTTTTGTCTATTCATAACATAACTACTTTTATTGTTTATTCATTACTTTAAGATATATTTAAGCTGATTATCCATTTAGCGATTTCAACTGTTTATTCAATTTTAAATTCAATTTATTGATTACTTTTATGACATGTCATAAATGACGACACGTTATGACCACTAATAGATTCATGGGCGGCTCGTACCTAAGTACCCTTAGGGCAGGAAGTCAATGTTTCATGCTTAGTGCATGCTGGTTTACAGGCATGACCTACCGTCACACTTAAATGCAAACGCGTTACCATCAATGTCTTCACATTATCTGCTGTGTTAGAGCACAAGGACATCCTTTCATTAATTACTTACTACACTCACCGGTTGGAACTACCTTCCTTGACCTTGTTAGACATTTCAAACTCTGGTGAAGGTTGAAGCAGATGTCATATTTCTCTATTGACTTCCTCTTTTCTACGTGGGTCTAGTGCTTTCCTTTTCTAATATTGTTATTTTTGGTTGAGCACTCGTCAAAGGCTTTTTAGTCAGTGAAGCACACTTCTGCCTCGACCCAGTGTATGAAATATATTCATGCTTTATTTAAAATATTCAGGATGCATCTCAATACCATATGCTATGCAACAAACAACAATGATTGTTTCCATAAAATCCTCTTTTTTTTTTTGGTGTCTATATGTTTGCTTCAAGGTCACAAAACAACCTGCAAATGTAACTGATCAAAGCAGTACTCATTATCAAATTCCATTACTATAACATGTTATACTTAACTGACATGACTTGATTTGCTTCTCATGGCTTCACAGGTGTGTGGCACGAACAACATGCAGATAAACAATTCCATTTTGTCCCCGAGTTTTGCATTTCATGAATTATTAAATGTAGAGCAGCATTCACTCAGCAATGAGGAATAAGAAATCAGTGCTCAGAGGAGAGTCACCTCAAAAAAAAAATGAATTGGAGTTCTGCTCCTAATGAAATGCTTGCTCGGGGAAGGGAGTGAAGGATGGGAGGCGAAAGTGGCTAAACAAAATTGAGTGTATGACACAGCGTGAGGAGGTCAATGCATTGGATCCGCTTTTCCTTCGAGCTCCGCTACGTTGTCCTCTGCATGGTTGTAACGCGCATGAAATTAGCATACAGTTGTCTGTAGGGCGAAGGTCCAACACCAAATCCTCTGTGTGAGGCCGATAAAAAAACTCTTTGAGAATAAGTGCGAGAAGGCATGAGGGCATAATTCAAACTAACTGACAAGATGCTTTCACTACATGCCGTGCACGAGCTACATTACATACAGACACACAGATGAAACCCCAGGTGTATGATTTGTTATTGTTAATCCGTGATCCATTTCTAGAGCAAATTCAAACGCCGCCATCAAACTTTGAAATAAAGAATTGAAACCTGCCAAAACTTCCACATACGTGAACATATATTCTGAAACACTTCTCTTCTTTTCAATCAACAGTATGCATATTAGTTTGGCTTGGACTGCACTGTGTGTCCCCAATGACAGTGAACATCTGGTTGCATTTGCACCCCAGCTGTGAGTCTCATTTGTACCCAACTGATGTGGGGACATCAACTTTCCTAATTTTTGCCAAATATATTTTTTTTGTGTGGCCGCGATACATCTCAAACCTCCCAAATTATATTTTTAGTATTTTGATTCTGGCCTGAACTGAATGCCCGCTGCTGGGCTCTACAGTTTGGGTGTGTTGGGTGTTTTGCTAGTGGAGCAATTTATCTTCCACTAAACCAAGTTGAGGTTTGTGATCAACTGGAAGAAGAGTAGGCCCCTGTCACAACAATATGGTTAGCGCCCGGCGATGCATGCCATCACTGGAACAGCAAATGCCGAGTAAAAAGGGTGCTTGTGTTGCACATGAAGCCCCCATCTGGACGTGATACACCTCCATGTTCCACCGTTCTTTGATGACCAAGGGAATGTGGCGTGCAGGGTATCTACTGCTATAGACGGGCTGCTGCCAGTGGGGGAATGCGTGCTCATGATTGGAGGAGAGTATTACCCCTAGGGTTCAGTAAAGGGCTCTGTTCGTGTTTATAGAAATGAGCTGTAATGAGCTTTTGTTTGGAGCAAAGTTTTCTGCCTTGGAATTCTCAAACTCAATTGCTTTGGTACTTTCTAGTAATAGCCAGGCATTCAGCTCCCATTAAAGTGTGTCTATATTTATTCATGTGACCTGACCCAGTGTGGATGGCAGTGCTGACTGGATAATGAACAGAGTTTGGTGAGTCTGATCTGGTTTCAATTGTACAGATTGCCCTCGAAAGACGACTGCAAATCAGATCCCATATAAGTCTCAAAAGATATTTGAGCTAACAAGCACTAGGTATCAGAGATCAGTGGCTCATCAGCCATTTTTCTTTTCACTTCGAGGAAAGTGTTCTTCTGAACCTTACCATAACCTTTCACCTACCATCTGATAGGATCCGTTGAGCCTTTGGGTATGTTGTCTCTAATGGGCTCATTTAGTTCTTTCCTCATGACATTTCAGATCTTCACATGTCCGTCACTCACCCTGCTGACTGTTGCTGTCTACAACAGAGGCACACCCCCGCTGATGAAAAACATCTCTGAAATTCAATCTCACTGATTATTGAATTATTTACATTGGCGATCATTTGTTTTCTTGCTATCTAGAAAATTAGTTTGTGGACTTGTTTTTTTTTTACTATAGAGATTTAATCATTCAGTCAAGAACAATCTACTACAACTAAAAGTATGATTTATTAAGAAGATAAATCCAACACATACATACATACATACATACATACATACATACATACATACATACATACATACATACATACATACATACATACATACATACATACATACATACATACATACATACATACAACAATTCAATAGGAGAGCTAGACGTGTGTGAGTGTTGAACAGACGATGATGAAAAATGAGTCAAATAACCGTTAGAAGAGCAACAGCCCACTATCATGTTTTATCCATGACAGAAATTAGTTAAAGAATACATTTTGTCTGACAGGATGTCCACCCACATTTGTCTAATAAGTGTGGGCTGTGATAGCTTGCAGGTGAATGATTTTCTGCCGGGATGCTTATATAGTCTAATAGATATAGTGTTATTCTATGAGTGGGTGCACTACGAAAATACAGCTGAATTTGCTGAAAGGACTGGTGGTGAAAGAAGTAAATACATGTTTTGTCATTTACCAGAACTAAAAGCCACCTATCTCGCAGAGCATATGTTGAAGGCTATCATTTGTCAGTGGCCATTTGCCATCTTTTGTTGTCCAATTGTGTACCTGGCAGGCAGCAACAGGACTTAGCTGTGCCAGGAGGAGGCGTTTTTGCCAGACACGTCCTTGAGTGAGAGCAATAATGCAGCACATATGGTGATAGAAAGGCTGGGCGCTGAAGACACTGCCTTTCTTTGGTCTGGATGTATCACTTGGCTCTGATCAAACCAAATCTCTGTGTCTACGTTTGAGAAAGACCCAATCAGAGAAGAGACCACAGCTAATGCATTGGCCTGAAGCAGTCTACCAAGAAAGACAGAGGACACATGAAAGAAGGATTTTTTTTTTTTTTTTGCTTTACACTCCACTTCTGTTGGAAAATACTGTCTGACATTACACCCCGAATCTCATGCTGTCCTCTTTGTTTCTCATTCTTCATTTTTGTGCCACTACTTTAACTCTCATTTATATGTATTTTTAAAAGGAAATATTGGGCACAGACACACAATTATCTGCCTAGACAAACTCTAAATGTTGGTATCCTGTCCAATTGGTGGCCAAGAACAGAATGAGGAGAAAAAGGTTTGAATATGTGTAATAATGAGTGGTAGCTGGCATGGAAAAAACAAGTCCTTCTGTGTTAAATACTTGCTAGGTTTTCTTAAAGAAGTTGCACCTCTTTTCATTAGACATGAAAGGGTTTTTTTCCCCGAAAATCTTGAATCAATTATATACTAAAATATTTTTACTGATAATATATGTAGTCAGTCTAATGTGTTGGTAATGGGAACATCCCATGAGACACAAAGCTACACCCAAAAGCAGGATTTTGAACCACAGCAAATCTGATATCTGCTTATAGTTGCAGGAGTAGAAACCCGGGATAGAAATGGGCTTCAACAGGTTGGCACAGCGGTCTTCATAAACCACAAAGCCCCTTAGGAAAGCAGTCACTCACCGATGAGCTCGGCCTTGTACAGAGTCCTTACAAAGTCCATTATATCTCCATCCCCAGCTGTGACCATTTAATAGATGTAATTGTCAGTCTATTCATTTCCTCTTGTGCCATGCAGCTCATGATGTCGTTTGATTAGTTTTTTGGATTTGGAAAAAGATCACTTTGTCGTTGTAAGTCTTTGACAGGTGTTAATTTTCACAGTTTCAGACCGCTGTTAGAACTCCCCAGGGGATATTCTTCTGAAGTAAATTTCCAGATTTAATCGGCAGAAAATTGCTGAAACTGTATGACTGCCCGATGTACAATAAAGAACGATTGGTCAGCCTACTTTTGGCATGAACTGATGATTCTCTCTGGTCAATCAGCCAGCCAGCCAAGGGACACACTCAGTTTTTATTCACATGATGGGTATCAAATGAAGTACACTAATGGTAGTGGGATCCTTTTAAAAGGTACTAGTATTGGTACTAGCATTGTCATTTTGTAAGATCCTCAGATGTAGTACTAAAACAGGAAGTAGAGGAATATGAAAAAAGTTGGTTTCTGAACAGGACTTATGGAAGCTCAGTTCCCCCCCCCGCACATAAATCACACCGAAATCGCACTCACATCCTAGGCTGAAATAATCTGCCTGAGTCGTATTTCTGTATGAACAGCGTTAAAGACCTCTGTGCGCCTACCTTTCATACACTCTTGTCTGTCATCTCCACTTTCCTCCGGTTCTTTTATTTCCATTCATTGTCCTCTCTCCCTCCTGAAATCACTAGATCGCACAGCTGATATCGTCCCGGCGGCCCGGTTATCTGGACATTTGTAAGAGTGTGTTTGAAAATAGAAAGAAGTGGTTGGCAGGTTGCCTTGCTGTTGTCACCTTTAGGTTACAGATAAATATCCTGTAGCTGCCCAATCACCTTTAGAAGGAAAGTGCAAGGCTTTGAGCACTTTATTTTGCTGACTTTATTCCTGACAAAAATGTGTTGATAACTGTTTGGCTTGAGCCAATATTTAACCGGCATGCCAACACTCCCACGCATGTAAAACAGAGCGCTCTTTACGTCTGTCATGGAACCACAAAATGAAAAAAAACATAGCTTTCTCAAACTATCTGCATAATCACTTTTCATATGTTTTAGTGAGACTTTTGAAATATATGGTAATCACCTAACGCAATGTAAACAGTGCATTCTGATTGTTACAATAACCACAAATAGTAAACATGCTGTATGCACTGTTTGGGCTTTTTTTATATAGCATTTTCTTATTTTCAGTTTTTCTGCACGTACAATCATTGCATCTCCTGCCACTTCTGCCCTTTTGTATTTTTTGTGATCTTTACACTCTGGGATGATAACCATTTTTAGGTATTTTAGATTGATGCTTTACTTTTGCATCCCTCTCAGCCCCTAAGCATTGCAAGCAAATAGATACTGCAAAAGATGTCATGTACTCATCACTCTCACGGTAATTTTCGCACTCTCAAAATAATACCTTCCACAGCACAATTGTTCTCTTAAGTGTTGTCATTACTTAAGGACATTTTACTCTATAAAGATCCATTTTGAACACTGGAGCAAATATGAATGGAGTCGTTGGATTCTGTTTGCCCTCGTCCTGTTCTTCAAACCGCTGAATTAATTTAGAGTGCACTGCTGAAAGTAGAGGACTGTGTTTGAACAACACTCAGACATTCACTGCTGTCTCTCATCGACCATTTAATTAAATAGATGTGTTATTGTTCTAACACACAGATTATGTATTTTACCACAAGTTAACCGAAAAACATGAATTTGTGGAGACAGAGATCAGATATGTAAATTGTAATTCATTCAGTGTTTCTCCCAATCGAGTAGCAGCTTTCAACTCATACAGTTAAAGTTATGAATTCATTATTCTCAGTTAGTCTCAATTATTCTAATTAAATATTTAATATGGAAGAAATAAATGTGGTACACTGTATTTTTTTTAAATGTGATGTAAAAGAAAATGAGCAAAGAACTTACAATGTTGTGAAAAGCGAGTTTTTTTATGTATATGTTTTTACAACAGACATTCCCTCATAACAGGATCGTAGAAGCGACACATGTTTTCTTTTCCCCCGGCCTTTCTAAGTCTTTATTACTATTAGCTTGATGGAAAATGTGGCGGAGAAAAAAATCGTGATATGGCGAGCTCTTATAATCAATACTACAGTGCTGAGAAGTCAATTTGCTGCATTTCTATCATTTATGTTGTCAACATCATCTTGAACAAAGTGGTAGAAAACTGGGTGGCTGAAATAGATGAGAGGGAAAGATGATATCTCTTTCCGTCCAGCAGGCAGCCGCCTGCCAAATCATGATCCCCGCCTCTTTTCCTCCTGGGGGTCGATTCAAAGCTATTCCCTTTTAGATTCTCAAATAATTTTGGGTTCAGATTCACCTCCCAACTGCCACGTCTACAGAGACATGCCCTGGAGTGTATACAGACATCATTCCCAAGTGTCTTGGCTGAGCCATAAGCTTGGAGTAGCCTAGCATTTTGTTCCGTGTGCCAATTGTTTCCCACTCACAGGTTATGAAGAACGCTGTGAGCCTTTTTTCCTATCTGTCACACACTAAATCACGGTGGATCAACAGATTGAAATCGTTTGCTTTTATATCACATTCACTCCAAGCATTTTATGAAGAATATCCATGTCACTACCTCAGAAAATATGTGCAAATTTAATCCAACTCCTGAAAAGATTTATTCAATACTCTTAGAATCAGCAGCGGCGATGGAATATGTATGATGTTGAGCCTTTTCTTTTTGTTTTTACCTCGTTGTAATCATATTTAGCGTGAGTGTTCGCAAGCTACTCCCCGTAGGCTTTCTGAATACATTATTAATAACACTCAGATATTATAATCATGAAAGACAAGTCTTTCTCTCTTTGCTCTTCATATTAAAAAGAAGCAGCTTTAAATGTTGCTATTTTTCACTAAGTTTGTAAAGAAAAAACACGGAGCTGAGCCTTTCTAATGCCGATTACCCTTCTAAGTCTCACTGTGTCATGGTAAGAAAATGATACCTGACAAACGGAGTCCATTTGAGGATAGCAATTAAGCAAACAAGTACAATCGTAAAGCCTTGATGCACCATGACATCATTGTTTGTCAATGGCAGTCAACTACTTTACCACATTCTTTTGGCAGAAACGCTCCACCATCTGATCACTGGAAGAGAAATCGAAATCGTAGATTTAAATAAATTCAAACTTCAACCCTGGATGCGCTTCACTGAGGGAATCAGTGTTTATCCATGCAGCTTTGAAGAATTTGTTTATTCTCAAAATCAAAAAAAAGACTTTCTGAATGTGACTCATTTTGTTTTGCACAAGACCAAGTTCCTGTTTCCAAATTCGCACAAGTTTTGCAGTCTGTAAGCTTGACCGGCCCTACAGGGTCTTTATAGAGCACACTGAGGTCCCAGGGCCACCTTGTCTTTTTGGATCACAGGGTGGCCCCAAAGTGTCAGTGGGATTTCCTCCACAAATAAGACAATGGAAAAGAATGGCAGAGAGATTCAGGATTCGTGAACCACTGCAACCACGCTCGGTCTCTAGATGTTACCCGGAGAGCAAGTTTGTTATGTGACAAACTAAGATTTTGGCTTTGGAAAAAAAGGCTCAAAATCGGGTAAATAAAATAAGGGAATTGTCAGCAAAATTGTCAGACAAAAGCAACACAATGAAAATAACATAACGACAATCGCACAGATATAAATCACCCGACATTAGTGTTCTAGAGCTAAGCTGATGATTTAATGACATCAACACATTGTTAGAGAAACATTATTTGAAGTATAATGCAGCGCACACAAGGCCAGTTAAAACATGTAAAAGAGCTTTTTAAACCTTTAAACTTCTTTCTATTTACTCACATATAACAATTTGGTAAAAGTGCTTTGTTTAATCAAATAGTATTTGTCTTGAAGGTATTTTTCTTTTTCTTGCTTAAAGCATGAGGAGATTTATTTCACGTTCTCAGTCTCTTTGGAAGTAATACGTTAAACTTATTTTTGTTAAGGGAAATCATCAAGGGATTCTGCAGACTGCACCTTCAAAATGTATAAGCCCTCAGCAAACTCTAGATATGAATCACGAATCACAAGTGGATTTTTTTTTTTGCATTCTGGGTCTGACACGGCGAGTGCATTTAAAAAAAAAAAAAGTAGTTTCAGTAGCTAATGTGTTCGTGTATTTATCCATGACATGTCATTGGCAAGAGATATCGACAAATTATGATTCACGGCAAAAGTGTAAGAATGTAACAATCAATTCAGTTCACACACTCTAATTAGTTTCAGTGGCAGTTTTCTAATTATTAATCTTGGAGAATAAGTATGTTTTAAGTCTTGATTCAAATCACAATGGAGGAGCAAATGTTCATGTCATGAAGCAACATTTACCCAACAAAAAAGTTAAACGAATTTATTATTAATTTTGATATTTCCTGTTAGTTATTTTCCTAAAGGTTTTGCTCGGTTTGGCTCCTGTGCGGAGAACACTATTAAAGTGACAACATGCAATGTTTTACAGTCAAAATGACTCTTCATGAAGAAAAAGATTTATGAATATCAAAAATATCTTAATTCAGTATGCATTGCTGCTACAGTCCTCCATTATTGTGTAAAATGTCTTCAGTGCAGAAGTTCATAGATACATCTATTAGTTGGTTAGTAATAAGAGTGAAATAAACTGCAAACACAACAAAGTACACTCCACCAGAGTAGTATCCTCGTCATGGCCTTCCTGAGTGGAATGACAGAGGCAGACATCAGCACAGCTGTGTGCACCGAGTACGACATCACTCAAGCCTATTTTTCTCCACACAGCTCTGTCTGGATGTTAACCAAGGCGGTCAGTGTCCCTGTGTCTTATGAACCCTCAAAATAATGTATGTAAACTCGTGTATGGTGTCTGCTTGTGAACCTGGGTATCACGTTTAGGCATCAGTGCGAAGCCTAGACAATATCCAGTGTTAGTCACACAATGTAACTCCATATTCTATGAGTGTAGACGTAGCCCTCTAAACTATTGGCCCCTTCGTTTCAGACACTCCTGCTGGAGAATTGATGGCCTGAACCGGGAGGACGATTGTCGCTCGGCTGTAAGGGTTAGCCTTACGAAACCTGAGGAATCATTTCTTCATTGTTCTGTTAAACCAAATGGAGACGGCTCTTTGAGGGATACACCTTTACTCTAGGTTCAAAAATGTCATTGTGGTTATGATCATTATTATTATCAATAGCACTGGTTGAAATGCTATTATCTATTTTAATATAATTTGTGAATGAGAAAAATATGACACAATAGTTACGGCAGTATGAGTCAACACAAAGGACTCAGACTTTCGAGACAAAATTAATCTGTAACTCTGAGAGAACTTATTTCTATGCTCTGCCTGTGCACCTCATATGGAAATGAATTCTGTGACAACTGACAATTCATTGGAAAGTTCTCTCACACTAAAAATAACGTTCAAAGTCTCCCAAATATAATCCTCCTCCCTACCTCCGTGTTGCTGTGCTACTTACTTAGTACTTGTCTTATGAAAAATAACCAACGTTTGAAGCCAGTATTTAATATGGATTAAGAAAGCTTAAGCAACGTAATCAATAATCGACAAAAGAAACCTGTAAACAAACTTTCATCGCTGCCGTAAAGTATTATTAAATTGATTAAATTAGTATTGTTTTTGGCTGTGCTGGAACGCTTTAGGAAACTCTGACAATTAATATTTTCAGAAGGCTGACACTTTCTATTAATATCACGAGGTTGTCTTTCAGTCGTATTGCACGACTGAAAATGTGTTTATTTCACGCAGTAGACCTTGTTCTTTGTACCTCCTTCAGGCCCGATGGCTGCCTCTTCCTTTTCCTCTTTCATCTTCATCACATCCTCCTCCCTCTTCCTGTGGAGGCGTCCTTGATGAATTCCACTGCCCCTCCCCCTGTGTGACTCCTGCAATTTTTGCGGCTCGTCTAACTAAGTCAATTATAGGCAAATTTAGACGTCTGGCGAGCATGGGGATCAGGATCTGGGCTCGCTTAAAAAACACTGCACATAATTCATCAACGTTAAACTTGACAGTAGCCTAAACACTCCTAAATTGTTTGCCCTCTCTCCCGCTGTCACTGAGGCATGCAAACACACTTTGTCCTTATTCCAATTCAGGAACAAAGATGGCGTGATATGAGGGACTTTGCTTGAGTTGCAAAGAAATGATGAAGTAACAATGCATCAATGTTTCAGTGTTTATTCGCTTAAACTTAAACGTTGGGTCCTTGCAATAGAAAGCCAAATGTTATATTTCTATGAGCCACGGAGACGAAACGTTGGTAGAACTTGCATTAAGTATCTGAAGTGATAAGGCTGCAGAAGTGTATCGTTGTTCCCTTTTTTTTCCTTTCCGTATCATAACTTCCCGAGCTGTTGACTCGCTATGTAATGCTGACGTAACATTCAATGAGCTCCGTCAATCCTCCTCTCACCATTACCATGAGACGTGTCATACCATTTCACATGCACAGACTGACTCGCATGAGGTTGCATCAACAGGACGCACCAATCTGTGCACACAAACATCCATTTCAATTGGCATCTAAGAAAGCTGAAACTTTTCTCCATGTTTAAAGCATGATGGGTGAAATATTCAGGTGTCAGAAGAGGCAGTATCTCTCTTAAATCATTGCCATTGGTAACTTTACCAAACCTTAACAAGGCTGTTTTCTTTGCCTCAACAACTAGGTGATTTTTGCATTTTGCTATTTAACCGTGAACCGCATGTTTAAAACTGCGACCTTCGTCGGGCCGAAAATATGTTTCAGGCAATTAAAACAAAAAATGTCAGGGCCATGCATCTTAATCCGCTACGACACCCGAGGGGAAATTACACAGGTAAACGTCAAACATTGCATGTTATGAAATCATTAGAAGAATCAAAACACATCAAAAGTCACTTGGAAATACACAGTTTGAGTGTGAAATGCATTCGCCAACAAACCACTGCTCGTTTTTTTTCATTCTTTGGTCCTGACTTCAAACAAGCAAACAGCCTCAGTGGCCCTCCACTTTCATTTCACAGCTTTCTAATTCCAAATGCAGTTCAGCCGCTCCGACAAAGTGCTGCCATCATAAAAAAAACATTTTCATAACATTTAGCCCTTGATAGCGGATGTGTTTCCACGAGAGCCTGCACCCACTGACACTTTTTAAAAAAGTAAAGGGAGCCGTTCCACTCATGCCCTGAGATTTGGATCTGTTTGATCTTTGAGTCTTTGAGATGTGAACCTCCATATTTCAAATAGTAGTTTCCTTGTTAACTTGAGTCAACTTGTGTAATGAACACAACTGCAATATGTTAGGTAGGTACTGATGCAACGTATATTTGGACAGCTAGCATTATTGGGATTCATTGATGCAACCATTTAAAGTTCTCACGCAACAAGAACGGTATTTGTAGTGGGATTCATCAAAAAAAAAGCCCCGGACACACGTTACACACATTTTTTTTCAAATTATTATACATGTGCCACTTTTATTGTATAAAATATACTTGTTCTAAAGTTCTGTTATATGTTTGTTTACCATATGTATCTGTTCATTGCTTTGATTAAATATGTATTTGCATTGTTTTATTCTGTTTAATGTTATGATTATATTTTTTATTCTATATCTGTTTATTTCCCTGAGTCAAATGTTGTGCATGTGCAACATACTTGGCCAATAAATTATTCTGATGGAGTAACTGTTCACCTACTTAGCAAAGCCTTCATTATTATGTGAGGTTAGAGGGCGAGGGAGAGGCTGGGAAGTCCAACTGAATGATAAATACATAGATCGTGTGTGTGTGTGTGTGTGTGTGTGTGTGTGTGTGTGTGTGTGTGTGTGTGTGTGTGTGAGTGAGAACAAGCCTGGAGAGTTGCAGTTGATGGCCCAATGAAGCAAAAGGAGATCCACAGTGGCATTCAAGCAGACACATACACACCACACACACACACACACACACACACACACACACACACACACACACACACACACACACACACACACACACTCACACCACTTCTTCTGCTGATTTTGTGAATTGGACTTTTATGATCTCTCTTGTTAAGTTAATGAGCCTCACTAAGGAAGTAGAAATACATCGCTAGCCTTTGCTAAAACATGAAGCCATTTGGTCATTCTCAATCCTCAAAAATGTCTGGAACAGTTCCACGCACCCTTTATACTCAAACGGGAGATTGAAAAGTTTAGACAGATTATGAATCGGATGCAGACTTGAGAATTTTTAAATTAATTATTCAGTTGTTTTCCAGTGTGCAAATGGAAAAGCAATACAATCAAGACTTACACAGATTTGTTTTATTTATTATTAAAACCCCATCTCAGTTCTCTTTACGCTTACTCTTCTTCTCCCCGCCCTCACACTCCCTCATATTTATCACATATGTATTCTCTTGGCTTCCTCTTCCGACCCTACGCACTTCAGATGTGACTGAACTCTTATCTCCACTCAATTCAGTTCATTGTTATGATGATGGGCAACATACTCACTTTCTATTCCCTAATGATTACTTTCCTGTGGGATAAAGGGAAAAACAAACATATGCAACTATTTAAAATGTTTACATTTCAACAAATCAAGCACAAGACCCCATAAATATATTCAGCAGAGCCTCAGGGCGACGACAATATCACCCTTATTCAGCTCTATAAAGATTTACTGGTGATAGTTACTGTCATGCAGAGCAGTATTGAATAACAAATAGCTCCAATACTGCAGAATCTCAAATCAACAAAACAGTAAATATCCTCACCCATTTTGAATTAACATAACAAACAACACCGTCACCTGGCTTTAATACATTTTTATTAGAACGTTTGCTAAAAACTGCCTGGACCAGAAATCAATTCCATGACACTGATCATGTGTTCAGACACAAACTCCATCATAATTCTCAACTATTGAAGCCGACTGACAGCTGATCCAGCTGTGATCAGCGGCTGCAGTCATCAGAAACCGACGTGAGGAGGAAAAGACATCTCATTTCTCTTAAAACATAATTCACGTTCCTCCTCTCCTCGCATGGATCCCTTCGGTGCGTCCCAAGTCTCTTAATTGCATCTCTGTTTCCCTTAACTTGTGTCTTTTTCTCCCACCAGGGATGCATGGAGAGACGCAATATGTTTTAAGTGACATTAGACGTCCTTTCCTCTGAAGCGTCACGCGAAGGGACGTCGATGTGATCAGCTGTCAGTCGGCTTTAACAGCTGACAGAGTTGTGTCTGCACTCATGAATTGTTTTCTGGTCCGGACAGATTTTAGCGAGTGAGGATAGCATGGAAATTGGCCACGATATTGGGAGAAAGGGGAGAAAAGAGATGGTAATATAGTCGCAACTCGCAGGAAGAAAATCATTCGTTGTAGGGAAAGTGGTGGAGGACAAGAGTGTTGAGATGGCTCAGAGTTTAAAATCATTCTGAGGTTTTAAAGAAGAGAGAGTTTTAACTAATTTCTCTTCTCTTTTAACATCATTGTCGGGCCGTTAATTGATGTGTCTCTTGGGTTAGTTGTGTAATAGCTGGTAGTCTTTCAGCACAGTGAGGGAATTGGTATTTCAGAGACTGTTGATCATATAGTCTTTGTTGCTGTTTCTCTGTGTTTGTGTCCCTTTTCACAACCCATGGGGCTGGTCTAATCTTTGCAATATCTGGCTTCACAAAAACAAACTGTCAATCATGGTAAACTGGTCTCATGAAGCTTGTGATCAATGTGCTGTCATCTCTGGTGATTCCAATCCAGCTATGAGCACAATGTGACAAAGGGACTATCGCATGCCCCAGAGGCCACAGTGAATATACTGCTAAACTTTATTCATATTTGAATTTAAAAAAACTCAACGGACATGTTTAACATGTCACAAAAACCTTTACATACAAAAGCCAAAACAAAGTGAGTGCAATTCCAATTAGATTGTCATAAAGTGCAAAAAATCAAACCCGGCATTTAATCACGCCAGTGATCATTTTGGATATTTTTTTTTGTTTTTCAGATAAAGTGCAAAGCAGGTGTCCAGTGTCTTCTACTGTCCTGTCTTCTCTTGTGTTTGACACTCAGCCAGAAGTCTGTCAGTTTGTTCGATTAAGTTTTGCTTGGTTATAATCAGACATCAGCAAAGCGGCTCCACAGAAATGTCAAGAATGTGTATTAACAATGCAGAAATCAATTTTACATGTTGGCAAATATTGTTTAGCAGAATGGGATTTAAAATCCCGAATAGCATTGTAAAGCTGCTGCCAAAAATGTATCAACTCTGTCCCAAAGCCATCGACTAGTAGTGAAAAAAGAGAATAATTCAGCATCTTTGACCTCTAAATATATTTAGATATTTATATTATATTTCTATGGCATGCTGTTGTTCATATAAAACTTTTGCCATACAAAAAAATGGAAAATAACATGTACAGTATACGATTTTGTTCTTCACATTAAAAATTATACAAAAAAGCTGCACATCTGAATTTACAGTATATCTCAAAATGACCAGCACCTGCATGGTATTCTTTCAGGTACATTTTAAAATGATCCTCCACGGAAAGGTTTTTGTACATTGAAGCATTGCTCTTCAGTTAGTCGGGGCATGTTAGCTGACATATTGAACACATTATATAAGTATAATTATATAATGATGAAAACTAAAGAACAAATACAATATAGCTTAGAAATTAGAAATGTTTAATTCCCAGACACAAGGCGTTGTTTTCAGGGTACTGGCACATCCATGTGACATGCAGTGAGAGCCACATTAAATAGAATACACTGGAGCATGAAATGAGTCTAGTGCAATGTAGGGCATTCAGTACACAAGGTTTCTGTGCATGACGATTTTTATCAGATAATTTATTAAAGAAATGCATTCGAAATACAGAATTGATTTGCAAAAGTCGTTTGTCTATACTCATCAGATGATTCGTAACGTTAACACTAAAATCAGTATGCGACTTCTTTACTCTCATATTGACATAGTTTTCAACTTGTCTAAATTTCAACAGCATAAAAAAAATGTTCAAAATTCAGTTCAGGCTTTTGGATTTCGGTGTGCCACCCCAAGATTTTCATTTGCCACCACTATGAACAATTTATTGGGACCTCACTGCAGTCACTACTATCCATATGGTTCATTTAAAACTCAACTATTTTTTCTGAACAGCGAGAGGCAACAATTCATTCTAATTTAATGGTTTTCCGCAACAGCAGATTTCCATTTTAGTAAATGCACTGGAGCAGATAGTATAGAAGAAAGTTTAATAAAGCTTCACATTGTACACTGTATACTTTTAGTCTGGTGTGTATTTACAGTCGTCATGAGAATAAAAAAGTGGGATGAAGACTGAGAAGTAGAATTGTACTCAGATGCAATGACTTTATTTGATTCCGTCATGCTGATGCATTATGTTTTGTGATGTTAATTTAAATTAGATGATGATGTCATTTGTAATGTTGAAATGGGTGAGGGTATTTACTTTCATGTTGATTTTAAATTATGCAGTATTGGAGCTATTTGTTTTTCAATGCATGACTTTAGGAGTTGCATTTATTGGTTTTTCCGTCTATCCCACAGGAAAAGAATCATTAGGGAATTGCAACTGAGTATGTCGCCTATCATTATAACAATGAACTGAACTGAGTGGAGATGAGAGTTCAGTTACAGCTGAAGTGCGTAGGGTAGGAAGAGGAAACCAAGAGAATAAATATGTGATAAATATGAGGACGTGCGAGTGGGCGGGAAGAACAGTAAGAGTAAAGAGAACTGAGATGGGGTTTCAATAATAAATAAAAGAAATCTGTGTAAGTCTTGATTATATTGCTTTTCCATTTGCACAAGGGAAAACAACTGAATAATTGATTTACAAAAATTCCCAAGTCTGCTTCCAATTTATTATCCGTCTAAACTATTGGGTGTGTGGCACTGTCAGATCACAGACATTTCTGAGGATGGAGACTATCCCATGCCCCAGAGGCCACAGCAAAGATACTGCTAACCTTACAAAAACACTTAGTTCAGAAGCGTTAAAGAAGCAAGTGACAGTCTAAAGTAGTTTTTCATCATCTAACAGTTTAACTATTTGGAGATGAATATACATTTTTGCAGTGTCAAATGACTCAGGTATGAATTACTTTTGAATTTACACATGCAAACTAATAGCTGTAGTTATGCAAAGCATTTTAGTCTTTAGGACATGTCAAAGAGATTCTGCAAAGAATAACGTGCAAATATTTTACATTTAATATTTGCATTAAAAAAAACTGCCATGTTTAACAACTCACAAAAAGGTTTACATACAAAAGCAAAAACAAAGTAAGTGCAATTAGATTCACAATGGATTATCAAAAAAAAAAAGAAAGTAAAACATCTAACCCAGCATTTAATCACATCAATGACCATTTGGGATACACAGTACTCTAAAGCTTCTTTAATTGGGGGGCAGAAAACAAAAAGAGCGGATTGGATGACAAAAATGGTTCACAGACAGATTGTTACATCTCACTGACAAACCAATAGTATGACGTCTATCAAAGAAGAAAACATTGATCCAGTTGAGGAACGGAGGTGAAGTGCTGAAAGACCGACTAATACTTCTAAAACAACACAACTGTGTCATCAGCGGAGCGTCCACTTATAACAGCGGGTGTAAAACATGAAATGAGGGAATCACTTTTGCCACTGCGTCCATTTTCAAACTCCCTGCAATCATTGACGGCTGACCAAGCAGGCTTTATCTCATTCACACGTCTCTGTCTTTCTCCATCTTCTCTTTTATCTCTCTGTCTATTCAGAGGTCTTGGTACCATGGCGAGTGCAACCTCTAATCTCTTTATCTGCTCATCTTTACTGGTGGAACAATGTGTTCCTGACAGCGGACAGGATTCAGTCCTCCCGAGGGCATAAACACCTGTGACTGGTAACTTCATTAAGAGGTCCAAGATAGCATTACATGTCAAGATTGAAAGAACAGATAGAGAGAGAGAGAGAGAGAGAGAGAGAGAGAGAGAGAGAGAGAGAGAGAGAGAGAGAGAGAGAGAAAGAGAGAGAGAGAGAGAGAGAGAGAGAGAGAGAGAGAGAGAGAGAGAGAGAGAGAGAGAGAGAGAGAGAAAATATAGAAAGATAGATTGAAGTGGTTGGAAAAATAGAAAGAAAAAGAATGATGAAATAATCAGCAGCATGGCCTTTGGCTCTTAAATCCTTGTGAACACCAGATGAACACGGTCTCTTGGTACACATTCAGAAATGAACAAACACACTGAACGCTCAAACATATACAGGATACGCGGCATGCTCTATCAAAGTGTATTTCAGAATCGAGCTCACATGGATGAATGTTAGCTAGTTCGGCAGGTGGAACCTTAGGCCCCTCCCTTCAGTGTATGAATGGGTGTGAATGGATGAATGACATGTAGTATTAAAGCGCTTTGAGTGGTCGGAAGACGAGAAACACGCAAGTACAGGTCCATTTACCATTACTATGTACATTGTGTCTGTGTTTGAGCCTTTATCTGTGTGTTTTCAACATTGCATTCAGAAAATGTGGTACTGTAGATAATTTGACGGTCAAAACAGTCTTCCAGTTGCTCTATCATGTCCTTTCTTGTTTCTATGTCAGTCTTCTCTTCATGGCTCAATTCGAGATTTAGCACAACCCCCTCTCCCTCTCTGTTATTCATTCTTTTTCTATTCCAGGCTTTATTGTGTTGTCGAGTGTTTATTAGTGAAAAGCCTCAGTGGATAGAGAGACCTTGATAAAACATGGAGGTGGTAGACCAGTCAAGATGAAAGCTAAAGCCACTTCATTTCTAAGTTATGAAGCCTCACTGCTGTGACATTTTATTGACTTAAAAAGCAAATCAAAGCCAGTGACACATTTCATTTATATATGTAACAAATGCTATTGATTTCAAATGTGTTACTTAAAATTTAGCCAGTTTTTGATTCACTTGTCATCAGACCATGTATCAATAGTTAAGTTTTAACAATATAATCAATCCAGCCCAATTTGAATTGCGCCATGAATTATGATTTCATTCAATTTAAGTCAATTTAATTTTGGATAATGTGTTAGTGTGTTTCCTGATTTAGCCAAGTCAAGAAAGTTGCAGTTTGTCTTATGTTGATTGTAGTTTCATGTGTAACCACTCATGGAACTACATTACCACGAGCTAAGCTAGGATGTAACAATATCTTACCTGATCTTCCTGGAGTAAGTCATTGATCTAAACTGATACACAAGAGATGAAGCCCCACATGGGAATACCATATCCTCTTTCATTCTTACCTGCATATACTGTATAGTTTTCAAATAAATATGGAATACTGTGTCTCATGTGCAGTAGTTTATGAATTGTGGTAATCCCCAAGGTAAAATCCAAACCACCTTTTAACTGTTAGGTTTATTATACAGTTCATACAGGATTGATAAAGTCTCCTTCCACACAGATGCTGATGATACCCACTTTTACCTTTAAATCCTCCCAATTCTGTGGTCAGAGTTAATCTTTGCCTCATCTCTGTACAGGACTTCTTTAGATCTCTAGTCTTTTTCTCCAACTACTTCATCTAAATACAACAGCCTAAAACAAGGAAATATGCCATCACATTGATCCTATTTATCCTTCAGGATACATACTCCGCTCAAAACTGCTGAGCATATGTATGTCCATTGTCAATAACCAAATATGAGGAAGCCCCAAGTTATAAAACAGCCTTCTGGAGGGATGTTCACCTGCCATCATATAGTGGCTAACTTTTGGTTTAAACTTTTATTAAAAAGCCGTGATTAATGCTACGTAAACTTACTGGCTTATTCTAATAGTTCACTTTACAATTTTTTACCAATATTCTGATGTGTTTAAGTTATCATTCTTTATTCTTGACCCAGTGCCATTATTTTTTGGACTAAATTCTTCATAGTACATATAGTTTCATAATATTAGCAGAATAGCAGAAGAATAAGGGGTAGCATGATAAAAGGTACACCTGTTTGTTAATAGTACCAAGTGTTACTCATACCTTGGGAATTAACTGTTGCTTCATGTGCCTTTACTCGGCAACAACCAGCAAAGCTCTGCCAGACTTTTTCTGGCATCAATAACCACCATGCATTACACATTCCAAGATCGGTCCTCTGGAGTGGTAAATTATGATTTTACACTTCAGTCGTCGATCGGGTTTTCATAGTTTTCACAGTTTGCTTGATGGTAGGCCCAATATTTACATGCCAGCCAAAGGTAATTTAAAAATTAGCCTCAGCTAATTATTTTGCAGGTGATCTCCCTGATTGTTTTTGTCCAGTCCTATGTTTTTGGCCATTGCTTTGCTTTCTGTTTTACAGTTTGCGCTGCCTTGTCCAGATCCAGGTCTTCTTGTAAGCCAACAGGATCCTGTGATGGGCAGAGTGAGGCTATGCTAGCAAACCATTTGGTGTGTTGTACTCAGTCTGGAGACAGTAAAAAAAACCTACAGACAGGACTCAGGGTACAAGGGTTCTGCTTCTCTGCATGCCATCATGTTAGTTGGTCACTAACTGTTGTTACTCACAGTGACAATATGGGGATTTTGCCATGTTGTAGTGAGAATCAGTATTGGAGCAAGAGCATGCCAGGCCCAAGGCAAACTGCTGCAATGGGCCCTCTGTCCAAACCACGTATATTCCTTTGTATAGATTGGCCCATGCATACAACAGACTACCAAGTATGAAATGCAACCACCTTCCTCAGTATGATGCTACTGGAATTCACCCAGAATGATCCTGAAACTAAAGCTACTCACTGCCACATCAACAAAGGTTGTGACTTCTTACTGAATACGACAAATTATTTTTCACACCACTGTCACACAACCCTCAGCAATGTTGAATGGTCCAATCCCACCACTGACTTATCCATACATTTGTTGGTCAGCATATGGGTTAAGATTCATTTTAAGAGCGACGTCTTTCCATTTCCTTTATAAAGTCCTGGGCATCCTTGGGGTTACGAAACAGTCGCGGCTTTTCTTCTCCACACTTTATGCGAAGGACGGACGGGTAGAGAAGCGAATAGTCCATGTGCATATCCCAAAGTTTTCTTTGGATGGGTTTAAATTCACGCCGTTGCTTGACGAGATTGGCACTGTCGTCTGGGTAGAAGTGAATCCTTGTCTTGCTGATGAGGAACTCGCCCTTTTGTCTGGAATAGCGAAGAATTTCGACTTTGCCCTGGAAATTTAGGAATCTTACCAAAATTGGCCTTGGATTAGTTGAGCTTGTGCTGTCGCTTCTCTCATACCGGAGGATAAGGAAAGTTTTCCTGACCGAAGAGGTGGAGGATCAGCTGCTGCACAAACCTAGTAATATCCTGGCCTTCTGCTTCCTCTGCAACTTTAACGATACGGATGTCGGAACGTCTGCTGTAGTTCTCCATTGAGTCCGTCTTTTGTTTCAGGAAGCCATTTTCTTTTTCGATGGGACTGATGCAGATTTCCCAATGGTGTCTTCGTTGCAGCTGACTCTTTGTTGTACTTCAGTAATTTGGTCACCAAACATTTCCAGCATGATGTTTACCTCTCCCACTGCTGTGTTAATGGTTTTAGTAGAAGTATCAAGCTGTGATATTAAGTCTGTTTTGTATTGGATGATTGCATCCATTAGTGACTGAAGGAAGATTTGACTTTGGTCCGCCACAGTTTCGGTATAGATTACAGAGATTTCACAGGATAAGCGGATAATCAGATTTGTTCAGGAGATTAGTTAGATACATCCATTGTATGAGCAAATTATCTCGAACTGGACCTTGCTGAATTTTAGTACTTGATGTACGTTATACTTAGTTACACAGCTGCTTAATCTCCATAGCATTTTGAAACAGAAACGCAATGGGACGTTCAGATCAAAATAATGGTTGTTGAGATATTCATCTCTCTTGTAAGTGGTCAACATTATGCAGCTTTTGTATATTTTTTACATAAATGTTCAGCCGAGAAGACCTCTCTGCTCTAGAAGGATTATTTTCTTTGTATAACTTCAAGTGTTATTTCAATCTGTAATTGTGTTGGCTATACTTGGTGTATAAATAGTTTTTATTATACAAAAACTATGAATTTCATTGTTTTTTTTATCAAACTTTAGAGGGAGAGAATTGCAATTTAAATAGAATCGCTTAGTGACCATTTGCAGCAAAGAAATGTAATAGAACTACTGTTACTAATTAGCATGCTTTACCTGTCAGGTTGCAACATGTTGTCATCAACAAGGCAGAACCATTTGATAAGTATAAATCTGTCTCTCAAAGCAGCAATTGTGTAATGAGTTGTAATGCTTCTGTGTCAGATGGTCCTATAGACCACTCATGAAGGTACAACAAATCCGATTGCTCATATTTTATCATTCGTTGGGTTTCTTGTCCGCTCACAATCAGGCCATCTCAAAAACCCCGTCCGAGGACAGCCTCTCACCTTCCAGGAGGAATCAACCAGTAGTGGCTTTCTGTCATTCAGCAGAGTCCAGATCACATGTCCAAACGCATCCTCGTCGCCAATTGTAATGGATATTAACCTTATCAATCACCTTTAGAGAAACCAAATGCGATGTGAAACACCTAAATGTCTGTGTTTATTAAACCGAAACTTTGAATAATTCAATTAAATGGGCAGAGCTCTTCACCACCGATGTTCGGAGGTCTGACCCAGAAAAATAGGTCAAGATGAGTTTTATACATCTACAATTATTATTGAAATGTTTGCCCTTTACGCTCCTTCCCTTCATGCAGACAAGCCTTGGTGCCTGTCTGGAAGATGTTGTTTGGCTGTGCTGTTTTTGCCCCACTTCGATGGCGCCCATCCGACTCGTCAAGATGAACTGAAGTCAACTTTCAAAGTAATACTCACATTCAGAAGAAAAGCATTACATTTTCCACTACACATATATGTTACACATATTCCCTTATATTTGGAGTGTATATCTTCAGCAGTTTTTTTCTATTTTGGTAAAGTATAAGGAGGAGGTGGATGGTATGTGTTGGCATATATGTACTTATACATGTTTAAGGATAGCAACAAACCTGTATAGACTAGTCATGAACACAGTACATCATCGAATGTTGTTTTATTGTTTGATTTTTCTTTCCACAGAAATAGTGAATAGCAAGATGAAACCTGTGTAAAATGTCCATAATGCGTGGCAAGATTGAGCTGTTTATGAGACTTAATTAACACCATCAAAACTAATTAACATGTTGCCCTCCATCTCCAGTAATGAAAGGTGTGCCTTCCAAAAATGCATTATTGACACCAGAAGGAACAAATTGACTCATAAATCAGCTTCTGTGTGGGGCAACAAGAAAACAGGTGCCAGATACAGCATACAGCGCAAGAGACCAATGTTTTCATATCTGTTAACAGGCAGTACATGTCATATGTATATATATATATATATATATATATATATATATATATATATATATATATATATATATATATATATATATATATATATATAATATATATATATATATATATAAATATATATATATATATATATATATATATATATATATATATATATATATATATATATATTATCAACAGGTCACAACCCATGGTTGGAAACATTTTCTCTCTGTGCCCGCTCTCTGGACCATCTATCAGATCTCAGACGTATTAGGCGTGTAATATTGTGTGTTTAATCATCACTGCTAGTCTTGTTTTCTCTGTGTCATTTTGACAAATGAAAAAACAGAAAATGCAGACCGTGCTTTATCGTGATTAATTCCGCTATTGCTGCTCATTTTAGACTCAGCCTTTGCTGACTGATTGAGTCCCAGCTGGCACTAGTGAACACAGTATTTCCACAGTTTGCTCACTTATTACACGTGCATACTTCACCTCCAACAGTTCATCACAGTGAAACTAAAATAAAGGTGCAAATGAAACGGTAACTAACAAAGAAAAATAAGATATTTTAGTCAGTTATTAGAAGGTCCAAAATGCTAATTCAGTGCTACTTGATGAAGTACTTTTTTTTAGCATAGACCGACAGCAACTTGCATGTGTATCTCATAATACTTACTGTAATAAATAGATCTCCCTCCATCTCCTGTAGCCCTGAGCAGATGCTGCCTGTGGGTTCAGACGGAGCCTGGGGTGGTGGGAGAAGTAGGATCCGCCAAGCTTCAGCTTTCTCCTCCCACCTCCTCACTTCTCCTCCTTCCAACCGTTCCAGCCCAGGTGAACTGTGGTGGAATCATATCCTCATTACTGGCATGTCTATACAATGACTTGCAGCATCCTGCAGCAATCTCCACAAGTGATCAATACTCTCAAACTGGGGCAGGAAAATGAAGGAGAAATGAGTAGAGATGGAGATTAAATCCTTTTCATGCAAGTAACATCTGGGCCTTTCTGAGCTGATTGAACAAAAGCGAAAAAGTAATATGCAAACTTCTTTTATAAAGTAGCGACGTAAAGTGACGTAAAGTTTTACAGGAGCTACATGATTTTCAAAATGTGGCAGTTTTTTGCTGACTTCATATTTAGGCATACGTAAAAGGGAAGTTTGGATTGCAGTTTTGTTGTCAACATTTCTCACCAAAACACATTGTGTGCATACTTGAGGCTTAACGAACATGCATTTGCATTTTTATTTGACACCAGCTTGCAGTCGTGGTTTTTCATTGGAAAATTTCAATATTTTATGAGTCAACTAAATTATGTAGCTTACATTTTTTTATTCCTCAAGCAGTACTTTGTCACTAGTGGTTTAAAATCTTCACTTGGAATTGTTGACCTCTATTCGCACTGGAGCAACTTTTAGTAGTGGATCCTTGTTTTGTTTCTTTTATGTACATGCACAAGGGCACATATACACTCACATGGGAGACACAGTCCCGCCAATGGTATCACAGAGGTATCAAACTATTCCACTGATCTACAGGTGGAAGTCAAGTCGAGAAACACAGCAATGAGCCAACAAAGACAGAGAATAAGAAGACTGTTGGCGAGTAAACAAAACATATTTGAAACTTTAAAGAAGAAATGGCTTTGTAAATGAAGAGATTGTTTCAGCATTCATCTGCTTTGCCCTTTGGTCAATCAGCCTAAGCGCCAGCCAAACCCCCTCGATGAATCAACATCCAATCAGTGATCTTTTTAAGGCATGTGATTGATGGACAAACGAGAGAATGAATGAAGACAAATCAATCTACGGTCCCATTTCAGATCCATCTTGGGGAACAACACATCACAGCCACCAATTGAAGGCATGATCTTGGGTAACAAAGTATGTTTGCTAAACAGACTGGAGACTTGGAATACAACAGATTGTTTAATAGATTATTCAGAGACACCTAGATCTAATTTGCTCTCTAGGATGCAGAAAAAGAAGTGTGGCGGGATAAGAACTCACTGGACACAGAACAATTGGCTTTCAATAGTTTAGCTTTTAACACCTCATTACATCTCATATATGATTTGCAAAGATACAATGCAACCAAGGGATACCTTTGAGAATTGTTAACACTCAGGTACAGAAAAGCTCTCCAGCCTGTCACAGGGAGTCGAACCAAAGTGGTAAATTAATTCTGCGGCAAAATATTCCCAACAGCAGCAGCTGTGCAGACACACCATATGCTAAATGCGTTATAGAAACGGTGTAATAGAGTGGGGGTGCGAGACAATTCATCATTTTTCATGGCACTTTCAACAGGTTGCCTAGCTATCTGCAGTTGTTTGTGGAGGACGCTGTGTCTTCCCGTCTTTGTGTGTCCTTAGTGGCAGTGCAGTGCTCTTTTGTATGGGTCCCAACTACAGCTGCCTTCTGTGGCTGTACACTGCTTCTCTCTATTCACATGCCTTAGTTGTTAATGGAGATGGAGAAAAACATTCTTCTTTTTGTTTTTTGTTACCCATGGCAGATGGAGCTTTCTCTGCATGGACCAAGGACCAGCAGAGCATGTCAGCCGGCTGTGATTTCAGTCTTTGCCTCTACTTAAATATGTTGATTAAGACATAAACATAATGGTCGAATCATCCTCGGTGATGTCCAGTATTTGAAATATGTCACCGTCCTGCCCTCCAGTGCTTTCTCCGTCAGAGACTGTCAGGCTGCCATTCCATCAGACTCCAGCGAGGCCAAAATGAAGAACGAGCCCTTTGCGGTGCTGACCACAGCTCAGTCAGTGCTACTTGTTTATCCTATTCATCAATTCTTCAGAAAAAAAAGGCTCACCATTTTTGCCAGTGTCGGCCGACTGGCTGTCCCTGTCTGGTGATCAACTTTTGAATGCCCTCCCTCTGTCTCTCTCCATTTATTTATTTCTCATCCATTTTCTGTTTTCATTCAAAGCTTTTGGGCAGAAACAGCACATGCAGAGTGGTGTTCCCTTTCTTGCTCTCTTTCTGCTTTGCAGCTCTGTTTTTGTCTTTGAAAATATGTTCCTGTAGGAGAGAAGAAAAGTATCCCATGATTAACAGATTTTTTTCGTCTCAATGAGATTTTCTGGTAAATAAAGATTCAATTCAATTCAATAAAATAGGCAGTTTGTCTTTAATTTTTCTGTGGGGTTTCAGTGTTGTTGAGCAGCCGACTTGAACGTTATGAAGACATAAATACAGCATAATAAAACCTGCAACAAAATGACCAGAAAATCTACCACAGCCACGTCCCGAACCAAGCATTATCATTCGATGCGTGGCACAGTTATTTCTGACAAAATTAAAAATAAAAATAAATAACACCAGAAGCATATAGCTGCTTAAAACACCAGCATACATGTTTCATTCCCCCCATCTTGTTTGTTATTAACTCTAGTTTGTTATCCATTGTAATATTTGCTTATAAACCAAAGTATTGGACCAACCTGATCACAGTGCTTGTAGAAAACTCAAAAGACCACCATTATGCTTCTTTTTTTGGGACCATGAATATCTGTACAACAAAAATATGGGACGATCTATTAACTACATGTTGAGATATTTATGTAGGAGAAATGGTAGCTTTGACCCACTGGTGGTGCAAATCAAAACGTTCAGCAAAGTCAACAGGCTTTACCTCAACTATGAATGTTTGTACAAAATATCATATTCACCCAGCAGCTAACTCTAACTCAAAATGGAGCAACGTTTTGCTTGCTTTGTGATCAGGGCCAGCTAAGGTGTTTGCTCTCCTCTGCGGTCACAGATACTTCCTGTGATTACATTTCTTGGACCTGTAGCTCAGCAAGTGAAATGCCAAGTCTGGGCTTCATGGGAGCGTCTATATATTCTGAGACAGTGGTCAGGATAAAATGGGCTTTACTTCGCACTAATTCAATCCTGCCAAGAGCTGCTGTCACACAGCATTTCGATTATTCATGGAAAAGGCCACA
Organism: Clinocottus analis; assembly: GCF_023055335.1. Taxonomy (NCBI): domain Eukaryota; kingdom Metazoa; phylum Chordata; class Actinopteri; order Perciformes; family Cottidae; genus Clinocottus; species Clinocottus analis. The sequence continues at coordinate 5,751,877 of NW_027175854.1, forward strand.
GGAAAAGGTCAATTTACTGAAAGAAAGCCACCATTGATTATTTAAATGTTACCTCTAAATAGTTGATACAATAATACATTTTGATCAGTCCCCAAAAAAAACCTCCAAAGTTCATGTTTAAGATCTGCTGTCTAGTATGATTAAAGAAGCCAATCTGGATTCAGTTGATGTATCTGATTGACTTTGACTGCATAGAGACTGATCATTCTGAGGCAGAGGCAGGCATTCAAAGTGCAGCCTTCCTGAAAGAAACGCAAGCTCTTATGATTTGAATGTGTAATTTCACTTGAATGAAGAAATGTTACATTGTGGGACAAAATTCACAAGCATTATTTAAGAGCCCACGCTCAACCTGCTTTCCATAAATTAATTGAAGTGCAAATATATGATGGTAATATTAAAATATCTGGATGACAATGGATTCTTGGTGCCTTAGGTCTGAACAATTGTGCCTACCTGATTATTCACTGAGGAAGAGCAAGACCGAGAACCCAATTAGGAGGCAGCAACGTCTCTACAATTAGCAATTTATTAACTAAAAACAATATGAATTAAAATATCTGCTTTAAGCTGTTAGGAAGTTAAAGATGAAAGACAGAAACTTGGAGAAAAGAGACAAAGACGCAGAGTTGGAACAATTTTCCAGTGTAGGAAAAGTCTGATAAGAGAAGAGACGCAAAAATAAATTGGAATTTTTTTTAAAAACATGAACTTAATCACAACAGAGGTGACATGCAGAATATATTAAATATCTACCCATTCCTCATCACTGAACTCATGCCATTTTCACGGCTGCAGCTGTGAAAATTACATGTTTAGCATAGTATCCTGCTGAAATGCTAAATATGCATAAAGAATATAGTATATGGTACGAGTACAAGGAGGATTGTGTGTAGTGTTTCAACAGAAAAACACACAGAACTAAGGTGCAAGATATTGATTTATCCTCTCTGCGAGCGTTTTCATCTTTCTCGTTTTTCATCTTCTCATTATGTGTGAGTTTGTGTTCGCGCGCACGTACACTTGCTGGGATTTCGGTTTGTGTTTATGTACACCTTGAATCACTTTAAGACAAACCATAAACACCTTTATGACAGATCTCGATGGCTAATAAAAGCTAAAATCTCTCTTAGGTAGGCTTAATTACTACATGAATCACCCAGGTATTGTGAACAAAGCAGATAAACAGCCTATTCACACAAACAATCTTGATGGATTAGCAGGGCCTCATTTGAGAAGGCCAGACATATTAAACCAATAATTTCATACTTTGTCTTACCCCACCTGGAAGGGTTGGCTCTGTGAGATAATGATAAGAGCCGAGGGGTCCCATTAAGCCTCTGACTAATCCCAATAAATCCACTTGCCTCTGCAATACAGTTCAACTTGACTCATCTTGCTCCTAAATAAAAGTGACAGCTTCGGCACCAAGACATTTGTCCTCGTTTCCTCACGCCCTGTCCGACCTGTCACTCAGAGAAGGGACCGCCTGGATTGATTGCGCAACCTTTGATGTCAAAAGCGCACGTCTGTTCTTTTCACGGTGTGGGACATCACATGAAGCAGGTTACAAGTCTGTTGTGACTGACTTTCAGCATGTTTGCTAAGATCCCCGTATCAGTAACACAACCCATGCTTAGTCATACGAATTTGTTCAATATGCCGCTGAATGCAAACTAAATTTAATTTTCATACGCAACCTTTTTATCCGAGACTGTAAATTTGTCTTTCCCGTCACCCTTGTGAATGTTGACACGTTGTGCCAAGCATAACAAGAAAAAAACAAAGTGTCTAAATGTGGAGCGATTTGCATTTTTCATTCATGCTGTCATACACTGTGGGGGACTGGAAGATTTATATTATTCTCAACAGACGCAAAACTATCTAATGTGACACTTTAATCCTCTCAGAGGACGACTCAGCAAGATCAAAGAATAGACTCAGAGCATTCAAAGTTTCTTCATGTTGTCGCTGCAGTCTAATGGCCTAATTTTGAGAGCTGATTAGTGAGGCATCAGGTGGTAAAATGTTGCTCAGGAGACAATAATACCATTGTTTAGATATATTCCTGCATAGTTTATCATAGTAGCAAGTAACCTTTTCCTCTAAATTCACAAATCAGATCATATATAAATACCTTAAATGACAATTAATGTAATTGTGGGACAGAAATGTGTTCAGGATAAATTCTATGAAAATAACACACATAACACACATAATATAAGTCAGAATATTTGATATGTGTCTTACCCAAGTTTTTCTTTATTGTGAAAAAGATTGTATAAACACAGAAGAACAATATAAATTGGACAAAGCAGTAACTTTTGACTGGAACAGTTAAAAAATAAAAGACCTTAAAGATAATGGTAAAAAAGGCGTTTTTATTTGTATTATTCTCTGTTCTCAGTGTGGACAAGGCACTTGGCTGAATCCTGAAATCCTGAAATATCGTAGCTGGCTAGCATCAGTGTGTGGTAATGTTAAAGGAGAAGCTTTGGAGGAAAGTGCGACATAAAGAAAAACTGAACCGAACTGAAAAACATCAAAAGTGCTTATTGCTTTTGTATGAAGTGAATCAATTGCTGGTCTTTGACATTGAGGTAAGCAACAAACTGAACATGGACAAAAAAAGGAGTGGCTTGTCCCTCACAGGGACCCTTACTCCTGAACATGGACAAAATAAGGATTGGCTTGTCGTTCAGTGATAAAAGACAAATGTTTCTTCTGGTACCTGTTCAGAGTACCAGAGTAACTTGCTGTTGCTCCAAGAGTGCCTATTATATTGTTCTGATAACATTGTTTTAAAATAACAGTGAGGAATAGACTAGTTTTTCCTTCATTATTGAAATTGACGCATTATGCGATTAATCACAGTACATCGCAAACAAATCTTAATTTTAACTTCTCTTTCTTTCTTTTTTTTAACTTTGCCTAGTGAAAACATGTTCAGGTGCTGATGAGTGACAGTAATTAACATGGATTTACAGAACAGCTGGAAAATACAAACCAGCTTCTTGCGTTACCTCCAACCCTGCAAAACAAACAACCCATGCTGTACACATTTCCCCAGGCTTCCATTTCTTTGTTATTTTTTTTTAGCACAGAAGAGTGCACAATCAATAACTGTTTCAGCTTCTGTTCATTGTTAAACTTGATTTTAAAAAAAACAAACAAACAAAATCATCTCCCCATTTTGTATACTTGAGACTGAGATATCCACAACCCTTAATTTAAAAAGAATCAGGTAATTCTACACCACATATTTTGCTCTCACAATTAATACATTCACCCCAAGTGTTTTTTGGAGATAAGCAATAATGTATTACTGCTTGTTGAAACTGTGTCTGTCACAGACGCTCATTAGTTTGATGCTAATGAGTAGAAACACAAAGCAGTTGGTTTTGATGGTTTTGACAGGGCTGGTATTTGATAATGCATCACGTGTGACATAGTGCCTCTTCAACAGAAGGGCACCAGCAGAGTTTGGTTTGGTGTGTTTGTTATAGAGAGGGTCTCACTGTTTTGTTCCATGTCTTGAAGTCAGACCTTTTTATCAGCTGACAACCATCATTTTTCTTACATTGCCTTGAGCCAGCGTTCTGTTCATTCATAGGAACTAGTGAGTTACAGTGTGTGCAGCCAAGGGACCTGAGGATGATAACCAACAGTAACGGCTTCTCCCTCTGGAGTCTACATGTAATGACAACATTGATCCCAGCTACTGCAGTTAATAGATCAGACACAAGTATCCTAAGCTCCACAGGCAGTATAGATAGGTCATATTTCAAGTCAGAAACTACCTTCTGTCACTTCAACAGGGTGTGTTCTCATTTGGCACATACTTACAAATCATGGATTAACACATCTTTCAAGCATCAAGCTTTAGTATTCAATAACATATATTGAGATAATTATCCATTAAGCAGAGAAGAACATTCTTTCACATGACATTGAGGTTGTTCTAAATGTTTGTTCATTGTGTTTTTGTATTATTCCCGGTTATCAGATTGGACTCAATGCAAAGCCTTGTTACAAAAGCTCTGTAGTGTAGAAGAACTATAAAAAAAAGGCACTTGGCTGAATCCTGAAATCTCGTTGTATAAACTCCCTCCAAGCGGTAAACCACAGGGTTTAACAAATCACTAAGGAGTGAAGGACTTGCTGAGATCCTCCACACATTTATTTTGTTACACTTATCATTAGTTTATGTTGTAATCCACTCTACGTTAACGCACTGCGCAAATGTATACAGAGGTCCATTTCAGACGTCATAGGAAAGATGCAATAACCTGCAAAAGGAAACTGTAGAAGGCGATAGTAGCTGGCTAGCATCAGTGTGTGGTAATGTTGAAGGAGATGCTTTGGAGGAAAGTGCAACATAAATGCCCAAAATTAAACTATTCACCATAAATTCTCATTGCCTACTAATCTATGAAAAGCTACATGATATGTTTATATAATATAGCTGGAAATAAAAAAATATTAGAACCTGGCCGGCTATTAAAAAAAAGAAAATCCTAAAAATGCAGTATAATAATGTCCCGTGGTGATTATGAATGGGTTATTAGAATGCCTATGAAGGAAACCAAGCATGGTCTACTTCTCAGCCCTGTGGAATAACACTTAAAAGATGTAGGCGTCACCAGTGGTAATTTGGGCAAGTTTATGTGACATGGCTTCTGAAAGATGTTAAATGTGAGCACAAGGGTTGGATGCCATGTCTTATATGTATACCATGCATATTATACAATAATAGTTAATCAAATTTCCAAATGACTGTATATTAATGACTGTTATTAATAGTGCATGGAAGCACGTAAGAAGTACCAACATTGATCCACTGCAGGCACGGTCTTGTGGCAGCAATAGCGTTTTATTATTTTTATGTGGAAAGATGTGTGTTTTTTTGTTGATAACACCATGACAATACCAAGATCAACAGTAAGTCCATTACAATCATATTGAGATACAGGTCCACACGAGTCTTTGCTAGTGTGCTATTTATTCTGAAATATGTTTGGCTTACATTGCATTCATCAATGAAGACAATAGACTGTGAATGCTTCATTTCTACCATCTGCACAGCCAGATTTGTGTAAGAAATTATTGATGCAGTCACATGCTTAAAAAGGACATGAATAGAACTGGTAAGGCTAAACATGTATTTCCATTACTGATATTAGTTTACGTGTCTAAAAATATAACTGGTAATTAAACTCAACAGTTTAGTCCAAATCAGGGACACAACCAAATACAATTTTTAAAAAAATCATTGCTGATCACTCCAGAGGAGAACTGGCAGCTGGCCCGTAGAGCGTTTCCAAGATGGCTTAAGCCACATATAAGTAAGACCTCAGATCGGCTGCTGCTCCATCTCCTTAGGGTCCTAGGTCCAACATGCACTCAACCCACTGTAGTTTGCTTCCCAAGAGAAGGGGTGTGTGAAAATGTTATCAAGTGTCTGCAACACAGGGCTTACTCTCGCCTGAACAAGGTGAGCAGTGATGTGTGGGTTATGTTTTTCTTCTTTTTTTTCAGTTCCTTAAATGGTATCCACTGTTCGCCATTCTGTTCGCTTTTGCTATGGTGGCGTGGGAGATGCATGGATTAGGGTGTTATGAGGCTGAGGAGGCTGTGAGGAGAGATAGCTCCTGTTCACTTGTTCACCTGTTTAACTGTTCAGCTGTTCACCTGTTTTTTTAAAAAGTATTTATCTTTGTCTTTTCTGTATATCTTGCTTACAGTTTTCATTGCATTATGCAATGCTTGCTCATGTATACTGTGTTTTACATAATAAAACTAATATATACAAACAATTATTGCCTGTCCTGGGAGTTTGGAAGAATCATATAAAACAAAACTAAAACAATAAAGCAATCATAATATGGTCAGCAGCAGTAATGAGTAATACATGATTCTTACTGAACTGTTATAACATTAGGTTTATTTTATAACACCTTCATACAATTGATGGAGTACAAAGGGATTTACAATGAAGTAAAATAGACATAAAATGAACATAAAACAGGGATAAATAATGTGGCCGTCACTGCACTATTGATTAGACAGCCTGACCATTTCTATATTTATTTTACCCTCAACGCTCCTCGTGCGGTAACGTTGGGTTGAAAGCTTTCAGTTAGCGTCATTCATCATCCGCACATTCGACTAATGTAAAATCACTTCAGTGGCGAAATTACGACTCATATAAAACATTTTTGATGTTCAAATGAAATCCAAGTCTCAAAGTAATTGACATGTATTTTTAAATCTAATTATTTTTCATTAGGGATTATTTTAACAACGGAGACAATTTGTCGTAAGTGCGGACTGTGCACGCAAGTGCATTTACTTCCTTTCCAACATGGCGACAGACGGCACGTAGAATTTAGTTTTGGGATACAACATCACGGATTATCGTACCATTTGGACCACATGCAAGCTATTTCGTTATCAGAAATCCGTCACTATACTGTTGAAACTATCTTATTTCACTATTCGTCTCGTTTTCACGAGCAATTGGGAGATGTATCGTCGCGGAGCGGCAAAGAAAGACCCCAACAACAAACCGGTGAAGAAGGATGTGAGTGACAGTGATAAATACGCCGACCTCTTGGTGTTTGGATATGCCTGCAAACTGTTTCCAGACGACGAAAGGGCGCTTTACCATGAACATGGAAAACATCTCATCCCATGGATGGGGGACAAGAGCATCATGATTGATAGGTCGGTTGAACAAACTTAGACCGAACCATTACGCTAACCATCTATCCTTACAGTTGGCCTCAGACTTCAAGGAACCACTTGGCGTTTGTCTTGCAGAAGCTTGGGAATACCTGCAACTGGCGACGATGTTTACTTTCTTTGTGTGTTAACTTGTTTTTTGGATGTCTTGAAACTGACAAGAAATTGTATCTAATCTTTCGAAAAAAAAAAACCTGTGAAGATGCAAACTCCTGGAAATCTTTGCTAACAGTAGCCATGATGCTGAATTATCTTTAGGATATGTACTCAGTTGGTTAGTTTGGGCTGTGTAGCTCATACACTGGCATTGGCGTCTATTTTAGAGAAAAAAAAGCGACTATAATTAAATTCCATAACCAACCTAAGACTACAAATGTTAGCTTACGGTGGGCTTTGCATCTTGGCATGTTGGGGAGAATTTCCTCTGGGGAACTTTTTAGCCTCAGCACAGGCCCACTTAATAGTGTAATAAAATAGCAGTGATAATGGGGTACCACGCAGAAGATGTTTCCTTCTCTCTGTCCATTTCAAATTCAGTTTTGCAGACAAAACTTAGTGTGCACAAAGCAAAGGACGTGGGTTTGTACTATGCAGTGCCACAGTCCACAAGGCCAGAGCAAATTCTAACCAAGACTAAAGTTACAGCAGTTAAGGTGATTCAAAATATGCCATGCCAATAGACTGACTAAAACAGTTTATAGGTACTTTTAACATTGCTACAAAACTGTGACTGCATGCGATGCAGTTATGGTTTGGTGCCACCTCCATGCAGAGCACTTAATGACCTTAAAATAGTGCATTTTTCTTTTTTTGAATCACCTTGATCTGCGGTGGCCCAACTTGTGTTTCATTTGTACAGCCTTTGTATGTGTGTCTTTATCACATAACCCAGTTTTCCCGCAGCAAGGTAGGCTAAGGGGCCTGCCAAACCCTGAATGCCAACCACAGCACCCCATTTCTTTGTCTTCGTGAAGAAACTGCAACTGAGAAGTGCCGTAGAGGGACGAACCCTGGAAAATGTCGTCCATTTGGGTTCTTGCGGATAGGTATTTATGTGCTCGGGTTTGTGTGAATGTAACTCTCTTTGCAGATGTAGACGTAGTGATGAGTGTTACAGGGGGGATTTGAACCCTGTAAGGTAAGACGCGAGTTGCTTTGTTTGTTTCTCTTTTGTTTGCCTTTCTTTTGATGTAGGGTTGTTGGTTTGTAGGACTTGTCCAAGAAGGAAATAGCGGCAGAAAACTTGCTAGGTATCTTAAGAGCACTATCGACAATTAAGCCCAAGGACTTAATTAGTGCATTATTATATTGTCTGTATTGTGATACATTTTCACTTTAAGTATTTTACAAGCATAACCCTTCAATACAGACTTACTGAGGTAGAGCATTGTTAATGTAAATTTGTTTTTGTTTTTTTTCCCCCTCGGTAAGTAGATCCATATTGTGAATAAAACTCTTTGTCAACTTCCTTCTCTCTAATCCTTGTTATCATCCGACAGATACGACGGGCGTGGTCACGTACATGACCTTTCAGAGTATGACAGCGGGTCATGGAATACATCCTACCAGCTGTCAGAGGAGGAGGCCAGGATTGAGGCGCTGTGCGATGAGGAGAGGTACCTGGCTCTGCACACTGACCTGCTGGAAGAGGAAGCCAGACAAGGTGAATGGAGTGCTAATTCTGACACATACACTTATGGCATATGTCAATGTAAATCTGCTCTTAATAGGTTCTGCTGGATAATATGGACGTGTGTGTGAGTATGTGTGTATATAAATAAATATATATATATATATATATATATATATATATATATATATATATATATATATATATATGACTTAGTCATCATTGTTTGATGAAGGCAGCTAATTAGCAGTTGATAAAGTAACCCTGTTAGAATTTTTGTGGGCCCATCAATCATCCGTCGTTATGATCATTCACCCCATCATCTCATGACGTGACGGGCTAATGAGCCACAGCAAAGTCCCGACCAAATGTAATTGCAGGTATTTTAAACACGATGTGAGATACCTTCATTACCCACATACATGCTTTGGCTCTATAACATGTGGAATTAAAATGAGAAATTCAAAGGGAGGTCATGTCTTCTTAAAATTAACCATTGATGTTTGCTATGTACAATATATTCTGTGTACATATACTTATATGAAAATGTTTATTCATACTATTCATTTATCATTAAACAGAACTTTGTGGTATATGATTGTAAACATTGGCAAGTGTTGCCATTTTCTACTTGCATAATGTTATGATTCTTGCAAATTGTCTCGATGCTTGCCGATAGAAATTCCCATCGGCAGTTAAAAGGTTCACTCTGCTCTCAGGCAGGCAGGCAGTCAGTCAGTGTTTGAATTAGTGTCCCACAAATCTTTAATCTCAGTGTCCTCTATTAACACTTTTAAATAGACTAACACCAATTTGACAAGCGTGTCTGTACAGACAGAATTGTGGCAACTCTTACAATTTGGTATACGCTTCAATCTAGGCTTCCAAAAATCATGATTTCTAGCCCCCTCTAAGGCACTTCCAGCTTTTCATCTCCCTAAAAAAGGAGTCTTTGACGCTGAGCTCAACAGCTGCCATTTCTATGGAAATCCCATTTCAACCCTTGGATACTTGCATCTCAGTCGTTTTACATTATAATGAAACGGGCTGTTTCGATGACAAAGCACCCTTCTGAAATGCAGACTTAATGAGTGTAATTGAATTTATAAGCCACAGTTTCATGTGAAATATGTGTCTCATGCCCAAACTGACAGGACAGAATGAGTCGGCTAATGATTTGTGTCACACGCACACACACACGGACACTCGCACCGCAGAAGGTTCATACCCCAGGCTAGTTTGCCCTTGAATTTGCCTGACCCCCATTCACTTAGGCTATTACCCATCTGTCCCTTAAAAAGGACAGCAGGAGGAACGCATCAGAAATATTGATATTTTTAGTGGCAATTTTGCCCTTGCTTCTTTGATAAGATATAATTTCCCATGAATTTCAATAGGAAAAGGTTAGTGTATAGGGCCAATCAACCACGTATAATTGTCTAGTAAAATCAACAGTTGTTAGCAGCTGGCCAGAATAAACCGGGGTCGGCGTTGAGCTAGCGACGCAGTAGGTTGCCTTGTTGATATTTGGGTGAATGCAACATTCTTCAGGAACTTCTTCCTCTTTGGCTTAAAGCAATGCTTCTTTTCCTCTTCTGAATGAAAAGAAACGAAACCAAAGGGAGAGTGCCCCGTGTTTGAAAAAAATCTCCATGGATTCAAGCCAACAAAACTATCTGTAGGTTTGAGAATGCCATGAAATTGTCATCAAGTATTTGGTACCAACCAAATAAGTATTATACATAATAACACAATACATATCATAATACAGTATTCCTAATATATGGATGTTATGGAGTGGATGTTTCTGAGTGATCCAATGTTACATTACCATAGAGAAACCTTTTCAATTTCTGCTAACTTATTAAAGAATGATCATCATCAACCTTGTTGTAAATGTTTCTCCATTGTGTCTTTTCTTGTTTTCCTCAGAGGAGGAGTACAAACGTCTGAGTGAGGCTCTGGCTGATGAAGGAACCTACAATGCAGTGGCCTTCAAATACAGTGCTGACTACTATGATCCCTCTCAGCCCACCGTGGAGGAGGATGCCAACAGGGAATGTGGTGAGAACACATCACTCACAAACGAGTCAGAAAGTTCAGTCGATCTCGGTTGAGTATGGAGTTGGTCGGTCATTTGTACATACTCGTACACGCATACACACTTTGTGTAGGAACCATGCGACAAAACCCGGAAAGCAAAACTCGGCTTTTGACCGGAGAGCTAACTCACCGAATAGTACTTTGTCAACAAGTTATTGGCTGTTTGAAGAATTCACATGACTATTCTATGAAAATGTACTGCTTGAAAAACCCTGTGGTGGAATCTGTGCCAAAGTTTTTAGCCGCTTGACTTTTTTTTTTTTTTTTCTGCTGTGAAGAACACAGCAAGTCTGCCAAATCCATGTTTTATCCATGTCTTCTTTTTCTTCTTCTTCTTTTTAAACTATTCTAATCCATGCGACCATCTTCAAGTATGCGACCTCAATGGTGCTGCTCAAGTAAATATTTTGCCTGCAGCGAACACAGTGAAGGTGTCAAACCTATTTATATTTAATTCAATATTACAGAATGATACCATAAAACCTAACTATAACTCTTTGTAACAACCCTCTATTGAGGCCCTGCAGTTGTTGCACGAAAATTGTTTAAAAATGTTTCACTATGAGTGGTAGGTGGGTTGACATTTAGACAGCTAATCACCTGTGAACTCCCGCTCTGCTTGTCATCCATTCATCACGCACACACACACACACACACACACACGCACACACACACACACACACACACACACACACACACACACACACACACACACACACACACACTTGCAACTTTGAATATTTGATGTAGTGATAGCTAGAAGCACTTTGTCTCAGCCAGTGGCCTGACAGTTATCCAGACTAAATGCCTCTCTCTGGGGAGATTGTAGAGCCATTCCAGAGTATGACTACATCAGCCAAAACTCCCGATGCAAGTTGAATTTGTCCTTTGGGAATAAGTCAATGAGGGTCATGTCACAGTGGCCATTAATGTTTTGAGCTGGTTTCAGTTGAATCCCTGCTACAGTTTGTTATCGTGTTTCGCTTTCCTTCTTTACGGTCCCCGACATTGTCACAAATACAAAATCATGAAAATGTCCCCCACCAAAATGCTAATGTGTAGCCTCAAAGGGAGTTTGATTTTGATGGGATAGTTGTAATGTGTAATAACCGTGAAGTTTACATATTATGCCAGAATTAGCAGCCAAATACAAGCTTGTCAATCGTAGTGGTGTAACGGGCCAGTTGTTTAAAGCGTTCTCAAACAACAAAGGGATCGGTATCTCCTACATGAATTATCAATTCATTGGCTTTCAGGCCCCGCCAAACACTGATTCAAAAACTGTACCCATGTCACACCTCGCACGACAAGCCAAGTGAAATCTGTAGGAACGAGGGGATGCCTGGATTATTTTTTCCCATGAATGCTATGTTTTGAATTGAGTAGCTTGTCTACTTTATTGCTGTGCAGACACCCCCACAGTGCAACATTATAATGTTAATCTAACTTTCACCGAACCTGTATATTTTTACGCAGGTCAGACGAAGGTTAAGAATAGAGGATGAAGAGTGTCGTACATTCTTGTGATATATTTGAATAATGGATAGAATATGTGGGGGCACATGCGGTTCACCCACTTTTAAAACGTTTTAGACATTCAAAATTAATCTGAAGTTACTGCTGAACTGGATAGATATCTAGCAGGGTCTATATACTTGTCATTATGAATGACTCGCATAAGTTCATCTCATGCTTTGTGCCCTACTATCTCTTCACATGCATAGAAGAGGCAGAGCCCGAGGAGAGTGAGGAGCCGTTTGTAGCTCCCCCGGGACTCGCTATTCCTCCTGATGTGGAACTGGTGAGTGTTAAATATCCTTACTGATGTTAATGCCCTGTTGTGCGCTTGTACACAGTTTATTTATGCACAGCATATAAACATGCAGTGGGTATCCACTTGGTGTATAAGCTTAAAAAAAAAAGTCTGATAATTCTTATGCGAGTTGGGATCAGGATGTCTCCAAAGGATGTACATTTTGTGTGACTTAGACCAGAAATAGTTAATATTGCTGGTGTAAATAATATAGGTAGAGAGCCACCCAGATCCTGACACATCCCATCATTAAATGTCTAATCAATAGCCGCTCAAGCATCTGCTATGTGAAATAACATCTCCTTTCTCCTTCCCTATAAAATAAGAGGTTTGTGTGTCATAATCATTCTTTTATAATGTTGCCACATATTTGCTATAAAACAGCACATGCCACATGTATATATATATATGTATATATAAATGTGTGTGTGTGTGTGTGTGTGTGTGTGTATATATATATATATATATATACACAATGTGTCATATTGAAATAAGATCCAATGATAACAACAGGAGAAAAAAAACAAACAGACACATTTTAAATGCATTGCTGCTGTTTTGTTCTATCTGGTGTTTTAGTGTCAGACAATGTTCCCTCTGGACGAAGCCAATCCGCCACCATAACCCTCAATGACTCTCTTCAGCTGCTTTCTTATGCATGAGAAGAAAAACAAGCTTTAATGGTTGCACGGTCTGTGTGCATATTCAGTATATGGCATGCTGGGTATGAAACAGCCAAAACACCCTTGTGCATACAGAGCACAACATAGCTGCTGTAGATGCATATAATATGTGTCTACTCCCTAGATTGTGAGAGGATATCATTCTCTTATCTCAGTGCAGTGTGTTTGTCGTTGCTTTTTTAAGACTATGTGTTTGATTTTTTTTTTATCATATAGTTATAGCAGAGAAAGCAAGGGACTGACAATGTCAACGCTCTTTGGCCAGAATCTAACCACTTTTCACATTTCAGACCACTAACTAACAAGTAAACCGTCTATTTTTGATACGATATTCTCCTAAAATACAATTATTGTAATGGCAATTACCTTTACCAAAAAGCCGACAGTGGTCACAATAGATAATATAATATAGTATAGCGACATGAGGGGATGACATGTAGGGCTGCAACAACAAATCGATAAAATCAATAAAAATAGACTATTAAAAAAGTTGGCAACGAATTTCATTATCGGTTTCGTTGTGTCACACGATAATTATGCCACTCAATAAGTCGCGGAGATGTTTGTGTATACAAGTTGAGTTGAGCGCAGAGCGCAGCAGACAGAAGGTCCAGGTGGTTCTGGTATGGCCCGTTGTATCCTCTCGTATGTTACTACTTGGTCACATTGCTTGGTTGGTACAATAACGTAGCAGCTAGGCTAACCGTTGTCGTTAGCTTTCTAGCTAGTCATTCATCCCCGTGTTTGAGCTGCACTGTTGGGTTCGATAATGTCTTATTGAAATGTTTCTTCCTTTTAAAATACTTTAAAAGGATTTAAAAGGAGATTTATTTATTTTCATATTTTTTTATTGTTAAGATTTTTTTGCACTGTGAATTTGCACTGTCAGTTCTGTTTGTGTAAAACAAGGTTGCAAATTAATGCTTTTTGAGGAAACATTTTTTTTAATCCAATTTATTGATTATTCAAATAATCGTTAGTTGCAGCCCTGATGATGTGCAACAAATGCACCAGAGAGGCAGAGAAAGCTTTCCTCGTGTATATCAAGTCAACGTAAAACAAGTATTACCCACTTTCATCTTGATGAGATGTGTTGGTTCTTTTGGATATTCTCTGCACACACTAGGTAATGCCGGTTTAATCATTAAAAGCACACAAGGGAGACCAAATTTAATAATGGATCATTTTTTGTTTCACTGATTTTCCCCCCACGTGTGCTTTAAGAATTAATGTCATTGAAATGAACATAGAGGCCTGGCATGAACATGCCTGCAGGCCAAAATGGCTCATGTCCTTAGACGGCATTTATGAAGTGTGCATTACATTCTAATGTTATGTGCAGCCGTCAGGTTCACTCACTTTACACAAAGGGTTAGTAAATTGATTTTTACATGCAAATAATAAACTAAAAACAATACATAGTTTTAGGTTTTGGTTAAAAGCATCCCGATTTAATTTAATTGTAACCAGGCACTAATTTCAGCAGCGCTCTACGTGCCATTAAATAGGAATTGCAGGAATTACAGTTACATTACTCTGGGTGAATATGTATGTTTATGTGTGTATATATATATGTGTGTGTGTGTGTGTGTGTGTGTGTGTGTGTGTGTGTTTCTATCTGCATATGACATGTGCAGCCTAAGCAAATATATCACATTTTATTCCCAGTATTTTCCGTTAATTTCCATGGAAAGTTTCCACCTTGAATATTCCATGAACTTTGCAACCCCAGTTTGAGTTTTTAAGAGTGCTTCGACAAGAAATATGTACAGTTTTTTTTGCACATGTTCACTTTAAAACATATATGCTTTTTCTATTTTGTACTTTCTTGGTAGCCGGCAACAATCAAGACCAACAACATCATCGAGAGGACAGCCAACTTTGTTTCTCAGCAGGGGGCTCAGTTTGAAATAGTCCTGAAAGCTAAACAGTCCGGAAACTCCCAGTTTGACTTTCTTCGTTTTGACCATTACCTGAACCCTTACTACAAACACATCCTGCGGGCCATGAAGGAAGGGCGATACAACTTTGTCACCGCCAAGAAGCAAGAGCAGTCGCAGGGTGAGTCTCTGTCAAGAATCATCATGTCCTGTAATTAATTCAGGAATATCTCATCTATTGTACACGAGCAATCGAACAGAGCAGTAAGACGCTCTGCATTAAATATGATGTCCAACATGACCTTTTCTTCAACTTTTTTTTTTTCTTGCTGTAGAATCCCACTCTGATGATTCAGATGACGATGGCGATGGCAATTACCTCCATCCCAGCCTGTTTGCCCCTAAAAGGTGCTCGCGCCTGGAGGAGCTGGTGAAGGTAATGCAAATAGAGTGTCTGTCCCCCAGCGTGGAGCTTTACCTGTTGGACGCAGTTGATACTTTATGTTGTGATGCTGTGATGTTAAAACCATGCATCTTCACAACATTTGACTATGTCAAGAAAAACTGCCCATCAGGCAATTTTTCAGGATTTTTGTGTTTTGGATATATGCCTGTGGGGAAAATATAGTATATTCTTAGATGCATCGCTATTTTTTCCTGAACGATTATGACTCGATAAGCAGAAATTTAAAACTCAATACAGCTAAGCGTTTTTACGGCACAGTGATACTTTACAACCAAACCACAGTTAAAGTCATGGAGTCACTGAGGAAAGCGGGTGGTAGTAACGCACCATAAGTGGACATCTGGACCAAGGACTAATTTCATTTTTCTGTTGGTTCCCTTTGAAATGCGAGGAAATGTAACTCCAGATCACACATTTCTTCTATTTGTTACTAATATTGTATTAATTAAAGATAATGAAAATAAATACAACTGTTTTTTTCTTACAAGTATGCAATGTTTAGGAAAAAAAAGAAGGGGAAAAAAAGCAAATTGTCACATGAGAAAATATAAATACAGTATATACAACTGTAGCTGCATCAAGATGTATCGATTATCGTTTTATAATCACATCTCAGAATCAAAATGAGAGGCCCCCCCTCTCCACCACCAGACATGTAGCTTGAGGCTCATCTCAAGGAGAAATACATTTTTAATGTTGCAAAAGTATGTCTGTAAGTCTGTCACTGCATTCTCTATAATCACTATTTTCTGTCTTCATGTCGTTAGTTCTCTTGTCGGAGCTTTCATGTACATTGTCAGGACAGTGATTAGTCTTTGACAGAGCAGGAAGAAGCATGGAAGCATGTTATGTTTTCAAAAACATAATGAGCTCTTTTTAACAGTAAGCTGTCTGACAGTTGCTTCCCAACAAAGGCTTTCCACTTCTCCTCAGCTATGCCAATGCTCTATGAAGGCTTCATGTTGTATGGGGTGAACTATTATATTCTGTATCTAATGCTTAAATATCACTCTGCATTTCATGGTTTCTGACTTCACATCTTTGAATATGTGGTGTATCTATAATGATATTACTCTAAAAGGATTCCGTCACTTCTATAATATATATATTATACATGGTGCACATGGTGTTATCTCAATGTCTTTAGTATTCATTTCCAGAAAAAAATAACTTGTTGGTGTGATACTGTTCTGCACTAAACCAGCTTTCTTCTTCTGCAGCCTCTTAAAGTGATGGATCCAGACCATCCTCTGGCAGCACTTGTACGAAAAGCCCGACAGGAAAGGAACGGAACAGCAACAGTGGCAACCAAAGCAGAAGAAGTGACGGACGCAGCAGTACCCAGCACACCAGCGCAGTACTCTGCTGACCGTGAGTCTGGACCAGAATTGCATTGCTAGGCAACAGCCTTGGTCGATGTTAACTTTTTGCCGGCTGATGTCATTCACATGCACTGCAACAAGGAATATAATACAAAACGGGAGAGATTATGTCTCTGACTGTATTCCAATTTTCTTTGCATCTGTGCCAGCTCCATCAAAGTCAATAAGTCCCATTATAAACCATCATAGTTGTCTTGTTCCATTTTTTAAAAACTTTTTTTAACTACCCGTACCTAAAAGGGCGGGAGTGTCCAAGTGACTTCTGCCCAAGTGACTTCTGCCCTTTGGCACTCGCTCCCATTCTGAAGAGATATTTTCAGATCCTCACCAGTTTACAACTAATCCACTGAGGATGCCGTTTCCACGGTCCTCCACTCAGCCCTCAAACATCTTAAAAGCGTTCTTCTGCTGCTGGTTGTTCAATAAAGCTCCCCACTAATTAATGCTGACCATAGTCTGTTATTGACACGAAGGCTTTCTAAACACCTTTCAGCAAAGTAGTATTGAGCTGAGAGGTGATCCAGGGCAGACGGCGCCTTCTGAAAGCCAGAGGACCTGACCTGAACCATCTCTCAGTTTCATCCTTTCTAATCCACCTGAGCTCATATCAGACTTGAATGGATGCGTGCTCCTTGTGCGCGCAACATTTCGATTAGACGATTAGCCAGTGTCTAATAAGGTTTGTTCACATGAACAATGTATACAGCATCCTGACCAAAACACAACGCATTACTGATTTTAACTAATCTTCTTTGTGTTAGAAATTTTGTACATTACATCAAAGATATAGTCAAGTAATCATAGTCCCACACGCTTTGACAAACGCCTAAGATGCATTGTAAGTTAAATGGATAAACAGGAATATGAAGATAAGTCAAAACCCGTTCATCTCAGAATGACAATAAGTGTGTCCAACAAAAAAAGTTTTACCTTGAACCTTCTTTTACGACTTATAAAGGTAACAAAATTCATACTTTTCACCTCTCACCTTAAGATATATGAATGGAAACGGGTTCCATGGGTTCCAGTACCATGCCCACTTTATGACAACTGCATGAAACTTTTTTTGCTAAATGTGTTATTTATGCCTTTTAAAAAATGTTTGCGGAGGATATCTCTCGTTATATTGACAATAAGGGGCAACACAAAATGATCAAGTCTAGGAGTCACTTCTTGCTCACACAAGTACTCACTAAATACATTGAGTTTTAAATGTCTATTCAAAATCACAAGGTCTTTTCCCTCCATGTTCAATTGGCTTTATCTAACATGTACCTGTACGTCACAGTGTAAGTTAACGAGCACTGGAACCACAACTACTTGTGCATCGCAGTAGTGAATCGCTTTGACACAGAACTTGATGAATTGTAGAATTATGAGCACCTGTAGAAAATAGCACTTCCATTAAATTCAAAAGAATACCTGGCTCGTGGATATGCTGTATGCAAGGTCATACACGTATCCATCCATGATTAGTCACATCCTCTCCCCCACTCCACATTATTCATCACACTCATGCTTAAGTACATATTTCATTTATGTCTCCATCCTCCCCTAAAATGAATGCTTAAATTTACCTCTGGTCATTGGCCTCTGCTGACCCGTGAGTGTTAACTTGTCCATTACTGCAATTTATTCATCTCAAGACAGTTGTGGAGGATGTCCTTTAACTTAATCTTTGCTGCAGGTAAAGGGCTGTTGATATTAGTCGATTGGTTGTGGATGACCTTGTTACTTAAGCCCATTGATATGCATTAATGCTCAAAGTGGGTTCAGCGAATTTGCCCATCCATGTAGCTATGCTTGGTTCAATGAGAAAGCTTTCTCTTGTCCTTTGTGCATTTTTGTCTTGCCACCTATGATGTTAATACAGGGTCTGGATAATGAGTGGCTCCATTATCTCTTTTGTACTGGATAGTCTCTTAATTTACTGTATTTAATTACTCCATCTGACCCTCATGAGAGCAGCTCCAAAGACACTAACTAACTTCAGTGTTAAAGTAAATCTTTGAAATAAATCTAGCGATCTGACAAACCGTTAAACTAAATTCCTTTTTGACCTTCCACTTCTACATCTTAAGTCTTTATCTCAACTGTCACTTATGTCAAGTATATAAATGAAAGCTGCTGCTGCTGTGGTTTTCAATTTTCCTTACTGGAGGGAATTGGATGTGTCATTAAAGTCAACTACTACAGTGACTAATGTGTTAATATCACACACACACACACACACACACACACACACACACACACACACACACACACACACACACAGTGACTAATGTGTTAATATCACACACACAGTGACTAATGTGTTAATATCACACAGTCTCCATTTTTAACACCTACCATTTTTTTTAAATCCTCGTCCCTGTATATTTAAACCCTCTTCTTCCGCTTTCACTTTTCAATAAAGAAACTTTGTAATACAAACGCACTGATAAGCGAGATGACCCTGTCACACATAGGTCACATCTTAATTCATAGTCCCACCGCTGATGTGAAATAATTGCTGCAACAGACGCAACAAAACAACAAAAACATAGCTCAACAGTAAACAGGACACAAGACAGCCAGCAACAGAAAGCCCATCACATCTGTATAATGAACACTTCTACTCCACCTAACTCTTGAGGTTTGACCACAACAAGCACACAGATGTGCTGCAGTCCTGTGGCCAATTTCAATTATTTACAGTAAAATGAGACAAACCATGGGTTTAAGTCAACTTAATACCTTTTTAGAAGGGAAACAATGATGTGTCATGAAAGGCAAAATCATGATGTAAATTATTATCTTTGTCATAGAATGTCATTTTAACTAATCCCAAATATGGCAATTTTCTTATTTCTACGCTCACTAAACAAGCCTGGTTTTGACAGTTTTTATTTCCACTGGCAGATGACTTTTGCCTGACCTGTTGCTCTTCCTCACCAAGGTTGAAATGGACACAAATAAATAAATAAATAGATTGCCAAGACCATACTCTGGAATGAGTTGGTAAATCATCCCTTAACTGTTGTGAAAGCAGCATCATTTCACATCAAACAACAATAATACCGCCATACAGCGCCATACAAACTATGGCCTTTAAAGGGATGGTTCAATTGCTTTCTTTTTTTGTAAGAGGTACTCATCCATAGTTGGTGTACTAACTTACAGATAGCGGTTGGCATGCAACCAGTGTGGAGGAAAAGTCTAACAAATCCTGTATTCTGTGAGGTAAAATTACAGTTTTGTGGCTTTGAAAAAAAGCATAGATGGTCCCTAATACAACCCTGCACACACAGTCCCTTTCATGCTTTGTGCATCAGGCACAATTAAAGCATTTCTGGAAGGAAATTCCTGTAATACTGTCCTCCTCATGTCTTTTCAGCAAATGCAGCAGCAATTTACTACGGCTACTACATGCTTCCTGATGGAACGTTCTGCTTGGCTCCGCCTCCCCCAGGGATAGATGCCAGCTCGTACTATAACAGTATGCCCACGCCTGTCATGGCTCCACCTACATCTTCTGAGACTTTGCCTAATCTGGCAACCACAGCCACCCCATCTGAAACTATTACCATGGCACCGCCAGCGGCAGCTCCCTCTCAGGTCGCCGGCTCTGCTGCTCCCGCTGTTGTACCAGAAACCAGGTACGATCTACTTGAACTTTTCGTGACATTTTTAGATGAATTTGTAGGGTTCTTGGTATTTACATTATTTTCTCAAAACATAGGGTCTGAGATATCACTCAAATGAAACACTGTAATTTAAGAGCGCAATTAGACAGGTAAATACAGATTGCGTCTGTTTTAATGGCTGAAACGTCTGCCTCATCTTAACACCTTTAACCTTTTAATTTCCCCCCCAAAACAGCTCGAAACCTGAAGCTCAAGTTTCCGCACCGGCATCAGCAGCCATCATCCCCCCACCGCCTGACACCCAGCCAGTCATAGACAAGCTGGCCGAGTACGTTGCTAGGAACGGCGTTAAGTTTGAGGCCGGTGTCCGTGCCAAGAATGATCCGCGGTAAGTGTCCTTACCAAAAATAAATGTGTTGCTCCTGTCACATCTTGTTTTCTAGGAACTCTTATAAGTAACTCTCCTTTTAGGTATTGCAGAGCCTCTTCATCATCCTTCGGCTTATCTTTTATGAATGCTCACGTCTTACTTATACAGTATGTTTTCTTCCCCCTGTCTACTGCAGGTTTGACTTTCTGCAGTCATGGAATCAATATAACAGCTATTATGAGTTTAAGAAGAATTACTTCATGCAGAAGGAAGGAAGATGCTTTTCAGAGGTATTACAAGCTTTATACACATTTATATGGATGCGGGCCTGTGCATGAGTGTGCACACATGTTCCTGTCGAGCATGTGAGCCACTTAACATCCTGTCCCCGTTTTCACAACTTTGAACACAACTTGTATTTTTGACATTTGAATGAGTTTGATACAGTTGACCAGCACATCTACCACATCGCCATTAACTTGTATGAGTACTCGCAGTGTTCAGTTAATTTATTCTCATGCTTCTTGTGTTCTTACAACCACAATATTATCACAGCTGCTTTATATTCATGAATGATCAAAACACTAAATAGGTAAATTGAGATTGGCCATGTGACAGATGAGTGTAATTATGACCAACATAACCAAAATTGCCTGTAGAGATGATTAAATGAAATGATATCTGTTCCGTACAATCAGGTGGAGGAACAACAAGCGTGTATTAAATATTAAATCAGTAGGACTCTGTGGCTTTAACAGAAGGTGGTATAAAACCTAAAAATAAAGAATTGAACCCAATCGTTCATGCAATATTAAGGTTAACCTCCCTTTCTGAGAGAGATCCATTCATATCTTTATTCCTGACCGACATCATTTTATGTCATTGTTATATTGTTTTTTTCCTCTTGGTGTAATTTTCTACTCACTATTTCTTCATTCCATTTTCTTCATTCTGATGCTCAGTCAAAGCTCAGTATGAGCAGATACAAACCCAAGAATGACCTTCGCACCAAGGAGACACTGTTCTCCCATTTGTCTCCTGTCACTGTTCTCCACACACCTGTATGTAATTATGTTTAACAGCATTTGCAGCCAGCGTTAAGACGTGAGAAAAGGTTGTCTAAGCATTCACCGCACTTACAGTCAACCTTGAAATTAGCAGATTTATTTGCTCCTGATAAGCGAGAACCTGCCATCCTGAAGTTAGATATAAGCTGATCGAAAAATATTGGAGTGGAGGGTGAGAATGACAAAGAGAACGAGGAAGAGATGAATTGGCTGAGGATTGTCAAAAGCTAGATCTGCTGGCCAGCTTAGCTCCCCAGTAACACACACCTGATATGCAATAGAACCTGTAACTATCATAATAATGCCGAGCACGTTGTAGTTTTTTCTCTCCCCTTCCGGTTGAGTTCAACAGGAAGGGGAATAATGTAATTTATTTAAAATATTTACTCTTGAAGAAAAGAAAAAAACCATAAATGTTAATTTATACACTTGCAATTTTTCCAATCGAGCCCCACAGGATATTGCACATGCCTGCCAGCGTCTTGAACTATAGATCCCTTATAGTGTCCGTATAGAATTTTGGCATAAAAGCACTAGCCTTTTAACTTGAAACACTCTGGACGCTCTGAACTCAGGTTGCAACGAAAAGTCTTATCATTAGGAACTTTTGAAAAAAGCTATATAGATACTCAGCCTTCATCTTACAATCTGTTGGGTGAGAGATTTCCCTCTTTAGTTTTTTTAACGGTCAGTGGTAGAATAGTAACACAAAGAGGGATTTTTATACTAAAAACACAGTCAAATCAAGTGGGCATCTCCTAGAGTTACTAACTCCGACTGCTTAAGCCTAATATTGAGTCAGCTTCACTAAACAATGGCCTGACTTGGTTGCTTTAAAATTAACTCTACCAAAGATGCCACTAATTTAACTTGTGAATAGACAAATGCAAGGACAAGTGGTATATGTTCTCTATATTGATGATAACTAGTGATAACTTCTTTCACCAAATGAAAGCAAATATGATCTTAACTTCTCCAAAGCAAAGTCTTTTTTTCTGTCAAGGTCCCTTTTTAGAATCTGATCTCATGACACCGTTGAGGATGAATGGACCAAGCGTAGTGTCGTGCATTCACCAGGTATCAGAGCTGTTTCAAGGCTTTCCACACTTACTTTGTTTTGGAGTTCATGCACCTACAAAAAAAAAATTCCAATTTCTTTTAATAAATAAAGTAGTTCTTAGTTGGGTTTATACAATTATTGATGTTGCATATGATTTTAGAAAACTTCTCCAGAATAGCCAACTGGCAGTTTAGCCCTCATCTTCTCCACTTTCTGTCAGGAGTAAATGCACAATTTTAATTAATTTGAAGTTCACTTTCTGAGGACAAACCTTTTTCTAACAAGAATGTGTCAGAGTGTCTCAGCGCGAGTGCGTTTCAGGTCTCGCAGTGAGCTTTGGTGTTCGGTCATCTGTATTCAGTCGGTGTTCACAAATTTACAGGAGCCACATCAAGCCATCATCCCTCGCCGACAAGTGAATTATAAATGATTGTAGCATAAAACAAGGTGGGTAGATAGATGAATAGATTGTTCCCACATAGCTACATATATTCAATGTATACTCATATATTCAATGTGCGTCAGATCTGCTTTGTGCGAGAGAGAGGTAGAAAGTTAGAATGTTTTGAAAGGAGTAATTTGTCTTCTGATGAATCAAATCCATTAGCTTTTTCAGAGTGCAGAGGAGTGTGGCCCATTATGACACAGCTCAGGCTGCTCCAACCAGCAGCTGCTCAGCTTTTCTATCAAGAAACCTGCCCTGTGTTTGTGATTTGGTTCCCGTGGGTAATGGGAGGCAGATATCGCTGCTCTGTCAGCGCTATTATTTATATTTTCATAGGTAATGAAAAAGTGAGACTGAGGTAAAGTCAATCGAAGCAAAAAGCAGCAGAAGCAGCAGCAGCAGGAGGACGAGGAGGAGGAGGAGGAGGAGGAAGAGGTGATGGTGGTGCTGCTGTTGTCAATATAATCTTCACAATCTTCAGAACAGGGCACTTTTGAAATGGATAAATACAAACTTTTATCTGAAAAGAAGCATTTTGTAAATCGTCCAAACCATCAGAAGATGTGTTTGCTTCCCATTTGCAGAGATGTGCTCAGAAGTTTGTATAGAAAGTCTTTGACGCTCTAATAGAAGTCCCGCTTCACTTCTGGGACCCCGTCGTCCTTTGTTTGGTGAGCATTCAACAGACCCTATGTGGGTTCGAGAGTGAGTTTGTGGCTAATGTGCGAACGTAAGCTTCAAAATAAGATTGTCAGCCAATTTTAAAGATGAATAATTAACTTAATGTGAACTCACATTTATGAGAATGTCACAACAGGGAGACGAGTTACGAGAGGCATTCAAATGAAGTCTCGACAAGGCAATTGAATTCGGCCACAGCAGAGCCGTTTTCATCCCATCATGTCTGATTATTTAGGAATGAGTCAATTTAACACACAATGTTCTACTTTTGGCGGAGCATTTTACTATAATGTGAAAGCTTTACTTTTGCAATGAATTTACTTATTTTTCATAAACAAAATGTAACAATGTCAATTGATTATTATTCAATTTATATTTGAATTGAGCCGCCACTTAATTTTTGGGGGATATAAGGTAGTTTTTGAACAAATCTGCACAAGAAAACAAGCAGAAATTCAGTTGCCGATGTAAAAAGAGGATTATTACTTTCTCAACTGTCCTGTGTGCGAATCAATCCAATGACTCTAAAGACAAAGCTAACGGTGTGTGTGTGAGCACAAAAACCTTCTTCACTCCAGCTGGTGAGGTTTTTCTAGACTGGATTAGAGTGACTTTCTTCGCCTGTGAGCTTTGATTTAGCATTTAGATGTGAGTTTTTTTTTAGAATTTATATTCTCTGGGGCCTTGGTGAAGTGCTTTGACTTTTGAAGGCACTGTTAAATAACATCTGTGCATAGGACGCGGCATTTGAAGCATCCTTCAAACACGGTAAGACATACCTCATGCGGCTCCGGCTTCATTACCACTTTAACCTTTCCCTCTATCAGCAGTTTGTGTTTGGGATAACGACGAAGGACACTTGGTTCACAGGTGTCACGACGGAGGGTTTGTGGTTCTACGACCTGTGCACACAATGTGGCTCTTGGAAAGTATTTTTGATAGACCGTACGATGGGATTCTAGAGAGACTATTTGGGGTGTTTAAAACTATGTGAGCAACAAGTTATACTACAGAAAAAAGTGAGGAGTTATGAACTATAATCAAACAAATAACACTGAAAAAAAGTGATGCTGATCAGTTATGTACAGAAACCTAATTTACCGTATATGACGACACCTTTTTTAAAGCCTCTGTACAAGTAGGTGATGGAGATGTTTATAGTTTAGCATCTTTCAAGGACAAGCTGGTTTAAATAGCATAGATTTGTATTGTCCAATTATCTTTCTGCATCAGGACAATAACCATCACAGTTATACAGTAAAGACATTTCCTTGTTGCAACGAGTAAAGCGAATCAGAATAAATTAACTTTAAATTACTGTCTTTGTAGAGTTTTAATTGATTCGTTT
This sequence comes from Clinocottus analis, assembly GCF_023055335.1. Taxonomy (NCBI): domain Eukaryota; kingdom Metazoa; phylum Chordata; class Actinopteri; order Perciformes; family Cottidae; genus Clinocottus; species Clinocottus analis. The sequence goes on from NW_027175854.1 coordinate 5,777,175, forward strand.
TTTACCCGTAATGTTTTCAAAGACCAATGACAGTCCAGCGAGTGGTGTGTTTCCATGTTGACGTGTGAATGAAGGCGAGATCTGCATTCATGTGCTGCACAGCCAACCCGAAATGCACATGAAGAGGCACAATGTGGACTTGCTTTAGAAACTGCTGCTGTACACAAGTTAATCATTTTCAGTGTCTGCTTCTTTTCTTACTTCCCATTACTGTGCACTGACGGTATGAAATCAAATGTTTCATCTTAGAAGATTGGCTCTGCTCTAAAGAGTCATTTGCTAGTGTTAATGGTGTTCTGACCTTTTCTCGTCCACTCAGTTCCTCTACTTGCTTCCACTATAGCGATGTGCTTGAAGATATCCATTAGGCCACACGGAGGTTTTTGTTCTCATCAGTTGCTGTTGGCTTCTTCTCCACGGCAGCATTTTCTGTCGCACAGTCGGGAGCCAACTTCAGGGGTGCAAACCTTAATGGTGGATAGAACTTGGCAGAGGAGCGATTACCTTACTGAGACGCAACAGTTTTAGTGTAATCGGAAATTTATGCAGAGGAGTGACTCATCCTAACATTTCAAATCCAGCCACCGGTGATGTTTTACTACAAACAAGCATTCACACCAACAATTCCTTTTTGGGAGAAACAACATTTTGAAAATGCCCCAAACACCAACTTGCACATATTACTACTGCACTTCCAACTCATCATGAAAGTGCATCATATTGACACGAAGAACAGCAGGTTTCTATGGAATCTCTATCTCATCTTCTCATCCTTCTTGTTAACACATAACACAGCGAAATATACGGTAGTAAATTACAATTGTGTGCTCACTGTTACTGGTTCAATGTATAAAAGTAGGAAACTGATACAGATATGTTACTATAGATGTGACAATAATTACTTATTCTTTTTCTCTACTTTCCTTTTGTTCATCCAGAATGAGACAGGGGACGATGGTGCGCTTCAATCGGACACGTCGGTCCAGGATTCCATGCTGACAAAAGGTAGGAAAAATGCTCAGAACATTGTACTACTTTCACTTCCTCTTTAGTTCATTCGTTCAGTAAATTAGTTGCAAATCCTATGGGTAAATATGTGTTTATGTGAGTACACATGCACATATTTATTCTAGTGTGTGTGTATCTTTCATATGTTGGTGTTTACACACAGCTGCCTGCGAGTCTGTTGGTATTTATGCGAGCAATTTTATTTGGTGATGTCAGGCTGGAAATGTCTATGCAAAGATGAAAGAGTCTGCTTGGCGCAGCGCTGGCAGGATCATAAACATGCACGTATATGCAAATTAAGGGCTGTGTTCTGAGGCTACTGGGGGGCGACAGGTCACGGAGCAGGCCGAAGAAAACTAATAACTGCACACAGTGGTACACAAGTAAACTACCCAGCCTTCTACAATACGGATCCAAGTCCTATATGAAGGTTATCTCTTAAGGGAATGAGGCACACTGTGTACTCTATACTGTCTACATTTGATTACAAAATAGAATCCAATGTGTCACACTATCACAGTGTCAACTCCCACCGTCTGTCTGTATGTCTGTCTGTCTTTCTTCATTGTATTAGGCCTCTTGTCTCATTTGTTTTGCCCGTCTCTCTGTGTATATCTGTTTTGTATCTGTTTCTCACTCAACATATTCTTCGGCCTGCCTTTTCTGCCTGATCTCTTTTCTATTTTTCCATCTTTTTGTTCTCTCTGCCCTTCCTTTCATTAATCCTTTCTCCAGCCTTTCCTTTCATCCTTTTGTCATTGAAAAAAAACAGAGCCTAATTGCTTTATTAAATGCATTTTTTCATTTTACTGTCACACAAATGATGTCCAGGATGTACTTGTCTACCAGTTATAAACTTATGAATATGCTTTTGTCCTCTCTAAATCGCATGCCTCCTGTCTCTTTGTGCCAATACAGCCTCTTTTGCCCCCATCTGCTTTGCCATCAAAGCGAAGGAAAATGATATGCTGCCGCTAGAGAAGAACAGATTTCGTTTGGACGACGACTCTGACGAGGACAAGGTCTAGTTCAGCTTGCTCTGTACAATGCACGTAGATCAAGGGTTGCTTTGGTGTGTATAGAAAACTGGCATTAATGCTAAGTTGTCATCAATTTCTGCCTGAAGTTGCTGGATGAGCAGGGGCTGCAGGCTCTGATGGGTGAAGTTGATGTGGTTGATAAGGATCCTGCTCCCGGCATTGCACCAGAAGAGAAGAGACCCTCCCTCAGCTTGGAGGAGCTGGAGGCAAAACAAGGTATCAATATGAAAAGATTGTTGGGAAATTGAGACCCATTATTGGAAAAACAGTATTGATCCTTCACTGCATTAGGCACTGTACCTCTTTAAACACTAAACACTAATATTCACCCTCCTTTGTTGAACATGTTACACATTTAATCCGACTAGATTTTGACTGTTACTTCCTTGCTTCTATCTGTCAGTTTGTGCATTTAGATACCCGTCGGTGTCGTTCTTCCTGCGTTTTCCCTCAACAGTGGCTATTAAACGTGGGTGTGCTAGAATTAAAATTCTCTGTGTCAGCACAGAGTAAGTGCAGGTGCTTACAAGACATCTCTGTCACACCCACTGGCATGCTGTTACTTACCATGAGGGTTGGAATTTGAGTAAAAAAAACAAAAGGAAGAGTGGAGATGAATAAATCTGTAGAGTCTGAATTATATATTCTCTCAACAGGGTGTACCCTGCAGTAAGACACGAGCAGTGTGGCACAGCAAACAACAGCATATATCTCTCCAAAGGCCTAATGGAGATGTATTCTCTCTATTTCTGTCTCTCCTTTGTTCACTCTTGGCTGTACAGTATTGCACACTCGCTCTCCTCAGTCTTTCCTTAACTAAAGGAATGCATCAGTGACTTTGCACTCAGAAACACTTGACATTTGTCTACCTCAGAATGCAAGCACTCGCAAAAAGCATTCTTTGTCCTGTAAGAGGTTTACACTCGCTCTGATCAGGATTTTTATAGGACCTATGGCATCCAGCTCCGCTTATGTATTACGATCACGCTTGGTTGGTGATCGTGCCTTTTTTTTTTTTTTTTTTTTTTACAGAGAGCACCTGCATAAGGGACTGAATAAAAAAAGAAAAAATGGTCTCATGCATGTTGCCAATTTTATTTTCAAGGTTAGAGTCACATGTCTAAAATATTCATTTATTGTAATATATCACCGGCTATTAATTTAAAAACTAATAGGCTTTTTTACTTGGAGCTGGAAGCTATTGCACTTGAAGTTGATTCATTGCATCTTGTTGTACTTGTGCACACCCCAAAATGTTCAATTGCACCCTTTTTAGCATAAAAAAGACACTTCACCTTCGTCTGCAGCTAAAACATAAAATGATTTTCCAAAAGTACATTTTCACATCTCTGTCAAACAAGAACTGACAACCTGCTGATGCAATTGTGATTATCAATAATCCATCTGACCGTAGCTGTTAACCAGTCGCACAAGCTTTCTATACTAAAAGTGTGAAGAAAAAAAAAGAAATTCCATCATCCCACTAAATAACCATCATGTCTGTCCTAGTTGATCATTACTAATGACTCAAGAATTGCTTGAGCAGACGCCGAGATGTCGGCCTCTCAAAGCCTCCGCCATGAAAGCTGAGACATTTTTACTGAGAAAAGAAAAAAGCAAATGACCAAAGCGATTCTAAAAGTTTTCCCGAGAGTGGATATTTGTTGCCAGACATTTCTCTGGATCTTAATTAAAAAATGTAGGTTGAACTGTACATCACCAAGATCGTCTTTGTGAACGTAGTAGTTTGCTCTGTGTCGTAAGCATACTACGGTAATGCTTTATTGTGAAATGTATTTCAGTAATTTAAGCAACTTAAATGACCTGAAAAAAATGTCCGTAGTTGTCGTCTTCTTATGCTATGAATGGTGAGGTCCTACACAAGTAGTTTACATTTCTGTATTCATGTTTTTTCTGCTTGAGGTAATTCTATTTCTTTCAATACTCATTTGCTACTTTTAATACCGACATACTCCTTTTCTGCTGCGATATGTTATGAGGCTGCCACGCAGAGACACATGATTGAGGTAGTGGTGGTGCTCTAAAGTAGTTGTCATAATGCCCTTAAGGATGGAGCAAAAGGGTCGGAATCTCCCTTCAACCAGAATAACATATTATTCTTTACAAAATGTATTTTCTGTAACTGTAACCGAATGCGGGGATCTGTTTTCGTGTCCTAACCGCTCCACCGTGCGTTCCGTTACTCCCCAAGCATGCTGGCGGCTCCCGTTTGGGTTCAGTGGAACAATCTCCGAGAGTAATGTTCTCCCTCTGAGCTGACAGACAGCCAGAGAAAGAGGCTGGCAAAGCCTAATAAATAGCTGACTGAATTGGCTCTGCTGTGTGGCAAAGTGGCTGTCACTCAGCGGGCCTAACTTGATCAGATAGCAGGAGAATCCGTGGCAGACAGCAGAACGCTAATCTGTAGTGATGGTCTGGAAAGCAGCCACACTATAAATGCGGTTTCCAGTGATAAGTACATGAATCATTCAAGTTGCTGCACACATGTTCCAGTGTATATTTCATACTGGTGAAAATACCAGTATCTCTTAACTAAATGGGAGAATATGTTCAGGGAAGTTGATACGCTGTAATTATAGATACTGAACCGTTGCTTATTCGTAAATGTTTTGTCATTAATACACAATAATGCAAAAAATCTGCAAATTACACCGAATGAGACGCTGGAACCAGACAAAGTTCGGCATTTTGCTTGATGATTATCTTAAATGATCAATCCGATCTCAAAATTGTTGTGAATTAATTCATTTCTCTGTTGATCACTGAATATTTTCCCTCCACAATAAATTGAGTGAATAAATACAGCAGCCAGACTTAGCCTGGCTAGCGCGGTATGTTGTGTCACCGTCTGGGCTGCGGTGGGATTCTGCTCCACTCGGCTGTTGTTTACACTATACTCAAATATGATTGGCCTCAGCAGCTAGTCTGTTTAACCCTGAAGAGATAGCAGAAGACCCGGTGATTGCATAACTTCAACAACTTGTTTTCCGCTAGGATTTGCTTCATACGTTACCATCTTGTCTTGTTTTTTCTGTCGCACTCATCTGTTTTCTCACTGTGACTCATCTCATTCTTGCGCTCTCTTTACTTATCTATCCCCCACCCGTCTCTGTCACTTTATCTCTTTTCCTCATCTCTCAAAACCATGCATATTTTCCTCCCCCAATTTCACTCAGATGTCTGTCTCCTCTTCCCCACCCACAAATTCCCTCCTACTTTGCTTTTTCTGTATAATCCTTGTGTTGCACGAAAAATACCCACCACATAGGGAGTGAGGCCTTATAATTGAAAGCAGGAACACTTGCATTTTTCTCTTAAGGAAGTTTCCATCTGCTGCGGATTGACAGTGACATAATCTTGTTGAGAATTACTTTGAACATCATTTCTTTATTGTCTTTCACGCCTGTCTCTATATTTTCTGGTTTCCTACACTCGGTACATGCGTGTGTTACTCGCTCTCTGTCTTTTCACCCTCTTCTGTCTTTCTAAGTTTTTTGCCTTCCAAAGACCATTTACGTGGGGTCAGAAGGAGCAGAGCGTAATCACTCTTCACCTCCTCATCTCTGTCTTTGCAATCATTTTCTCCTCCCTCATAGAACTATAGTAGTATCTGGCTGTGATCAAAACAGACGAGGACCATCTCTCACCTGTTTTTACCCTCTCATAGCCAAGCAGAAACTGGAGGACCGTCTGGCCGCTGCCGCCCGGGAGAAGCTGGCCCAGGCGTCTAAGGAGTCCAAGGAGAAACAGCTCCAGGCGGAGAGAAAGAGGAAGGCAGCGCTCTTTCTACAAACCCTCCGCGGCCCCTTTGCTGGAGAGCCTGAGGCCAAGAGAGCTGCGCTGGACTCAGCTGCACAGCTTGAGGTGGGTGAATTGTTTATACACTTTGGCCAGCGTTTTGACACGTGTTTATGCGCCAACCATTTTTAAACTAAAAGCGTGACCATATCATTTTCACTCAAATCATGACACAATCCTGAGTGGTTGATCCCAAAAGTCCTAAGTGTCCTTTCAAGACACATGTTCAGTGTATCATATTTCATAACTTTCAGAGCGACAACAGCGTAAAGAAAGTTGTGCTGTAAAGAATATATTCATGTAATCACGTTCCCATCACTGCAAGTCCCTATTAATCTCTCAGACCGAATGCCTGCAATAATTTCAAATTCAGCCATCTGTTCGCGAGATGCAATATTCAGGCGTCGATAACATGGATGACTCAAGTTAACGTGATGAATCACGGGCCAAGGAGGGCGTGACTTCACACTGTACAAATGTCTTGGCCCCTGATTCAACGAGTGACATATATATATATATATATATATATATATATATATATATATATATATATATATATATATACACTTCTCTGTATTTTAAAGAGTTGTTTCACACCTGGCCAATCCGAAAAGCTGCAACATTCATTATGTTTGATTGCAGTTTGAGACTTTATGTCAGCGTTGAACCATTTTGGGTCTCTAAAATCCCAAAGGTCATGTACAGGGAGACACACATTCGTCACACTTGTCCAACTGAAGTTGGGGTGCGGTGAGTCACTTGTGCCGGCAGAATAAAAATAGAAGTCGTCTATAATGTCAAGGGAAAATTCAGTGTCCATTATTCGTTGCATGTTTGCATTCATATTCAAACTGCCGCTTCAGCCAGCATTGATGATTCAGTTTTATTTGTCAAGGTTGGCAGTAATCACTCATCTCCTCATCTCTGTCTTTGCAATCATTTTCTCCTCCCTCATAGAACTACAGTAGTATCTGGCTGTGATCAGAACAGACGAGGACCATCTCTCACCTGTTTTTGCCCACTTTTTTCCTTAATATTCAGAAGCATTTGATTGTTATAAGCATAGCAGTCGAATAACAAACATTTTGAACTGACATGCATACAAACTTTGCAGACCTTGACATAACCTCCCTGCACATTTGTACAATACCTGCTACTGTGAGCTGTTTATTAACATACAAATTTTGAGATTTTTTATTAACTACAATGTTCGAAAATCCTTGATTATAAACACAACAGTTTTTTTTCCGCAAAGATTAGGCTTTTTTAAAAAAAAATAATAAATGGTGTTTGATAACTCAAAGTACAAACATGAAACCCACTATTGGCCCAATGGCACTGGATAAAGAAGCACAAATTTGTCAGCACAATGGAGCCTGCCTCATCAAATTGTTAGTGTCCACAGCCCTGGCTAGACGTATGCACCCTCAGGTCAGCGGCACATTTTAGCTGGCTCTGCTTTTTCTTTTTATCCTCTCTTTTTTTTTAACTGAAGTCAAGTCTTTGTTCATAGAAGAGGTTCAGTAAACATAAAAATACATGTAGTAAAGCTGGCTTAGTACCCCATACCAAAAGAGCCTCAATCTGTATGCCTGTTGATACCAGATGGCATATTGTGTTTTCTTTTCTATGATGGTTCGTTATTGATGATGTGCAAATGAAGTTGTAGGCGGTTAGGAGCTGTGTATGGCTGTATTGATGGACGTTTTCAGTTCATGCAATAATTGATTAGGAGGAGATGAAGGTCTGGTTCTTGAGGGACTATGTTCATGTTCATCAACGGCGTTCATTTAAAGGTCACAATCACAGGAGATGAAGTACGTGACGTATTGTTATTGAGCTAAATCTGTGCTAAGGCTCAGCTTAGACTGCTTCCAATGAATGAGCAGCTTTAAGCCTGGACTGTGACAGCAATTACAATCAATCAAAAAGGTGGGATTTGTATGCTGGATAAGTTAATCACTGCGCAGCTGCTGGCACTCCAAAACAAGCCTAGTTTATTTTCCTTCTCGGCTCATTATGTCCTGTTTTAAATAAAAGACCGAACAAGTGAGCTTGTTTTGTCATCTTTGTTGGAGCTATGAGTTTATAGTTTTCATGACTTTATCCCATAGGAATCGGAGTGTTTGTGTATGCTTTCTTAATGCCTTACTGTTGTATGGTATTTATCTACACAACACACTTGTGAAGTGGGCACTTGGGTGATCTGTTAAACTAACATGTATCAATACAGAATGTAGAGGAATGTAAATGTAGATTTGGCAGTGACTAGTGAGGTGACAATTGAAGTGATTAAAGAAGAGGTCAACCCAAATTCTTTTTGGTATTGCAATATAGTTTCATATTATCAGATTGTAAAAGCCCTTTGTCATATACTTTAGTGTTAATATGTCTCGGTGGTGGTCATTTGACGTGTAGATTGCGAGTCCATTTGATGGATGCTTCATTTCAGCTCCTCGTGTGAACCCAAGTGAAGCGTGGTGAACTGGCCTATAGCCGGTTGGGCCAGGTGGCGGTTGGCGCGCTCCTGTCGATGTTGCGCCAGCTCTGTCACTCTTTTCCAGATGTTCTGTGACTGCTGCAGTGTCCATCAGAGCGTGTGTGTCCAGAAGGAACTCCCAACATCCAGGACTTTGGCATACTAATGAATACGTGTTAGAGATGGATGCATGGGCAGCTGGTGATTGTGAGCTTGTGTTGGTTGGTGGTCAGTCTAGTGCTGGATGTGTTAACGCAGCGGTCCCCAACCTTTTTTGCGCCACGGACCGGTTTCGTGTCAGTCAATATTTTCACGGACCGGCCTTCACGGTGTGGGCAATAAATATGACCTAATAAAATGATACGACCGGCATGAAGCAAATATAAAGTGCATAAATTTACAACTCACTATTACGCTGAATCAGTGGGAGCCGGGTCAGGGTGCTGGGAGTCACTGGATGTGTGTACTTTATATCTGGTGTACTCCGTAACTTAGACTTTTATGTCCAGTCTACTGCTTAACTTAAACCTTTATGTCCTGTCTTCTGCTTATCTTAAATCCTGCTTCACAAAGACAGGATGTTGGATATGGAAGCAGAGGTTTCGTGCTTTTTTTGGCAATCTCAGGATATTCTGTATTGATTTTAGACCAGAATACCGGAAGAGTTGAAGCAGACTTTTTTGTTTTTGGGGTAACGTAGCCTATGTCAAGACGCTTAAACGCAGAGATGGATGCATCCGGTCCTTTTTCAAAATAAAACATTTTCCCAATTTTTTTTCTCTTCTTCTTTAAAATAAAACTTTATTTTTAATTATTTATTTTTAAATTTTTTTTAACAATCATTAATTTTTTTCTGTTTTTTGGAGGAGCGGGGTGGTGAGGTTCCGGGTTCTATTTAATCAACAGTGGTCATTGGTAAGCATTAGACATGTTCAGAAGCGATTAGAGTGCATTATGTGCTGGGACGGTAAAATGAAAAGTAACATAGGCGATGACATTACAAGGTTGAAGCAATTACTTTGAGTACAGTGGGTTTTATTTTCTATTTTTACGGCTTGATTCTGTCAGCTGGCACAAGGGCGCAAGGATGTGTAATGATGTGATAATCTGAAGAAGCACTTTGAAGAACTAATGTTAAGGGAGATCACAATGACTTTAAGGTCATTAGACATAACTTCTAGTTGTGGTGAATATTATGACAGCAGCATTTTGCAAGTTGATGCTGCTGTATTTTGAAAGCCAGAAAACCGGTTGGTGTGATACAGTGCAGTATGTTGGGACCGTGGGTTTCTGTTTTCTTTTGTGAACAAACAATTCAATTTAATTAAGAAACGTTTCAAAAATATGTGTGCATGCATCACATTTTAGTTAGTTATAGAAGGAAAGAAAATCCAAAATTGAAATTAGTAGGTCAGACTTTAAAATCATCTAAAATCGGGAGCAGCTCCAGTAGATATGCTCTGGAGAATTCTTTCTTTGAGATGTCCATCATAACTCCACAAAGCGCTCTTTTCAGCCATGGACATTGCTGGTGTTTGCACACAATTGTGGATTTGTTTTGTCAGTCAGGCAAAGATGACAACATAAATGTTTCTCTTCATTCAGGCACGACGGTACAGTTCTGGAAAGAGCCCCGATGCCCAGTAGGGGAGCAGTGGCACCGCTTAGAACGCAGATGAATTGGAAAATAATGATATGAAGGAATACGAGCGTTCTCGGTTCTGTCGCGGGCTGCCATCAGTGATGGAGTTTAAAGCGTATTTTGCAGTCGAAGCCTTTGATTAATGACCATTGTGAACATGAGGGAGGCTTGCCTGCTCCTCACACTGAATTTCCTCAAACATTTTCCCATCAATTTCCTTATTAATTAGATCTAATTAATTAGAATTTTGTCACCGAGCCTCTTATCTATGTCTTCATGTCAGACAATACACATTGCATTGTTCAATACGAGTCATGTCAGATAATAAGCATAGAATAAAAAAAACGGTAAAAAGAAGTTGTTTCTTCGTATTTGATTATGTGCCGTTTGTAAAATGAAAATACAGAGGCAGTCTGGTCTGATAATTATTGGGACTACGGGCTGTTTTTGTGTGCTGAGACTAATTTAACATGAGAAGATTCTCCTTAACAATGTAAAAAAGGGAAGCTTTCACAGTGTTGCACATTTAATTAAATGGATTTTTATTTTCTTTGAGCCTGGGAGATAATAATTAAGTGATGTATTTTTTTTTACTGGGCTTTTAATCAAGCAAAATATATATATATATGTTCAACTCTCTCTGTGAATTGTTTTAGCTTGTGCTGCTGTAGTTTCTTTATTCATCTTATGGCATTTAATTCAGAGCTTTGCTGTGAGGAAAGTAGTACGTAATGTAGCCGAGTCCGACCTCATCACATTGCCAACCTGACTTTTACGTAAAAGTGACTCTGGTATTAAATTGTAGCTTGAGTTATGAGTAGTTATTTCTTTATTATATAATATTAATGTATATATTATTGTTAGTATTATTGTATTGAGTAATTATTATTATATATTGATAGAATGCCCCTCCTGTGTTCCTCTTCTCGTCTCCTTTCCTCAGCTTCCCATCTCCTTTCCTCTCCATGGACTGAAACTTTACGTCGTTACTCCCTTTTACTGTCCGAAGTTTCGTATCTTGCCGGAGCAGGCGTGAGAGGGCAGACATTTTCTCATTCTGGTGTTGGGATAAGCTTCCCAATATGTCAGTCCTAATTTTAAACCAAACCTGGCTTCCTATCATTTCATTATCTCTCCCTTAGCCCAGACACCAGATAGTGTGCAAATAGAAAGGTGTAATAAATATTCTTCCTCTTCCCTGCCTGTTTATAGATACGTATTGATTGTCTTTTGTTGTGAGCACTCTCTTTCCAGCCTGTACTTCTTCACCACATTTGCTTCCTAGTTTCATCTTCTTTCATCAGCATCATTCCCTCTTTACTTCCTTTTGTGCCTCCCTGCCTCTGTTGTTATGCTCCACCCATTTCTTACCAATTTTAGCAGAAGGTTAAAAAGCGGGCTGATTGAATTGGAGAGATTGAAGTCACATGCCAGATTAATTTCCTTGCTGTCTTCCATATTCATCATTCCAGTCACTCCATTTATGTGAACGGTAACATATAAAATATGCCATTTGATCTTTTTCTTGATCTAATTGCCCCTTTGGTACCACGAACTCATACATATGTAACATGGGTAACCCCAGGAGCAATCTAAGACCCAACCCTGGAAGATAAAATCTGACCTTGAAGGGTTTAGTGTCGTGTTTAATCCACTGATGGTCTGAAGCCGTCTTTTCAATGGGAATCCAGCAGCAGGTCAATCTCATACGAGCAGGCAGACCCACATTGGAGTAATTAGAGGCACTTTGCAGCTGACAGTTGTAACTCAGCGTGTAGCCAAAGGGCTGCACTGGGTTGTGTAACTCACACATTTTAATCAGCTGAGTAAGGATTTGTTTTATGTAAGAAGAATAGAATCAATCATTTCTCAACAGAGTAAGGAACTATGACTCTTTTTGTATCTCCTTATTATATTATACCACCACCTTCTTTTGTTGTTGCTACATCAATCCTGCTCAATAGAGAGATGAAGCATTTGGGAATTAATACAATTTCCCAATTGATAAAGAGGGAGCCTGACTGTTTATTATAATCAATACATTAGCAATTAAAAAGAAAAGGTCCAGTGTCCTATTGTGTCGGTTGCAACGATCCCTTCACTGACGTATTTGCTCTCTCTCCTTTTATTTCTTTTTGGTTCTAGTTGCAAGAAGCCCTCTCTGTCCTGTCTGACCCTCCCCAAGTGTCGTCTGCACCATCTGCGTATCCTCAGGATCAAAGGCCGGCCGTGGGGAACAAAGGAGCGCATCGCAGCAGGGACCCTCCATCCTCCTCCTCCTCCTCCTCCCACACTACCTCCAGAGGAGCAGCACGAGACAGAGACCGAGATAGAGACCGAGACAAGGACCGGGACAGAGATCGAGACAGAGAGCGGGAGAGAGAGAGAGACAGGGAGAGAGAGCGAGATCGAGAGAGAGAAAGAGAGCGCGAGAGAGAGAGGGATCGAGAGCGGGACAGAGAAAGAGAGAGAGAGAAAGAGAAAGAGAGAGATAGGGATAGAGACAGAGACAGGCACAAAGGGAGGGACAAAGACAAAAAGAAGAAAAAACACAAGAGGAGGTCGAGATCGAGGTCAAAGTCAAAGACGAAGAGCAAACACGCCCTTCCCAGTGCCTACAGGAGATCCCGCAGGACCCGGTAAGACCCCCTGGCCGTGTGCTCAAAACTGCCAGTGTCAGGCCTGGGAATCTCTCAGTATAAAACCATTACATTTGAGCTTTATTCAAAGTGTTGTGCTTGGATTACACATCCATATTCTTTCACTGTATGACTATGTCACTTTCCCGATTCAGCAAGATAAATGAGTCTTTTAGGAGAAAAGACTGTGTGCTCAGTGTAGCAGTCCAGCTCTTTATTTTCCTCTGCTGCTGGTCGCTACAGTCAGAGCCCCTCGGTGGAAGCACTTATATTGGTTTATTGGTTTCTTTTCTGCTGCTTTGCTGCATAAATAATTTACATTTGTTGTACAGTAAAGATTTGAACCTCTCAGTTTATGCAAATTACAGGGGATGAGTCAAGAAACAGAGTTATCTTTGAATAGAAAGATACGTAGAAGCAGCACTGTGATTGGTGCAACTGCTGTATAAGACATTTAATGTGACAGACTGAGAACTAAGTGATTGAACACTCTGTTTTATATTTCACTTCAGCTAAACCTTCAGCGCATAGCACACTGCATCCATATGAACAAAAACATGAATAGAAAATAATGCATTTTTTGGTCTCTGTTCTCGTTTCTGGGAAGAAAGTGATGAATGTGGAATGAATTTATGAAACAAATGTAGGAGTTAAAAGAGGCATAATGAAGGAAAAGGGAGAATTAACAGAACGCGTGAGAAAGAACTTGTGAATTAAGAATTAACTAAAAGGTTGATGTCAAGTGATCAAAGGTAGAGATTGGGCTGCTTGGTTTGACATTTATATGTCAAATAGGCCAATATTGACCAGCTGACTTTGTGTCTCCACAAGCTAATTTAAACCCTGCTGTTCTTTCTTTTTTGGCTTTGTTTTTAAGAAAAAGAGGTATAATTTCCTTGTCTCGTCTCTACATACAAGCAAGTGGAGAAAGTTAATCAATTGCAAAGAACTCTGAAAAGTGAATTCTGAGAGTGAAAAGTGAAAAGTTTTCTTTTTGGACTAGATTAGAAAAACTGTATTTACATATTTAAAGTCCATGCTGTATATTAAAGTAAAATACATAATTATCATATGTGTTTTTGTCCTGTGGCCCAGTTGCACTGCATTGAGACTGTATTGCGTTCATGTGAATTATGTGACATCCACCTCAGCCGAGTCTAATGGAATCACTGCAAACCATCCTCTGGCTATTCCTAGTTTCAAGTTCCTTGAAAAAAAACATCCGGATAGCTTGCATTATTTCTTCCTCTTGCATATTACCTCTGTCATTGTCTTATCGCCTTCTTTTCACCCTTTTCTATTCATGTTCTTCATTTCAAATGCATCAGCTCACCTGCTAAAGGCTCTGTGTTGTGTAAGTGAATGCCTTGTCCTCTTTGTCCGCCTGTCTGGCCAGATCCCGCTCGCACTCCCCGGGGAGAAGAGACAGGAGGGGCGTCTCGTCCGAGCGGAGACGTGACGAGAGAGAGCGGGAGCACCATCATCCCAGCAGCAGCGCCGGCCTGCCCAGGGGGCATTCGAAATCCAGGTAAACCTAACAGCAGATGTCATGAGTCTGCATGGAGAGAAACAATCATGGGTCTCTGACGTAGAACTGTGTTGACTTTATCACTGAAAGCATTGATCATCGCACCCGTTAAGGCAGAAAGATGCTCTAACAGTCACACAATACAGTGTTGATAGTGTGTGTGTCTACTATACATTGAGTATTGGTTTTAAATTGTGTCTGTATAGAAGTATATTTAGCCAACATACCTACAAGGCAGATACTTAATCCCCAAATGACCACTGACGGGAACTCCGATGGGCAGCTTGTACTTGCATGAATATGAGGCAGGGCCTTTCTGAATACACAAGCACTATGTTCAGACAGTGTCCCATGCCCTTGATAGATTGTGTGCTGGATGGTGTCACTGCTTGAATCTGCAATGTTTCAGTTCCTTCTCACATTTGTCTCCAAGGTCCCCTCCTGAAAAAAGACGAGGCTTCTTGTCATCCTCAGGACAGATGCAAATTGTGGGTTCCTCTCTCTCCCCATATTCTTCACCCGGCAGAGTTTTGTCCCCATCAGCTAGCCCCGCCTCCAGCTTGACCCACTCCAGGTAACCCTTTACACGGCTGCCAATCCACTGCTTTCCCAGGTGTAACTGAATGTTGTTTCACTAGAGAAACAAAAGCTTGTAGGCAGGAAGTAGAGCCAAGGAGATTGATACAATTTGTTTTACTTTTGCTTTTAAATGCGTCTTAATTAGATCAATAGATCAAGTCTTTGGATCTTCCGTCTCATGAAACAGCACAACACAGCTGTTGGTTGTTGAAGGAAACTGTGCTGATTGATACTTCCTGTCAAAGACCAAACTGAGCATGATGACGAACACTAACTCTTTCTTAAAAACACGTTTTTACTGTTATTGTTTTGAAATGAACAATTATGAACAATGATTTTTTTTTTCTCCACATGTTGAAGTGGTGTCCTTGGGGCTATAGAAAGAGCGATACAATATGTTTTGAAGGTGGTGTATTTTCATTAGGCCTTTTTAAAAAAAACAGCAAAAGTGTAAGTAATGGATTAAACGGTGTTTATTTCCTCTAATGTATGCTGGAAGCAACCACGCAGAATACTACCTAAAGTAGTAAACTTCCAAGGACAATTTTGTGGGCTTGCAGAGGGAAAAAGACATTGGGGATTTGTACGCTCTAGCAACTGCGGCCAAACCTGTTACCCAACATAGCATTATGTTCATCAAACACATTAGTCCTCATCTTAAAACCATTCAAGTGAAACATAATGTTTGAAAATATGTACAATAAAGCCTAAATGTAACCTCTGTCTTGCTTGTCCTGGCATAAACTAAACAGGCAAACGCTTATGTTATATTCAGCCTCAGCTTTTTAGCATGACATTAAGTACGCAGCCATTATAGTTACGACCATTTTAAAATGTTCTTGTTTTAAAAGAAGTGACCTGTAAAAAAAATGTGTCAGCCAGAGCGGCAGGAGCTTTACAACATTAGATTGATTAGCTGGGTTAGGGGCAGTGAAAAAGTGGTTTGAGTGGTAAATCTGCCTCCACTAATGTACACTGTATCGCTGTTTGGCAGAACGAAACGTTCATCATTTTACTTCAGAATGATCAATATGTGTAATTTTCATCCATAATTATGGGCCATCATTAGACCGCGTTTCACAAAACGCCACGCCCCTTTTGGGGGGATAGAAAACCCAGCATCTGTTCAGTTATAAAAGGTCAGTGATAAATTCACATGAGTCCATTTAAAATAGAACTTTAAACGTGTTTCATCTTCCTCTAAACAGTGTTGCTGTCTACGAAAGACGTGGAATGGTTTCCCCCTCTTAAAAATGGCGTGGTGATTAGAGCCCATGCTGGGTGACATATTGCCAGTCTGAAGTATACTCAGTTTGAGAATATGAAAATATAGTGGGTAAAACAACGTTTGTCAAAGGAATTCTATATCCAGCATAACCGAAGCATTAAATCTTAACGAGCCAGTGAGATGATGGCTGAGAGCCAACATCTTTCAGCTTCAAGGTCATAAGACACAAATGTATTCACGGCAGCGGACACAATCCCCTCTGAGGTCTTGGGGTTATTGGTTTGCTCGTATTAATATTTCCAACAAAGAGACAGTTAAAGCGGCGTACAATAACTTAGGAATATTAGAGGGGAAATATGTAGGCTTGCAAAATTAACATGAGGCTAATTCACTCTCCAACTTTTCCTCCCTCTTTGTTCTCAAACAAAATGTACAGCCACTGTACTACAGGAGATGATTTTACCTAATCCAGCAGCATACTTTCAAGAATGGAGCTGTGTGCAGGGGCGGGGGGGGGTTGTACAGTGCTAAATGCTCAGCGAACAGAGGTGATGATTAGTGGGATGAAGCAGTTGTTTAACATCAATCTAGCACAGAGCAGAAGAAAGTTGGCTTGTTAACGGACACAGAAATGCTGCCCTTCACGTCGCATCGGGTCATATCACTGTGAATGTTGAATCTCGCAGTTAGCGTCTCCAAAGCATCAGTGTCAGATGTCACATTGAAAATGCATATCTTTTAAAATCAAATATGCCATGTATTAGGCGGTGGAGTCTGAGACCATCCATAGAAACGAGATACTTTAATTTCCTCGTTTAATCCGTGAGGTACAATTGCGTTCCGTGTCTGAATGCGGTCACTTTCTCTGCATAACAGTTTATCTTTTCGGTCCCCGCCTCCTGTTGGGGTTAAGGAAATATTTTCACTTCCCTCAGAATGTTAAGTTGAATCCGTGGTTTTTGTGTTCACTTTGCATGCTCAAGATTCTTCGTGCGATTAGCAGTCTTATGTTCTTCTACCGTCAGTTTTAGAGCTTTGTTTGGTTTGGTCGACATACATCCGGCCTGCGAGGACATTTAAGTGTATAGATAACGTTGAGTGCTGCTGCTGCAGCTTATAAACGACTGGACTTTGAGTTTCTTCCCCGTGTGTGAGTGCATAAGCCCCTTCTGCATCAGCGGAGTTGGAGGAGACCCGTAAAAGCTGGCAGGGCCAAATGATATCCAAGTGGACAAGGAAGGTTTTAAAAGAGGCTTTTTTATTGATATATTTTTTTAAGTAATATGCTCGTCTGAATAAAGTGAGAGATTTGGAAACTATATCCCTCAGACGGATAGCTCTGTTCAGAAGTGCCAATGATTAAGTATTGTTTGGTTTATTTGCACAGACACCATATTGTAAAATATGTGGGGATTTTTTGTTCAATCTATATCTAAAATGTCTATTTGTTCTCATTGCTCTCTGAAAAGCTGTGTAATGAGATAAGGCAGGGGTCACTAATAGGCAGTCCAGACCCAGACGCTGTTGTGGCCGGACTTGGTCCTCAAACCATAGATCGTTGAGAGTTATTACATTTTGACAGCGCGGCGCAGCTTCTCTATCTTTTACAGCTTTCGGTCAGAGGTCCAGGAAACACACCGATCAATTACATGCGTTGTAAATTACATCACGTGGTGCCACTCGGCCGATCACATGTGTGGATTCTGATAAACTTCCCAACTCTTGTGAGATTTAGGATACATCGCCAGTCTCTTATTTGCATCCCTGTTTCCCTCACTTGCGTCTTTTCCGAGGAGAAATGACACACTTAAACTAATAAAGAAAGTCTTATGTTACCTGCTAAGAACAACAGGACCAAGTTCGACTGGCAGAATGCATTTGTCTTATTTATTAGTTCAATTTTGATTGTGACATCATTATTAAATAACCCAGAACATGACTTTTCTCTTGAGCACTGGACAGAAGTCATCATACCCGGCGCTCATGAATGATTCTCATCACTGAATGGAATTAACAATACATTATGTAGAAAGTGTTTCATCTCTCAGACTTTCATTCTCGCTGCTCAGTGTTGAAATAAGAGCGTTGGGACGGCCGTCAATACGGTGGCGCAGAGCAACTTCCGGTTGAAAAGAGGAAAGGGCTATTAAGAGACTTGGGATGTACCTATGGAGGACGGGGCCGGAAACAAGTAGTCAGAGAACAATACGTGAGTCAGAGAAGTTATTTCATAGCGTCCTCCAAAAAGAGAAACGTGAACAGCGAGAGCAGAGCTTTTAACCAAGAATGAACAGACTCTGAAATGTTAATTCTTCCCACGGGCAGTTCAAAACCAGTATGTCTCATATGTGCAGAGACCGTGATGGTTATTGCACGAGACAATGTGACGCTCCACTGCGAGACAAAGCACAACTCTTTTGAGCAAACTTACCCGCTCTCGCATCCCAAATGAAAGCACAAAATACAAACGATCAGAATACCCAAAATGATCAGAATACTAACGCATGAATTCACTGCCCAACAATGCTGTAAACGGAGAGGGGAGTAATGCTGGAAGTGGTTTAATAACCACAGATGAAGTCCCTGCACACAATTGTGTCTTTATTAGAAGATGAGATTAATATAATATCGTGACTTTTTTTCTGGCGGCATCCCTTAAAATCGAAATTAACTCAATTTAAAGCTGCAGGGCAAAGACAATTCATTTAAATGAATTTTTCGAAAATGAAGTACTTTATTTTAAGATTTGTATTTCAGCTTCCTGTTATGTAATTTATTCTTAAAATGCGGCCCTTTTTTTTATACTTGAACCGAGAGAACATGAATTCATTCAGTTCAATCAAACAAAAATTGTCTTTATTCTTCTTCTATAATTATTATAATTATCATGAATACAACAACCTATAGTTTTTTTGTATATATATAATATGACAATATATAAAACTTCAGAAGCTGTGATATCAAATAGCTTTTGTGGCTCCAGACTTTTTTTTTTCGGTGGAAAAAAGGGCAAAATGGCCCTCTGGAGAGGAAAGGTTGCTGACCCCTGCCTTCGAGCATCATCAGCCTCACTACAGTTTGAGCGTAGCCGGAAAAATTGTACTATTGTTATATTTTGAATAAGGTTTCTTGGGAGATTACTGTCCACTCTGTGAAGCACACTTGCGCTGCTCGGGGTTTCAAAAGATGGTGGTTTAAAGTATTATTATAAATGTAAATCGTGAAGTTTAAAAAGTTAATACCTTCCACGCTGTAATCCACAGTGAAACACAAATAATCAGTTGTGACAGAAAATTATGCAACTCTTAAGTGCTGCCTCTCCAGCTTATCAGAACATCATGAATATATCTCTTGAAGTCATTTTCGAGATGAATGGATTTGCAGGGTTCAAAATGATGTTTTCTTCCCATAAAGCCGTTACAAAGCGAGGGCACGAGGGGGCAAAGGAACTCCCCGCCGCTGCGTGTCGGATATTTCCTTGAATATCTAGAAGAAGTTCATGGACATAATCTCAGTCAAGGTCAGCGTGAAATCCTTCGGAAAAATATTGAGTCTGTGTGTGTGTGTTTGTAAAGATAAGGTGAAAGGTGTTGTTGAGGATACGAGTGTACAAAGTCAACATAAAAAAAAACAGCATTTTTCTTGCTGTTGTGCCACACCGAAAAAAAACATAAGACCATATTTTCTGAACAAATGAGCATCACATTGGGACAGAGGTTCCATTAAACGCCAATACTAGCCACTATTGGGGATTTATGTATTTTAGACCAGCCATAAAAGGCTGAACAGATTGGATCTTTTATGCAAAGGAAAGGCCTATTTTGAAAGCGCTGTAAAATCAAATTGTTGACCTCTTTATTGAGGTCATCTGTCGGGCCCTTATGAAGTCAATCTTTCTAAATCCAAATCTTTATCACCGTATTAAAAGCTCTTACTATAGCCTCATCTTTCCAGATCACGCATTAGCTTTTGTAAATCACTTCCACACACTGAGTGACCACAAAAACAGAAACGCTTGGAGGCCAAATCCAAAGCAATATAATAGTCCTGGAATATCCCAGGTTAACCCTGTGTTACATATTTCTCTGTGAGAGAGAAATATGTACGTTAAAGAAGCTGCAATGGCAGTTCTTGGGATGTTATGAAAGATGTATAGTACAGATGAATACTCACCATTCTTCCCCAGAAGTTTCCAAATACAAGCCGTTAGATTTGGAAGTTATGTTTAGCGACTACTGAGCAGATGTTGTTTGTGCACATATTTGATTTGTGGAACTTTAAATAAATATGCTCTTATCCACAAAAAAACATGAAAAATGACACTCCATGGAAATATGTTTTGCTTTTACAAACATAAAGCCACGGGAGAGTTTGCTCACATCCCATCGGTATTTTATAAACCTTAATTTCATTTTTAAATTATTTTTTATTCTTTTGAATTTGACATATTTTCGGTCCTTTCTGAGTTATTGGAGTGACTCCAGAAAGGGAATGGCTTGTTTTCTTCTCTCTTTTTTTTTTTTGAACGAGAGATGAGATCGAGACATACAGATCCCACATTATGAATTTAAACGGGTGTAATGCCCAAGAATGACTTACACGCACAGATAAACACGTTCTGAATTGTCCCGCTCTTCCAATGGGCTAACTCTGGAGGAGTCCATTCCTCAAGCAGCGGCCTGTTCTGCCGTTTCTTGTCCCCCGTTGTGTTTTATCAACTTGATGCACGTGGCTTCTCCTATTCTGAACACCTCGTAATGAACTGTGAAAATGTAGACACCGATAGGAGAACACACATCTTTATCTTCCACTCGCATGGATATTCGTCTTCGGCGTCACAGATGTACACTTCAAAAACTTCCCTGTTGCCATGGGTTGCAAAACACGAGATAAGAAACAATACATCATTTATAAGTGTGCCAAAAGGATGGGATTAAAGTGTTAAAGTATGAACAAAATATGAATTATCTTAAAGAGTTGTGATTTTTTTTAAAAAGCCACGGTAAAGTCCTTTATTTCGTACGATGACAGATGATGGATTAGAAGAGGTTAATCATTGCCGTGGGTATCGTCTTCCTAAAGAGAGATTTACAAATTAATTAAGTGAAGGACGTGAAGGGTCCTGGACTATTAATGTGTCTTTCCTCCTCCGTACTGGACTGTCTCTAAGGGTTCTGTGTATTATTGCTGGCAGTGCTTGTGAAATTCTTATTTTACATATGAAAAATTGATATTTCCCACATGAAAGCTATTTGATATCCCTAAAAGAAACACTCTGCATTGCCTTTTATAAAAAAAAAGCACTCTTGAGTGTTCATTAAAATGTAAATTGGTATCTGAAATATTCCCTAAATATGTAAAAACTGCTGATCTTCTCGGCAGCTCGGCCCTCAGTTGTAATTGATCCGGTTAATTTAGGATCTCTCTAACTCGCATTACCCTGAAATGGTAAACGCAGCGTTGCCGTGTCACCGCGAGAGACTAAAGTCGCTGTTTTTAGATCTGCGTCTCATACATAGACAACGTGCAGGAGATAAGAACACAACTTATTCCAAAAGTGGTTTCGTCAGAGCCCTGCACAGACACTCTTAGGGGGCAGTCCGATAAAGAAATATGAAAAGCTTTGGACAGAGCCAAGAAGTTGAATCTGAGCCACTTTGTCCTTTTTTTGTCTGCGTGGTTAGAAACTTATCAGCGTTTGACATTGTTGATGTGGTCGTCTGGGCTCTGGATGGCTATTTAAAGTTATTTTTACAGATCACATGTCATTCCTCTTTTTACCGCTCCGTTTCTCTCTCTCTCTGCTCCCTTCTGCAGCTCTTGATGTCGGTCTAGCTTTGAACATTTCAGAAGATATTCTGAATTTTGTATAGCCTTTCTCCTGTTAACATGATTGGTGTGTGTGTGTGTGTGTCTCTCTCTCTCTCTCCCTCTCTCTCTCTCTACAGGGGTGGTTCTCTGGAGAAAGACAAGGCAGTGGCTTCATCCATTGTATCCTCCGTTCAGGCCAAAATAACTCAGGTATTGTTCTTTGTTTTCTCCCCAAATATGTCCTCTGCTGAACTTTACAGCCGACCAAATACAAGTATAGTGCTTTTATGTCTTTCCAGCATGCACAGAGGAAAAGCATAAAGTGCTGCCTTGTTTTTTGTCTCGGACCTTTTTGAAGGGAAATGTTACATGAATAAATGTTTTATACCATCTACATATTCTGTTATTTCTCCTGTATGGGTTATACAACACATGCATGTATTGTATTTTTTTTTAAGCTTAATTTGTTTAATTTTGGATTTTTGAGAATTGGTCTAACGGTACAGATTTTCTCACCTGCATCTTGTAGAATAGATTCATTTATCTCTTGCCTGACGTCGTTTTCTACCACACAGGAGGTGTGTAGTAGAAAATAATTACTCAACACATACACACACTAGTAGAAAATGACACTGAAGTGTGTGTGTGTGTGTGTTAACTTATATCCTGTAGTCAATATCAAAATGAGGAGGTCTAAAACATCACACCCGCATCATTTGAGTTTGAGTGAATCGTTAATTTTCCACACAGTAGCTGTTCCGGCTTCACCCGGAGCAGTGGACCGTACCACACCGCCCTCACCGGCAGACTTTTTGTTCAGTGAGCACCTGCAGCTGCTCAAAGCTTTAACCTTGACTTTGAGTTGTGTGAAGACTCTGTGAAGCCCACCGTCCAATCAGCTGGAGTCTTCTCAAGCAGTAGTTTCCAGGGTTGAAAGGGGTTTCCGGGATTTTGTCTACCTTTTTTTTACATCACCCATACTCTCCCATTTGAACATTTTGACAAACGTTTGCATGCTACAACTGTAGCAATTCGTCTGGAATTGCACCTCCACCCCCTGCACTCTTTCTGGGAGCAAAGCCAAGACTTTAGGAAGAGTGGATGCCAGTTGAATGTGAATACAGAGACCTTGGCAAACTTGCCCCTGACAAAAAAAAAAAAAAAAGCTGTCTCTTTGGAAGTGGGATCTTACCTCTCTGTGGAGGACGGAGGCAGAACTAATGTTCCGTGTACCAGAAAGAAAAAAGAGTGGGTTGCCACTTCTGCTGAGGTACTGGAGGTGAAGTTCAATGCAATGTTCCTCCCGTTTTTATTGTCTCCTTGGCTGTAGGATGCAGTTTTTGTTTAGTTTGTTTCCAATTTTGCCGTCGAGCGGCTCCAATCTATATTTTTAGATAATAAATTATATAAAACGACAATGTGGCAAGGGTCGCTCGCATTTATACTCCCACGGAGGATTATGAGTTTAATCTGCAGCTTTGCGGCGTGTTTCTGCGCAGCACTTTACGGTTTGGGGTTGATGTTTCCCTGCTCAGCACCAAAGTGGAGACGGACACAGTTAGCAAGTAGCTGGTGAGCTCAGCGGCGCGTGAAGCAGCCACACAGCCGGATGTGCCGCTCAGATTGGAAAGCACCAAAAATGGAGCGAATAGAATATTGGACTTGTCATTCATCAGGTGTCCAGAAACACAACTCCACATGGACGCTCATGTTTCTGCATCCATGTGGAACTGCTGGATGTGTGAATAAGTTATGTCCATCGTATCAACTTAAACGATAACGGTGTCAGTGTTGTGTTCACGTTGTCGGTTTACAAATATAAAAAGTGGCGATGGTATGGTTCCTGTGTGTCCTCGATATCCTGAGAAGCGTGCGACTTTGAGGGGGCTAAAAGTCAAAGCCTTGAACATTTTGGAAAGTTTAAAAAAGTGAATTGAAGTACATCTTCTGTCTGCATGTGTGTGTGTGTGTGTGTGTGTTCCACAGGTCCAACATTGTTTCACAATCCATCTGCCTCGAGGGCACAAACAAGCTCCAAAATGAACGCTGAGCAAACCTTCAGCTAAGCCCGGCAAATGTAAATTCCAGCACTCGAGGCTCATTGAAGACATTTACAAAGACTGACCACATGCAGAGTTAGGGTTCACACTACGGGGGCGTCAGCCGTAATTACCCTCAGTTTGTGTCCCGCGCCACGCCGTATTGGATCCTCCAATTTGAGGGAATTGTGCCCATAAAATCTTTGCAACGTCCTTGAATTTGAGAACCCTGTGATATGGTATTGACTGTCGTCGATGGCTCGCGGAAGCCGCGACCACCCGTTGAGAGTTAAAGACAGCATAGGCACTTTCATCCATAAAATTACAGCAATCACACTCCGGGCTCTGCGTGCGGCCAGTTTCTCACAGTTTGTGCACCGATTGTGGGAATGACAATGCGTGGTGCACTGCGCTCGCTCCAGCTGTTGGTATGCGATACATTGAATGGGATGTGTTTTGTTTATCCGTGGAGCTTTGTGCGCCTCGTTGGGGTGTTTAGAGCACATAAACACGATAAAAGGAACAGTGGCACAGAAATATGACTCAAAAATGTAACGTCACACTCCTCAGTGGTTCTTTACCACCTTGTTTCAAATAACAATGTTTAACGTATGACTGTTTGTCGTGCCGCTTCAAATGTACACGCCACCGCCGTAGAGGGAAAAATATTCGGCTGTCTATTCATGGAAAGGAGAGTGCACACATCACAAGAGTAATTTAATCAAATACATATTTGAGTTATTTTTCTTTCCTCGTCGGACGCTCGTGTCACCGTTCTTTGTGAAATATCCAAAGTGTTGTCAAGACAATTTTGACTTCAATCAGTTCTCATTAAGACAAATAGTCACGACTGTCCTCGCTTCAATTTAAGTTCTTTTTTTTCTCTTCTATTTTCGTCTTGCCTGCCTCTCTCGACCGGCACTTAAGTGTAATACCGTGACACACTGTTCGTTTGCTTCATTTGGACTGCTGTCGAAAGACGGAGGAACATTCCTCCAGACAAATTTCCGAATGCGTCGCCTCGATTTGTCAAAAGCCTGAAATCAATTCCAAGATGAAAGGCACGTCGGCGTCCGTCTCACGACCTTAACTCCATCTGACCTAATGATACACATCTTAGGTTGGAGCGCCATCTTTGATTAATACTCCCGAAATGTCAGTCATTTCATTTCTACTTGCACGTGACGCAATATTTGGACGTCTCACCGATCCTCGTGCAACCTGTGTGCAACGACGCGCGTCAAAGGATGGGGGCGTGTGTGTTGACAGCATAAGTGGACTGTTACTCGGTTGTGTGGCACTGGACGTATGAAACCTGTGCTGCAGGAACAGTTAAGCCTGCCAGAAAGCCAGCGTCGCACTGACTGTAGAGAGGTTGAAGTCAAGGCCAGAATCCAAGAAGCATTGGGACTCGAGTTAATGGAGGTCAATAGAGTGTGAATGGAGAGGCAGCACGGGCTGTTCTGTGAACACGGGTGCAACTAACACAACATTTTGGAACATTTTCTCTCCTCTGGCCACGAGCCACTTTGTCTGCGTGCGACTGCCCGGTGTTTACTCCCCCAGATGCGCCGCGGATACAAAAAGCGCCCCATAATTCACCAGTCTGGATGCATGAAACGACACATTGAATTCCCTTCGCTCACATAATCAAACAGAACTTCGTCGCCCTTCCTTCATCTCGACGGTTCCGACAGAAGCGAGCTCATGAAAACATGCTGTTCGCCGCTGTTGCAACATGCACAGATTCACAACCACTAACTACTTATACCCCATCTGTGATGTTTTACAAACACATGTTGAATAATTCAGCACATCCTCATCTGCCTAATGGTCTCCTCTTCCCCGAGGGCGCCTGGTTGCTATTCGCCTCAACCACTCTCTCATTCTCCTCCTGTTTGTCTTTTCTTCCTCCGTCTTCTTTTCCATTTGTTTTTAGTTTACTCTTGTTCGATGCTTTGTTTGAGACTTGCCTTAGGTTTTTTTTTGGTTTTTTTTTTAACTAAAGTTTAACTGTAGTATATTTCTCGTGGAATTAATTTGGGATCTGTTACATTGCGTGTGGGATTTTCTTTCATTCTCGGTTTCATTTTTTGTACAAACTTTGAGATGGTCAGGTCTCGTGGAGGTTGTCTTCGAGCATGATAAAGGATGAAAGAGGGAAAGTTCTGGAGAATTTATCCCAGGCGGGTGTGTGAAGGTGTGCGAGATAAAGAGAGAACTCAAGATGCTGCATCGCTCCCTCAAGATATTCAGCTACACAGTTATAGTTTGGACTCGCAGTTTTATTTTGCCATTATGAGAACATCTGTGAATTGTTGTCTTCTCTGCGAGATAGTTCTTCTCTCTCTCTTTTTTTTTTTTTTTTTTTACTATTGAGCGTTTCAACACAGGCCAGTGTGGAACACGTTGTCTGTCAGCCCGTCTGAGCAGTCAGCGATTTGATCATTCAACAGTTTTCAAATAGAAACTCGTATTTATGTTTCATAAACTGCTCGATGATATAATGAATATTTAGGTCATCATTCGATGCATTTTTTATAGGAATTCTTCTGTGTAAGGGCTTCATCCTTATTCAGTGTAATCCAGCCAGAGTCGGCCGTCGAAAGCTGCAACGCAACACGTGACAATCTATTCATGTCAAACAATCCTCGCTGCATTTTCATTGGACAGAGACGAGAATCATCCGTAAAGCAACTTCCCGCTTGGCTGTCAATAATATGGAGCGTTTGTTTGTTTCTCACATCCCCCCCCCCCCCCGGACTTCTTTTGTGCGTGCGTGTGTTCGGATACACCGGGGTTTCGAGGGGGAAAAAGCCCTTTGAGTGATGTGATATGACGGCTGCTTCCCTCTGTGATTACAGCTGTTAATTTGTCTCGTCTGTCAGGAGAGCTCAAGGGTGGGTGTTTGTCCATGCGTGTGTGAATCACTCCCGGGATGCAGATTAACACGTCCTCACTCGGAAATGCGAGCGCTTGCCCCCGGACAGCCCACTGAACATTTCCACCTGAAAAGGGAAAGAATGGAATTTGGCATTTTGTTTTTCATCCTTGCTACAATCTACGGGTGTCAAAAATTGACATTTGAATATTGTGATCCATGAAGTTGTGACGTACTTGCCAAAATATATGATTTCAGGCTCCTCTTATTCTTCACATTTCTTTTCATCAATTTAACAAAACATATTTAAGTGGAGTTAGCGGGCTTTTTTTTTTGGTCACGCATGCCTTTTATATTATATTTAATGTAGTCAGTCGGCTACAGTTATCACAACTTCACGAACATTCAGGCTCTCTCACGTGGCTCAAAGGTGTAGCGAAGAAATCTATTTAGCGACCCGAGTAAAATCTCCTGCGACCCACCTGTGGGTCCAGGACCCAGTGTTTGGGAACCCCCCGATGCAGATCCATACGATACCTCCTCCTTTTGCTCCAAAACGCTGGAGGGAGATTGTTTTCTGCTTCTTCTTTTTTTTTTTTTTTTTGCCAGCGTCGTATTGTATCTGTAACATCAGCTTTAGTGAATGTCACAATATGAAACGTGTTTTCTGTTTCGAAGTACAAACATGAGAAGACAGCCAGTTCTACTCACCCGAGTGGTTACGCATCCGGTCGGATCTGAAGCACACAGCTGACGGGGATGTGTTTATTTTATTTTTTTTTCCCCCCACAAGCCGTAACGTGAAGCCTGCTGCCGTTCAGCTCCACCTAAAAGTTACATTTCATTTCTAATTAAAGGAGACGTTGTTTGAGTCCCGTCACGCGGTGTAATCGGTGCGCGCCAGGCAGGCCGCTGTGCTAATGCTGCTTTTTTTTTCCCCTCCACAATGGAATTATAATTTTCATTTAAGAAAATCTTCTTCTTTTTTTTAAAGTTCTACTGAGTAGGTCAGCTATTGAAATAGAGGCTTATGTAACTGTAGATATAAGGATTTGAGGAGGAAAGGATGCATCTAATTCCCACTGCTTACAGGGTATTATTTGGTACTTAAAGTATGTTTTAAGCTGTATTCAGGAATTCCTGATGGCTCGGGGGAGGGAAGCACACTCCGAAACGACTTTTATTCCAACACAACATATTAACCTTCAACTTGAGTGGGCGGCTCACAGTGGTAAAACAAAACAATGAGTATCTGAACGCTTGCAGGGCGGGGAGTTGATTCAGTGGCTACATTAGCAGCTCTTACCCGGAGCGATTCAAACCAATAGCAACACTGACAGTGGATGTTCCCGTCAATAATTCCGAATAAGATCCAGCTGCTCGTTGTAGCGCAGCTGGATATTTTCTTTGCGGTCCTTTATTGGACTCGGAGGGATCAATTGATGGACACTTTAAGTACATTCTCAGTTATCTGATGTGTGGAGATGTACATTAAACTCATCCCTCTCTCTTTTTCAGGATCTGATGGCCAAAGTGCGAGCCATGCTGGCCACCTCCAAGACCTTCCAGCCTCCCAATTCCTGAAGCAGGACGCGGCTCTCCACTTGGCCGCGACACCGTCGGCCAGTCAGTGAGCGGCATTCTCCGATTGCCTGGAGATTCGTTTGGCCTGAATCTGTTTCACCTCCCTTTGTTCGTCCTCCATTTTTACATTGATCTGGATTGGGATCGTTGGCAGATTCAGTTTGATTATTTGACGTCTTCTGCAGTATTGTGAGAGAGATTAAAGGGCACCTCAAAGATCATGTCAGCAGTAGGCTGCTTAGTTTCAGTGCAAATGTGGAAATAATCAATTTTTCATTTTGCATCCTGTTTTAAAACTTGACTTTTCTCACCGCTATTCTTTGCAGTGTTGTGTGAAGCTGCCGGAGGTGTGTGCTCTCTCCTTCTATGAAGGGCCGTGTTGTTCTGATGAGCTCAATTCTCTCCTCCCTCATCTACTGCTCTCTGCTGTTGTTTTCCCTTTTATTTTCGCCCCCAGCTGTCTTTGCTCTCCAGCACCTCACACGTCTGCTTTAGAAGCTCTTTTAATTTCCTCCTCTGTCCCTCAGCTCTAGTGCGTGGCCTTTTACTTCAGTTCCTGGTTTGTACTGTAATGAAATTTAATGCAGAACAACTTTGTAATCCAAACTGTTAATAAACTTTCAATTATGATTTACTCGTGGCTGTTCTCTTTTTTCTTTTTTTTTTACTCTGGCATTTTGGGAACAAAAGTTTTTAAACTGTCTGAAACTATTTAAAGCAAAACGCATCTGCGTCCTCCAGTCCTCCTCGTCACCGCCCTTCATTTGTGATACACTGATAAGATTGAAGAGATGGTGTGTACTGCCCCTAAACCTTCACCTCCATCGACTGTACTGACTCTGGTGTTGCTGATAAACCAGACAAACATAACTGTTGACTCCCGATGTCCTTTAGCTGGCACTCGAACCATTTCGCTGTACTTGTTCAGTCAAAGCGGGGTCAGAAATAGTTTGCAGAATGAACTGACGTGACCTTAGTCGTCCCCAGTATTCTCATCACGGCATCTGGACAACGACCTCTTCCTAAAGTGTCAATAAAACTAAAGCGGTCTTCTCATTCACAACCGGTCTTCACTTTGGTGAAAGGACACCGAGTAGATCGAGGTCTACCGACTCTGAAAATAGGAAGAGCAGTTGGTGCGCCTTCTTTGCTAAGGAAAGTCAATATGCTTGTGCCCTCATCACCTTCAGGAGCATTAAGACCTGCACCAACAAGCAAAAAGCTGCTTCCAGCCTCCGGCTGTGAGAATGTGAAACAGTTTCACCCTCCTGACGAACGTCTGACTCAAACGCAGTTGTGTTTCGGTTTTATCATTTCCCGACACAATATTGGCCTGTCAGTAACCTACCAGGGCTCAGGGGGGCTTGTGGTCAGCTCACATTATAAGCACCCATGTAGCGGAGTGTTCAAGGCCTGGAGCTTGGCGGCCCCCCTCTGGCAGGCCGGGGTCTGCTGGCGCTGGCCCGGTCCATAACTCAGCTAATACAGCCACTAAAATTGTCTCCACTAACAAGAGCCCGAAATTTGCTCCCTTTTACAGTGATTTGTCTCAAAATCCCCCTCGCAGCACTCTGCCTGAACACGGATTCTGGCAAAAGTTCTTTCTATTTAATCTGATTTGAGTGCGGTGTTGTCCAAAGAGTCGCTAGACAGAGTGGAAAATTGGATTGGATAGGTTTCTGTTCTATTCTCCTAAATTGGACGGCTTTGTCTCCGCTTGCAAGTACAGAGGTTGAACACAACTGCATGAGAGAAGTAATTACCTTCGTTTTTGTTTGAGAATATCTCTCAAAGAGTTTTAAATAGTGGATGGATTTGTTTATTAGATGCATCTTCTGTTTTTTTTTTTATTATCTACCACAATTCCTACTGATACTACTTCCGACTTCCTGCCAATGCAATTATGCTTTATGTCGTAAAATAGTAGTTATTTATCCCATTAGTAAGTGAATAAAGTCTACATCAACCGTTTTTCCAAACAATACAAAAAAGAGGGAAACTGTCATCATATGGGGAAATGAGTTGTCGTATTTTTAAAAAAAAAGCTTGTTCTTTTTCTGTGAATGGGAGTTAAAAAGGACAAACAATCAGTCAGTAATCAGCTCAATGTAATTAAAGACACAAACAGCTCAAATGTTCACGGGGAGAAATAGATTGGAAGGAAGTCAGAAGCAATACCATTTCTCCAATAATGTAATTCATGTATTTCATCACCTTTTGATTAAGACCAAACCTCTCGTTACTTATCCAGAACGACAGAGTGACGCCCGAGGTGGAAACAGCAAAGCTGGCCACTTTAGAGCTGCAAAGTTCTGCTGGTACACTCGACGCCTGCGACTTCACTTTTTTTTTCTCCCCGTGTCTGCACACGCTGAAGGGATAGAGCTGAGCATCTTATAGAAAAGGTCAAAACAAGTTCCAGCAATAACTGTTGGAAGCCAGCAACGGTCTCACATTTGCCAGCACTTTTTCTTCTTACAAGGTTTCTTCAAGGCAAGCTGAAAGGTTATTTATTGATTTCACACTGGGGTGTTGGGTAACCGCAGAGCTTTACTTTAGAGGAGGTCCAAGTGAAGTCATAAGTCTTTTGAAACGGGTCCAAGTCGTCGACTTAAGTATGTCAGCGCAGGATGAGGTCAGGTTACAGGTCCTTTAGGGCAAGTCAAGTCCAAGGCCCTTCATGCAGACATCAAAGGTCCTAGAATAATGTTTTAAAAAAACCTGTACGAGGTAATGTACGATGCAACCAGCTCTTTAGGGCAATAATAACCCTAAGCAGTCATGCAGGCATGGCTGCTGATGTCATTGTGTGAACGGCTTCCCGTCCATCCTGCTTCTCCGTCCCTCTCTTCTCGTGCCCACTGTCCCTGACCCCTTCGGGGTCTTTCCTCACCTGTCCGCCGCACTCCTTCAGACGTCATTCCGGATCCTGCCGCTCCCATCGACCCTGCAATCACCTCGTTCCCCTCACCCGCACCCGACCGAGCATCCTGCACCTGCACCTCACTTCCTCATCAGGACATACACCGTACGCTCATTTTCCCCAATTAGCTGTCATTCATTAGTTGCCGTGTTGCTGCTTTGGTGTCGCGCACACGTGCGCCTGCCTGCTTGTCAACCTACCTGAGTCTGCTCGTGAGCCTATTTTATATCTCCCACTTGTCATTAAATCATTGAGCTGTCCCTATCTGCCTCTGCTATCTGCATTTGGGTTGTTCCCTCGCTGCCTCACACTCACCTGCCTGTCCGATAAAATAAGCCTGTGATCTTATCCAGCATGGGTGAAGCACAGATAGCAGCATAATTGCTAAAAGATGCTGACTATAAAGCACGAAAGGAAACTATTAAGGGACGTGTTTTATTTAGTTCATTGATTTTCCTAATACGACCTCGCTCATGGGTAACGGACATAATAAACAAGCAGGTTGTGCTACAGTGGATTTCACATCCTTAAAAAAGTGTTCTCTAATAGTGATGCCAAAGGAGGAGATGCTTTGAAAGTTCTGCCAAGAACATTTGGTCCGCCCATGCGTTTTTTATTTCAAAGATGCTTTGTGCCAAGTTCTGAAAAGAATTGCCTTCGCAGGTGTTTTCCGCCAGCTGTCATAAACAAAACACCTGCTTCCACGGCGCTGATGCTGATCATTGTGCCGTTGATGGTGTTCACAACATCCTTGAAAGTTTCATCAGAGAATGTGCAACAACAGCGTCCTGCTGTGCGTGACCTAACATGGCTCGTCTCGTACTCTTTATCGTACTTAATGAAGTGTTCTCTGAAGATGATGAGAGGTTCAAATGTTCATTTTTTCTCTCTTTTTTTTTTTTTTTTTTTACAAAGGAGACCCCATGGCATCACTTTTAGTTAACTTGGTCCTTTATTTCGAAGATTGCGCTTGCATTATCACAGATTGATCATTTTAGCCCATTTGGGCAAAGACCATGAATAATATAAAGTTTCTTATCGTTTCTGTTGCAATATACAGATAAAAAAAAGCAATCAGTTGTAATCTCCAACATTTTACAGTGAGTAACGGAGTAACAGCTCTATGAATAACAAAGAGGGGGAAGTAGCACATAAGCAAAGCATCTGTGAGATATTATCGCATTAATTTATATGGCTCCATTTTCAAATCTTGTCAGCCCCTTAAATGTCTGTTATCAGCTGTTATCACCGACGTAGTAATACTTCAGACCTGGTCAAATGGGCACTGACCCACATCTTGTGGTCGCAGCTTTAAATACATGCTTAACATTGTGAATTGAAATATAAGTAGCTGGCTATGAATGAACCCTCAAACTCTTCAGTGATGCTCTGATGGTAAACATGACAGACTGAAAAACTCCCTATATTTAAAGTGCCATTAGGGCCGACATTCTGGATTATTGTTATGAATTTAGTCAGTGAGGATGGACGGGGGGGTTTTAAGAGGATAATGAGAGGTATTGTGTTCAATGATGGTCAGTGACTTTTTTTTATAGATATTAGAGTCTCCATCTTCGCTGAACAAGGTCTTTGTACGAAGGGATTTTAAGGTCTGACCCATGTAGTCGCCTCTCCAAAACATTTGGACAGTAGAGTTCAGTATTTAAAGCAAAAAGCCTCGGCTATTAATATTAATACAGCAAATCAGTCGGTTGACTTTTGATCACACAATAGAACACGAACAATGGCCTTCTGGGAGAAGGTCCCGTATTTGTCTGACCCATCTCACTACTCATACTTTTTATCCCCCGACTTCCTCATTTGCTCCCGTTCAAAATCCTACGGCCATGAGACGTCGCTGTCGAACAATTTTGAACTTCCCATCGGTGATTCAGTTTATCGATAGAGGATCACAGCCTCCTGAGCCAATTAAGAACCTTAAGTACCTTAAGTATATGCTCCCGATGGCAACTGATAGCAGACATTTAATCACCTGATACCATTCTGAGGTCTCAACTGTACAGCTTTGGGAAGCAGACAGACAAATGGACAGTATGCATTGTGTTCTTTTTTTGCAAGCTTTACTCCAACTGCAACAATACCTGCTATATTAAATCATATCATCAAATTGCCTGGGATTCCCGGCCATCAGTGGAAATAATGCCCATTGGAAGTATCTTGGATCTGTATTTAAATTTGATGTATGCTGTACGACTGCACACATCTGTTAGACGAGGAACCCTCCATGATTTAATAAAACACACGTTTGGCATTCCTTATTCTTATCAGCATTTGTCTTGCTTTGATACTCTGGAAGGCAATGGGTCAAAAATTCAGCAAGTAGTTTATCTGGCTAATCGTGCGTGTGTGAAAAGACACTTATTTTATTATTTTCGCCCTTTATCTGTACAGCTGCAGAGGCTTTGATAAGGCAGACGAGTGATGTCTTTTTCAACGAGTAATTGTGCCCTACGACTGAGAATAGAGTCTGACTGCGTCGAGTGAGAAAGGTTTATGCGGGAGGACACATCCTAACATTACTAACCTATGTGGTCCTTCTGAGCACATGTGAGGTCTGTGTAACATTCAGCTCATTTGGTCTGTATTTAAAATGTCACAAGGAGATGAGGGAAAGGTCGTCAACGCCGTCGATCAACATGTTTGCCTCAGCAAAATCTTACACTCGCTCATTTGTTTAGCATCCTAGTTGGCAAATGGTCACTGATTATTCTGCTGTAAGTGCCACAATAAATCAGGGGTAATAGCCAACGAGGTTAAGGCATTCTTGTGGGGTTAATTGTCAGATACTGGCAAAGGCAGTAAAAACCGAGAGTAGTATATCTAAGCAATGGGTAAACAAGGTTATCCTAACCTCTGTCCTTCTCTTTGGGAACAGTCGTGTCCCGTTTGCCCCTCTGATTAGTGTGCAGAGAGGATAAGAAGAAACCGGGGAAATAAGAATTGCATGTGGATCATTTCCAGGTGGTAGGTGTCCTTAAAAAGCCGAGGAATCAAACACCGTGACGCTCGGGTCAACAGTTCACACGCAGGAATCGATCGCAACGCCTCGGCCTATTTGTTTCAGTAAGCTGCCTGCTAGCGGTTGAGCTCATGCTAACTGGAGGCTAATAGATCATTTGAAAGTGGATTCTTCAGCAAAAAAGCTCAGGAAGACAAAGTTATTACCTAACTAACTTCTTATGTTGGAGGAACACAGCTAGAAAGAGAGTGATTGTTGGACTGACACTCATCAGGTGGCCGTCATCACAACTTCTGATGAATGCAAGTGGTGCCTGCTGGATGTGCAGATGTGCAGCTTGTTGTGCCGACCCCATATCGGCCAAAAATCGACATTATTTCAGTTTTTTTTATTAATGATGTTTGATAATACAGACATTGTTTTCCCACTGAGGTAAATGGCCACAGTGTAATACATCGTAACGTGTTCAAACCAGCAGATGTTCCACCTTCTTGTCCACCATCAGAATACCTACTCTGGTATTATCACTTCCTTGATACTGCATCAAAAAGAAGCCAAGTGATACTGCAATCCAGTTGATCCTGAAACATTGAGTCCACTCGAAGCCTTATGGGAGACATACACAACCCAAAGACAATCCTAAAACAATTGTTTCAACACGAAAAACTAAATAAAAATCATATTTGCTTTTCTCAGATCTTGAGAAGACTAACTGCTGTCACATGGCTTCGCGGCTCAAGGTTGTTTTTTTGCAATTTGTGCATCAACCAACAGCCCAGGCACACTGGAGTTATTGTGCAGGGCTCTCTCAGAGTCAACAGTTTAGGAAATAAAAACACACCATAATAAGAAAGAATAAAATGTAAAAACATATACATACATATGGTGGTAGTATCTGTACATAATGGGGTAATATGTAAAATAAAGGTGGTAATGTGACACTTTTAGATACAAATTTAAAGTTTTTTAACAAAGGAGATGGCACATGTTAAATAACAGTAATAAATAGGCGAGTCCTGAGTGCTGTTCCTGGATTGTGAAAAGAGGGATAAGGGGAGGGTTATATGGGAATATTGCACATTTTGAGAAGTGGAAGAAAGTTATGTGGGAATATTACATTATTTATCAGAAGGTCTATGACACAGCAAGACCTATTGCTATGTCTGCGCCAAAGAAAGACATATGGCTCCACAGATCACCATGAAGGTAATGAAGGAGGCAAAAATGCATCTCTTTAAATCAATCCCATAAGTTGCTTCTCCCAGGATGCAGGAACAGTGCCCTTGCATTACCCAAAGTCTGCATCCAATGAGTCAGAGTAACACACTTCCAAAAGCATTTCGACTCACAACACTGTAGACACTAGATTCTGATTACCAGAACCATTAGTGCATCATAGTCCATCAAAAAAAACAAGACAAATAAGTCATGTGAATAGCCACTTCCGTCTTGTCTGTCCATACCTCTGTCTATTGTGACTACAATAACCACAATGCCCCAACCCAACATTAAATCACAATTTTATGTGTAATCAAATCAAGCTCAGCACATCTGCACTGATTGATTCTCGACGAATTGCTGCCTGGCATTTGCAATTTCATTAACTCACACTGGCAGAGATAGATTGCGTGTGCCTGTGTGTGTCTGTGTGTGTGTGTGTGTGTGTTGGGTGGGCTTTGTGGGAGTGAGTCAGACATTGAAACAGGAGAGCTTGCAGGGCAGAGGGAAAGTGACTCAGGCAAGTAGTTAGAGAGAAGCACGAGGGCACGGAGAGTGATTTGTTTGTTTTACGGGACCTGAAAGCATCGTAATTCAGTGAGACATCTGAGGAGATGCTGGGATTCTGGGAAGGGAATAAACAAAGTTTGTGTTGAATAGGAAGGGTTCCACTCCCAAATGCAATTGATGTTTATGGAAAATAATAATAGTCCCTATTTATGATTTCATAGCCGAACATTAAGATGATTAAATCCTCAGCCGACGCTCATACTGCCGAGTCGACTGAGTCAACTCAAGTGGCTGAACTGTGACATGGTGTTGAGCGACCTTGTGACTTCCAGTATGTGGCTGTATGGCGTGAGCGTGGTAAAGGAATCTGTCGTGAGGGGCGCTGAAGTGGATTTGACAGATGTGGTCTGACCACCAACTACTAGACCAAGGACTGCACACGGGGTGAGGGCACCTTGGCCACGGACCCAGACAGAGACACATTGGTCTAATTAAGACGCCGTCAGAAGGGGGATAGTGAACTGGCAGAGGTCCCACTGGCCAACTGAGTCTAGGATGTAGAGATTCCCGGTGTTCGTGTCCGTCTTTCCATTTTATTTCCTAAACTCTGAATGCTCGTCTGAGACTTCTTTCACATTCATATCTGCCTTGTAGCCACTGGTCCTAATTAGACCATTATGTCTTTGTTTGGGACAAATGCGCCCCAAGTCTACACTTAATGCAGTCTTAAAATCCGTCCCACTCACACTGAACCGAGGAGACAATCTGCCTCCCCCCCATTAGACCGAGGTAATGTGTTTACGGTCCTTAATGCTCTCCGTGCGTTCAGCCCTGGTGCCCTGCATATTCCACTATGATAGGTGGAGCTCAAAGGGCCATTTCATTTAATATGGGTTGACCTGCTGCAGGGTGTCAATGTTTCCTCATCGTAAAGGTTTATAAAAACTCTTCCTGACCACTGACTCAGCTCTCTTGCCAACTCTTTTTGGCTCAGCATTAAATGTGTCGTCCGCAGTGAGCTGAGGTCATTTTGGCATAAAACCTCACCAGACATGTGTTCAGAAGTTACTCTGATCATCGAGTCGTATGCTTGCAGGGAGCACCTTCCTTTCAATTTGGCACCCATGCCACCAATACGATTGGACATTGACTGCTTGACCTTTGGTGTAAAGCTCCGCCTGCCACTTTCAGCTTATCGCAGCTTTTGTTTGTTTACTCACCGACTCTCTCGTGTGTTCTCTCTGTTTCTTCGTCGCCCTCTCAGCAGTTCTTAGAGGGAGGGAAAGCGAGAGAAACATCACTCCTAATCCAAAACATGGGGGGGATATTATGAACCAGCATGCACACCTGCAGACAAACTGCACACGCCTGCAATGTGCCACCCTGGGCTTTTCATCAGTGTGCGTAGGGTTCTGGCTTCAAGGTGTAAGTTGTTATTGACATTGTGATGTACACCACGGCTTTGGATAAAGTACTTTATAATAGTTTTTTCCCCTTTGCAGTCACCTGTGCCCACTCAGTCCTCCCCCGTCAAGTGGAAGCCAGTCTTCTGCGCCACTTCTGTGTCCGTGTTGTCTCCTGTCTCAGCGTTTTAGCCGTTCATGTCTTCTACCTGTTGCCTGTTTTCACCGGGAATGTCTCATTTGAGATGAAAACGAAAAAAAGCTCACGCCATGAGAATCATTCGGGACATTGTGCAATCACATAAAGAAATACTGCAGAGTTGTATGAATACATGCGTGTCTTGTTGGGGTGGTTTGTACTTTGAAGTACATCACATTAGCCTCGTTAATACACAATAAAAGGGTTGGCTGTTTCTTTACTCCGCGACCAAAAAGTAAAAGGCCCATTATTAGTATTCCTGTGTCCGTGAGGGTTGTAGTAAAAACAATGATAACGTTTTCTTTTTTTTTTGATCAGGAATTCCAGCGGAGCGTTTGTCAAATGAGCCTCCCATCGGCAGGATTTGAGGGTGCGATCACTTTGCACTGTATTTGTCAGAAATGTAATAACATTTGGTAGCAATCATTCACTCAATCATGTGCAGAGACGCAGATGTTTGTGTAAATGATGTACTTCAACACCAGCAGTGTGGCAAACAGTACAACACTCACAAACACACCTGTCGTCACTCCATTTATATTTAGTCACATCACATCCCTGCCTCGCTGCATCAACAGCAAGGTAATAGCCCCTGGGATCTGAGAGTCAACAGATCTTCTTTTTCGGATGAAAGAATCAGAAAATAGACACAACGCGGGGGGAAAAAGGAGCGAGTGCCAAGAATCTCAGTCGAAACCTATTCTTATCTTTGAATAGGGAATTTGGAGGACTGTCATCATTGATGTACTTGATTGCGCTCTGTAATTACGAAAAGCTGAATTGTGTTCTGTGAATCCTGTGATCTAATCTGGGCTCCAGTGGTGCTGTACAGTTAGCAGCTGCTTTCATTACAGGTCTCTTGTGTGTCCTCACGGCGGGCCGAGTGCAAACTGGAGCCGTTCCCTCCCGCGAGTCATCGGCCAGCTCCACGCTGCTTCCTCCAATTATGATGTACTGACGGGGAATGACGTATTACGTTAAATTATGGGTTATTGTGCTTTCCATAAAGGTATGTGTGACAAAGGGTATTACGTATTATATCTAATGCAACAGAGCACTAGCCCTGATTAAAATCTATTGGAGTGTCCTTGTACTTTACGATAGATCATGTTATATGTTTCTGTGAAGAGTTTTCTGTGCTTTAATGTCTTATCACATTGACTGATGGTCAATCCTG
The DNA here is from genome assembly GCF_023055335.1 of Clinocottus analis. NCBI lineage: Eukaryota > Metazoa > Chordata > Actinopteri > Perciformes > Cottidae > Clinocottus > Clinocottus analis. The sequence continues at coordinate 5,815,862 of NW_027175854.1, forward strand.
GCGTCCAGTGAGGAAAATATATATACTGTGATTATAAATGATGGAAGAAGAAGACAGCAGTGTATTTTTCTGCCCCTGCACTTTAGGTTGCTTCTGCCCCCAACAACCTGAAACCAAGGGCAAAGAACTCCAGAACGCTTCTTCACCTGTTTGTAATCAATAACTCTTCGATCAGTAATTGAACACATCCTTTCTGCTCGTGCGATGCACTTTACACATATTGGAAAAGCGTTTTCTTTCATTGTTTCTCGGAGGCCGCGGGATCCTGAGCCGCTCAGAGTCGTCATTGGAGCAATACATTCCTAATCTCCTGCCAGTAGGGATGAAAAAGTTTTTTTTTTTGTGGTCTGGAATGATGATTGCAAAAAAGCACATAGCCAGTGAGCAAAATGGACTCTGTTTTCACGTAATATTAGTGGTTAAGATCGATGACGCACACATTACGTCTGCAGAGACTGAGGTTGTATAATAAAGATAGTGCCGGTGTGCTCAATGAGTTCTGGGACCTTTGGACCTCCTTTCACGATGAGGACGAAGGAAGTGTTGTGTCCCACATCTTGCTGTGTATATCCCTTTGTTTTTACCATGTGCTGCAGATATACCGTTATAAATTAAAGAAACACTGCCTCGTATTAAATTTGATTATGACTGCAGTCGTTGTTATTACACCAAATGTTTTGTTTTGTTTTGATTTTATTGTTCTGTATTCTAGCTATGCCCTCAAACAATAACAAACATATTAAAAAAGTCCATAAGGCACTTGCTGAACCTCTTGTTGCTACTTATTAAGCTTGTAGCTGTGAGCACACAACTACAAGTGAACATGAACGAGATTACTTAAAAATGTTATAATACTCTCTCTTTTCTCTCTCTCTCCATATATATATATATATATATATATATATATATATATATATATATATATATATATATATATATATATATATATACATATATATATATATATATACTCCCTGCAGAACAGCTGTAGAATAGATTTTTTTTTTTTGTGATATTGTTTTGTCATCTATCTTTTATGGGAGTAGTTAGTGTTCAATGATGTATGTATTGTAAAACATGTAATATCCTTTCATTATCGCAGAAGCATATGTTGTGTATTTCATATACTCAAGCTGAGCAGCATCAAGTCTTTGTAAAAGTCTGAGTCAGTGTTACGCAGCCAGTAGACTCGGGGTCACAGTGTGAGTCTGAAAGAAAAAAAGAGAGTAATGAAAAATCTGACTTTTAGTGAACTGAATTTTGTAAAGGGGCGAGTCGGTCAGCAGCTTTTTGTTTTCTGCGCCAAATTTACATTTCAATAGGTTTGGCAGAGGTCCGACTTTCCGAGAGGTGATACAGTGTTCAGAGTCGATGAGCAGGAGGAACTCTGGAGATTCGTTTCGTCTTGTCTTTGCCCACATTTTATTGACAACGGCGAGCAAGAAACCGCAGGATTCGTTTTATTCAGCCGGTGTGTGACCTTTTGTGGTTTAATTTAAGTCTGTGAATAAGTATCCTATTCAGTCAGCGCCCAGGCTGTCCCTATGTGAGGCAATGTAAAGATACACGGTGCTGCTGACCAACACTTAATCTCCATCTGTCGCACATAACAAAGGAACTAGATATTGAAAAAGGGCTCTAAGTATACCATTTGCAGCTGAAAGACTCTGACACAAATGTCAGAAAAAATACTAGTGTTTACCATGAAGTGGTGGGCATGATGCAAGTAGTGAAAAGATGAAGGGGAGTCTTCTCTCCACTGCAGAGAGTTGCTGTTATTCAAAGATGTCGATGAATATATAGTGACCTGCTATTTGGGAGCTCAATAAGTATGAGGTTTGACCAGTTTCTTATTTTCTTGCTAAATGAAATTACGGTATGGATTTTCTTATAAAGTACCATCCGTTTTTTGGCAGTGCTATCTTTGTCTGCACTGTAATTGGCAATGTGATTACCATCTAATGAACCCCTGTTCCTCAATTCCTTTTATGAACTGTGCCAGCATTTTGGGGCCCGTGCATAGAGTAAAAAATACACACACTTTTAAGTGATAGCATTTTTAAGGTTCAGTTTTCTTTTTTCTTATTGTGTTCCTCATTGAAAGTGTGTCAAAATACTGCTGTAAAAAATGTTGTGATATGAACAAATCATTCCACAATATGCTTACATTATATGAAATGTCTAAAAAAAACAACAACATGCCGTTTGCTTTTTGTAAAGCACAACAGCTGAGAACGTTGTTAAAGCATTAATTTTGGTAAATAATAATACAGAAGTGTAAAAATACTAAACAGCTACAGTTTTTTTACTGTAGCTGGTCAGGGTGGAGATAGGTTAGTCAAGTGGTTCCAAACCTAAGGGTCAGGGGCTCTCAAAAGGTACCGAGATACATCTGAGGGTTCGTTAGACGATTAATGGAGAGTTAGAAAGAAAATTAGGACAATTTTGCTAAACAAATCTGAATTTTCTGTAATCTACAGAAGGAACTAATGGAACTAATAATCCAAACAGACACCGGATAAAAGGTGGAGAAGAACTGGTTTTATCTCTAACAATGCATTTCATCCTAAAAGGGATTTTAAATCTGAAAACTTCAATGGGCCTAATAACTAAACAACAGCTGTCAGATAAATTTAGAAGAGTAAAACGTGCAATATCTTCCACTGAACTTTATCGGAGTAAAAGCATCAATAGGCATAAAATGGAAATATTCAAGAAAAGTAAAAGTACCTCAGAATGTAAATAGACTTTGTTACTTTCCACCACGGGTAAGACATGTATGTTGTAACACATTATTACTGTATATGAGAGGGTCACAATTAACTACCATACAACAAATTATGGGATAAAGGTTTGAATGGAAGGGACCATAATCATGTGAGGCAAAATATATCATCACTTTATGTTCACATCAATATAGTTACAGCATCTATTTCTTTTTGCAATTTTGGCAAATAGATGCACTGATAATGTCCCTCTTCCAACAGACAGACAATGTGGACTGATCACAGGTCAGCCTCCAGTTTCTCCAGACCGACACGGTTCCTTGCTGCAGGCTTCTAAAAGGTGCCTCAGTCTCCACAGAAAATATGTTTCCCATGGTAGAAAAAGTCTGATACTAAACACCCGTCCCAGTACATCAAACCCCAACCTGATCTGTTATCCAGACCACACAGTTCAGTGCATTTAGACAACAATCATTCACAACAGCATTAGACGGAGAGCAAGCTGCATACCTGCACCAATTTTCCCCCTGATTTCAGGAGGGACTCTTGATTGCGCTGCAAAGTGGCACCTAATTTCACCTAAAAACAGTCATGGCATTGTGTTTTGGCATTGATTTCCTTTTCTTTTGTCACATATAATGGCAGGAGGGAAAAAACTAAAGAGAGAAAGACAGAAAAGAGGAAGAGCGGGGATGAGGAACTAGACACTAAAGACAAGCTAAGAGATTATACAGATATGGGAGAAAAACAGACATAAAGAGAATATACCCCTCATTAGTGTTACATTAGGCCTATACTGTATCTCATTAGTCCTAATCAGCTTAACGTCCAGAAAATGTGCAATAATTTGTCCAGATGTCACTGCATATATATCATCATCGTCAACAAAGGAGAAATGCCGTGTATTATACACAATGTGGTGTATTTCAACCCTGAAGGTGATCTATCCCCATCCTTACTTCAGATGTTTTAGTCCACTACTCTCTCTACCAGATCACAAAATGCTCCAATGAGTCATTTAGCATTGGAGCATTTGTGTGTGTGTGTGTGTGTGTGTGTGTGTGTGTGTGTGTGTGTGTGTGTGTGTGTGTGTGTGTGTGTGCAAGGACTTGTTTTATATGTCCAGGTTTGCTGTGTCTCCCAGCCGGTATAAAGTAAAGGGGTTTGAAAAGCGGCCAGGACATCTGCCTCACCCTCATTACACTCTTGCCGTGGCTTGGCATCTTTACCTGCCCTCTTTCAGAGACACCTCGGCTCTATTCCCACTCCTCCACAGTTTGCCAAATTACCACAAAGAAATACTAGCGAACACATCCTGTTGAAAAGGTGTTGACACAGCTGCCTGCAGAAATATCAAAGTTCTGTGTAAATATACTACAGTGTTAAAATCAATGTTATGTCAGTTTGAAAGAATGCAGCGATTGTCTTTTCCATTTATCTGGGACCGGGTAGCAGGGACAGCGGGCTGAGCAAGCTGTTCCAGACAGCGCTGTCCCCAGAATGTCTCCAGCTCTTCCTGGGGAACCCCGAGGCGTTCACAGGCCAGATGAGATATAATCCCTCCAGCGTGTTCTGGGTCTACCCCGGGGCCTCCGACAGTTGGATGCGCCCATCCTAAACAGATGCCCGGACCACCTCGGTTGAACCCGTTGGACGCAAAGAAGCAGTCGCTCTGCTCCGAGCACCCTCCGGATATCCGAGTGCCGCAGCCTCACCCTCTCCCCTCTGTTCACTAGCAAAAGCTCAAGACCATAGGCGAGGGTCTGAAAGTTGATGGATCGTTCAATTGAGCGCTTTGCTGTCAGCTCCCTCTTCACCACAATGGTCCGGTACAACACTCGCATCACTGCTGATGCCACACCGAACCACTTCGCTTCATTTCATCCTCACTCGTGAACGAAACCCCCGAGATACTTGAACTCCCCCGCTTGGGGCCAGTGACTCACACGGAGGCACAATCCAGCGTCTTCTAACAGAGAACCATATGGCTTCAGACTTGCGAGTACTGACTCTCTTTGAAATAATATGATCACATGATCATTTATATTGTTTTAGGATGGTTTTTACCATCGAATGTTGAGCATGAACCTAACGTGATTGGCTTTTTGCCGCTGACGGTGCATCAGTGACGTGCAATGCAGCGATGGACAGAGTTGAGCTCTATCTTGTTTGTTTTTTTTCCTCCCGTTACCTTCTTTCTAGTTTTCAGCCAACTGAGTGCCTTCAAGTGCATGCTTCAATTGTTCCACTCCGCTTAGTGGAGCGACTCAGCTGGGAGACGTCTTCCCTGGTGGTGTTAAAACCACTTACCAAACTTGTGCTTTCTGTACACACAAGTGTAGAGCTTGGATAGCTATTACTTATAGCCCTACACATATGTTCTTTTAGGTCTCATTATGAATGAAACATCAAGTTCAGCACCTTTTCTACCTTTTGCCATCTTTCCTCAGTTTCCTCCCACCACTCTCTGTCTCTATGTGCCTTCACTCCTTTTGTACTCGAAAGAAAGATGCATCCCGATCCATCTCAATTTGACCCTGGACAGTTGCGGTGTGTTTTTATTTTAACGGTCCATGACATTTATCTGTGTAGCCTATTTTTTTTTTCCAGGGGTTAGTAGAGGTTTTTTGTTGTCCTTCTTCATCGTTTCTTTCCCTCCCCAATGCAAGAAAGACAATCACACTATGGGAGAACACAGCAGGAGGGAACACATGGGTTTTGGCCTGACTGCAAGGACCTCGGCAGCAGCTGCAGCAACGGCCGTGTTCCTGTTTTTAGCCCACTCGTATCCTCTTCTGGTGTGTGTTTTAGCCTCCTGGCCGGCTCTCAAAGACAAACAGCCCCGCGCCTCCAGACCCCACTCGGTGCAGGGTAGCCATTGTTCCCCCTAAAACATGAACTCCTTCACATTTATCCTCTCAGGCGCCAAACTCTGGAACGTGGGCAGAGCCGTCTAAACAATGGACTCTGAAAAACCGTGACGCTGGATGTGCAGACAGCTTTACTAATTGGAAAAGACCTCTAATGAGTGAGGCTGAATGCCTGACCATGGGCCACCAAGCCTGTAGCCGGAGAGTTGGTATTGTCTCTCTCCTCTGAAGGCTTTGGATGGGACCGTTTTGCAATTGTCTGTCCATGTCTGCTCGTGTGTGAGGATTTGCTGTGAGAATGTTAATTTGGGAGAGCAGGTCATTCCTGCAGTGCACATACTGTCCTTTGGTCTTGCCTGATGTGAATCCCCTAAAAGGCTGTACTCATGTTCACTGATCTGATCTCTGGTTTCTCTTTGCATCCTAACTACCTTTCTTTTTGGAATACCCTTGAACATTGCATTTTATCAAAGACTTTCTACTGCTTATCTATTTTCTCTCCCCGCCTGCCGCACGAGTAGACGTGGTTAAGGACCGCTGGCTGAGGTGATGCAGTTCTTTTGATAATGAGCTTCCAGTCAGTGGAACAGCCCAGTCACATCTAATATCTCCTAATAAAAGGAGAGGGGTTACTTCCCTCCGCAGGGAGTGCTATTCAGCTCAAACTTGTTGGAGTGATGGGTGAGGAATGGTTGTTAATCAGGGGCATTACAACTCTACGGGGAGCTCGAAGGGGCCAACGAGTGCCTTGTGCACATGTCTCCCATTGACCTCTGGCCCTACATATTGTATCATCACAGACTTTCTTTCGTCTGTCAAATGATGAAAGCGAAACATCAACCCTTTCTCTTCCTCGAGGCGTAATTTTCTCTTCCCTACGTCACGGCTTCTTGTCTTCTTTCCCGACGGAGCAGCAGCGCTCTCCTGCTCGCTGTGATACAGGCCGGCCACGCCACACTCAACAAAGAGGGAGGTCGCAACCTATGGGAGCTTTATTTAGACTGGCAGGCATGAGGGCTCTGCTGGGTTTCCTCTTAATGGCAGTAACGTGCATTTAAACTGGCTTTTAGCCAAACCAGCCATGTGTGTGCCCATAACAGCATAACCCCGACCAACTGCGTAGCCGCAGAGAAGTAACAGAGCCGTGACACTTAGCCCCTCTCTGCTTTCTGCTAAATTTCTGTTTTCCCTTTTCAATTGGATGACAGCTGTATTGACCATTTCCCCTGCTGCTCCCTTCATATTGTTATTGTATGAATACGCCCCGTAGCTCACTGTTAAAATATTACGGTGGTAATAACTTTTCTTGACAAATCCTCCGTACTGCAGTGTCAGTGACTGAGTGAGGCGAGCTTAAAATCAACGTCCCTCAGCAAGAGAAGGCTCTCTGCAACCAGCTGTGGTCTCTGGCAGGCAGGGCCACTGAGAGTTTAACAGCCGTGTCAGTGCTTAATTAGAGAGCCAGACCAAAGGAAACAGCTCATGTTCCTTGTTAAACATGCTGAAGGCCATCAGCTCACTGTGCAGACTGTCTGGGGGTCAGCGGGTCGGACTGGGTTGATGAAGTTTCCCCCTACGCGCTTCCTGAGTTCGAATGAGGTAAGGGTCTATTCAGAGCATGTGTTATTATTTTTTATGGCTGAGGTTACGCCTACGTTGATGCGAGTGTGGGATCAATATATTACACGAGAAAATATGTATTTACTTGAGGGTCAAGTGGTTTTAGTTCCATTTCACATACTCCAAGTACTTTTACTCAAGTGTGTTTTGCATGTATACCTGCAAACTTTTACAACTAAAGTTTCCAACTCTACTCCAACGGTGTGTGCATGTACCGCTAACACTAGCCTCGGCTCAAAAGGCCCCTTGAGGATCCTGCTGCATCCTCCCTGCTCTGGCTGCTTGTGTCTAGTTTAGACCTCTGGTGCTCGCACTCATTCCCAAATTCTCAAGCTGAGGTGCAGTCATAAACATCAGCGTTCAGCTATTCAGCCACTCGCCTCTCTCTTCTCTGAGATGAATTGCAATGTTATTCATCCTGTGTCACCTACAGAGATGTGACCTTTTCACTCTATCCAAGGCAGCACAGTCACTCCTCATCTTCCCTTGTACACTGAAGCAGTTATTCTTTCGTCTTCAGGTGTCTTATGTAATGTAACCTGTTGGTCTTATCGTTCTATGATTGTGAGCATATAAGATAATTCAAATGTCCGTAAATGTATTCCACTGTCTCATGATTTAAAATGGCTTCATCATCTGCACACTAAGGAGAGAAATGTACTAAAATGTATAGGTTATGAGTCTGTGGTGTGTCGTCGGCAGCTCAGCTGCATGGCAATTATGTTCTGAAATGCCCACCCATCTGACAAGGATCCATAAGGAATTATTACAGCTAAGAGCAATCCATCAAACCTTTTTGGAAGGCATCTGTGCTACATCCTACGAGAGAATGTCATTCAAGTCATTAGTCAGTCAGGAATTAAATAATACAGGTTTTTTTTTTGGCAGAGCAAATGTCCCCTGTGAATTTAACACAAATTAGGAACATCAGGTTTGAGGGCGGAATAATGTTCAAAATGTCCATGACACTGGCATCAATTATCCCAAAAGAAATGGGAGATGAATTATAATGAACTATGAATTGAATAACATCTATACCGACTGGAACACTTCCTTGACAGTAAAACTGTCGGATTGGAAGAGACCCAATTTGACAATTCATCTCAGATTAAAGTAGTGTGATTCTTTGTCTGGGGTTCGTCTGGTGGATCCAAATGACTGCACAGGCTCGATCAGCCCGGCAAAATGAAACACCCCAGGGATGGTAGAAAGGGATCAGCCAGGAGTAACAGGACAGCGGGTCATTACACACAACAATTGTCTTGTGAGCCATGGAGCTACAGTGGTGGAGCGGTATCAGAGAGGAAAGTGTGAGTGTGTGTAGCATGGCCACTGTTTAGCAAAATGATGTGCACAAAGTACGATGGCCGCCTGTTAGTGTTTCTTTTTCAGTGACCATACCTCGTGAACTCTCCATGAACTCGACTCATGTAAATCAAACTGTGCTCGTAACTAAATGAATATTAACTTGTTCACGCGTTAATTAACCACTGTACACTGTTGCATAGCGGAAACGTGAATAAAGGTGATGTTCATATTTGAATGTAAAAAGGGAGTGAAGTTATGGACACATCTTTTTGGCCACAAAGAGGTTTAGAAGTTGAATTAATTGTGGAGTATAATTTCCTCGAACAGCAACAAAAAAATATTGAATATCAGCAGCTTTAATCTTTCAATTCAAACTGTGCACTATCAGAGTCGGTGGTTGGAAATGAAAGGGAGAAGAAGGTGCTATCAGCATAGTGACGGTGGAGGAAGTTATGGGACATTCAACTGTACAGTTCAGTTTGTGATAACACAAGGAAACGCACATTTGGAGATGCCACGATTGAAGTTTTTTTTTTTTTAAAGCTGTTATAGCAATAAAATACCACCACATGTAATATTTGTGTTCATATGTGCTATGTTATGTAGGAAGTAATGTGTTGAAAAGATGAATATGTCAACTGAGGTCAGCCCATTTTAGAATACGATTAAATGTAAGAAGCCTCGTTTAAAATGCTATTTAGGATAAAGGAAAGCATCCTTCATCGACTCTGAGCTACAGAGATGATGAGCCGCCTCCGTAATATGGTGTGACAGTAACAGCGAGATAGGAAGGGAAGCTGATGTATTAGAAATGCAGAAATTAATACATAATACCTCCATGACATCTTATCAAGTCATTGGATTTGTATCATAATCTGACAGGATGAAGGAGATAATTGTTTTACAACTGATGGTTAAAATGTCACATAACTCTTCCAGTCACAGTTTATTTTTAATGTCTCCATCCTACATTCTCATTGCATGCCTCTTTTTCCCCCATCTCGTGTTTTTATACATCCCCACTCTTGCTTTCCCTTTGTCGACATAGCCCTCGAATGACCCACGAGGAGCCGTAACATTCAAAAGCTGGTGTCTCCCTTATGCTGTTGGCCACAGACTTCCATACTCCATGCTCCACAACCATCTCAGTAAATGATTGAACATGTACATGACTTCACAAAACTAAGAGTTTTTTTCTCCGAGAATCCCATGGCAATCCATCCAGTAGGTTTTGTCACACAAAAACAAAATGTTTAATACAAACCAGAGATCTGTATCCAAAGGACGGGATGCATTATGTTGCCTGGAACAATCCCAAATCTTTCTGTTGTGGATGCTGGCGAGCAAGAGAGTATAATCATTTTCCAATTCTGAATGGAAATGTAATCAAAAGATAATGAAAGCATCGCAAGTCTCTGTATGAATCAATTAGCAAATTCTCAATCCTGTATTCATGGTGCACTGGTTTTACATTTTTGTAATTCAACTTGAGTTATAAGACGGTTTAATGGGATCAGGAAACGGTTTTGCTTTAAAAAAAAAAGAAACGTGCCTAAATCAAGCAAACTATTTATAAATGGTTGTTTCATAATCTTAAGTGCACAGCCTAGGGTGGAGATAAATACCTTGGTTTTAATGCAGACAGATAAGTGAATCTTTACATGGGGAGCCCTTGAAACGTCCTTGCAGATGCAAACGACCAATGAATAGCCTCCACGACAATAGCTCTTATCTTCTCTGTGAAACGGGGCTGCATGCACAAGTTGTTTGCCACGAAACCATCCCACAAGTATGGATGCAAGGGAGAAGAGCAGTCAAATCCTCTCCTCTGATCCCATTGATGTCTAAGCTTAACTCTAATTGAGGAGGTGCTCACTTGACAGAGTCCCTCCTATATTACTCACTTAAGCAGCTCTCCTTGAGCCTGAAAAAAAAAGATGTCCTTTACTCCCTGGTGTCCAGCAGTCAACTTTTCAAAGATCAATTGTAATTTGGGCTGAATAACCTCAATGGCTCCTGATGGATTGATCACAAGGGCTCATGGGGATCAAGAGGTCGATGCATTTTAGAAAATGAAACGAGTGTTCTGTGTTTACTGCCATCCAAGTGAAACACATATTTCAGTTTAGCTCGAGCCCCACCAAGCCGAGCGCTGAGTTGCAGATGGATGCGTCCGCTAACAGTATGTAATAAAAGCCATGCATAATTCATATGGGGCTGAGGAAAATGTGCTGCTATTCGTTGATTTTAAGGTGCCGCATGTTGGCGTTTGTGGTGATTTCGTTACGTTGCAACAAGGAGCAGCAGAGTGTGGGGATCTTGTTGCTGCTTGGGGTAACTGATGCTCGTGGGTTGACAGATGGCAATGCGACTCCAGGTCCAGTTAACACATGGCCTTGATTCCGTATGTGACAGTGTATTTATGTTGAAAGAATGCACACACAATGGTACAAGACAATGAAAGTAGTGAAATATGCTCAAATTTAAAGTTTTATTCTAACTCCAGGCGTTCAGGGCGCTTCTGCAAAAACAAGAGGCTAATGCTTTTGCCTGTCATGTGCTCATGCGATGATAAAGGCGGCGGAAGCGCGACATTGTTAGTAGACATTGTTAGGTCCTCCTTTCTAAACTCCTAACTGTGTGAGCACTCCGCTGTTCTGCTATTTGAACATGAATATGTGAAGCACAGGAACAGCAAAGTCCCTTACCAGTCAATTATTACAAAACAAATGTCTTTTGCTCCAGAGGTGCATCATCGACATTGCTTAATTTAACAACTGCTCACCGGTGAGGGATTTCCATTGTTACCGTCAGCTGGATAAATAACTCCTGTGCGCAGTGCACAAAAAGACACTTTATCACAGGGTCCAGATCAGTGGAATAGCGTGAGTCTGTGTGCTAGCAGCAGAGCCAGCACCATGGAACAAGGTAAAGGATGACACATTTTCTGAGAGCCTGCTGGCTGGTGATCCTTCTGACAGAAGAGCACAGATGCAATCATGTGCTTGCTTATTTTCAGATAAAGTCACACATGCAGTCACACAAAAAAAGGTCACATGCATCAAGGTGCTTGTCCAGCTACAGCTCATCTCAGGATTAAGGGATTAAGGGATCAAAGGTTGTTCGTGTGTACATGCAATATACAGCTTCTAGTAACTCTATGTGGCAGCATCACTCCCCGCAGACCTAACATCATCTTTATATTGCAACCTGTGGATTCTTTGGACATCTGGGACTACGCTGGCTTTTCTTCTCAGCTTCTAGTTCTCAACAAATACATCATTGTTATTGTTTCTCAGATCCATTCCACCCATGGCCATGCCAGAATAGTGGTAGAGCCACCGGCCCATCGCATCTATTATTAACAAAAAACATGTGTTCGCAGCTTTTTTCGAAACTCATTAGAGAGACGGCGTCCAAAGACCGAGGATACAATTTTAGTTGTGGTCTGACTTTCAGTCAGGCAGTATGGACGGCTTTAGCTCTGTCATGTTACACAGACTGAGAGGGAATCACACTAACAGATGTAGCTGTTTGCAGAGCCGCTGTCTGGTTTTGTCACATAATAATCTTCTGGCACACACTGATCCTCCAAATCTGAGAGGAATTGATTGTTAAGTTCCTCAGCAGAAACACATTTATGTTTGGAGACATCTGGTGAATGAAGAATGACCAATGTGCTCCATTTGTAATTTGTAAATCTAATTTGTTACATTCTCACTGAGGACCTTGGCTCATGGAATTTCCATTTGGAGGGGAACAGACATATTGCTTCTGTTTTAAGTCATTTTGTAATTTGGAAAGAGGAACATGGTATGAAATGTTTTTTTTTTGTTTCATTTTGTATTCATGAGCTAACCAACACATGCACACAAACACAAAGCGATGCGTGATGATATCCTCTTAAGCTCTGCTGGATAGATTTTACACAACACCGTTGTCATTCTCACTGTCCTCATCTTAACAAAATCTGATATCTCATTTACTCCTGCAGAAAAAAGGAGGTTATCAACAAAAAGGAAATAGTACCATAGGGGATTAGCTATGGGGGTTAATAACATGCATGACATAATCAGTGTGTAACATGAATGAAGCAAAAAGTGAATGCGGCCGCCACTCTGAAGGATTAGTCATTCATTTAACGATGAATACATTTGAATTAATGGCAGTCATTAGTTAGTCACAAGCTAATGCTTGACCCATCGAACAAAGTGACAGAGTAGATCTTAACGAGGACCAAATGTTTCCAGATCTCTACCCACGATGACAATTGAAGGTCTATATGGTAAATATGCACTGCATAATTCTGTTGTGAACGGAAAGAAGGTCTTCCGCAGTACAAGGCAGCAGTTTCTGTAATTTGGTCGGCTCATTATGGACATCACTGGCTCTTCTTCATTTTTCAGATGAATAATGAAAGAAATCTTTCTACGGCGTGAAGGATTATGTGCCACAAACTAATTACCTTATTGCAAAATTATAGGAAATAAAATGATGTGCTATGAGAGTAAAGTGTTTGAAAAATGTGTGGCAACAATCTTTATCGAATGAAAAGATGAAAGCAATTGGTTGTGAGCGATCCACTTTGTATTGGGTGAGGGCAGAGGTATACAGTTTACAACCTCGAAGGACCTTAAAATACTTTCTGGGTTAAAATTAGTAGAGGTCGTACATGTGTTTAGTATGTTATTGGAGCACAGCTAAGGGGTTTCCTACAGTGACACCATAATTAATAAGGTAGAAGCTCACATGAGGAAATTAACCCCAGTATCTTCCCTGCGTCCACAGAAGAGACAGCAATAGCTCTGAAGCTTAGGGTAGACTGTCAAAACATTTTTTTAACATATGTTTTTTTTTTTAATTAATGTAACTGTAAGATCACAGGTCAGGTCAGATCGTGTGTAAAAAGTTGTAACACACCAATTCATGTTTAGTGGGTTCACTTTGAGGTTTGCAGGGCGGGTTTTAATCTGTTGACATAAACAGGTTTTATTCCTCAACCACATACAGGATAACTGTGTGCTCTTCGCTGAGATGTGCACCTGATATAACCCCACTCTGTTTTTAAGTGGTGCAGAATTTTTCAGTGAATTCCCAAACTTATCGTTTTGTCAGGAGCGGGAGTCTGAGCGGCTCGAGGGACTTTAAACGTCATCTGTCGATTGGGGGAACGAACAGGAGCAAAAGCAGGAGGGGCAGTGCATTCAGTGCAGTTGGGCTAGTCCCTATGCACTGCGTTGAGTCTGGAACAAAACTTTTGGAGAGGGTACACTTGTGTTTTTCCCCGTGACGGTCGCCTCTTTGTTGTGCTGAGGGACTTCAACCCTCATTTGGGTAATGGTGGAGAAATCTGGAGGGGTGTGATAGCGAGGAAAAGCAACACTGACTAGACGCTGCATGGCCCCGCTGGAGGAAAGGAAGGCAAACCAAGCGGGTCAGACTGCCAGATCCTGCTGCGGTATAATGAGAAGTTTTTGAAGGGAATCTGGTGTTCAAAAGTTCTCAATAGTAGCTTTAACTTGACTAAGATTAAAGCTTGGTGGTTGCCTTTTGTGGGTTAGGGATCATCTGATGTGCAGCTTAAACCTGACGGAGGAGTACAACTGTCAACTGATGGATGAGGTGGTGCCTTCTATCCTAGAAGGCTTTAACTCCCACCTCCAGAGAAATTTGTCATAGATCCCTAGGGAGGCGTGGAACAAGGTATCCACAAATGGGCCGTGTTTAAAACTTCCACTAAGGAAGCAGTTGCTTGGAGTTAGGTCAGAAGGTCATCCGTGCCTGTCGTGTTGGAAACCTGCCCATTGGTGGATATTATGAGGAAGGAGGCCCTTCAGGCTTGGTTGGTCCATTGGGTCCTCTGAAGCAACAGACAGGTAACAGGGGGCCAAAAGAGAGAGTCTCAGTGCCCACTGAAGCAAAGCCAAAGGCACTAGAAACGAGTGCAGCAACATCAACTCTACAACCACATCTGACTGCTGACTCAAAACACATCGCTTTAGTTCAGGTGCATGACCCCACACAGGAATTCATTAGAAGTTAACTTTTTGACAGTCCAGGTCTTCAGTAGTTCAGGGGTACTGCACAGTGCCTATAAGCGGCCGAGCTCGGAAGGTAGTTCCTTTTTTTAAAACATCTTGTGGGAGGTGCTGTGGGAGAAGTGTGGGGTGCCGGGCCATTGCTATGAGCCACTTGGTCCTTAATCAGATTTGTGTCCACATTCTCAGCAGTCAGACAGGTTTTCAGTGGGTGCTGGGGCTCAGCCAGGATTGTCCCGCCTTGTCACCAATTCAGATTGTGATCTTCATGGATAGGATCTCAGTACTACTTCTAGTAGTAGAAGTGTGTGCTCTAGGAAATGCAAAAAAGGGGAATAGCTAAATGAAACCCAAGACATGTTTTAATGGTTTGATCACTTAACAACATCACTGGGCCCCTGTTACAAGAACAAAAGTAATTTACTTTAATTTCCCCCCTTGATAATTTGTCTGCTGAGTTTTAGGACACACAATGAGGTACGGAAAAGACACACTAGCAGCTGAGAAATGCTCTGCTTGCTTCTATGGACTTTATTACACATGCTCTTTGATGCCTCTTCTGTCTCCTCCAACACCGGAGATAGTGGGGCAATTAAGGGAAAAGCCCCAATCCCCCACTATTCCTTTCTGTTACGCTCCGCCCCGCCACTTACTTGTATCTAGCTACTGATTAATGAAGTGCCATGAAAGGGTTACCCAATCAAATCACTGAACACATAAATCAAAGACTTTTTTCTTTTCCCTATGGGATGCCGGCAATATCATCAGTGGCACCATTCAGCAAAGTACTTTGTTCCTTTTATGTGTTGTGATGTTCCCGGTATTGTGCTTCAGCACATGGAGGTTTTTTAATTTTCAAAGTGTGCATACATGCGTGCGCATAAGCATACATGTGTTAGAGCAAAGGTGTACCTTGGTGCGTATTTTAGTCAGCAAGTTGGTACATCTTTATTGCGCTTGCTCTGCTCGGATGCACAAAGGCTGGGCTCATTAACCACATTCATTTGAGAGATTGGATGAACATGGAAGGATGGATGAAGGGAGACGGGACAGAAACAGTGACAGCAAAGAGGGAGAGGCAGGATGACAAGGGACAAGAGAATGATAGACAGCTGTGTGGGACAGTAAAGAGACCCAAGAGGAAGAGAAAAAGAAAGAAAGATGAAGAGAAATAGCGAGAGGAGGACAGGCTCATGGGAGAAAGAGACCGAAAGAGAGAGCGAAATAAGGTAGGCGGCAGAGGAAGATTAAAAAGTGAGACAAAAGGAAGGAAGGGAATATGGATGTGGGATCTCCTTGTGGAGGATAATGGCTTCCCTCGCCTCTCTCCTCTAGTGCTCACTGAAGGGCACATCAGAGTCTATGGGTAAGCATGGATCAGAGTCTGGGCAGCTTTGGACGTTTCATGGACCTGAAGAAGATGATGATAATCCAGTTAGATTGAAAAAATTGGAATGTCTATGGATCCCCGTTCATTCTTTAATTAATCCTTTCTTACGTTCATGCAGATAGTTTATATGATTAGGATCGACAGAAGATATTACTTTCATGAGTAATGCTCGACTGAAATAGTATTAGCTGCCTTGTGATGTACAGAAGAACATCTATTTCAAGCTCGTACCTAAGAGCCCTCCAGTGTTTAATCGAACGGTTAAAGAAAGTGTCACCAGGATCAGACGGGAGCTACTGAGGCTTCACCTCACGTCGGTTTGAGTGTGTTTGAACTCTAAAATCAGCTGATTGGGGAATGTGTTAAGAGGGAGCAAACACAAAGTCTTTGTTTGTCTTTGTTGGGGTTAGGATCAGGTAAATGTAGCATGCCAGCTGTTCCGTCTGAAACCTCCGTCTTCACAGGAAGGTTAGGTTTACTCAACAGGAACTACTTGGTTAAGTTGAGGAAAAGATCGTTGTTTGCACGTACGGAAGTACACAGGTTCTTGTTTCACATGGGGAACAAACATCGGTCTCCTGTGCGTCGCATACTGTACACATGCCAAATGAACGCAGAGGAGCAGTAACCAAGCTGCGATATTTGACGCTTTAGGAGTCAGCACTGGTTAAAGTATATTTAAAAATCAGTAAAGGAATGCTTCGGAGCGTCAGGGTATTGATGCACACGAGAAGGATTCGCTCTGTTGGATTAATCGTCGTTGAGATGAAACAGACGGATGGAGACGGATAACTTTTGTCTCACTTCTGAGCTTAACAATAGCGTCAAGGCGAGAAGCAGGAGGAGAGCTACAGATGTGCCTTCACCTCTGGATCTCTGTTTCCCTCTATTTCCTGCCACTATGAGTATTTTTCCCATGCCGTCTAGAAGTATGTACTTACTACAGGCATGACAGTGGTATTTATCTGATCGACTAATTTTGTACATTTGCATAATCAAGAACCTAGTTGGCACACACAAAAAAGTCTGCTCTATGTTCGCACCTGTGGCAATAATATGTGGTGAGAATTAGTAAATGTTTTAACAACTTTCACGATGGATTGAATGTGCTGACCTTTTTGGGGGGAACAGTAAACAAAGTGTTTCACAAAATATTGTTGATAAATATTATTTTGTGAAACACTTCTTTTTATTGAAATATTTTGTATTTGATTTTTATTTTATAGCTATGAGTCTGAAGGCGATGATCAGTGTCTGGAGAAAAAGCTTTGCTTTCTGGAATACATTCTTTCTTCACAAGAAATCACAGAGGACATTTTTTAGATTCATAAGGGGAAAACAACTTCTTGGTAATCGGGACGCTGCTTAAATATTGCCTGTGTGTTGTGCTTTATGGAATCTAAGGAGGACTCGCATTTTGAAGGTCTGCCCATTCAGAAAGGGACATTTATCTTTCTAAAAGCATCACAGCGTATTGCAGGGTCGGCTGTGCTCTCTATCTCCCGTCAGGTGCTGTAATAATGGAAGCCTCTTGAAAATAAAGCTTTTATAAATGCTGTCTTTACAACAAATAATAGGCCATTACGTTAAAGTGTTTATATAAAGTGACTTGCAAAACTTTCTATCATTCAGTCGATTTGATTTGTTACAGAGTTCATCAAAAATAATTATTTTCCACCAATCTGCCCACGATATCCATCACATAAAAGCTGTTTTCAGTCAATTGTATATAATTTACAGGGGCCACAATGAAACTAAATAAGGTCAAAGTCCATTTTTAAAGAAAAAACATGCGCAAGAACAGTTTTTATAGATATCTGACTTGAGGGTGAGCTCATCTTAAACAAAGTTAATGAAGAAATTGCTAAAGCGTAACTTGTCGAAACCCAACGGACTTGTAATGATCACAAGTCTGTGAACATTGTGGAACCAGCAGAACGCTTGCTGCTGCAGACTGTCCGCCTCAGACAAGACAAGAAGACCGCCGGTCCGAGAACAAATCAAGACCCCAACGACCACTCTAACGGGGCATCAGTGCCGGGCGCCGCGCCAGTCAATAAATTGCGATAGAGTAGTAACACTTGATAGCACATGACAACAGAATTGAGATTTGTAAAGCACTTTAGGACTTGCATGTGGGACATTATTTCGGTCTTGAGTGCCGAGCTCTACATCAGGGGAATGTCCGAGACCATGCGAACCGTCACGGTCTCTAATGGTGGAAGTATGGAGGACCCAGAGGCCCTCGAACAGAGGGGAGAACCTACTCGGCCTAGTGTGGTGCCTTTTATTTCTACAACAACAGTGCCGTAGCTCCGGGACAAGTCTCTGAATCCTGACTTTCTAAACCTCCGTTCCCACTCTGACAATGGCGACGAAATATGGAAGAAGAAAAAAAAGGTGAAAGGATGTGAATATTTTCAAAGGAAGCTGTGGATGTGGTTGACGCCATTGAACTAGTGAATCCACAAAGTGTTCTTTTTAGACTTCAGGATGATTTCTCTCTTGCTAAAATTGACTGAAATTGCCAAAAATATACTTCTTTGTTTTTCATTTATTCCCACGAGGAGCCTGAAAGAAACACTCACATCTATTGGACACACACACACACACACACACACACACATATAACCAAGCAGCCTTTATAAGTGGGGGGGGGGGAGGAAGGGCATACAATGATGGGATGGAGAATAAGATTATTTATTTATGAGCCGACTGGATGGCCGGTCAGTGCTCCCAGTGTCAAAAAATAAAATAGAGATTGCAAAGTCCAATCAAATTACGTTGCTTGTTTGAAGCGCAACAACACCGTGACCACTAAGAAGATGGATAAACTGGACAAAGACCAGGAGCGGAGCCGTGAGCACTCAAGCGGCACAGAAACGCTGCACTCTGTATATTTGCACTCTGATGATTCCATTAATGTTAATTTAAGGGAGAAATCAAAAGAGGAAATGGAATATTTTTCGGAAAGCCCAGAGCAGGGCCCATTTATCTGAACTGTGTTCATACGAATAAGTAATCAGGGAAAAGGTTAAGACAGGTTATGTGTGTGTGTGCATGGGATGAATCTTTAACACCAGAACTGACTGATTTATGAACTGACAATATCTGACGCATCAATTACTGGATCCACTGTTATGGGGACCGTGTATTTCCAATGAGTATGTCTGTTACTTTTTCTCATTAATAAATGATTAGGGACAAGGTGATGATTTCATTTATTTAAGGGCCGGGTCTAAGAGCATATTGACAGACTGAA
The DNA here is from genome assembly GCF_023055335.1 of Clinocottus analis. Classification (NCBI taxonomy): domain Eukaryota; kingdom Metazoa; phylum Chordata; class Actinopteri; order Perciformes; family Cottidae; genus Clinocottus; species Clinocottus analis. Next base: position 5,835,076 of record NW_027175854.1, read on the forward strand.
TTACAATTGTTAAACCAATTCTGACAACCTTTTTGAACCCCACTGCTCTTGCAGTTTAATCTGTGAACAATATGATTGCGCAGAATGATTTCCTTCGTTTTCTATTGAGAAGTTTGCAGTGATCTAATGTTTCAATCATAAGTAGCAATGATAGTGAGTCAATGGCCAGCTCTCAAACAGTAAACTTATCTGCAGGTAGGAGCATGTTAATATTTTATATTCATTTAATATTTATTCTTGTAATATTCATGAGCTCTGTTCACAATTTCACTGTGCAATGTTTTTAGATTCTGAGAACTTGAAGATAGACGATAAACACATTTGTGGTTCTGCTAAATGCCTTTAATCTTTATTCAGCCAACTGTTACGATAGATCATATATTTCACATCAGAAAGACAGAGGGAGAAACTAATTGGCGGGATGTGGGCCGGCTAATTGTTTGCCTTTTTAATAAATATTCAGGAGTACTGCCAGTAATAATTCATTCATTAGTCAAAAAGTTGTATCATCAATGTTTTAGATGCAGTTCTGTTCTTGGCGGGTCGTGACTGCAACACTTTCTTCCCACATTTCATCATATTAAAGAACAGTACTATTATCCTTCAGGCATGTCACTCCGACATCCAGCGGCAAGGGGCCGACTGCAGATGGAGTGAAGTCAGAACTCCCTGCCATCTTTCTCCTTATCAGCGTTTGCTAAACTGCCAGAGGACAAGGCAAGCCTTTAACGCGGCCTGCAAAGCTGTCAATACCAAACCATTTGGCATCGTAAACTCCTCCACGTGAGTAATGGCCAATGCCTTATAGGCACTCTTAAAAAACTAAAGTATCTCTATCTTATTCTTTCCTTTCCTCTTCTTCCATTTATTGGGTCACTGTCTTTCCTCCCATTGTCTCCCATCCACTCTAAACAAAATCCATTTCAGGAAGGTATTCAACGAGTTGGAGGCTTACATTTTAAAATTTGACCAGATTTGCACTCTATGCCAGGAAAAGAGACAATGTATTTTATGGAATCGGGTCTTTTCACATGCCATTGTGCAAACCTGAGCTCAGCAGGAAGCTGCCGGCTGGTAATTAAGCTGGATAACTAAATAGCTATTAACCTCACAGTTTTTACTGTTACTTGCTAATATTAGAGCCTTTAATTAGACTCCTTGGGGTGTTTCCATGGCCTAATTCTGTCTGTTCCATAGAAAGAGAGAAAGCACTTTGGTGGAGGGATTCATGTACGAAGCATGATACATTAGAAGCAAGCCTTTTAGGGCAGTGATTCTCAAAGTGTGGTCTCTGCCCTCTGCCTGTAAAGTTGTAATAATCATGATATACAATTGCATGTACTATTACGTGTGTGTGTTTTTTTTAAAAAGACAAATACAACTAATACGATTTACGTTTTCTAAATCTATAATAGTGCACATATCACTTTAAAATCTACCAAATCAATAACTCTTGGAATCTGAAAATATGTTGAATGTACAGAATGTCTGTCTGTCCAACACAATATCTGTGTTTTTTGTCTCAAAACTACATCATTAAGCGTGTCCAGTATCCTCTATCTTGTAAGTGGGCTTTGGCTGTAAGAAAATGAGAACCTGTATAATAATAATAGTAATAGCGATAGACTCACAGGGTTTCGTTATATTTCCACCTACGTGTGTTTCCCTCTACCTTCAAGCTTATTTGAAGTGTTTACTCTCCTCCCAATGTCACCGAGAGAAATTCACAACACTCATTCTTGTAAATCTAAGTACGAGTGCTTTTCAGGTCGGGCAGACCTCCTTTGGTTGTTGAGTCGAACGTAACCTCGTAGCACTTAGGTGCTCCCTCACATACGGAGAGTATGCAGAAAAGGGAGGATTGATCTTGTCTTTGAACTGCTCTACTTGCTAAACACTAGTTGCCGGTGTTTTTTATTGTCTCGCAGGTGAGACACTGCAGGCTTTCAAAGGCAAGCGGTGTACGCTGACAGGTACAAAGCATGCAAATGACATGGGCGATGGAATAGGGGGATATGTGAAGAGCAGATGAAAGGGGGAATATTGAGAAGCAGACGGAGGGCAGGGTGACGAGAACGTTCCTTCCGTGATGCATTGCTTTGCCGCATCCCCTATGGTGCGGCTGTTTGTTATCTGTCAGAGCCCCGGCAACGTCGAACTGAGGGAAAGCAAGCCATTGTGACTAGCCCTCCCTGTTCTGACACTTATTAACATTGAAGAATGGGAGCTGAATAGACCACCCATTATGTGCATTTCAGAGTAATACTGAAAAGCATCTGTGGGAAAGAGAAGCTGAACCCGGCTGCGATGTTGCAGAAGGTGGACTGAGGAATGTTGCATTTAGGAGACGGTGATTGGGAAAACGGAAAGAGGAAGGTTGGGAAAACAATAGACATATAAAGCAGCAGGGTGGTCCTACTTCATGCATTAAGGACCACCCAATCATATTTTGAGAAATGTCCTAGTTTGTGAGGAGAACAACACATTTTTAAAAGGTGAAGGGAAGTCATCGCTTAAAGGTCATTACAAGACTCTGTGGGCAATCTCCTGATCTCAGAATCGTAGTTTGTTGCTAGATATGACTATGCCATTGATTTGTGTGGGCACTGGAATCACGTTCACAGATCTTTCGAGGCACCAGAACCAATCGGGTACGACACTAGACTCTGATTAGCAGGGGAGATGAGAGATGCATATCCACAGCGTGTAGATCTATACAACCTCCTGACCTCCCTCTTTTTAAGTATCCCAGTCCTGCTGCCGCTCATTCAGACTCCAGGGAAGAGAGATGAAGGAGATGGTAGATGTTGGACCTCCGACATTCATCTTTTTTACAGCATGCAGCAGCCCTCTCTCAGCCAAGATGTCAGATTTCATTACACTGCGCTGCAACTGGGCCGTAGGCACAGATCTAATCAAGCATGTAATCGTACTTTTTCTACTAACAACAAATGGAAATGCGTCCTGTGATCAATATGCATGTCATGAAAGCAGAATAATGTGCACACTGTAACATTGGCTCTGTGACCACCCTGTTAAGGCCTCTTAGGGCTTGACTACGGAGGCCGGGAGAGAACTGAAAAAAAAAAACGACAGTACACACCCATCTAAGATGCTCAGTGTGTAACCTTTGTCCGATGCTTTTTCTCTCCTGATGTCTCCAGGCCAGTTGCCCAATGTTTCAAAAAAAAAAAGAAGCATTCTCGTAATCACAGCTCATTAATTACCCTTCTCTCCGTAGAATGCTTGACGAGGCAGTGAGAATAATGTATGAAAAGACAAACACTTAACACATTGTTAGGAAAGCAGAGAGAGCGAGCGTGAAGGACTGCTGCTTGTAGTGCCACTGTGGGGAAGCTGGAGGAGAATTGATAATGTTTCAGTGATGAACGATAGTGCCAGCACACCTGCGGATCCTGTTAAGGAGCGAGGAGAGGGGCTGTTGATCTAAATCATTGATGGCCCTCGCTGATGGCTCATGCCGCGGTGCTAGCGATGCGACGAGCAGCTTCTTAACACGGAGCACGCTTTCTATTTGAGCAGCAACTGTAACAAGGTGGGAGCAGGTGTTTGGGGCTCTTTTCGTTGCTTCGACCGGCGTAACAGCGGCAGGAGCGGGCGCCGTCTGAGAGGACGAGCAGGGAAGCGCGTGCTGTGGGTTCAAGCTCAGAAATGTGGAATCGAAGTTCTCCTTTGCCGTGCAGTTTCATGTGTCAGTAGCCTATGTATCTGTTTTTTTTTTTATAGAAGTGAGTGTGAAAGTTTGGGAAATATGCTATTTACTTTTTTGCAGATGCTCACATCCATCTGTTCAATATGAATCTGGAGCTAGGTGGCTTTGCATGAAGACTGGAAATAGGTTGAAATTGCCAGCTTGGTTGTGTCCAACGATCACAAATTTCACCTAACGTCACCAAGTAACACATGCATTTGTTTAATCTGTCCAAAAACACACGTCGTGAGAACTTTCTGTTTCATTCGAGAATGTGTTCTGAACTATTTATGTCTTCATATTTAAATATGAGCGCCTCATCTAACTGTGGGCAAAATAGTGAATAAGGTAATGTCTTGAAATGTCAGACTGTCAGACTATAGGACTATTTATTGAAGTCATTTCAGCTACAAAAATGTAATTTAATAAAGAATAACTACTACAACGGCTTCAAAGTTTGACATTGGCTTAATTTAGGTCTTTTATGTTTTGAGTGGGAGCCGTCATTAATGAAAGTGTCTTTGTTTTAGGTTAACGACTAAACCAGACAGCTTTAGCCCTTATGAAATATAACATAAACTTCATTGATCCCACCAGTGGAGATGATAAAAATGACCCTCGTGCAGGACTCATGTACTCTGATATTTGCAGGGGGACAAGGATATATAAATACTCAAATGGATAACTTTGATGATAGTCTTACAATAAGTACAATGCTTTATTATTATGATGATAATGGATGGACCGGATTTGCAGTTCAATGTGGCTAAAATCTTTTGCCGCGAACACACGCACACTGTAAACACACGCTCTAATCTCTAAAACACATGTAAAACAAACGCAGCTCTCAAGAGGCTTTTTAAAATGAGGCCCTTATCGTAAGAGAAGTACAGCACTCTGGCTCCGCTTAACTCTGGCTTTTCTGTCTGTACGCAGTGGGTTTTTCTGTCGACAAAATGAAATACTGATGACAGTAAATCATACAATACACAACAGGTTTTTAGAAGATGCAACAATAGCCTCGATCAAAATATAATGCTCCGGTCTTTCACCGTGTATTCATCACTTATCTGTTGCTGTCATTGATGCAGAAGCACTTTAACTAAGCGTAAAAAGTAAAATCCACCTTTACAGAGTGGACGTTTTCCACATTCAAACTTTATTAGGGTGACAGATGCTGGATTATCATTTATCAAAATGTATCTCAGCTCAGGATAGACCAGTGACCTCTCCAGGCTGTTTCCATGTATTCTTGTCGAGATGAATAATAGATGGAGGATTTATTTTGTTTTTTTTTCTCCCCCCTTTGTAGAGGACAATGGAAAAACTGCATTCTAAACAACTCAAGATGACTCTTTTTGTATGAGAATACGTTTTCTGGTGTTACTGCACCACAGTGAATGTAAAACAAGTGGTAGGATTTGCTCAGAAATGTGACAAAAACACAATCTTTTGAAAAAGTAAATTTAAAAAGAGTTGACTTAGTCTCTGAGATTCAGTGTAGAAGGAGCTATTTAATAAATTGTGTCTCCCATTAAGATGAATGTATGAAAAACAAACCAAAAAGGTTATATTTTTCTTTGTTGATTTGCTTTGACCCTTGTGGCCCTCATTTGTGACTTGGTCTTTTGCGTCATGGGATCTGAAGTGAGCTTCAAGTCAATTGTGAAGCGTCACTGATATGGCCTGTAGGGTAAGACCTTTCATAACATGCTTGAGTAACTCTATCATGTTGTATGCATGTGGATTATATTATGTTGTGCTGTATTATGAGTTGTATACAGAATGTTAACTTCCTGTTTCTTAGGTGGGACAACAGACAAATGTGTTCCATTTTAAGGCGGCAAAAGAAAAGTGTCAGTCAGTTGCAGATTTATCTGCCAAATCATACACTACTGCTATGTTATCATTAGAAACAGAAATGCAACACCTTTCTGGGAAAGAAAAAGACCCAATGTTGAAGCCAAACACATCAGGACCTCCTTGTGAACTGCTGCACAATCACCTGTAAAGAGATGCTTCAGGGCTCATGACATGAAACGGAGTCTTAGTATATTCAATAGAGATTTCACAAAGTATAGTTTAAGACATGCTGTAAGTTCAAAAACACTGACCAATGACAGTCTAAAGCGAAGACACCTTTCAGGAAACCTGCCAAAGATGTTTTGCAGTCACGTTGATCCCTACGAACGTCCACCTAGCTGTGCTTTTAGTACATCTTGTGATACCGACTATCAGCTTATCAGGCGTGTTAACAGCTAATAAACTGTTACATTAACAGCAGTATTCTCCCTGTAAGATCTGCCAACAATGTTTCCTCTCATTTCTCAAAAGGGTGATAAAGTATTCAGGGAGAGCCTCTAATCTTTGGAACCGTCTGCGTATCCTAAAGCCAAATCTGAGATCTTCAATCCAAACCATTTTTCATGTTGAATCCTTGTTAATTATCATCTATATTGGATGAACAGGTGGTACAGCAGTCGAGTTCCCATCCACCAGGCCCAGAGAACTAATGGTACACTCATTGTGGTCGTGGTCATGCGTCGTGCTGGTTCCAAGCCCTCTAGCGGCAGTGACTCCTCACAGTGGTTGGTCATGGTACTGCAGGACTTTCCTTTTGACCTCGGCTTTAAATATTAGCTGACTCTGTTTTTGATGCTCCTTTACTGAATTACTTATTTTATGCCAATAATAACAATAGTCCTGATTAATTTGATGAGAAACACCATTTGCATTGGAAAGTTAATAAAAGTGACAACAAAAAACGTGGTTACAACTTGGATGAAGCAAAATGTTTCAGAGAATACACATTACGTAAACTTTTAATAAAAGATATATTCAAGGTTTTTTCCCAAATGGACGTGGAACACACACACACACACACACACACACACACACACACGTGTACACAAAGTAAGACAAAAAGATTAATGAATGTTGCTGGTTTTTAACACTGCACTGTTAACTTGACTAATGGGAAAGTTCATTAAGTAGTGCTGACAGTGTGAATGCAAGATACATTAAATATGAATAATGTTATTATTAACGTCTGCAAACATTGTCTCCATAATTAAACAACACCTCACGAAGCCACGCAAAGACATTGAGGCCACTCCTCTTTGCTACTACACGTCATAATTCAATGGCACAGAAAGATATTTGACAATATTTCCTTTTTCATCTTCAGGACTTGATCCCCACCAATGAAGCCAACATGGCACAACATGCTATGGTGAATATTAAAATGTGTGCGTTCCAATGGTGACCACCTTAATGTGAAACTGATTGTCCAAAGCTTCTTGTTTCCAGCAAATAGATGGATGAGACACAATGTTCAGCTCCTACATTTATCATAATATTGTGGCTGTACGACAAGTCTAACTGGGACTGGAAGCGGTAAACTTGAGAAGTTTTAAGCCTTCAGCGGTACGACAGCAGAACCCCATGCTGCTGAGCAGAAAACACATCTTTCATGCCTTCTCTCCTGTGGACCAGTGATGAACGACTGCTGTAACAGATCTGAATAGGAAATGAAACCAGCCAAGGAAGTTTGAATGCGTGTAGAGCTTTTTGTGGATTGACTGACTGATCAAATGATTGATCATGAAATGTTCTCAGGTTAGTAAACGGAGTGCATTTTGATATTTAGCATACGATATGAATACATTCATTATTCTCTCCTCGTGGGAAGCAAAGAGTGGGCTGATTGAGTTGTATTGTGCGTTAAGTGGCTGTGTTTTCTTCATTGCAATGTTTCCATTGAGAATATCTCTGCAGTTGCTTTTCTGTTATGTTTTTCGACAATATGATGAATATGGAAGTGTAATGAGGGGTGCAACAGCTCTGCATTTCAGAGGCAAGTGCTATTTCTTCCATTAAGAAGAGAGCTATATCTACTGATATATGGATTTAATTGGGTGTCAATGCTTTACTAGGTGCTTCCCAGCATTTCTAGACCCAAGGATATAACCATTCATTATTACATTGAATTCTATTTAAAAATGGAAACGCAATACTTCCAGCTGTAGATCAACTGGATAAGCTTAATTTGTGTATGTGGGCGTTTGTGTCCATGCCCTCATTATGCATTTCTTTGCACTCGAGACATGAGGCAGCAGTACAATAAAGAAGAGCTGTGAATCATTAGAGGCAGTGCACTGCAGGTTAAGGAGACTGTCAGTCAAAGTAGACACGGAGCAGTTAGGATGCTTGCATGTGGCTGTCTGCAAGCAGGCGGGCATCGAGGCGTGTGCGTGCGTTTGCATTATGATTCAAGCTTTAAATGGATAATTCACCTTGATGTTGTGGAGGCAGTCAATGGCGATTCTCAACAGTGCTTACAATAGTGTTTCACTGTTTAAAATTCAAAGTGGGAATTGTTTTGTTTTCTGTGCACCTTCCACAGGGAGGTCTGAGTGTAGCGGTGCAGGGTCGTCGACAGGTCAGCACTGCTAGAACTAATAAGGATTTCGGAGTGTGGCTTGAGGACATCTCATGAGGGTGGATAATTGCCATTTTGGGGGGATTGAATTTGAAAGATCTTGCCTGTCATTACAACTCCCGTTGTGCTCCTAAGTTTCAAACTGAGAAAGTCAAACGTAATTGTTTGTTGTTCAAGTTTTCTCGACTTTAATTGACAGCCGGCTTTCTTTTAATCCATTTATTTTATGAAGTATTTAATCTTTCATGTTCTGATCCAAGGAAGAAAACACTACTGACCAAAACTCAAAAGAACGATTAATATTGTTATGATGCTAATAGTTTTAGTCAGCAATATGAACAGTTAATTTTCACTGATGTATACTCATGCATCTATTTCCCAGTATCATATTACATAACACAACGACTACTGCAACAACATGACCAGATTTATATTTTTGATGACTCATGAATAAAGGCCAAAGACATTAACTAAAGAGGCACCCTCAAGCCCAATTCAAATGATCTCCCAGCTGTGTAAATAAAGTCAGAAAGAAAAGATCCCAAAGTAACCCACTGTAAGCGACTGGAAGTTTGAAGACTGAACTTCAAAATAAAAGCATAAGCTAACAGGTTTGGGTTGGCTGGTCTACCCAGCAATATGCGAGACCAGTAATCTCTCTGTTGATAATCCATGAGATCCTTTTAATATTTTAATTACCTAATTAATTTAATCACGTGGTATACATGTTAAAAGTTAGTTTAACGCATCACATACACGTTATAACAAGTTATTAAACAGCCCCGGATTTGTGTTTTAAATTGTTTATATTGAGAACCAAATAACAATGTACAGAGATAGGAAACTGTGAAGAGCACCAAAAACTGCAATTTCCAAATGTTTGGCATACACCCGACAACGACTGTAAAATGCAATTAGTTATTCTGATGAATGAATTCAGCATACGTCAACTTTATTAACATCACTTCCATCAAGCATGTTTTGAACTGAAATACATATTTTGATTAAGGGCCCCAAAGTGCGCTCGTGCCACGTATTACTTTCAATGTCTCAAGTCCACCCAGCCTGGATTTTATTTTGAGTGTTTTGTCCGGAAGTGTAAAAGGTTATTGTGGCTGACTTGAGATCAATCTCCGCTGCGCGCGACACAACCGCACGCAGCTGCCTTTCATTTTCCAGCAGCTCGAGACGCTACGACAGAGAGTGGGAGCTCGCGCCTCTCGCTCCAGGGGGAAATAGTATATGTATATATTTATACATTACCTCCGATGGACTCGAGCTAAGAGACAAGAAAACGCTGCTCACCTCCTGCTCCCGACACACTTGTGCGTTAAGTTACGCGCGCGCAGTTCCGCCGGGGCACGAGCTGCTCTCACGGTCCATGGTGTCGCCGGGCGCCGGGTTTGAATGTGTTTCGTGTGTCTTTCGCTCTCCGGTGAGGCAGACTTTACTCGGCCATCCTTTCCAGGCGCGTCGGTGTGTGTTTCGCTCCCGTGGATGCGGCTGTCGGGGTCGCTGTCTGAGCCCCGCAGGACCCGCCTGTCATAGGGCACCGTGATTTCTGTGGTTATTCACAAGTGGATGAGGAATATTTCACCGGAGATGCTGCTGCTGGTGCAGATATTGTGGTTTTTACCTCTGACTGGAGCGGCTCCGTCCCAGACTACCGAGCAGCTGGACACCGGGGTGGTAAGTTTTCTCAGTCTTGTCTTATCTACTTGTGGGGAAAGTGTGTGTGTGTTCTTCTACCTGCTAGCGCCAGTGCATGTTGTGTGCGTGTGTTTTCTTTCTTTCTATCATACCCACCGTAGTGTGGCGCCGTGTGGCAGCAGGTTTTTCTCCCCCACTACTCGCGAGCCACCAGAAAAGAGCACGCGCTGTCTTCTCCCAATACTTGCTCAGAATTTTAACGTCGCTCTGCAGCTCAATGCACGAGGCGAGAGTGTCGACACACACACACACACACACACACACACACACACACACACACACGGAGCGCGGTGAAACATCTCAATGTCTATAGGAACTTTATTTACCTATATTTAAAAAAATAAATAAATAAGATGCGTTAGCCAAATTGTCTATAATAAATAGCTGTCTGTGAGGAGATGAGCCTTGACGTTGGATATCGACCTCCTTCACGATGCGCTGACATGTATCCGGTGCTATTAAGATAACTGGAGCTCAATGGGACAGAGGGGACCCATGAGAAATTAAAGATTATTTCATCGGGGGCTTTTCTCAGTCATGCCAGAGAAAAGACTTGAAACCTCGAGGAGGCAATTGCTGAGCGAAACCTGAGTCTGGTGGAGCAATATTCGAACTAAGCGAATCCACCATTGATTTGGGGCCAAATGACGTTTAACGGATCACCCCAACTACTACCAGTGAGATGGATACATCATCTTCATGTTTTCATTCAGGCCTATGTTTTACTTTAGCAATAAGGAAAGCTATACTGGTTGTAAAGAGTACTTTAATTTATAGTGAATGACTAAATTCCCTATTCATCAACATCATCATCATCATCATCATCACTGTCCCACAGTATAGTCAAGGTTTAGAGAGGAAGATATCTGCAAATGGACCCTAAGTGTGTCCGTGAGTGTTTTCTTGTTCTTATTATCTCGACATGCTGTACATAAAATATGAGATTATGAAAAAACCCTTTTCAAAAAGTTGTATTTCTTGACTTTTTTTTCCCCCCTCTCCACTGAAGTTGCATTTTACTACAATTTTCACTCCTGAGGGCAACACCAGTTTGTGTTGCTGCGCATCCAAACTTCTCTCTGAAACACACACTTGGGGATTAAGTTATTCTTTTTTTTACAAAGACAACAACAAAAACACTGAAATAAGTTTCCATTTATTTAGGCCGCATACATTTGTACATACGCTATATTAACCTAAAATGTTGCTTAGAAAGAGAAAACACCTACAATAAGCCCGTTAAACTGTCATTACCCACAGTTTCTCATAGCTGCGGTGGATGCCAACAACCTTGCCATCTGGACACGGTCCGTTGCATTTTTCGCTCTGAATCAATTTTCTCCTGGTTTTCCAAAAGGTCAGTTTGGCCACACCTGGCAGGATTTTCATTACAACCTGTACACACTTCTTCCTTGTTGTGTAGCTCTGGCCCCAAACATCCAAAGCCCTCTATTACATCACTAGAATAGCCCTCCTACCATTCGACTTGTCTAATTTTGTTTCCCGGTTGCAACATAATTCCATGCCTGTCACTCTGAGAAGCCATATTTTCCAGCTTCATCGCAACATTTGGGAATTGATAAAGAAAGAAAAAAAATATTGTCGGAATCAATTCATTTTCTAACGATAGAAAAATGCTTTCTTCCTTTTGTGTGTTCGTCACGTTGCCTCTATTTCCTTTCTGTCTTTTGGTCATGCACAAACGCACAACTTTGCATCTCTTTCACTCTGAGCTGTTCAGTCGAGCAGCAATCTGAGGGGTTCATTTGAGGATTATCGTTAAGTCGTGTGTCTGTAGTTGGTTTGACTCTCGCAGACAACCCAACACTCTATTGGTGTAAATGTCATGATAAAATGACACTGAGATCTGTGTTTTTTACTAACTACAGTTATGAAAGAAAACACTTTGTCTTCTGAGTGAAGACAACAGTTTTTTATTGTGGTATTGTACAGTACATATTGCACATGTTGTTTTATTTGCTAGAAAAATGGGTAAACTCTGACACAACAAACACATTAATTTTCCACCGTTTGCCATGGCAGAGAAAACAACGCTCAAGGTGGAAGCTTCCCTACATTTCTATACAGCTGTGTGTTACGCTCATTCCAAAGTGGTACTGCAGTCTGAGGGCCATTACTCTTGCTGCGATGTCTCGGATGCCCGGTCCCGCTTCACGTGCCAGTAAATGCAAAGCAAGACTGCCAGTCCAGTGATGGATACGAGCCTGAAATTGTCCACAAAATTGTTCAATGGACTTAGAGGCAATAAATATGACTCTTGGCGGAGGTCACGAGAGTTTATGCCGTAAAAGTCATCATTTCCTGGATGTTGAGCCTCTTTTGTCAACATATTTCTGCTGAGGAAACTCCTTTTCAAAACAATGTCTCACTCTGGATGTCAAGCAGGAACAGAATAATTAAATGTAAGATTTGAGAATCTCATATTGCATTTTTAAAGTGATAGTCAAACCGAGTACCACGCGATTACAACCTGGAGGCTTGCATGATGCGTCTGTAGAAGAAGAGCAGCTTCAGTGACCATTGGTCATTTCTTGAGGTGGAAGAAGACATGCAGCACCACGGCATGTTTCTCAACACACATAATGTGAGACGGTCTTAGAAATTACTTGTCATACTTTTTTAAGGTTCACCCCGAAAGGCTAAATGTAGTAACTGGTTACGCCGAGAAACCACGAAGACATGACAATGCCATTCCAGTTCATGGCTTTGAATCCAGCTTCACCAATTGTGAGTGAGCAAGTGGAATGATCTTTGTACTGTGCCTACAGATTTAGGGCAGGTAATTTCTTTTTCGGGTGACCCAAGAAATATTTGGAACACAGACTCTTTCTTCTGACCTCAAGAGAAGACACAGGAACAGGATGTCTTTGTAGCAGCATACCTTATGCTGAAAAGCACTGTCGGAGGGGACGGCACGTGTGAAGGCTCGGAAGAAGATAAACCTGATGAAGGGCAATACTATTTAGACATACCCTGCCTCAGTCATGTGACGGATGAAGTTTTTCTGCTATATTCATTGGAAAAACAGATTGACAGAGCTTGATCACCGATGGCACAGAGGCAATTTATCTAGACAACATAATCTAACCACAACTCCTAGTTCATCAGGAAAGACAGAGAGAAAGTATCAGCGCGGACAGCTCCGATGATGATGATTACTTGGCCAATGACGGATTCCTTGTCTCTGGGGTGCAGCGGGGAGCCAGAGGACACACAGAGAGCATCATTCTGCGCCACTGGAAGGGCTGTAGAGTACAGATGTGATCAGATGATTGCACACATCATTCTTTCTCTACTCTGGATATATGTGTGTGTGTGTGTGTGTGTGTGAGAGATCATAACTGCTGTTCACCCAGGGCTTAAAACACCAAAAACTACCAACTAACCTCAGAACAATCCTCTCTTTTTTAAAATCCGGCCCAGTCCCCATCACATTTCATCGCAGCGATGCTCCATCACTTGGCATATAGTCGACTGTGAATATCATGTAGCGTCTTCATAACGACCGCACACGGACTCCTGTAAGTAGCTAAACCACAGCAAGGATCAGAGTTATTTCATAGTATTGCTGCTATCCAGGTTGATATATCGCAGCGTGGAACTGACTTGCCATTTCAGCACTTGAGGGACCTGAGTCATAACAGCTAAAACGTACTGTAATAAGTTTCCTGCTCATTGTGTTATGTTCCTCGAGAGGAGTATTTTCTTCACTGAAACCGAACCGCCGCGCTACCCAAAGGAGCCATTCACCTGGACACTCAGGCCTACTCCGTTTTATGATAAGCGAGAGTGAGCCGAACAGATTAGAGGCTGATAAATTACCTGAATAACTGTAAATCCAGCAACCGGTGGGATTTTATACATTTTAAGAACCACGACCAACGATCCACAGGCCTCAGACTGTGCGAGTGTGTGCGCTTGGAAGGGCATCCACGACTCGCCAGCCCATTTCTCACTCATTTCTCACTCATTTTGCAGTTTAATTTCTTCAATGAGAACACCATCTGGCATCAATTCCCCTGGAGCAGTAGGCAGGCACCTCCCTCTTTCGGCTCCCATGTCGCCGCCAATCCCTCTGCCTCCCTGCAAAATATCAAATTGATAAGTTCTTAAAAAAGCAATCCAAAAAAAAACGTTTCAAAAATAGTTTTTAGGAATATCTGGGGGTTTAAAAGTAGTCCCACTAGGATCCAACCCTAAACTCAGTTTGCAGTGGCTTTTCTGATTAAATTCGGATGCAATGTACAATCCTTTTGGGTTATTATGAATGGTTAAACATCGCAAGATTGCTAAAAAAGACTGCCGATACGGCTCACTAACACCCATTGTGCGTTCAGTAATTAGGTCATTGGCGTTCTTAAGAGAAGCATAACAATGAGCATGAGCATTCAGGACCAAAATAAAACCAGCGCTTTAAACATACGAATATCCACTTGCTCTCTTCTGTTTTTGAATCCCCACTCTTCAAGTACTCTTAATCCTCCACCCGACAGTGGCTCAGGAATTTCTAGATGGAAAATGTACATTTTAATAATTCATCTTTTGTTCTGAAGGGTATAATAGGGAAATCATTCCATTTCCAAGTTCCATTTCTCTGGCCGCCAACAGCACCGCTACCCTCATTAGTACCGTCTTTGCCTAAAATATGTGTACATTCCTCCCGCATTACATCCTGTCCCTTTAATCTGTCTTTTTCCTTCCACCATGCTCCTCCAAGAAGGCATTCTTCACACCAGCGCATCATGGTTCTTCCGATTATAGCCAGAGATCCAGAAATGGAGGCTCAAAAATATACCGGGATCCAGTGACAGTCCAGGGGCAGCGGGATGGAGGGATTTGAAGAGTGCTAAAAGGAAGAGAACGTTTCAGCCAAGAACATTAACTATTTAGTCTTTGATTCATGGATGTTATATCAATAAGAGAGAGTGATTGATTTGATAGCGCAAGCCCATTGGCCTATTTAGCCACACCAGAAAAACGTGGTGGATGCTGGTTTGCATGTAAATCTGTTATTACGCTCTCAGCCCAGGTCACAAGGATACTTTTAGCACCGCTGTCCCACTTCCATCAAGCTGTGTGACCTTCTGTCTGTAGAAATGCATCTTGGGACTCAAATTGAGGGCGAGGAGATTATTTCAGGAACAATGTCTTGCGGGAGAGGACTCGAGTGTTTCAGACAGTATATTTCTCCACCAAGATTGACAGAGAGCGAATGTTCAGCGTGTAATACACGGCGCATTCTGGGCTTCTCAGGAAAAAAGGGAAGCCGGTCCCTCAATCGGCTCCTCTCCGATCTGTCACCCCAGCCTTGTTAAGTGGAAAAAGTTCTCCAAGACGTGCAAGTTTCTCAGAAGACTGTCAGCGTTACCCAGGAGTTGAGGATTTCCTCGAATTCCAGTCCACAAGAGTCTCGAGACCCGACAGCTCATTGGCTGCCACTGCAGCATGGTGGCTTGGGACTGATGCGTTACGCTTTTGAGATAATGGCAACACGTGAACTCCCAGCTAAATTTTTGACACCATGAATTAAGGGCTAGGGAATCTTTAGGTTGACTCGCGAGTAAAACGATAATTGTAAAGACTTGTAAGAATTTAGTCCACGTACTCTCTTTCATTTTAAGCGCATGGGTTTGGGCCCTGGAGAACCATCAGGAGTCAGAAAGCAAATGTGTGTCTGTGTGTGCCAGTTTCTGTTTGTACAGCATTGCACTCTGATTTGAGGCTGTTAGAAATAAAATCAATACTGTTCCGACAATCGACCTAATACAGTACAAAATCTAACGATAGTTCACAGGTGTGTGTGTGAGATGGATTAAGGAATTAATGGCACATTTTAAACATGCAGGCGAAACATAGCAGAGCAGGTTAGTGTGGGCGTCTGAGTGCAGCAGCACAATATGCTAAAAAGGGCAATGAATGCATATAAAAATACTTTGGTGTTGGCGATTACATGATGGCATACATCGGGGGGGGGGGCTTTTTCGGCAATGTATCTCGCATCTTAAAGGGCCTCAACAAATCCTACTTGATGTGACACAGCAAAGTTTCTGCCACAATCTGCTCGGAAAAACAATAGATTAAAATGCCACCCTCGGAGGTGAGAAATACGACACACAGAATTGATTCAGCGTCTGCTACATAAACAGGCAGAACACAGAGTTGCGAGACGTGGGGTTATTTAGGAGCAGCCTGGTGTCGTTTGCATGTGATTAAATCAAAGTGAACGGTCATGTGTAATGACACTGCGGCACAATCGGAGGCTGCAGATTTATCGCAAATTACTGTCCTGCTGACTTTAGATGGCTGTGGCGGTTTTTAATGAGGTGAAAAAAGAAGGTTGTCAAGCAACTCTGGCTGTCAAACACTGCCCAAACCACTTAGCTGACCTGTGCGTATTGATTTAACAACATTGTTGCTTTGATTGCATGAAACAAAAGTTTGATTTAAATGTTGTCTTTGCATATTTTGCTCTACGAAATCACTTAATTGGCACCGGATTGACTGACTGGCACCAGAAACAGATGTGGTTCTGAGAAGTTTTATCCGTAAAATTGATTTTCCCTGTGAAATAATTTCCTTTTTTACGGCCTCATTTGAATGAACCACCCACCTGCCGACGCCCCACCTGCGCACCGTTGCGCTGTCCTCAACGAAATATGACACATACAGGAAAAGCCCATTTTAAGGTTTGCCATACCAACAAGGCCCTTCTCTATGGGTGTTACAACTAGCAGCAGTTATAAGGATTGCTACCCTGGTGCTGATTGACGACTGAGCCAATTCAGTTCTGTGAAATTGTGTGTCATTGAGAGTGTGGGGGAGCAGGTAGAGGCATTTTATATGCAGACAGGCGATTGAAGGCCTGTACATCCATCTATGGCTAACAGAAAGAGGAAATCAGGCTTGTGCAGGTCCGCCAAGTCTCCCAACGCGGGAGATTTATGACACAGAACCATACATATGCATGACTTTATAAATCAACAATAATGTGTGCACATATTTCTGCTTTTGTTTGCACAAAAGCGTTTTGGCACAGGCAAATGTCAGAGTCGGTGAGTTTACAGAAGTAATGGACCGGACTGTGTGAGCAGTTGAGCTGGTATCACTGTTTTCCTCAGTTGCATGTGATTCCCCCTCCCATTGGCTCTTACTGGTTTCATGACTTAATGTAATTGTTGGCAAAAAGCAAGCTGTCTCTCTCTCTCAGGCTCCCCAAGTTGAAAACCCCAAATCAACTCCATGTGGCCGTCCTATTTTAACTGAGCCGTGCCGCCCCCTTCTAGTCATACAACCGATCAAGGTCTTGCCGAAGATATTCAAAGGACTGACCGAGTCTTGTAATTATGGTGGTTTCTGGAGTTGTGCTGCTTGCATGTTAAAGTTAAAATAATCTAGAAGCCCGCCAACTGAACTGGAGGAAACCCTAAAGCAACAACAGTGCTCCTCTGAAGTTTGCCATCTGAAACTGGCAGAATTGTGGTGAATGCAGTATGCATGTGTCTTTGCATGCGTGCGAGGATGAAATGAAAAAAGGCTGTCGCTTCTCTGGATCAAGATACAGTACATACTGATTTTCATTGCTGCCAATGCCACATGGAGTGATGGACACTGCTGACTTTTTGTTTATTTTATATGGAAGTGAAGGACAGTTTGTGCTGGAACAAATGAACACTTGCTTAGTGAGCCCATCATGTGCACTTTTGAAATCAATTGCAGTACTGTAGGCTCTCAAAATGAAGGCACATTTGTATGTTTATCTAAGTTAAATGTATAAGAAGACGGAAAGACATTTTAATTACACAATGGTGAGGCGGACTGGCTATTGTTTGGATTTTAACAATTCTAATTCCGTTTCGTGATTTGGATTCTTCGAGGGGGCCAACGGTTCCCATGCTTATTCTCCCGCCCCAAACTAATTTATTTAACATAACAATTACGCAATTTATATTGACAATTTTATTTCCTACGGTTTAGGCTCAGGGTCACCAATCTTTTGAGACTGAGAACTTAAATAAAATAATGTATTATAATAATAATAATAAATAAAGGATCACGTTGTTTTCAACAAGTGTCTCTCTGCCCTGTCAGAGGCTGCTCTTTCCCTCGGCGCCTCCGTCGCCACTGCCTGCCTCTCTCTGTCACCGGTCTGTGAGCGTGACAGTCGGTCTGTGAGGATGTGACAGGCGAGGAACGCTGCAGCTGCAATCAGTCCACTGCTCCAGCCAGCTCACAGCGGGGTGGGAGAGCGCGAGTGGCCGGCTGGCTGGCCAGCAACCCCCGCAGGCTTTAAGTTGCTATCGCACCACATGTGGCGCTTTTGGAGCTCCTTGACCCCCGAAAACATTCATGCAAATACACTTCCGTGCAATTGCTGACATTGTCCGATGGGTACTTTGGAATTCTTTTTTTTTTTTTACAGTAAGTACAACATCGGGCAGTTTGTAAAACAATTGACACGACAGTCTAATCTGATTTGGTGCCTTTGGCGAGAACTTGGGTGGAAACGGGACAATGGCTGTCCTCTTCTTGGCTTCCAGGACAGCAATGAGAAGAAGCCGAGCCGACAAAACGGCCTCCTCACCACCCCTCCCCCGTTCTCGGATATGCGTCTCCTGACATCGGCAACCTTATCTGCGTGGTTACTGCACGGCGACGCTGGAGACGCAGGAAGCCATCGCCATCGAACAATCCGCGCTAACAAGTCGCAGTGCAGTGGTTGAGTTGAGGACGCCCGTATACATTAGGAGAGGGAAGCCACTGAGGCAGAGTGAAATTGAAAGTTCCTGTCTGTCTACAGACTGTTGTTCCCCTCTGTCGTCCTCGTTAGTGCTCTGCTCATAGCTGCACGGGGTCTGAGCAACTATCTTTGAAATCTGATTTGAGCGGTCGGGTTGGTTGGGGATTTGATTTGCAAAAATTGCATTTTTAAGTTAAGACTTCAATCTGGATACAATCTGGATGTGCCACAACACGGATTTGAGCTGGCAGTCGGAACAAGGCTTTATTAATTTTTCCATGCATAAACAACAAAACCCCCACATTGTATCACTCTCGGCGGCGTCTTCCAGTCCAGAAAAGAGAGCGACAATGTGTGGTCGTTTAAAGAACCAATCAGCGGAGGAGATTTACATTAAGATATTTTATTTTAGGTACCCTGTTCTTGACCTTTTCGGTTCAGTTCTTAATTGGAACAGAGTTAATGTTCCTAACCCGAGTGAGTAATGGTGTTTCACAGTTTCCACCAGTGTATTGCCAGCCTGCTGGCCCTACGTTGACTCCCCATCGGGTTTATTACTGAATAATACCGCATTGAGTATTTGTAAGAAGTGTTTGTAAACTGAAATGTCTTAAATGCTAGAACTCCCAAAAACCTGCGACAAGTTTCCGTGTTTTTCTTGCTGCCTGTTGAATGAAAGTGAATGGGTTTTCGCCCCTAAGTAAGCAACAACTGACCTTTCTATTAAAGTGGATCAGTTTTTCTCATTTTGGTGACTATCTGTCCCTCCACGTTTTGCTCAGTTACCCTCAACCCTTCCCCACCTCTTCCCAAAAAAAGATTTTAAAAAGGCAGGCCATGCCTACCAATCCAATCTGGCAGAAATTCTGTGTTTTATTGGAATTATGACAAATGCTTGAATGCAATGGGCATCAACGCATAGAAATCTGACATTGCTACTTAGAGTCGAATCACTTTGTGACACCGCACAATACACAGCCCCATTAATTTGGAGAGTGACTGTAACGTTCAAGATTGTATCTTGAGGTAGCCATTAACTCAGCAATTATTCATTGCCTAATTAGGTATTCGCAGTGCTTTTTTCTCTCTGTCCAGCCCATGGGAAAGAAACAAAAAGAGTTACTTCTCAGTATCCTTTTCCCTAAGTGTCAATTAAACTAATTACAAATCCCCCCACAGAAGAAACAAGTTATTTAGTGATTATACTGTTTCTCCATGTATTGTAAACCCCACGCAAATATTGTATTAATGACATCAAAGTTCAGAATCATGCCTGAAGAACAGACGGTACCTGGAGCCGGTAACCCAGCATTAACACATTGCACGGGCAACGTGGATTCCAGTTTGATCTTGATCGATTTATATAAGGTTGTACTAGTTGTAAAATAAGAAAGTATCACCATATGGGGGGGTCTACACTGTTTTTGTTAATACCTTAGATCAGTAAACGTACGCAGTGTGATAACTGGCCACCATAATAATCAATGAAATGCTATATTGCACTGAGATAATATAGCACCGGAAGTGATCTCTGTGTGCTGTATATGCTGGCACAATCTGCTTCCGTTTACACATTATATGGGATCGTTCTCAGACCGGCCTCAGATCGGAGCACTCTCAGCTGCATATTTCCAAGAGTGGAAACGAAAAACGGGTATATTCTCTGTTGTGATTCTGTTTTGATTGATTGGTGCATCGGTGCAGAAAACGACTCGATCTGAATTCAAGGAGCTCCGCGGGTATGCCGGGTCAGCAGCCGACCATCCTCTTCAGTCTGTCCGTGTATTTTAATACCGCGGGGAAGACGTGTTCATTTGAGTTAATTATAAGTGTTCAGCGGCGCTTCCAAAGACTTCATTCTTTATTATCTTCACTGACAAACGACGTCCCTCTGTGCATAGCTGTTATGAATATAGTCTTATTGAGCTCATCATATAAACTATTCAGATAAATGAACACGTCAATGTTTTTTCCTTTTTGTCGACATTTTAAATAGTCGGACCAAAACTATTCAGACTCTTCATACTGCTCCTGTTTCTCACACTGATGGGTTTTTGACTGAATTCAAATTAAAGCCAACTCCAGAACCAACTCTCAGACGTTTCTCTGGCTGAGTCTGAGCTGTCATTTTCAATTTTCCAGCAATCCAGAAAGGACACATTTTTGGATTTTACAAATTGAAGGGAGGAAAAAAAAAAGAGCTGGATGGGAGCCATACGGTATACAAACTGGGTCATGCAAAGATCTAATATTTCAGTATTACAAGTAACATCCATATTTCCACCTGGAGCTGGAGGAGTTGTTGATGCCAAGCAGAGAACCCTGGAGCAAGTGTCAAAGCGGCGCACATTTGTTTTGTCTATTTGAATATTCACACTGTTGGAGAATATACTGACTTCCCCACGCATGCAACCTTTTTCGCAACCCGGGCACGTTGGCTTTTATTTTATTTGCGGCACCGCGGATCGAATGTAACCTAGAGATTCCCATATGATGCGGAAATAGACCGTGCACTTCTGTCAACTGTCTTTTCAAATGACTTTCCTTGACTTTTTGCAGTAAGTCTGAGCATTTAACAAAGGCTGTGTCTGTGTATTGATATTATTTTGACGCCATTTATTAAATCTTGTAGATGCAGAACAAAGCTGACAGCCTATCTTGCTTTAACACACATTCATGCGGGCACACAATTGGAGAAACACTTGGTGAGGGCACAGTGCGCCGTGGCAGAGTGTCTGCAGTGGAAGTCACAGGACCAGCAGATATCAGCTCATGGTTGTCTTTTCGGTTGGTTCTGAACGCAGCATGAGGGAGCTGCGGTTAGTAGCGATTGGATCAAACTAACTGATCAAAACCACATTTTAAAACCAATGCGACATTCTCATTATTATTTCATCATCGAAATGTATTTTTCATCCAATTAGACAGACTTTGATGTGTCCGGAAAAAAAAAAATGATGGTCATTGCAACTACAAGAGCCTCAGGTGAAGTCTTACTTATTTTCTCCAAACGAGGGATTTAGTCTTTAATGATCTTTAATGATGATAAAGAGAGGCTCCAAATGCTTTCATCTAACAGACTGGAACCTATGAATATTGGGCATTTCTTAAAGAGAAACTACGAAAAAACAAACAAAAAGTTGATTTGTTTTCCCTCAGCCAACTAATTGCCCAATGCTTTCCAAGTTATGTGCCTTGTGTTGCGGTGTATGCTAGAAGCTATTGTTTATATTAAAGTGGAGTTGTTGGAGAGCATTGCAACTTGTAATGCATTTTTAATGCATGTAAAATTAGAATGAAGGTACTTTTTTTTTTTGTTGCAGATTCAGAACCAACCAGCTCCTCTTCATAGCTGGGCTCGCTCAAAGCGGCTCTATTGTTTGAAGTATACTGCTGAGGTAAACTAAAAATCCTGTAGCCCCACAAACTCAGTTAAATACTTCTATGTCTCTCCCCAGAGGTCTTATCAGATTCTGTCAGCATGATAAAAACATATTCATTATATTTCAGGACTGTAGGCCGTTCTCCCTCCCTTAGCTGGCTTTACCTATCTTTGCCTCATGAACACAGACACAGTCTCCATCTTTGCTTTGTTTTATCCACTGTGCAATTGTCAAGATGATTTGTCTTTTATCAGGAGATAATAGGAAACAGATCCGTTAGAGTTGTTTTTCTTCTATACGTAC
This sequence comes from Clinocottus analis, assembly GCF_023055335.1. NCBI lineage: Eukaryota > Metazoa > Chordata > Actinopteri > Perciformes > Cottidae > Clinocottus > Clinocottus analis. The sequence goes on from NW_027175854.1 coordinate 5,857,383, forward strand.
TGTATGTATATGCTTCTTATGAATGTACTGTGGGTATTGATTGATGGGTTGATTGGGGTCATTTTGGTCTTCTTTGCTTGGGATGATTTGGTACTTTTTGATTGTTCTAGCTTGGAAACCTTTCACAGATGTTTGGTTTGCTTCTTGTGGAGGGAATCAGCAGTGATGATCCTACAAGATGATTGGTTGTTAAAGTGCTGCGTATCATGATATTTGTATGCGATGTAGTTTCATTATATTGCAGTTAATCTTGTGTGTGCCTTCTGGTATTTTGTTTGAGTTTATTATGCAGAATGCTTTTGTTACTGTCAGAGATTTACAAAACCATACTAAGGACATTTTAAAACATGGTTTACAATGTTTGACTTCGGTAAGTGGACTTGTACTTGTATAACACCTTTTTAGACCTATAACGACTCAGTCTATTTACACTACACGCCATGCACCCATTCACACCCGTTCTTCTGATTGAACCAATGCCAGGACTTTGAGTTCACCTTGAAAGGAGCTTCACAGAGTTAAATCTGTTGGTGTTACCTTTGCTGTTTGTTTCATTTTTATTCCCTGTGTTCTTACTTACACATACATGTTTTTATTTTTTCTTCAGCTGTGCACTTTTAGTGCTTTTTTTTACCCTCTACAGACATTGTGAATATGAAAAGTTATTGATCTGCAATCATGTTCTCCACTTGGTTTGTATCTCCTACTGCAGACTAGATTTCTCCTGGTATAAAGTTTCACACTGAGCATTGCAGCTGTGCAATGTGCTACCCAAACATCGTATTACCATATAGCATCACAGCTTTATCCACAGGAGGTGAGTTGAAAACACCCACATAAGCGCCGCTATCCTCCCGGCATCCCGCATGGAGGGAGAGATGCATCGGGAATGAAGGCATTGAAGAGTAACTGATAGGCCGGGGGAAAAAAATTGGCTCCTTCACATGGATGTGCATATACACACATGGAGAACCTGGCTGTGTCAATCCGGAGGTGTGATGATGTCACAGCACCCCATTTCATTCCCGGGGCCAGAAGTATTGCCAGAGTTTGAACTTTGACCCCATTTCCAGGCTACAGCAGTGTCAGATAGCAGAGCAAGCAAACTCCCTCTGGACCTCATTCTGTTCAATTTAACTTTCCATTCTTCAGCCTTGAAGTTTGACTTTGTTGCGCTATGAGCTCACTACTGCAGGTTTTAGCGTCTGGCTGTGGCGGAATCAGCTGATCCACATTGCAAGCTTTATTGCTATAGGTCCAAGACAGCTCCTCTCGACACACACACACACACACACCCTACCTCTTCTTCTTTTGTTCTGGTACTCCCTCTTTTGTCAGATAACACTTCAGTGGTGTCACAAAAACTGCCCGTCACCAAGTATTGTGTGTTTTTCGCAGCTGTGGGGGGGTTTCTAAGTAAAAAGCTAGTTTTTCTTTGACTTTTTTTTGGATAAAGAGAGGAGGGAGTTTTTTGCATGCTGGAGAATGAAACGGCTTCTGTGGGTTTTGAAGCCTTGTAGGGATGAAAAGTTAGTTTGACAGGTAAGGAGGTGTTTTGTGTTGTTGTCGGGCCACACTAGCGTGCAAAAGGTAACCCAGACAACATACACGCATACAAAATGTTGGGCTGCATTCAGGCAATATCTCTGAGTGCAGCCTGAGAGAGGGTTCAAGCAAAAGGGGAAAAAAAAGAAAACCCTCAAGATCATGCAGCTAAAAATGCAAATCTGCTTCAGCTTTTGCCAGTTCAATGCGTTCAGCAAATAGATGCTAATTCCAGGTGGATTACTTTGAGTCAAATACCGTGCAGCATCGTTGCTAGGTCTAATGTTTACCATGCAAGCTTTGGCTACGGATCAGCAAATTGTTGCTGCTACTGTGTAACAATCTCGAAATTTAAATCCTGCCTCAAGAGAACCTGCTTTTGCACCAAAGTCCCAAGTTTGACTTTGCAGACAGCAAGGCAATTAATTTCATTGGAGAGTGAGAAGTGAGGCTATCATTGTCACCATAATACGTACGACTAATTTCTTTGCGTTCGCCCATGACACCAGTATCCTTGCATTTTTACATATTTTGACATTTTGTGTTACTGGATTGCTCCGGGTGTCTCTGCAAATTCATCTTTAATCCAAAGTATTCAGACCACTAGAACATGGATTTCTACCTATTACAGGGGGAAGGTCTGAAGACGTTTTGATGTCATGTATCACTTGAGGCAAGAAGGAACAACAATGTTTGGTCGTTTAAGAACCCATCGGCAGATTTTTAAAAAAGTTTAGCTTTTAAAGCTACGCAGTTTTTGACGTTTTTTCAGTTCTTATTTGGAACAGAGTTTCCGTTCCTAACCTGAGTGAGTCGTGTGTTTCACAGTTTCCGCCACTGTATTGTCTGTTATGTACGTCTTCCTTTTCTTCTGGCTGCGACTCCAGAAAGTTGATGACAGTCAGCGGCGTTTTGAATAAGTGGGGTTTTAAAATAAACGATAAAAAACAGAGCAATTTGCACTACTTTGGCTGTTTGCGTGGTGTGAGTCATACGTCACTTTAACAAAGTGAAAATGCAATTTTACGGTAGGTCAACAAGGAATAATTCAACAATAACCGTAACGATGGCGGAAAACTCGGCTACGGAGACACAGTCTCCTAACAGCACACACTACATTAAGACTGGAGGCATAACCACTTTAAAGACTTGCTATCTTCTTGTTTATACAGAAAACACATGTTTTTTATGTTGTGATATTTACTAGAAGTGACGCACAGTAAACAGCAAGTAGGGAATGTTCAGGCCATCTCCCTCCAGCCTGCTGCCACGTTATTTAGATTTGTGCAGTGAAAAGCGGGGTTTATGGTAAAGATAACTCCTATAGATCACTCCTCCATTTCAACTTCCATTCCACTGTCGCGTGTCTTGGCTGCTGATAAAACAAACTGGACTTCCTGGCTCCTATTTTAACTTCCTCACAGTAACTAAAAACATGTCCCTGCCAACAGCCATTTCTATTTTGTATAAAGATTTTATGGACATTAAGGGGCAAGGAAATCCAGCATGGGAAGACTTGTGGATAGCGTGCGTGTGTCTCTGTGTTAAGGCCAGTTGCCACCAGTGCTCAGTGTGTGTTGTCACGTTCTGGCACCATAGCGAAACCCACGGGCCTATAAATTGCATACAAGATCCATAAATACACTCGTATATATACTGGTATATATTCCTGCAGCTTGTTTGAACTTGGGGGCCGACAGAAATACCGTCCCTTATAACTTCAAACGAATGCAACAGGAGCCAATAAACTTATAAATAAAACTAAATAGAAAATAACCACATATGTCACTTGGTTTATTTTGACTGTCGCACATGGAATTTTTTTTGCATCCTGCAATCGGCTCACAAACGCACCCTCTCGGACAAACGCTCCGAGTATGAGGTTTGTTCATGTGACAGTTGAGCAGCTCTGTCATGCATTCAAGCCCGCGTGTGTCTAATCTGCTCGTATTTGAATGCCTCCATACATGTGTGGGACTTTGCATACGTCTTATTCATTGCGGCGTACGGGATGAGTGCCACAGAGGGGACACTGGGCAGGCGTTATTTAATCCCTGTGTTTGTGGGCTTTGGCTGGGTGCCATGCCACATTACCTCCCACAGAGAGAGGACTTCAAAGAAGGTTCGGGGGCTCTCTTATCCCCGAGTGGAGCCACTGAATCTTCTGCCTGTTAAAATAAACTCCAGTTATGGGGGCACGTCCTAATTAGCTCCAAAAGCCATCAGTTTGTTTATCTTAAAAACTAGGCTGGCTTATTTTTTTTTGCTGCGTGCACTCTGTGTGACTCACCTCCAGAGCTCATATGAAATAGGCCATTTGGTTTGATAATTCTGTCCAATATTCTTTAGAAGTCCTCAACACTCTGACAGCGAAGACTGACACCTTTTTGCTGTTCTCCACCAAGTACAATTCATAAACCCACACACAGCAGCTCAGACATATAAACCAATGGGTGTATAGCTAATGGAGGATTGCAATGTACATTGTGCACTAATGGTTAACAATATTATTATTGATACTGCCCTATAGTGACAATAAGTATATTGGAATACTGAAATGAGCCTATGAGATGAGCCTCCTGTCAAAAATGTTCGTAGTATCACGGCGATACTCGCATGTAACTTTTTGGAGTGACGTAACTCACAGGATCAAGATCACAGGCAATTTCCACAATCATTAAAAAATGGCGAGAGGGTCCCCAGGTAATTCTAGTCCCACACAAATAGGCCTCATGTTCTTTTAAATAACCTTACAGGAATGTATAAAAAGGGCCATTTCCTACTGGGTCTGAAAAACTAACACAGATGTAATGATGTTAAGGAGCGATAGCATTCATGGAAATCTTTTTCTTTTTTTTTTTTTTTTTAAATACAATGCAGTTTTATTGTGTAATTAAATGTTTATTGTAAAAGTGGAAAAAGACCTCGGGTTTCGCAATAAAAACAAACTAAACTTAAATAACTTCCTCATGGAAACCTTGTGTTATGACTCCCTCCTGCAGTGGGATGGCGGTTTATAAAAGTGTTGTTTCAAGTACACATTTGGTAGGCATTTACACCTGGAATCAACACTTTTTTTTTAATGGAATACAAGGCGGTCCATGAGCTGGACTGGTAATGGTTATGGTACCACCATGAGCAGCCTGGCTGAGCTTTTTCTTTCTTTGTTGCTTCAGTGGATTCTGACCCATATTCTTTTCACAATCTTTTCTGATATTTGTCACAACTCGGACTGGCTCATGCTCACATCCTGCACACCTTTTGCAAACTTACCCTGAACAACTTGACGTTCCATTGACATCAGAAATATCAATGGAAGGTAGATATAAACTCCCACAGCAGGTTACAGGGGGGCGGCTGTGGTTCAGGTGGCGAGTCGAAAAGTCTTTGAGGAAGATGCTGAGCCTCAAATTGCTCTCAGTGAGGAGGCGAGGGTCTTTTCTGTCGGGCTCCGCCACCATCGTTGTGTGTGTGTGTGTGTGTGTGTGTGTGCGCAAGGTTAAAATAAAAGATTTGAAACGCCGTGTAAGCAGTCAATTTACCATTTACAGTTGGAACTGGTATTATAGTGACGTGCCACCCATGTGACTACACAGAGTTTAAAACTGGCCAAATGTTAAACAGGACTTGTACATTTCCAAGTGTACATGCAACGTTGTGTCACTTTAAACTTCTGTAACTGCTAGGTCACCCTGCCCTATGTGCAGGGCTCCCATCATTATACGAGTTACATTACATCGGTGTCTCTGTCAGTTACCTCCAGCACCGCCGCCTTTCCCTCCAGTACCAACTCTCCATCAATGCCGCCATCCTTCCCTCTTCACTGCTCCACATTTAACAGGGTTGAACAAATAGCAGCCTCCATTAACCAGGCATGTCTGGGTCACTTAGTGTCGAAGATCTAAGGGGGTGAGGTACCAATTTTAATCTCCCCCTCGTTCTCTTTAACTATCCATCTCGCTCTCATTTTCTCTCCCTCAGTCGGCAGACGGTGGTTGGGTCTCAACTCTCCGTCGAACCAGCTGTCTCTAAGCCAGGGATTAAATGATTCACTTACCAGCCGTATTTTTAATCCTCGCTGTCGCACTCTCCCTCTCAGATGCGCACACACACACACACACACACACACACACACACACTTTGTTGCTTCACGTAGGGTTCACCAAATTGAATTATATTTGAATTATATCCGAGAGTTAGATATGTGTAATTAAACGTCGGGATTCGGCTACGACTGGTGTTAAAAGCAAGCACATCCCGCAGAATGTATCCTTGCAACAAGTCAGCCATGTGTTCCATTATAAGCACATTAGATGGAAGTACTTGTCTAATGAGGTGATTGAGTGCTTCAGCAGGCGGGGGTGCGTGCCATCTGCTTGCAGAATAGTGGCTTTGAATTCAACCGATTAATATCATTACGTGTCACTCCTTGGCTGTGCGGCGCTGCGATCATTCAGATAATGGATTGATGGTTGAGGTCATGTCGTGATTGAACAACATGTACCCTTTCCAACATGCTTTTCTTTCTCTGGCTCGAGTATTAGGAGACCTGAATTAGTGGATCAGTAATTTGAAATAATTGTAAGTCGAGTCCCCAATGCAGTGTGACAATAATCAGCCTGTTGTCATGAGAAGGTGCACAAATAGCACCACATGTTAAGGTCTTTTCACGTCACTAGCCACAGTTTACTCACAAAAAATACAATGATTGGGTTTAAAATAAGTACGTAAAATGTAAACAACGTAAGCACAGAACACCCGTCGCAAACATCGCTAACGTAACTTCAAAATAATTTAACACCAACAGGAGTCTCAAACGCCGGGTTCCTGGTTGGAAGTTCTGTTTTTGTTTTAACCTCCCAAGACCTGCCGTCAGTAGTGCTTTCACACCACGTTACTTCCTCTAGCGCAGCATATTCACAAGTATGTGTTTTAAATTGCAGTTTGTACAGACTACATGGTGTAAATTGGCACACAGAAAGCGAGCATAGCGTTGTTTTTGCTTGCTAAATGACTTAAAAATTGTTGGGTCATTCATGTCGGGCTGAGATTATAGTAAAATATGGTTCACCGCGGTCTTCCAACCTAATATATTTTCTTGATGAAGTGACAGATAAACATCTAAATATGAGTGATTTTGATGCCAAATGTATTTTGGCTCTCCAGCTTATTCAAAAATGTTTTTCTGTTTGTTTTAAGCCTGAGCCATGTGCTTTTTACTCATTAAATACAGGCTTATGAATGTGCCAGGTCGCTCTTGATTTTCTGTGCCATCCCAAGGGCATTACATGACAAAACTCAGAGTTTGGTGAAGAGGCGTATCAGTCGGAAAAGAAGAAGAAAGAATGGCGGCCCCCTTTGCTGCTGGAGGAAATGAACATACAGATTCTCCGTGGCGTCTTTTTTTCCGACGCTACGTGAAGCAGCGGCCGCTCTGCTGAGCCACAGGACCGCTCCTGTGAAGTACCGATTGCACTGTGAGTAATGTCTGCTAAAGTTTGCTTATGGCACAAACCTACCGGCCTCGGCGTTGTGACAATGTGGCGATCTGAAAGGAGCCTTAACACTTGAGTTGACTCGTCATCCTTCCCTCTAAATCAGCAACACAGCTGTGAATGTGGTGGGCTCATTTCCAGCTCTCCGCCAATCTGTTATCACCCGTGTGTGGCCCCTCCACCGCCTGTGGAAGCCCTGGCGTGCGCCACGACCTGCACTTGCACCGTGGTCAAACTACAGCACGTACTGTTGTACATAAGGCAAAGGGGCTGAGCCGCAACCAACTGCTCTCAACTGAGAATCTGTACAAAGGTAGAGCCAAGAAATAAGCAAGAAAAGGCTCGACTGACCCTTTCCACCTACGAAAGCATCCGCTTCCCCTCTCTGGAAAATGGTACTGTTTTGTCACAGACAGCAATGTCCACCACATCAACGGCTCCTCAACCAATGTGTTCTCTCGCCTGGCTTGTTAGATCAACTGAAACACTGGTATGTAAAGATTATATTCCATTAATTACAACTTCACACCAGAATGGAGCACACAGAAGTTCTGTTTTTAAAGCAAAATTGGAGATTATATTCAGTCTCACGTTCCCATTCCAACAATGAATATGTAGTATGGCCCAGGGTACACGCAAATATAAAATTACCCAATTTGCCATTTTACTCACTGGAGGGCACGGACGATGCAGATACCCGCAGTAGTGTTGGTGATTATTTGCTCTCTAGTGTCCGCTTGTAAAGAGACATAAAAGCATATACGTATCTATAATACCTATAATTTATTAGGTAATGACTGCAATATATCCAATTCTGTGTGTGTGTGTGTGTCTGTGTGTTCTGCTCACACTGAGCTTGCTCTGTACATGGACCCCAGTGTAATGTTTGCTTGATGTGGCAAAGCACACTCCAAACCCGATCTATATTTTCTTTCAGCAAACACATTATCAGAGACTTTAATTCAGAAAGTGAAAGGTTGATAGTTTTTCAGTCTGCCTACATGGCAGACATTGCTATATATATATATATATATATATATATATATATATATATATATATATATATATATATATATATATATATATATATATATATATACACACACACACACACACACACACACACACAAGTTTGGTGTTCATGCCCATTTTACTGATGAGAACAGCAGCAGGTAGGTAAGCGGTGTCTGCCTTTACATAACACGGAAAAAACCCACACACAGATGATAACAACTGTAAATGCACAGACCGCCCCCACAGCTCAACTGGGGTGGCTGTGGCTCAGGGTTACAGTGGGTCGTCCTTTAATCAGAAGGTTCAATCTCAGGTTCCTCTAGGCCATGTCAACGTGTCCTTGACACCCCAGATTGCTCCCACAGCCTGCACCTGTGGTGTATGAATTGGGTTTGAATGATTATTTAGTCCTGATTGGCAGATGGCACCTTGCACGGTAGCCGCTGCCATCAGGGTGTGAATGGGTGAATGACATGTGAAGTGTTAAAAGCGCTTAAAATATCTGCAGGACTGGAAAGGCGCTTTTCAAGTACAAGTGCACTTTCCATTTACCAGTCAGGCAAAACGCCACACTTGATCCGAAATTCTAAGAACGTGCCAAACGATTTGCAATTAGCTTTAGTTAACGCCCCGGTAAGCCAAAGTAGTAGCAGCAGATGTCCATAGCATGTAGATGTCGACACATCTGGCCACTTGGTTTGTCAGAAAGGTACAAAAACTAGACCACTGTTCCTGCTACAGGATGCCTGGGAAATAATAAAAAGAAATCGGCCACAGCAATCACATCATCTGAAGATTGGATCCGGAAAGCAAGTGGCATTAAAGCTCCAGATGAGCACAAAGCATTAAAATATCCCCGCACTGTTAATGCTGCATCAGCTGGAAACTTCGCAACTGATGAATAAAGAATTGGTTTGATTTAAAATTTCATGTACAAGTCTCGCAGCCAAGACAGGAAAAGAGAAGGTCAACTCACTCGAGATGGATGAGGGATGGTGCGCATTTGGAGAGATTGCATTGATGGGTGTGAACTCCAGTTGCCTCCTGGATTGAATTCATAGCATTACACAACTGTAACATCCATAAGTAGTTAGGTAGTACGTAAGAGGACTGCAAGATGCACTCTCCACGATGATGCCTCGGAGCGTAATTTGGCATGCCCACTTGTTTTGCACTTTACGTGACGTTTTTTTTAAAATAAGTTCATTATTTTAAAATCGCACTGAAAGGAAATGAGTGTTTTTGATGAAATAACACTTGAAAGAAACGGTAAACTATGTTTTTCTTCAGTGTGAAATGACATTCAAAACATTTTAGGGTCTTGAGAATTAAAATCAAAAGGACACGTAGATCCTGTTGATGAACGTCGCTTGAGCACTGGCATGAATCATATTGGCCTTTAGCTGAATTTGATCTCACAAGTCAAAAATGGAAGAAGTCCAATCTGTATTACATTTCACAAGAGCTTCGATAAGTGTGATTATTATCATGCACATGAATATTTATGTGAAATGAAGATTTTAAATCAGGCCGGAGTTCCAATACTTTCCAGCATTGCCGTCTGACATTGCCCATAATTACTCCATTGTGTTTGTACCTTTCAGAGCTAAAAGTGCCTTGTCCTCAATTTGCTTCTATTTTACATCCAACTATTTCTTCTATTATTTGAAGTACTGGACTTTGTTTTTTTTCAGAATTTTTTGGGGAAAATATCTTCACTTCGGGAAGCAACTTCTTTAAATAACAATCTAAAATTTAGAAGATCTGCATGTACTTGACACAGTTATATAAAGTGCATTTACCAGAATGTTTTTGTAAAAGTTAATATTCTTCACCGGGTCTATACAAAACATTTCGGTCCCATGCAGGTGTTTTGGTCCTCAAAAGCAAAAGTAAGAACAATCAGTAGAAAGTTTGGTGAGGTGAAATGAACCACTCTATTGTCATCCGCCCCCAAGTCTGCTGTCAAAAAAACATTTCTTATTCTATTTAAATCTGTTACATCAGTCATACACATTTCTAAAATGGGCCTGAGAGACATTCGGAGATAGACTTGCTATTTTTGAGTAGATGAATGATGGAAAGGTGCAAAAAAGACAGATCATGTCTAGACGGGCATTAACACTTTGTGCTGCCACTTTAATTTAATGTAGAGTTTGTGTATCCACAGCAGCACTCTCATCACAATTACAGATGTCAGATTCTGACAATTCTCCTTCCATCTCAATAAGATTTACGTGTTGATGGGTGACACAGATTGACAGAGTGCAGCGCACAGAAATAACGTGACCCACTCTTTCAAAAATGTTTAAAATTCCAAAGCACTTCCAGCAGAATTCAGGTAATACTTAATTGTTGGTAGAATTCATGTGTCGGTGAGACGCGTACAGACGGCTCGTGGAGGTTTCAAGGTTTGCCCAAAACATTTTAGTGAATGTGACGGATGCAAAGTTACTTAGAGAGCACTTGAATCTGTGGCCCTGTCTGTGCAGCTATGAGTTAGACAAACAAGTCTAAAGGTCTACAGTCTTGGCAGCGGCTCTCTGAAGCTGCATATGAGTTACCCGCTTACATCAGCTTGCTGATTTGATCATAAACCAAAGCACAACATAATGTTTTCACCAGATTATGGCAGCTAGATGAAAGGTCGGGGAATCCAATCACAGATCATCCTCTGGGGACAATGGATGCGCACCAAAATCCACAGCAACTCATTCGATAGTTGTTGAGATTAAAAGCAAAAATGTCATTGGGCCACCAGATGAAAAGTCATGGGATTTAGATACATCACTGTGCGAGTGAAAAGTTTGACCCCTGATGGCGCTCGAGGAAAAAGTGATAAGATCACCAAAGTCATTATAATGAATCCTTTCGAAATCTTGAATATCTGTACCAAATTAAATGACAATTGATACTTGTAGCAATATTTCACTTTGAACTATTAAAGTCAACCTGAAGAAAAGTGCGGCGATCTCCAACATCAGACAGATTTATTCTGTGGGGACCGAGAATGCCTGAACACTGTTTCATTGTTATCCATCAAGTAGATAGGAGATTTCAGTCCAAAGTGGTGGGCTAACCGTTGTTGGACATCCCTGATGCCATATAGCGAGCACGTCTAAAAAAGGAAAACAAGTTGATAAGAGTGAACATAGGTTCTCTTTAGTTGTCTCACTCTTTTTATCTTTTCATCATCCCGTTGAAACCCTGGCCACTGGGTTGTGGAGCCTGTTGTTCGGTATCCTTCTGTAGCCGTTTCTCTAAAGCAGATACAACTGCACTCCCATTGGGTCACGACAAAGGCACAGAGCTCATCCATCTTGCTTACCGTCTGCCTTGAACTGATGTATATTCCCAAAGAAAATGGATGCAAGGTGGGGTAAAAATGTTATGTCCCTCCCTATCTCACTTCCTACTTAACCTCTTGCGTCTCTCCGTTGAAACTTTAGACGTGCCACAACGTCGAGGCAATCGGTAGAGCAACACGGCATAGCTGGAAAGATAGCAAATGAAGTGCAACGTGATTGAAATAAAGGGAGATGGTGAATGTTAGCAGCAGTGGCAGCATTTATTATTTGAATTTTTTACCCTTTGAGAAACTTTGCAATATGCAGATTAGACAGCCACAATATCATCACCTACATATTACACATCCAGCAGACACAGGGGGTCATGTTGTGGCCACATGATGAATATAAATTAAACCTTTACTGTATATCTCCTTGTGATTGACAGCCACAGCCATTACACACACATATTGGATCCAATGTTAATAAAGAAATATTGATTCATTTCAGCTTCACAGTTGGGACTTTGAAAATAAATAATCTCAGCAAAAAGAAAATCAATGGCAGCGTCACAATAATATTCATCCAGAAGTTCCAAGAAGTGAACAGTCAGTAGTACTGCGCTGCACTGTCCCTCCAACCATCCTCAGTTATTCTCTTTGTGTCTCTCTGTCCCCTCTAAAGCACACATACCATTAGATGAAAAGGAGGAATGATGCTCCTCTCTCCAATTTTCCTCCCAGCTGGTCCTTCTGACCCATTCTGACACCCTGCTTGGAAGCGTGAATGCAACACACACACTAACACACATGCACGCACGCACACAAACATTCTGTAGGAACATCTCGGATTAAGGGTGACCTGGGGGTCAACATATGTTTTCGGTGTGGTGCACAGCACACGCAGCACCACTGCTATCATACACTCTAACCAGCTGAACACGAGGCAGCAACAAGAACCGGGGGGGCTGTGGAGAATAGTGAGGTCGTTTAATTCAGCGGTCGCCGGTCCCCAATTTTTTTTTGGGCAATGGACCGGCCTTTACTGTAGTATACTCTGCCTTGTTTTTAATCCAGTACACTGAGTTGAAACTGACTTTTAAGTTTAATTTTTGGGGTAACGTAACATGTTACAGCTTAGGTTGCACATGTATCCGGTCATTTTCCAAAATAAAACATTTCCAACCTTTTTCTTTTCATTAATTCTTTCTTGCCCGGGACCCAGGGACCCACATGCGGGTACCTGGTTTGGGACCGCTGGTTTATTTAATAAAAAACATTGCTTGCACTTCTTCTGTACACTTGAACACGAGGGTCGGTGTGACTTGTTGACCTTTTTTGTTTTTCCAGACTGAGCAAGGTAGTGAAACAAGCTCCATTCTGAGAAGAGGAACGGGAGATTGATTGGGATTAAATCCTCTGCTTTACTATCATAGTATTGTGTTTGTAAAACTAAGCACACAAACAGATGCTGGACTCTGTTCATAAGTAGAATTAGGAGAATGTAGGATTAAATTATTTAGCGTGGCACCAAGCAATAGAGGCAAACAAATCGCCTACTCAAATAGACTCAAATAGTTGTGTTTTTTAATTATTTAATTTACTTAGTTGTGTCGGGCAGTCAAAATAGTCACACTAGCTATTGTTTTTACTGGCTCTCTTGCATGACATGCTTTTGGATCTTCAAGAACCCAAAGAAAATGGACATACATTTCAACCATATTATGCAAATTGTCTCAATTTTCTCACAAGAAAAAAGTGTCAGGCACTCCTGTGGCATGACAGCAATGCGTACACAAGACAAAAACAAATGCAGGTAATGATACAAAGTGGATTGTTGTTGGACATACATTAAGAGTTAAGAAATTGCAAATGGAAAATCTTTGCAACGGGGCGTCATGTCTGTAGATGATGGAGACATCCCCTCGCTCTCATGCTGCAGATTCAACCTTTTATTTTTTTTAAACAACCTCTGTGCTTTGAACTCATGTGCTATGTGGGGAAAGTGGGCTGATCGTTGCTCGCAAGAGAACTGCAGTCAGCTGCAAGCTGTTTAATCACACATGTGCTCTGGCTCTCTGGCTGGCTGCAGAGTCCAGTTCATCTATCTTTGACGAGAGAGAGTCTCTCTCGTCCCGTTAGCTAACAGGTGGAAACGCATCACAGCAAAACGAATGATATCGAGGCTCGGGCGTAATTCTCGTTTTTCTTTGGGTGTGATCAGACACGTTTTATAAGGCTCTGCAGCCCATCCCTGTTTTATTACCCCGCCCCTCCCCCCCCTTTGCTATTGCTTGTACCCCTTTACCGAGGAGGTGAAAGTCGTGTCTACAGGTGAGAGTTAATCCTTCATTTCTTCAGGAAATGGTGTTTGCTTTTAAAACTCTGCCGAGGGGTTCCAGTTCTGATGAGCTCCTCAGTCAAACACACAGGCTGTCATTGGCCGCCTGTTATATCATTCCAGTTCAATGCTTATAAGTATACGATTCCTCCGAATAAGCCAGCGATATGAAATGGAAAGCCGCTCAAACTGCTTCGGAGAGTGATAGCATCGCCGCCGCTATTGCACACACTCCCTGGGTGTTACGGTGAAATCTCCTCGGCTGAGCGCAGAGGTTTTGGGTTGATGGATGTGACACAGAAGGGGAGGGATTCTTTATAGACTTTTTGCAGCCTAAAGCTTTGATGCTTTTCAGAACAGTCTTTCAACCTTTTTTTTTATGCCGACTGTGTATTTGTTTGAATGTACATATATTTGTGTGTGCGATTTTGCTTATAATATAATACAATGTACACTATCTGGGCCTGCATTTATCTCACTGCTATAATACATTTTAGAGTCAAGTGAAATATAAAAACAAGAATGAAAAGTATTATTCATACTTCGAGTGATGCACAGAGAGGGTTTTGCTCATTGGGAGCGTTTGTGTAGACAGAGGCGACACTGGTGTGACACTTATTTACATATGAAGGAATATGTAAAGATGAGATTGTTTTAGATTACTATTGCAGCTGCTGCTTTCTTGTAAACCGTTAAATCTGAATGCCCTTTGGATATGTTATACATGCTACACCACCTTCCTGCATATATCAGGAATCTGTTAAGCGGTCTTGGATTATGTTTGCTTTCCTTGCATCTTTTTTGTCTGCACCTTTCCACATATTTTTCTTTTGCTGGTGTATCTCCTCATCCAGCAACCGACTTCCTCCAGTTTGGCCATTCCTTTCGTCGTTCCATCCCTATTGCATCCCTAACCACCCTGCCGTGGGTTTGATGCCGTTCAACAAGTCGGCGGTTGATGAGAGTACCGCTCGCAGAAACGCAGCAAACGGAGGCGGCAGAAGAAGGTTGATGTTCCAACATCATTTAAATTACTTAAAGAATGAGCTTTGCAAATGTTTCATGAGGAAGGATGGAAGACATCAAGGAAGTTATGAATGTAAAGTAGTTTGTTTACAAGAAGAACTTCACAGGACACCTTTAATTGCTTCCAACGACAGTCGAAATTCCACACAAATAACACAAAGTGCTCAAAATTCCAAATGCTTTGCCCACAGACGCACTGAATCAATGTATGGACTTTTAAAAGAAGCCAAAATGGGACAGAAGTAAGTTAAATCCCTCTTTTAATATGCTCCCGTCCGAGCGTACAGGCGATTAGTCGTCTGATCACTTGGAAGCTGCTCCTAAAGATCTCTCATTAGGCTGGAAGGAGCCAGTCGTTTGATACGTCTCCAAAAAACGCCTTCATTCCCCTCCGTCTGGTCGCGAGTCTCCTGTGAAGTGCTGCTACTTTGTATTACTACTTCCCTGCTTCATAACCTTTCAACAGACAGGGGAGTAAAGGTCTGCCTTCATCCCCGAGGCGTTGCAGAACAATGTAAACACTGAGCAGCGGCCACCGCTACTTCATCGGGCTCGGAGAGACAGTGAGGTCGCCGGGTTAAACGTCCCTCGATGACTCATTCCCCGTCAATAAGGCCGAGGTTGAAGGGACTCCGCAGCTGCTCATCGGAGACAAACAGAGGAGGGTTTTGTCAGAGCAGCGAGGAGGATGAAACTGATTTGAGCTTCATATAGAGACCGAAGGGATGGCAGGGTGAACTTTGACCTGTAGGGGGAAGAGAGTTCGTCCCCCCCCCCTGACAGGATGTGTTACATGATGTCGGAGTGACTTTAATAAGAAACAGGAGGATGAGGGAGTTGAGTAAAAAATAAAAAAAACTGCTGTTTTTAGGCAATTTTCATCTCAACTTCTTTGTCTTTCTGTCACGCTGTCCACGCTATTGTTTCTTTCTTCGATGGTGTCACTCTATTAGGACATCTGACCCGGCCTGTGGTAATATGACGCATTGCCCAACCGGACAGGGACAAAGGCCGTGTGTCCGTGGAGAGAAATGGAAGTCAAAAATTAGAATATCGGCAGAAAAAGAATGAAGGGAGCGAAGGAGAAATGAAACCAAACCAGAAATGTTTTTGTAGCCGTGTACCTGAAGTCCTCACTGTACAATGCGATTACAGCGACCAGGCCTCACACATTTCAAAGCAAACACATTTTATTTCACAGATAATGTGGCACGAAATGGAACAAACAGAACCTTGGATGATTTAATACCCGTTGACAATTTGTCTGAGCGCATAACAGGCTGAAAATGTGTACATGTGTATGTAAGAACTATTTAATTATAGCAGGACTAAACTGAGAATCGTGTATGGATTGATTTTCACCTCCCTTTTTTATATAGAAGTGTGAATGAAATGCAAACTGGATTAGTTGTTTACTGGAGCGGAGAGCTTTGGAGCTTTATCAAAGACTTCTGGATTGTGTTATATACACTCTGGATAAAAGACACTCCTCGCCTTGCATATTATGGGATGCTTAACCGCGTGACACTTGTACAGACGACTGCATTAGTTTAGTGGCGGTCTCCTCTAATGCAGTGGTTCCTAACCTTTTATGGCTTTCCACTTTTAAGCAAAACTACTCTCAGCCTCCTGTCGTTGGTTGCGTAATGTCAAAATAAAGGAGAAAATAATTATTTCTCACTGGAACTTGGAGATCCTCTTGTGATCCTTCACTTTTTGTATTATCTTGCACCCCAAAAAAGGTGCCAAGGCTCTTTGAGCCCTGAGTGTAATAGAACGTTTTTAATACTGCATATTTGTACAGTATGTGTCCGTGTTGTAAATCCACCTCGTGAAAAGTAGTGTATAATTAAAGTGTGCCGTTCTTAGTGAAGCAGTCTGAGTGTTGGGGAATATAATTATGTCACTTAAACTCAAACTTAAGAAGTATGCAGAGGTACGGGGAACATAATTATGTTACACTATCATTATCCGTTTGCTGTGTTTCTTTCTTACTTCTCTTTTACTTCTTCTCTCACTAATCAGTTTGTAGTATGCGTAAGAGTCTACCTCCGAGAAGTGGTTTGATTCGTAATATTAATAATTGTGATTTGTGTGAAGAGACAAAAAAGGAACAGATGCGGTGACACCGGGGAAAAATAAATTAGATTATTTTCAGGTTATTAAAACACTAATATTCCAATGTGATTAACAAAAAAGAATGGTTGTGCGCGTGTTTATGTATTCCACATTCACTCATCTTTGCAGAGGTTCCTCCGTGTGCTGCCTCATTTCAAAATGAGAACAACTTGGAGGAGATCAAAGTGTCTCATTAAGAGGCAGACACAAATCCCAACCACACTTTGAACGCACTCTGCACTCACTGTGCGTTTCCAACCGAATGGAAATCCCTCAGCAAATATATAAACACTGAGCACGATGCTGGTTGTGTTCTCAACACAGGCGTATTACTGTCGTCCTAATAGCGATCGCTCCGGTGGCAGTTGAGTCGTATCCAGTACGACATGGACGGTGTGTCCCTGCGTCTGCCGTCTTTACGTCCATGTCTACCTCGCCCGACACTCAGTCACAGTCCTCGTTCCCGTCTGCGATCTTCCTTTTGTCCGTCCGACTCCTGCGAGCGATGAAGAGGACCAGCTGACAAGATCCGCTTTATGTTTCCGTCTCTCAACGGCTGCCTTCACTCAATCCCCTTTTATCCAGCTGTGGCTGGAATAGAAAGGCAGACTGTCTTTGCGGTTCACGTTCTCAGCATTTTTGAGCCGTGCGGCCAGCGGGAAGACATTGACGGAGAAGATGACCCCAGTCGATGAGATAAATACACAATTAAATCATGATGAATATGTGCCAATTTTGGCGGCCAACTCCGATTAGAGAACAATGCTGATTTGTGCTCCTTATAAATCCACTTGATCTTTCTGAATGATGCTGTAGAATGTGTGTTTTTTTCCTTTTTTTTTATTTCTGTGTGGGTACCAAATCACTAATGTATTGGTTGATAATGAAAAATATATTTTAATAAATACAGTTAGTGCAAAAGCTGCCACTTTCTCATGCAAGAAAAATAAAGTTTTCTTGAAGCCTTTAAGGTAACACGGGGTGATAAGTTGGTATTCAAACGGTTACTTTGTGGGTGAAGTATTTCTTTTAAGATGGCTGGTCCCTCTCCGCTACCCGGGACTCTTTTCAGTACTCGTAAAGAAGCCAGTCTAAATTGGTGCTTGCACAATAGCTTACAAAGCTTTAACGCTATTCTCAATACCCATCATTTGGGCCAGGATTTTCATCATTAAGCTCTCAAGAACTAGACCCAAATTACTTTTTGTGTTGATCAAACTTTAGAACGGGCTTTAGAACCACTGTCTTGTGAATTGAAACGCTTTTCTCAATCATTTCTCCTCCGATTAATTCCACGTTGGTCCTTTTTCCTCTTTGTGGTAAGTCTACATTAGTGTAAAACCTTGAGTGTTTAGTTCCATTTTGGCTTGAAAATTGGCTGTTTAAAAAAAGTTGGTCTTTTTGGATTTCATATAAAACCGCTTACAATTAGGAAACATGTTTCCACATCGGAGATTAATAGTTACGTGCTCACAGAAACCTATAAAACCAATCTGGTGATATAAACTCCACCAACAACACTGCCCTTATCAATCCAAGTCTCTAAAAGTTGGTGAAAACACACAGCAGGAGGTGCACACATTATAACCCTGTGTGTGTGTGTGTGTGTGTGTGTGTGTGTGCGTTTGTTTTCTTCTTTCTTTATTCAATACTTTCTTTTTTGGTAGATGTTTTTCATGCAGCTCATGCATGACTCTCTCTCTCTCTCTTCGTGTGTGAAATCACACAGTCAGTGGTTTGGTTTGATGTTTACAAGGCTGTACAACAGAAGGCTCCCTTGAGGACGAGCAGATCTTAAGACTCGAGACGCCCTCATCATCAGAGGTCTCCTTCCATCTCCCCGACTGCCTTTTTATTTCACCACCTTCCCTTTTTTTCCATCCCCCCCCCCTCACCTTTTTCTCTCTGCTGTGTTTTGTGGGGTTAAGTTCTGACTTTTTGTTTTGCTTCCACACACACTGACTCACACACTCGTACATGCTGACACTCACACTCACTGAACAGTCACCTTTCTGAGCAGCAAGCAGTCTTGACAGTTAGACAGATGAGTTTAGGAATTTGACAGCGTAGGACGACGACCTCGCTGTGTGTGTACACACACACACACACACACACACAATTGATTCTTATAAACAACCTTGAATGTTGATGATTCTGGAAAAACTCCAGATTATGTCCAATGACAAAGTTTTTTTTTTTTAACATTCAGTGCCAGCCTCTTTTACGTCTTGACCTCCACTCTGGTACTTTCCCGCTTTTGTTAAATAAAGGTCGAACATGTAACGCTGGCATTGGGGCCAAACTTGTGCAAAAATGATGAATGTAAAGACAATTTTCAGGAGGTGCTGCACTGCAGATACTTGCCTTGAAATCTGGTACATTCATGGTGCCCAGAGGATGAATCCCGTATTGTTTTAGGTGGACTCTTGACCTTTCCATATTCAAGTTTATAAAGGTTTTTTTTTCTGAAATGTCTTAATGGATTGCCATTAAATTTAGAATGCACATTCATGACCTCCCTGAGGATGAATCATACCGATTATTGTTCTAACTTTTGACCAACAGCAGAGTTCTCTAGTTTACGACCAATAGGTTCTTTTCGCAGCCGCCCTTTAGACATGTCATTGCAGGGTAAGCACAGGCGTAATTAATAGCATCAGTCAGGACCCTGGTATTGTGCACACTAAATGAAACGTGACCGTAATGCATTTGATCGCCTGCGTTTGCCCTGCTCTGACACGTCCCATGATCTGCATCATGTGCACAGTGCTCATCGACACAACCTCTGATCTGGCGAGCATATCCAGCCTTAGTTCTACCCACGTGGCATCTGGAATCAAATTGGGACCCGCAATGACGCACATATTCTGTTATACAGAGAATGTTATATGAACGCAGTAAACACTGCTTAGTTTAGCAAAAACAAGAAGTGGTTAGAAGTGAGAGGGCTGTTTTTTTTATACATTTCTTGTACCAAGCGGTAATGTGTCAAAGACAATTATCCCTCTGTTTACCGCTGCTTTCTTTTCTGACACCAGCAACTCCTTTTTAAGTTGTTTTGCCAGATGTTTACTCGTTTGTCGTATCGGCTTTTTTCTGGTTCCGTTCCACTTGGACAAGACACCGGAGGAAACTTTTGTGCCGAGCACAGCAGAGCGGCTGAAACACGACAGATTACGACTGTACAGAGCAGCGATTTGATTGTTCAGGGGAAGGAGGGGAAAAAAAAGCTGGCGGAGCATGTTTTTTTATAAACATGCCTCTCATTTGAGGATACAAGAATATGGGTAATAACTTGAGTGTTACACATTATTTTGGGGCCATGGTTTTCTGTGTCGGCTCATCTTAATAATGCATGATTAAAGAAGACCGTCTCAGCCACAGGCGTCGGCACCCTCGCGCTGCAGTTAATCGCAGATTTTGAGAGAAATACTCAAACGGGGTGGTTTCAGTCATGTCGTCACACACACACACACACACACACACACACAGACACACACACACACACAGTCTGCATGATAGCAAGATGTTTCCCATCTCTTTTCGCTCTCCATTTCCTCTTTTCTAATTATTCTTTTGTAATCGAACGCGGCTGTCTGTGTCATATATTTTACAACCGAAAACATTGGTTCCAAGGATTCTGGGCATCCAACACGCCATCTTAAAATGAACACATGCAGCAGCTTGACGCGCTAATTGTTGCAATGCATGCTACATACTGTGTACTGTAAATGTCACTCTGTTGTCTTTAAGAAAAGAGCTTATACTATTTACACCCGGTCTAATTATACTATTATATTACCTGTTTTTTTTGTTTTTAAATGCTGCCACTCCACTCAAGCTGTAAGATTTATGATAATTACCTACTACTTTCTCTTGTCCCATTTGGTATATCCATAAATGTTGGAAAACATTTCCGGGCCTCTGTCTGATTTTGCCTTTCTTTTTGCAGCTTTAAAAGCGTCAAACACAACATTTTTGATTGACGCTATCTTCGTGGATTCAGCACCAACGTGTGGGCAAACATTGTGGAGTTGTAGTCAAAAAGGTCCCCCAAGGCATACAATACAAGCCTAGTGTGGTAGTGTTGTATATTCTATCATGTGTTCATTTGCATTTGTGTGACACACATAGTGGGTTCTCTGGATGTGCAGACCCGAGCTGCTGCATCCGTATTGTTCTTTTCTGGAAATCATGTATAAATATCGTACAATATATTGTTCAGCAGCAGCAGGGTTGTGAGGTGAAATGTATAGCAGCTGCAGGGGGAGCTTTCTGTAGCTGACCCTGTGCTGCTGCGTTTGCCCTAAAGACGGGAAGAGACTCACATGGACGTTTTTTTACAACAGGGATCAATATAGCCTGATATCTTAATTTTTTTCTTCTTCTTTACATCGTGCCAAAACATTCAGCATGCTGGCACTGAAAAGAGGGTTGTGTGGCTTGTGAACCTTTATTAAGTGCTTTGCTAGAACCCACAGCTCAGCAGAACCTGTCCCTCAATCCCATTTCCTTTGAACCAGACCCCACAAACACGTGTCGACTGAATCGAGCCGAGCTTTTGTTGCTGTTCAGACTCCAGAATCAGCCATTTATTTTTATCCACCCTGTTTACTACCACATTGTGTTCCATCGTTATTTTATTTTATGTTTTTTTTCTCCTTATGTTTCTAACATTTTAACTGCTGTGCTGGCTATGTGCTAATAAACTTATAGTGTGTCTCTCAGTATTCAGTATGTCGATCATCTGCCCTTGGACCCGGGTTTTAAGCAGCTCGATAGTTGCTTAAGGTTTTATTAAGAGAGGTCCGTGTCGGTGACATTTATCAGGACATCATAGTAAAAGATGGTTTTGTATATAAACACGGAGTAGTTATGTGGTGCACATTAAATATATTATAAGTCAATACTGAAACCTAACTCGGGAAACATCAAGTTTATTGCCTCAGTCGTTATTCAGACACACATTCTTAGCCCTCTGCTAAAATAAAGAGAGTATATTAGGCAACCAAAGGAAAGAGCCTAATCACCAATCAGCCAAGTTGTGAAAACCTTTGACGCAACTTAATATCTGTTCATATGATGATATGTTTTGCATTTTGCAAAAGCATTCCAACAGGACTCAATATACGTGGGAGTATTTTATGTGATGAATATGGCAAAAAGCACAGGTGCAAATAATGAAATGAAGGATCTCAGAGGGACCGCTAAATAGAACTGAGCCACATACACAACTCAAGTTGTTGTGGCGCTGCACCTGTTGACCTGCTCGTTAACTGGTTCATGCAGCAAAAGTGAGCTGCGGTCGATAAGATGCTTTCCGTCTGCCCGCCACGAACCGCTGTCATGCTGGACTGCAGAGCCTTGCAGCTCCCCACCCCCCCGCTGCTGCACGGAGACACGGAGCGCTGGGTGCTTGTTTATCCAAAGGCCATTAACATGGAAGGTGTCACATTTCCTAAATTGCACCGATTTCGCCGCTGCACTCCCGCGAGTCTCCAGCAACACAACCGTCATGTGTGGATTCGATCGGATGAGCGCTTCTCGAGATATGCGGAACACACACACACAGAAAGATTCATTGCACTATAGTTAGATGTGTACAAATGTTTCCGGTCAAACAAAAAACTCTCACATAACCTAAACGTGTGTATGCACATATATATCCGCACTATCCGCAGACAGTAAACACGAACAGGTGTCAGACCCTCTCAGAGGCGTTGGGATACTTGGAGTGCCTGAAATGCTTGCCGTGACTCTTGAACTCTGTCTACTGTTTCCCCTCCAGGACTGGCTGAGTAAGTTTGGCTACCTCCCGCCCCCTGACCCAGTGACTGGTCAGCTTCAGACCAAGGAGGCGCTGACGAAGGCCATCAAAGCCATGCAGAAGTACGGCGGGCTGAAGGAGACCGGAGTCTTGGGTATGTGGCCGTGTGTGATGGCGCTGAAACGGGAGGATTATGTCGGCACTTTGGATGGATGGAGGCACGGCGTGTGCATGTCACTTCCTGACTACCGTGTGAGGGAGTGACTTTAGAAGTGTACCTGGGGAAGAAAATATAAAGTGCACCCTTCAGTGGAATGCCATCCAAGCAACACACAGACAGAATATGGCTTTAGACACTGGCAGTTGGAGTCGATCATTCTGACAAAACAACCCATCGAACATTAGACGGCTAAAATGTATTTCAGCTCTTTTGTATTGGATTGCATAAGATGCCCACAGATGCCCACACCCCCTTTTTGAAACACTTTGTGAAGATAAATCTCACTTGATGTCACACACACGCATGCACACAGTGGAGTGACAGTACCGCATGCTTTGTGATTGATGATCATAGTGTATGTACAGCAGCGTATTGATTAGTATACCATCTTCTATTCTCTCTTATACATCATTTCTCGCATATACAGTATGTTGTCAGCCTCATACACCCGCACTGCAATTCTCTTCTACAAACAATGTATTTCTCTCCATCACACACACCACTGCTCCAGCTCACGTACACACCTGTAGAGGGGAGAAAGCCTCGTACTGTGGGAATGGGTTTTTAGGACGACGGAGGCTGTGCGTGAGCGAGTATAATTTATGGCCCCGACTGCAGCGTGAGAGCGGGAGCGTGAATATGCATGTGAGAGGAAATCCTACGTTGCACATATGATTTATGTCCTCAACAGGCTCTCTTGCACGTGTGTATGCATATGAGCACGTACAGTGTGAGTTACAGCTACTGAAACATTGATTTGCAAGCGGTCGTTGAGCCGTAGCGTTTGATGTCTTCCACTGTTTATGTCAAACGTAATCTGTAATCAGGCGTTTCCCAGCCATCGGGATGTAAGAAAGCCCTCTTTAGGGTGTTGTGTTAATACGCGGCGTAATTGATGTTCCTCCATTAGTCAGTATCCCAATTATCTGTCCTCTCCCTCTTTAGACCAAGCCACGATGGGTCTGATGAAGACCCCCAGATGTTCTCTGCCAGATGTTTCTGAGGCGGAGGGGTCAATGGGCCGCCGAAAACGCGGCTTGAACCCTCTGAACAAATGGAGTAAGAGGCATCTTTCCTGGAGGTAAGGGTACATTAAATGCTCGATCTACTCGATACTATAAGGTCAAGCGGCAATAAATCGATGTCAAGAATGATGTTGAATGCTTCACTGAGATGAGATCACAGAGTCAATTGAAATGTGCCCAATTCATCCTACTAAGCAGGAGGGAATAAAACACTAAATTAAGGATATAAGTCACTTTTTTTTGTTTGTTTTAAGTGCCATATTGCGCGAATACATACTACACTGTTTACGTGTTTGTTTCAGTACAGGTGTGTGTACAAGTCAGTATACTTCAATCTGTGTTGAATCCGAATCCCAGGTTATCCGAGCCTCACACAATCCAGTCCAGCTCACAGAAACATCCCATTTTCACTATTTTTCCTCGTCCATCTGTGCAGCCTTTGGGAGATTAGATTAGGCCACTCTTCCTCAAGGCGGAAATCTGTTGGTTTCTGGATAACTTTTGGCTCAGAGGAAGAGTATGAAATGCATGGAATGTTTTTTTTTTTTTTTTTGTGCACAGACAGTAATTGCATCTCCGGGTCTTTGCAGTTCTTCTTCAACTGTCATTGGTTTGGTTCCTAAAGATGAAATTAATTCGACAAACTATCCCGCCCCATGATATAATAATTTGGTCCAGATGGTTGAATGCAGCTTGAGCATCGGTGAGGGCAACACACAGCTTAGTGGCGTAACGACAGATGACGACACAGTGGAGCATTCGGTTGACCTTTGCTGATTCACACAGGCTGTCAGGGCTCATTCGACGAGGAGGTGATCTAAGCTGGTGCAGACTAGTCTGTGGGATGTGTGTCCCACCCATGAGGAAATAGACAACAATCTGCTCATTAACGCAGTCGATACAGACGCGCGTGGAAAATGTAATTCCCTTGGACATAACCAAAGCCAGAAAAAGAACCGTTGGTGTGGTCGGTGCTGACCAGGATCAGGAGGAGAGGACGCATTCAAATCCTTATATTGGTATGAGGAGTATATGAGTCTCACATGCTGACAGCGAATGAACCGGTGCCTCGTTCAGGTCCTCCTGCACACGTCTGTTAGCTTTGAGCTGCTGTGCTTCGAGCCGTCTGCCGTCGGGTCTGAGAGCCGCTGGAGACATCTTCATTTTTCTTAAATTAAAAAATTACAATTCTCATTTGTTATTGTATTTAAGCTAAAACTAAACATTGATTAGCATTTAAGTTGTACAATTTCATTCTCTTTAATCTGGTTTTGATTTCACGCTTTTATTACTAATATTAATGTTATTACAGCTTTTAATTCTCGTATTGCGTGTATGTAATCTTGTCGCTTTTAATGGCATTGTGCTCGAATGGTCAAAAGTTAAATTTGCTGAACTGCTTCTGTCTTTTCTGTTTTCACGGTACGCTCTTTATTTTTGTCTGGCCACTCATCTGTAAAGCACTTTGAACCGCACTATGAAATATGCTACACAAATCCAGTTTGATTGATTGATGCACAGACGGGTGCAACAACACGCGCAGTACAAACTCACCCGCACACACCCGTTGGACTTCCTTCATTCTCTCCCTCTCCCCGCTGGTGAGAGGTGCTCGTGACGGTTCAGTGCCTCTCGGTCAGGACTTGTGTCTGATAGCTGACGACCAGTCACGACGTTTGATCAAATCTCACTTTGCCCGTTCAGGGGGAGGGACCTCTCCCGTGTTTTGGACCACAGCCTTGCAGATGAGTCAAACACTGTGCTGTCAGTCATGAACCAACTTCTTCAATGGTGCGACCGGCCAAATAGTTTCGCTCATTGTTTTTGACCGAAGACGGAGCACCTGCTACGCGTCGGCATAGCGTATTATTGGCTCTTGTTAGCATGTAGCTCAAGGCACCGCTGTGCACGGTGTACACAGAGCTGCCTGCGTGGCCGTAGACTCCAGTTGAAAACATTGCATTGGTTTCCCGGCACCGAGCACAGCTCTCTCGGCTCGTTTTTGAATATTGACTGCTCAGCCGGCGTCGGACACATTTTAGCGTTGCGAGGTTTGTGATTTATACTGGAAAAAATATAGCTTCTAAATGGTATAATTACACATCGGGAGAACTAACAGCTGCAGAATGTACGCACACCTAAAAATATAATAACATCGTGTGATATACAAAACGCAGTAGGACTGTACCGTCATCCTGGTTATATTTTCACTCTCCTCCTCTCTGAATGCTAGTGTTGGGTCTTTTCTCACAAGCGTAAGTGGTTGAATTGCCTTAGTTTAGATGAGGGGCAGGGTGTTTACTGCTGACAGGTCAGCACGGCATCTCAGCTCAGTGGGGTGTTGCTTTGCCAGGCGCTGGCGTGTGTGTGTGTGTGTGTTTACCTGACTTATGGAACAGACCAGGAGGCTGTCAATGCCCCGGCTATGCTTTCCGAATATGTGATGCTCAGGTTTTGTTGATCATGAAAGTCAATTTCATTTGCAAGTGTACACGCGGCGCTGAGGACGCACGTGAGGGCAGATCAGAGGTGGCGGTAATCTGCTCAGTGGACACGTAGAAGTCAAACATGCAGTCACCGAGGAATGCCTTTTACTTCAGCCACTCCAGCCCGAGTGGAGGAGAGTAGGCACACGGGTCGAACAGGTCAAAGCAACCTGCAGAGGAATGATGACCCGAGGAGGCTAACGGATCGGAAATGGAACAGCGAAATAAAGCGAGATGCGCAGGGCGAAGCAGGACATCTGGGCACTGGAGGATTGAAGAAGCAGGTCGATATGCGGCGGAATAGAACGGTGGAAAAGCTGAGGGGCGCGCGGGAGTGAGGGGGTTGCAGGAGTGAGGGGGTTGCAGGAGTTGCACTGCAAAAGCAGGGCAGGAAATAAAGTAGAGCTCGGACTGAAGGGAAGACGGTGAGGCAGTAGTGTGAAGATGAGTTGTGTAATGTGGAGTTGAGCTCCATTCTGAGAGAAACAAATCATCAAAAGCGTGCATCCGTCTGCTTTTTGTCCCCGCTTCTCCTGCTCAAGCAACCGAATCCAAACTGCAAAGCGGGAAGAGTTCAGAGGCATGAGTCCCCTGTCACCCGGAGCAAGATAGTTATGGCTTATTGATAGCATTATGGCGGCCTGGTCCCCGTGGCGTTGCCTTGTTGAAATAATCCCCTACATCCACCCACCGGAGGCTTTGAGTGAGCGATACAGACACTTCTTTGGGGTCGGGGGATGATGGCACTGGGGCTCTCGTGCGGTCTCACCCGAGCTGGAAGAACCGAGTGGCAGCAATCCAGCGTCACGCTGCAACCGATGCTGTTGTGCATCGTCAACATCTGCTTCAGGGGGAAGCCGGCGCGCTCACCGCTGTGTAGACCTGCTGTTTTTACGACTGGAATATTTTATTGTCTTACTCTTCCCTGCCAAAACTACGACGAGCTCGGCCCCACTCATCTTTTGTGAAATAAGGCGGCCGGTCTGTTCAGTCCTGCAGGGAAGCCACCTTTCTGCTTTCAGCTCTCACATGTGTGTGCAGAGAAGCCGCGCTTTGCTGGGAACGGAGATGTACAGTACAGACCGCGTGTCTTTTTAGTATATTTTACGCCTGGAGCTCCTTCCGAGAAACAGATGGTAAATAGAAAAGTGCTTTTTATTATAGACACTTGTGGATTGTCAGTTAATTTGCGGTTCAGTCACATTTTCAGAGGTTGCCTTATGGTGTGGTTTATCAATAAAGCAACACAGTGAAGCCTTGATTTTCTATACAGATCCGCAGCATCTGGGGTGTTTGATGTAATTTCAACAGAGCACTTTTTTAATCCAGGTTTTTTTGGTTGAATGTGGAACATGTTGTTCCTTGTTTTCCTCTTGTTTTCCTTTTTTATTAGAGCGATATTACCTGTAATATTCTGGTGCTTGGAAAATCACACTCAACATCCACTGTGCACTTTTAGGCACCTACACCTCTCTGCCTTCTATTGTATCCTGTACCTTTCTTCAGCTCCAAGGTTCCTTATTGTTGATACATTGCAGAGAGCATTTATATTATCTGCAGCAGATGAAATTCCAAGCCACTGAATTTTTCTTGAATACGCCATTAAAAAATGAGTACGGAGGGAAAACACCTACCTACACGATAGAAAAGATATTCACTTCGGACTGGAGGTGTTAGTGAACACTTTCATTCAACTTAAAGCGACATTCAAAACATTGAGGACGCTCACCATTAAGGGCTGAGAGGTGGTGAGTTTAAGGATGTGTGGTTTATAACAAGAACAAATGCAAAGGTTCCAACACATGAGAGTTCAAGTAAGCAGATGTACATGTACATTACTTAAATGGTTTATTACAGGAAGTGAAATGAATGTGCGTACTGGTTACTGTAGTGTCCATAAGCTTCATCAGTCTAATCAATAAATATACAATGCAAACAGATACCTTGACTTGACTTATTTGATGTGGGCATCACAATGGCATTAGAATTCCTGGCACACATTTATGCACACAAAAAAAACCCGATGCACTGTTGAGTGTACGTAGTGAATGCTAATTTCCAACACCTGTCCAGAGGAGGCTTTTTAAAAAATATATAATAAATTGTGATGAAACGGAATAAAAAAGAGAATACATCCAAAGATACATGCATAGATGCATACACAAAGTAAACGTATGAGTGTGAACAATGTGTTTTTTTCTATTGAGCATCATTTAAGACCTTTATTTAAAACCTTAAAATTGTGTTGTACTTTCGGTTCTGTTGGGAGGCGGGTCCATTGCTCTGCTCCACGACTGACCGCATGATGTTCCGCGCGTTGCAACCCAGCAGTTCCCGTTCACTGAGGCCCGCGTGTTAAATGGAGTTGCTGTCGACATTGTCCAAATTGGCTGAACTAGCATCGGCGCTAGCGAGCCGTCTGATGAATCTCTCGGCGTTTGTAAACCGGCCTTCATAAAATCAGACAGTGTGTCGCAAGATTCGCACCATTTGGCTGCAGTATAGTGGACTGAATAGCACAGTTACACAATGTGCCACAAGAGGGCGCTTGGATTGCAGCCGACAGGCTTTGTAACAGACGCTGAGCAATTCTAGATTTTCTCCAGGTGAATGGAAGCAGTATCCAAATATTATCTCAACACTCTAATGTGCTTTTGTTTAATCCAAACTAATTTCCCTCCTCATTACATATTTATAACTTTGTTTGGCGAAGAACCTTGCAAGGATTGCGTCATAGACATTCATCTGTCAGGTACGATGTGAAACTTCTTTTATTTATTTTTTTAATTGCATGATGTCTAGAACGTTTAGTAGGTTAACCTCATGCAATTATACTTGCTCATATTCATGGCCTCACATTTGTTATCTTCCCTGTTGGGGAATTCATCTCACTTTCATTCCAGTGCAATATAAACGCCGCCTAATGGAAGGTTTTATTGTTTATTATGATATATGCATGCGAGGCTCATTCCTCCTGCCCCTACATGAACTTCAGCAAGAAAATCAGCAGCATGATTTATTTGGTTTTGGAAAGGAAATATGGGTAGGTAGAGTTATGCCAGACAATAACGCAGTACATGTGAAATGCATTGCAAGACATTGCCCTACTGTTATTGATTATAAGTTAGACACATTTGTCTATTTGTTAAAATCCATTTAAGAGCCATTCTTTTCTTACAACTCGATAAATTGAAGATTAGCTTTTTAGACTAAGGGAATTAAGAGACTTCTTCACTAAATCCAATTCCTGAGAATAAAGCCGACCCTGCTTTAAACAAAGTCGAGCAGTTTATCTCAAGTTAAAATGCATGTTGTTATCCAGATTCTGATTAGCGCTGTTAGCATGCCGTTTACACGTTTTTTCTTCTTTTTTTTTAAACCGTCGACTTTTTATGTGCGTGGATGTGAAACTAAACCCGGAGCCAGTAGCTAACTGTTCCATGGGTCCACACCAGTGGTGTACGACACCAACGGCAGACAGAAACCAGTCGGCAAGATTACAAATATGAAGAGTTATGTTGTTTTGATGACCAAGGACATCATTAATACTCAGGTTTGAATTCAATGACAGATTATTTTGTTGATGCATGAATGAGGATAGCGTCATCTTAAATAGTGTGACATTGACCTGCACAGTTCATCTTTTTGCTTGCTTACTCCCCCTTCAGCCTCCTCCTCCTCCTCCTCCTCCTCTCTCTGTTCATCAGCTGACACCAAGGCCACAGATGCACTGTCGGCCCAGGACTGCCTGCTCAGTGGTGTCAGGGTGTGCTTTGATGTAAGCAGTTCTTTATGGAGGTATTATATTTGATTGATGTGGAAACGTCTGACGGTACACTCTGTTCTCAGATATTTATTTGCGAGTCAATGATGCACTCTCCGACGACGACGTGCCGCTGCTAAACAGCCCTGAGCCGGTGATGACTCCGGCTTTATGCCGCAGCCCAAAAGTCTCACATCTGCACTTTTTGTCTCCAAACTCGGCTGGCTCGCGCGCTTATCACTTTCGAACCGCCCATCAGTCACGGCCATGAAAGCTGAAGAAAATAAACATTCCCGCCATGATCACGCAGCCTTCAGCTTTGATCAGTTTATTCAGTTTATTCAAAACCGTGCAATAATGTGACCTGTGACTGCAGAAGTCAGGTTTGACTTTTTTCCCCAGTTGTTGAATATGACTTCCACTCAAGACAACCAGTTTGACTTACTGGGAAGTATAGCTATTCAGTTTGGGAGTTGGTTGAGAGGATTGATACCGCTTGCATCTGTCTGCAAACTGACTTTGAAGTCACCGTTCAATTAGCTTAGCTTTCTTAGCTTAGCAGTGACTCTCTGGTGTGATGTCATCACTGCCATGATTGACAGCATGCTTTGGATAAATGTTGCCGTGAGACTTTTAAGACATTTCGACTCGAGTCATCCAGTATATGACCGCATCACATGTTACAGAAAGGATGATTTGATAGTATCTGCCCAGTTCACCTGTCGTTCTATGTATACATATATTTATTCTATATTAACCAAACACAGAGGAGCCGCCACGGGGCTATGACACCTAGGTCATTTATTCATTCTTATAAGCACCTACAGCTTCCTTGTGTGCACACAAGCAGTTCATAGAGCACTGGTTCTCAAATGGATAGTTGGCACAGCGCTGTGTATTTCAACAAAAGATGCTTTGCACTGGTCAGGGGGTCCTCGGCTGTAAAAAAAAAAAAAAAAAAAAAAAAAAAAAATCATTTCACAGGAAAGAGGTTGAGAACCACTTCTCTAGAGCTCCAGCGTTCATCTGAAATGCAGGGCAGGAATGTTGTGACCTTGGTGGACCTTTATCCTTGATTACATACACGTGTAGCGGATGCACATACATATTTACGTCGTGACGACACCCTCCCCCCCTCCTCCCCCCTTTTCCCCTCGTGCACTCTGCCTTTTTCCTCGCTCTGCCTCATCAACATTCTCCCGAACACAAACGCAGAGCCGTGCACAGCCGGCCGCCCTCGTCCGTCTGAATTAGGACTAATAAGCAGGTGGATTGTCTGTGGAGGGTGAGTCATTTGCGGTGACCTTGGCTGACTGTGATTTACAAGTGAGGGTCAAACACTCAGGCAGCAGGAGTAAGTGGTCTGTGTGAGCACATTTTTTTTATTTTTTTTTATTCATCTCTTTGTGAGCAAATCAACAGAAGAACAAAATAAATCATTCTCGCTGCACGTCACAAGTCGGCGCGCAGACGAGTCGATCTGATTAGAAGTCGCGGTAACCGGCCGCATGCGTTTTCACCCTAATGAGGTAAAAGCCACTTTTCAAACGACTCCCACCTCATTGCTCCGAGCTACCGTTGCTCACACCGCCCGTGTGTTCTGTGACAACATGTTGACATAGACATAGTTGCTAATTAATGCATTAATTAGCTGCACTAATGGACTCATTCGCATCGCCGGGCGTGTTTAAAGACGTCGCGGTGACGGCAGAACAACAGACGGCCGCGGCGAGAGGAGCGGCAGAAAACATCAGCTAATGCGCCCTGAAATACCACGATGTCCTTGAAATGGTTTGACTGGAAAGAAGAGAGCCGAGCGGAGGGTTCCCTGTTTGTAATTAGGGGCTGATTATGCTAATCTCCATGACATTTTTATAATATACTGAATCGTGAAAGAACATTCCGAGCGGCTTTCTTCAATGCGTTCTTGTTTATCGCAGTAGTCATGACTATTCAGATATATTATTGAGACTCCGGCGTTGATACTGTCGACTGTGACTAAACGGTGTCTGTGAACTTACTTCTGCCATCACCATAAAGACCGCACTGGCATATCATCATATCGTCACCTTTCAACAACCGGTTGCCTGTTTATTCAGCCAGTAGACACGGAGACAAATGGTGTCCACCTGGCAAATGTAATTCCAAGTCCTACTCTGTTTCCCAGAAGCTCCGGCGGGAAATATATGTCTGCTCAACGACTAAATGCTCCGCTATGTTCACCGGCTGCTCGTTAACTTTGTCTGCCTGTGATTTGGTGCCGGCCACGTCGAAGCTCTGCGGAGCTTCTTCTGCGCAACACTTTTTCCGATTTTTGAAATCATTTCCCCACTACGCGCCCTCGCTATTATTATGATTATTATTATTATTATTATTGATGTTGTTGTGGGTTTGATTAGTTGTTTTTTTTTCTTTCTTAGGCTTCTGTCTCTTCGCCAAATATGCATACACCCATACACTACAGAAGAAGTTTGCATATTTGTGATAGCAAATATTTGTATTTGTTTCGAGTGACTTTTTCTTCGCTATATTTCTGCCTCTGTATTGACTGTCACTACTCCTGTTGTGTGTACTGCCCTTTACACTGATTACAAAAAGAAGAAAAAAAAAAAAGAACGAGTTGTAGGCTGGAAAAATAAATCATTTCTTGGAAATATAATATAATGGGGACATAAAGCGGCTATAATCAATATTCATATCTGCTCTGTCTCCAAATCCCATATGAACTGCAAATGTTTTGGTGAGTTCGGACAAAAGGTTTAGGAGACAAACCAAGTATTCTCTTGAAATTGAAGAAAGTACATATTTAGTTTTAGGACTTTTCACGCAGAAAAGGGATGAGTACAAGGAAGCTTTAAAAAATATATATATATATATATATATATATATATATATATATATATATATATATATATATATATATATATATATATATATATATATATATTCTTTAAAAAGAAAATCAATCACGGAGAAGGGTGAGGCTGTATATCTGTATATGAGAACAAGATACATTGCCGAACATCGAAGCGTTGATCAAAAGTAAGCACTATTTAATATGAATATAAATACAGCTTTGAATGAGAGCGGAGCTGAAACGAAGATAAAACAAGACAGAAGTTGGTTGCGATACAAATATTAAAGAGATCTCGCTGGCTGCTGTTTGACTTGGAAAGTAGTTTCGAGTCCCGAGTTATCAGTAAAATACACTTTTGCTATGAAAACCATATAAAGGTCCTCTGAGAGAGGCTTAATGATGGGTTGACAAAGTGTCCTTTTATTCATTAACCTCGTTGGAAGAGCAGGAAGTCACATCAAGCGGTGTTTGTTTTTGCCACACATTTCAAGGGACGTTCACTGCTGACCTGAAACTTGCAGCAGGTGTTTCCTCAGAAGAAAGCCGGCTTGTCCACTGACTAAATAGAGCATGTTGACAAAAGTGGTTCAGTCCGGTTGCCAGCTGTTAACTGTCAACGCTTCACTTTTCTTCTCTGGTTGATGCCTCATCAGAATAACGATGACAATCTGGAATGATCTGCAGCAGCAGAAATTTAACACCAACACGTTTTTTTTTTATTTTTTTTAAGCTCAGCTAAAAAAATGTTCCACATGTGTTTTCCTTGAAAAAGATTGGACACTTTCGATAAGAAAAGGTTATGTTAGGTGTACTTCTGTAAATGTTTGGTAGCTACGGATGATATTTTTGTGAATTTTGCTCAAGTGTAAAACAGTGTCCCTTCAAAAAGTTGAATTTGCTGAAAACTGCTTTTTCTGGGGAAGTGAACACAACACACCTGAGAGTGAAACTCTAGCACCTGATACTCCCTACGTCTTTCTTTCTTCTCTGATGTAACATGATCACTCTCCCCTCCCCTCTCTTCTCTCAGAGTGAGGACCTTCCCCAAGGATTCGGCCTCCCTGGGCAGGGACACAGTCCGGGCCCTGATGTACTACGCCCTGAAGGTCTGGAGTGACATCGCGCCGCTGAACTTCCATGAAGTGGCCGGCAGCGATGCAGACATTCAGATTGACTTCACGAAGGCCGACCACAACGATGGATATCCCTTTGACGGGCCAGGGGGGACGGTGGCGCACGCGTTTTTCCCCGGAGAGAGGTTCACAGCGGGGGATACACACTTTGATGATGACGAGGCCTGGACCTTCAGATCTCCAGGTGAGGAACGCTGCGATCTGCTATTTTTAAGCGGTGTCTATATGTTGTGTAACATCCATTCGATGCCAGCAGCACAGGAGACTAAATACTCTGTTTATATCTGAAAGAGTTATTTTTATATTACTTAATGCCTGAACATGATAGTTCATGTACATCTTGTTTTTCTCTTTGTAAATCTTATTTATTTATTGTCCTGCTGGTTGGATAATAGCCGGCGCTCTGCACAGCGTTCACAACAGAGACCACTGATTAATCTGAATGTCGTCTTTTAACTTAAGTGTCAAGTGCTTATCCGCTTAGATACGCACGTGTCGTATTAATTGGTAAAACACACTGCGACTGACTGAAGGGTAGAAGATGGATCGACAATGGGGAAGATTAGAAATGGAGTTATATTCCAGAAAACCCAAACCAAAGTGGTTCTTCGAGACTCCGAAAGTTCTCTGAAATGAGATTGGAACATTCGGTGTCAAAGAAACTGAAAAGAAAAATGAAAAAGAAGCCGAAAACTGTTTTGAACTTCCTTGCTCACCAAGACTTCTCTATCCAGAACTAGAGCGCTGACTGCATTTTGCAGCCAAGCTGTGCTTCTACCCTTTGTTCATGCTCCAGATTCTATAATTAATATTTAATTGGTTTGAACTATGAATATAACATACAATGGTTCAGACGCAGGACTCGCAGAAGTGACTAAAGCAGTGGTGTTTGGTATCACAAGCTTATTAGGAGGCATAAAAGGTGGCTTTTAATTTTCCTCAACTGCCATAACCAATCTACTCTAACAACCTTCTGGTAGTCACGCATTCTTGTTTTTAGCAATCCCAAAAAATATCGGAAGTTTATTAAAACATTTTTTTTTTCCATCCCACTTGATTGTCAAATTATGCCACAGGGTTTCCACAAGAATAGAGTGATTTGAATTTCCCAACAGATGATTGGGAGGAAAATGAGTGATTATTATATTGTTACCTGACGACAAACTGTTTCCTTTGATTTATGGGCAATAAAAAGCTAAAAGGCACTAATGACAATCAATAAAAAAGCAATTTAGACACAATGTCACACGCGATTTATGGGGTGGAGGACCCCGTGCGAAGCTGCGTTAGCTTCCTTCTGGCTGCGGCTTCATAATTTACGTACATTATTTGTACATTATTAATCTAACTCTTTGCATATCAAGGTATCTCACAAAGTGTCAAACTGTTTCTTTATAAAGGACTGGATTCTTCCACCACTGCTGAAGTTATCACTTATGAATAGCCCATGCACCTCAGGAGCTTCTCAGTTCATCAGAAAAAAATCTGCTTATGTGTGTAATACCATGAGAATCCCTTGATTTTTAGACCAATAACACACGGTTCTTCATGGCACATTCTCCTCGTGGTGATGACGAAAACCTCAGGCTGAAAAAAAAAAAAAAAGAGCTCCTCGAGGGGAGAATGAGCTCCCTGTGTTGTCCTGCCCCCCCCCAGAGATGGAGCTTAAAGCTTGTAGCTGTGGTGTAGATGCCACTGACGCATCCAGCTGGTGAGGCTATGATGCAACCAGGACTTGTGTTCCTTTCTGTTCATTTGCTTTTGCCCTGCAAAGCTGTGAGCCATATGTTTCAGCGGCTCAATCTGCTCCAATTAGACCTCACAGCAGCCGCGGCGGCCGCGGCAGAAAGGGATGACATGATGCTGAGTAATCTGCATGGATTGCGGGGGTGGTGAATGGGAGCGCAGGAAGGGGTCAGAGGTGCGTCTTCATGAGCCCCAATGGTTTCTCAATTCCACCTCAAATTGCCCAAGATGACGACCAACTCGGAAACGCAACCGAGAAATGAAACAAAGAATGTCCTCTGGTCGGAGAATTGTGTTCTCAATCATAACCTTGTTGGATGGAATTGTCGGATGGACGATGGCCTTCACTGGGAGCGAGAACGTACCTTGTTCGATCTCTCTGCTTTTCAAGGTTACCTTAATCACTTGAAAGGCAAAATGTGAATCAAATAAAACACGACACTTTTTTTCCATTTGTAAAACCAGGCATCTGCCTCCTCCTCACCTGCTCCTGCACTCTGTAAAGGCACTTAAGCCTCCGGTTTCTCATTGCCAATATATGCCAATAAAAACACGCTGCCACTGTGTACTGCTGCCTTTGACTTTGTAAGATTCTTTGAGAACAAAATTAGGGTTTATGCAGGGTTAGATATTGATAGTACAATAGAGACATTTTGTGTATGCTATAAAAGCAAGATATTGATGCCCTACTTGAAAGTATTACGACTTCTCCCTTGTGATCTTGTCATCGTCTTTGAGTCTGTCTATTCAAGCACCTTTAGGAGTTAGGGACTTACCTCACGATCCTTCCTAAGTATACCATTTAAAATAGTATTTATTTCTAATATACTATAAAAGTATATAACATTTTTCAGCATTAAGTTAACTTTTACTCACAAAGTGCTGAATGGTTCTGACTGAGTTGTAGTTCTTCACCCCTTTCTATCACAGTATACTTCTATGTTGTCCTTTCCTGTTTATTAAAGCTGCATTAACTGATTTATGTCCACTTGGGGGCAGTGCACAGCTAAGGACTTAGGAAACTGTTGCTTCAAACACAGAGCTACATTAGCATACCTTCAAAGTCATTTTTTTCACCACCTAATGAATTGTAGTCCAACATCCACGCTCCCTTTTGGCTAACTTTGCCCGAGCGCTACTTGCTGCTGGGCAGGTAGTGTACATAAGGAGCAGGAATGCCAGAAATATGATTGAGGTCATTTGGAAACTGGGCCGCCATTACATGGTTTTATTGTAGCTGTTATGGAGCGAGGGTCTAGACATTTACCCATGAACAAGTATTTGCCAGTGGCAGTCAGGAAGTCCAAAATCACACCTGCAGTTACCTCTTATTGCCCTGAATGCTGCCAAAAAGACAAAATGGAGCTCTTAGAGATTGTAACTTCAAGGAACCATAACCTCCTAACTGTACTTTTTAATAATCTCGGATGTATATGGGTTATAGCATCCTCTAAGGGTAAAACATTTAGGAACTAATTATGTGGTCCAACTGTAGCTGCAAATATTACCTAAATTGATTTTTAGGGGGCATGGGAAATAATTTCAGTCTCTCAAAAACAATTGACCGCGAGAGCAGTTCTTCTGCTTGAACAATTATTCCATTTAAATTGAGAAGCGCTCAATGTTTATCCTCGGCCATTTGCACTATGTTAAACTCTTAGAATCAATGTTTGTCTTAATTGTTTAATTAATTCTGAAATGTTCACTGTTTAAG
This sequence comes from Clinocottus analis, assembly GCF_023055335.1. NCBI lineage: Eukaryota > Metazoa > Chordata > Actinopteri > Perciformes > Cottidae > Clinocottus > Clinocottus analis. Next base: position 5,894,919 of record NW_027175854.1, read on the forward strand.
CTGCTATCTCTCATATTGAGTCAAAAGAGGGCACACGATTTGACTTTGCCCTGACTGTTTTTGCATTTAACTTCACTTTATTAGGCTTTGCCTCGTCTTGCAAATAATGCAATGCAACATATTTCCAGAGCTATGACTTTAACGTGGGTAAAGCAAACGTCGAAAAAATTGAACGATTGAGTGGCACGAGGTGATGAACGGCCACAGTGCTACAAGGATTACCATCAAATGAAGAGGATAGCCCTCGGCTAGTTGTGCGCGCACTTCGTTCCCTCTACCGTATGCTACACCGGCCTTATTAAACTTTTAGTTGAATGCTGCAGGCTACGTTTGTAGCATCCTGGATTCGTCACGCTACAAGCGAGGTAGAGGTACCTCTGAATGTATTGTAGCTACTGTGCATTAAAATAATAAAACATTTTAATACGCTATCTTAAGATACCCTGAAAACCGTTCTGTTGGTTAAATAATTCTGTTTCTGACCGTGTACTCTGAACCTCTCTTTCTCTCTCTCTCTCTCTCTGTGTGTCTGCCGTGGATATCTAACTCAATGAGTCTCGTTCATCCACCCAAATCTCTCTGCTCTGACTTTGTCCGCAGGCATTAGGGTTTTTTATCTGTCAACCTCAGATGGACTGTAAATACGATGACATGGTACCTACTTTGTTCTGAATCCCTCTTCTCTCCCCCTCGATCCGTCCTTTCATCTACCTCCTCTCTCTGTGCCGGGTGCTCCTGGAGATTAGAGTTGGCATTTGGCTTTGGAGTATCCCAGGTGTTGTAAGCACAAGTGCATGTCTCCAATTGTCCTTTTTGTCTTTTGACACAGCACGGCACTCAGATGTTCCCAAGTCGAAGCCAACCTCAGGTGAACTGAATGCAGAGACTTCTGCCTGGCCACCAAGGAGCTCTAAGCTAGCTTGGCTTGACACGCTAGCGCTTTTGTGCAAATCTAACTCTCTAAACCGCAGGTTTTGTCTTGCTTAGCGGAGCCAGACAAGGCGTTTTCGGAGGCTTTGCCTTTTTTCCTTTTGAGTTGGAACATCGAGGGAAATGTGCTTTAATAGCCTGCAGCCTCTTTAGGTGTCTTTCCGCACTCAGATTTTGATTGGCAGCCCAGGGCTCAGACAGTAAGTATTACCATAGTTATCTCACTACGCCACATGCCTAACAGCACTGACAGCCACCAGAGCTGTCTGTTACGCCGCTTAACTTTCAACCTATGGAGTGCACTCGTAAAAGGGATAAACATGCAGACGAGCGTTGAGTCAAAAACCTCAAGCAGCAAGGCGATCCGTAAAGGTGAAGCTGAAATCGTTGCGGTTAAAGTAAAGGTCTCGTGTTTTGCGATATCCTTTTATCATGCTGTTTGCCGATATGTGCATATCTTGCTTTTCTCTCTGTTGTTTTCACTCCTTGACCCGAAAGGGTGTCGATTCATTTTGAAATCTCCAGAGCGAGCAAAGAGGAGTCCAGGATTTTGAGTGCACAATTATAGGAAGAACAAAATGCTGTGTGCAGCATTCTGTTGCTGCTCCTTTGTCTGTATTGACTGCACCTAAATAAGTCCAGTTTAAAAGATCAGGGGGGCCATTCAGAATTGAAGAATGTGTTTCCTCCTGATTTATTCCAATTCCACAGCTTTTACATTTCCATATAGATGAACAGGAAAACACTTAGATAACAATGCAGACAATGATAACTTAAAGATGCCATAACCACAGATGGAAGGCAACCGATAACCTCTTTGAAAAAAACCAAACAGTTTTGACTTGAGTTTAAAATGTTGACTCATTCGTGATCTATTTTGAGGAGGTAAGCGGTCCCATTCATCGACGTAAAATATATAAAAAACCCCACGTCAAGAAGCCCGATGATGATTTCAGGGTCTCTCTCTGTCTCCGTCAGACTCTCATGGGATGGATCTGTTTGCGGTGGCGGTCCATGAGTTTGGTCACGCCATCGGCCTGGTCCACACCTCAGCCATAGAGTCCATCATGAGACCGTACTACCAGGGTCCTGTAGGAGACCCTCTGAAGTACGACCTACCCTACGAAGACAAGGTCCGCGTCTGGCAGCTCTACGGTACGTGGGATCATCCATCCGCTGCTCTGTGTGTGTGGGTGTGACGGAGAGAAAATAAGCAATTACTCTGTGGAGCAAAGTTATTGATTCATGAAAACACGGATTGAGCTAATTGGACCTCTTTATGGGATATGACCTTATCACACCGTTGACTGACAGAGTGGCAGTGTGCGGTTGAGGGACTAATTTCCATGCAGGTGAGAATAAAATGCACGAAATATTGCCCAATGCAACCAAGACGGAACTTGGAATACGCATCACATATTGTATATTGCACATTATTGCAGTACAACAAATGCATATTAATGTGGAAGAGGAGGAACTGAGTCAACAAATTAAAATGAGCAGAATGTTTTTTGCCCCGTATTTGGAGAGATTAATTACTCCGAGAGCCCACTGCCAATGAAGAGCCTTGTATTTGGAGTGTTCGTTTGATCCTTTCCTTCTCACACAGGTGTCAGAGACTCGGTGTCCCACACAAACAGACCGAGCAACCCGTCCCAGACGGCTGAACCTCCGGTCCTTCTGGACCTTCCTGAAAACCGATCCACTCTCCTGTAAGCAGTGCAACACAAATTACTCTGGTTAAATAGCTCTGATGTTTGACAACCTATTCTGGTTGTCAATCATGCCTCCATCCATCCGTTGACGAGAGAGATAATAATAATAATTACGTAGAGTAGTAATTACTTGATGGAGCATGCATATTATTAGAGGATATGTACAGATTAATATGCCCACAGGTGTAGTCTCACTCACCACATATAGACTGTGGGTATAAGCCTGTCATATACATACTTAACGTGGTGCTGTGTTATCTATTTTGCTGCGCAAAGCAATTGTGATTTGTTCAACGAAACTCAAACGAGCCAGACTACCACCGTCCTCTGTGGACCGTTTTTCTTTTTTTTTACGTTCCAGTTGAAAACCTGACTTGAAGGTGGCACTATTGCAAAGGTGATGGGTTCATCAAAAACAGAAGGAGTCGTAAAGCGAGAGAGCGTTAATGTCGAGACAGAATTCAATTACAACGTGTTCGGTAGCTTTAAAGATATCTCACTCCAAACCAAAGGCTCGGGCCGACCAACAGACACCACCCGAAATGCACAGCAGTGCGGCGTGTCTGTCACACTGCACAGCACACGAACCGTAAGTGAATTTTGAGTGATGACTTGGAGTCAGTATAAGAGTCTCTTGTCTGCTATCTCACATGATGCCTTCCATCAGCGGCCAGGCCGTCGTGCTACAGTATCTCTCCTCCCTACCAGGAATTGTCTTCTTTTTTTTTTTTTACTCCTATCTCTATATTGCTTGGGCTTGTGTATGTCTGAATACTGTGATAATGTACAGAAAGTAGAAAAAACACCATTCCTATATATAAATAAGCTAAAAAAAAACAACAGCTTTGTAATTTTGTATACATAACACTAACCTAAAGCAATTGATATGTTGATTACTGTGAAGCTGAAACGGAGGCGGGTTACTTTGCAAGTTGCAAGTTAACTGCACTCTGATGGTCTCTTGAATTAATAGGATCAAGAGAGGCCAGCTCGCTAAGGGAGTGATCAAACTGTGCTTCAAACGACAACAACACCCAGTGCCTGCTGACCTCCATGCATACACTCACACTCATGCAGCAGCTGTTCCAAACTAAATTAACCAACAAAAAAAAAAACGCTTTCCCTCACTGGTACTGGCCTTGCACTGCTCTTATTACTCATTTTTCACCACTTGCATCTGGACTGATGCGTGGAAAAGTTGGATTATTCACAAATGCTGACCACTAGGCAGCGGTACTGCGTGAATAAAGCTCTGAATGGAGATCTTTGTTGATAATGCGAGGGCTGTTGGCCTCCCACTGACAGAGGCAGCCCTGTGGTGCTTAATGGCTTCATCATTGCCAGGCTGGCCACGTCGTTTTATTTTTTAAAATCACTTATTAGCTAAGAAGATAAATGCACTGGGGAACCTTAGCATGTCGACATTAGAGCATTTCACTCTTCCTTTTTTACACCCGTTTCATTAAAGGAAGGCCCATTCAGACTGTGATTATCAATTATTAATTCATGCATGCTTGTCAATAAGTTAGATCGTTTTAAGTGAAGATGTATTTATGCATGTACGTTGCCTCAAACGCTCAATTTTCAAAAGTTCAAAATAGTAATGCCATTTCTTCCTCGTTTTTTTTCTTCTTCCACTTTTCTTTCTTCCAACTTTTGTCTCTTAGGTTGGCACGAGATGCCCCAGACAGATGCACCAGTCATTTTGATGCCGTGGCCCAAATACGAGGGGAGGCCTTCTTTTTCAAAGGTATTGGAGCCTAAAAAGGGAGACTGAGCTCGAGAGACTGACGGACAGATAGATAAACAGAAAGCGACAGTGAGAGAGAAGAGTGAAAAGGGATGGAGAGGAGATCAAGTGAAAGAGAAGGGACAGAGGCTGGGCAAGAATGGTGGCTCCAGCGGTCGATAGAAAGCCAAGTCATGTGTGGCTCCCGGAGCCCGTATCACAGGCTCCCACTCGTCACAGATTGTGCAGGCTAAAGGTCCTTTAAGGCCCAGGCAATTTAGATGTACACTTATCTGACAAGCTTCAATGGATCTTTCTGGCTTATTGGCTCAGTGCAGTAGGAAAACTTTCAATAACCATGACATGTTAAACATCTCAAAACAAAAGAGGAAAACAAAACAGTAAGTGATGTGTATCGGCCAAAGTTCTGCTTCTTGCTAATTAATTATGCTCGTCCCCCTGAACACAAGCCCAGCAGGAATCTGTAATGTGATTATTGCAGACACGGCACGGTGTCCTAACTGAACATGTTTTTGTTGTTTGTAATAAACTCCTCCTGGATATTGTGGAGAGGTATCAAGCTCTAACCCGCTCCCGTTCGTCTCAGGAAAGTACTTTTGGCGACTGACGAGAGAGAAGCACCTGGTGTCGCTGCGTCCCGCTGAGATCCACCGCTTCTGGAGGGGCCTCCCCACCAATCTGGACAGTGTGGATGCTGTATATGAGAGGCCAGGGGATCACAAAATAGTCTTTTTCAAAGGCAAATATAATTGTGTCTCTTGTATGTGTCTGTGTGAACTTTGTTGAACTGACGAGATAACTTTGCATAACTTTGTGGCTCAATATCAGGAACATTTCTTTGTCAATGTTTCTTTCGTAAACGTGTGGATGTATTCCAAACGATAACGGTGGTATTTCACCATTCAATTGTGCCCTCTGTGTCCACCCTCTTCAGGTCTGAAGTACTGGGTATTTAAAGACAATAACGTGGAGGAGGGCTACCCTCGTCCAATCAGTGACTTTGGCCTGCCCTTGGAAGGAGTGGATGCAGCCTTTGTGTGGTTGCACAACGACAAAACCTACTTCTTCAAGGACAGCCACTACTGGCGCTACGATGACCACCTGAGGCGTATGGACCAGGGCTACCCCAAAGACAGCACGCTCTGGAAGGGGCTGCCGACACAACTGGATGACGGCATGAGGTGGTCTGATGGTGAGTGACCTTAAAAATCAACCCTCTTTTTCTTTAATTGTCCTTTTTCTCCAGCTGAATTACTTGGCCAGTTAGTTCGAAGGACCGGCAAGTTGTCTTTTAAATCTAAAAATATTTTAAAAAGAGATGTGAAAGGTTCAGGAAACATTTCATCACTTGGGTAATCTTAAATCGGATTTGGAAACAACACATTTCATGCGAAAAACATGCTCAATAATGCAGTTCTTGCCAGAAGTATGGAATCTTGCAGCGTGAGGAATCTGGCAGACGTGGACGTTATTTAGTCCTGCAGCGGTAGCTCTTCTGAAGAGTTAGCAAACAAACAATTAGCTTAGGTTACCTGAGTGTGTGTGTGTGTGTGTGTGTGTGTGTGTGTGTGCGCGCGCACACACACACACACACACACACACACACACACACACACACACACACACACACACACACACACACACACACACACACACACACACACACACACACACACACACACATATATATTACTTGTGGCAAGGTATTAGTTGAAGTGGAGGCAATACACAAACTGCACACCCAAACACACACACACGCACACATACTTGCCTCCACAGACAAACCCATATGTCGTAAGCTCCTGGCCAATATGATGTGTACATACTCAATAGCAAGTAACCAGTGATCCATAAAAAACGAGCTGTGGTTATTTGAAAAAATTGCCTGAAGGGACTAAAGTTTCCAAAGAACAAACTTTTCCGCGAGCAGACACCGAGTCGGTCTACTAGGAAGAGGTTGTAAAACCGGCAACCCGGCTCGCCAACAACAGCTTTGACCTATACACTGCAGACAGAGTGGGGAGCCGTGGCGGGTGCTGAATCAATATCCACCTTATTAATCCATGCTGCCACCGTGAGCTCAGTTTCACCGTGAGTTTGAGAAAAAAAAACAACACTAAAGTGGGATTACAAGATCGCTAATCCGAGCAAGAAGTCTAACTGAGAGATGTTCCTCTGGCGTCAACCTAAGTTGAGCAGTCTGACGTTTTTTTTGCGGTCCTCTTTTCTAAAAGACCTGAACCAGAGCAAAGAAAGGAGGCAATGAAAGAAACTGCCGGTATTACCCCTTGTGGGCAGCCTTGCATTTGACAGACTGCCTTCTGGCGAACAGCTTCACTGAATCAGCCCTCGCACTCTGCCTCAGCATCCGTTACCTCCCTGCAAGCATTTTGTTAGGTGCTAGTTTAGTTGTACTTTTCTGTCTTGAGTCGACAAAATGTGTTCGCCGCTATTTTAATTTGGACCTCCGCTGCTGAATGTCCTTCTTGAATCGTGTAGCTATTGATGATTGAGCAAAAGGTATTATTCATTTAGTGTCTAATTATCATTTACATGCAGAGTTGCGTTTGCAAGATTTGGAGCTGCGGAGATCTCAAAGGTGTGGCTCTGAGTGACTGGACATGGCCGGACTCTGCACTCTCACATCAGTTCTGCGAAGCTCTGTGGCATCTTGTCGGCACATCGTGAATCAAACCGTGAAGTCGTAAGAACCAAAACACTCGAGCCAGTTTTCTCTCAGGGGTTTGTGGAGAGCTGCTGCATGTGTAAATACATTGTGTGAGTCATAAACCACTTCCACAATCAATAACGGCTCCAGATAACACTGTAAATGTGCATAACCACTTTAATCATGCAAAGCATCCAATTATGTAGTCCTTTTGTTTTAAGTGCACACAAACATGAAGGATGAGCATTACCATACGACAGAATTTCAAATCGGCGCTTTTGTCCTCGACACGCTGTCCTCAGCTTTGGCATTGCTCGACACTCCTCGTGCAGCTACGCTGGGAATAAAAGGGGTTTTATCAGTCTCTGCTTATTTTTATTTGGTCAACTTTAATGTGTGGCTGCCGTGTTGGAGCTGATTGTGCTTCTCGGGGACCGCGGCAAAGGCCGCCGTCTCTCCGAGAGGACTCGGGCTCATTTGTTGTCGCTGAGTGCTCGCACACGAGAAATGTTTCACTGTGGCAGCACGGGCGCTGCCTTCTGTTCAAATATAATTAAAGCAGTTCCAGAATATGATTGTGAGATTTCGAAAGCGCGTCGGGGAAAGAAGAAGTGGCGGCGGCAGATGGACGACACAAGTAGTTTTCCCTGCTAACGGCCGCAAATTGGCTCATGCCTTTTTATGACATATGGTCCAACCGCTGACTCGGCAAGTAACTGCGTTGTGGGAAAGCCGACGCGCCGCGACCTTTCGAACATGTATCAGCCAATGAGGATCGTTGACCAATCAGCGTGTAGCTGCACTTCGTCGTTCACTTTCAGGGTTCCGACAGCGGCGTGAAGAATACGCGTCTCATTTGAGGTACCGCTACTGATTCAGATGGATGTCTTATCCGTGTCACGCACACTGAGTCGATCAGCAGGATATTAATATCAGGTCTCGGAGCTGCACGTGTTTCACCAGCCTTCGTTGAATGTTTCTAATTTACAAGCTGAGGGAGTTAGTTTAATGGAGTACAAGAAACACGTACAGAATATTCCTGAATGCTAATATAATAATAGAAACATTCAAAGTAGCAGGCACTGAACAAATGCTTACCTTAAATGTTATGCGTGTACAAATAAGGTCATGATGTCCAACTCGTCAATATAAATTGCGCCGATGAATCTAAAAAAGCTCAAGGTGGTTTCAATTAACAACTGGAGTGCCAATTAAATGCATCAGCTCAAATGCATATTCTGTCTCTACGATTCAATTAGTGCGTGCGTGTGTGTCTGTTTTTATTCCCTTCCTATCTCCCTCCCTCACCTGCCTCTTAAACCTTCTCCCTCCCCTCCCCACCCCGTTTTGACTCCTCTCCGTTCTCTGGGCAGCTTTATAGTCGGAGGAGGTGTAATGTGATCATTATTGGAGCATGTCACACCTGAATCTGCTATGTCAGTAATCTTTATAGACTATGTGCATCTGTGCCTGTAAAATATTCTGGTCTTTCACCCGCTATGAAATGTTCATGGTGGCGTCTATAAAAAGCCAAGCGTACACGTGTGAGCTCGCAGCAGGCCCTGGGTAATTATGTGTGGCATGACAATGACCTAACCCATTATAATGAGTGATTATCAGTGTGCGCTGGCAAATAAATTGCAATTATAGTAATAAAATAAAAGATAATAAGCAAAATGTACAATTGGGGGCTATATTGTATGAACTGACCTTTGTTGATAGTGTACATAACATTCACAGTTTTGGTCGGCAGCCAATTCATTGTTTCTATGTTTCGCCCACAGTTAGAGCTTGAAATGCTAATGAGTTCAAGTCTAAGATTTAGCCTCCACGACGAAACAGGTAGAACGTTGAGAGCCGGTTTCGTATCTTGATTTAATCGCACGCAGCATAGGAGGAAGTGGAGGATAATAGTGTGAGACTTAAAGGGTCACAAAATAAGAAGTTAATCAATAAGGCAGCTGTTAAAACAAGATTTATGCTTCACGCATCCCAGCCGAAGTGACATCACACCATCAGGCACGGCCCTTAATGGAAGGAGGAGGAGGGGGGGGTCATGTTTCAAGTTTTAAATCTGTTTGTGCACACCAAACATTTTATACGTGGATGGATGGAGGAAATTAAGAAGTTTAAGCTTTGAAAATGTCTGTTTGTCACAAGGAGAAGTAAAAAATATCCACAAGTTTCTTCTCTGCAATCCCACATCAGCTCACGTCCGTGTGAGCGTTCTTGTGGAAAATATAGGAGGCTTTATACTATCAAGGAAATTGCATTAACGGTAATGGAACCGGAGGCCATATCCACATTAAAGACTTTTTCATTGCTTGGAGAATGAATACGTGACATCATATATCAGGATAAATTGCATACATTCGGCATGAAGTCAGTTCAACCCCTCGTCATTTCCCTAAGACGGCCAGCAGGGAGAATGCCACATGAACCAATCGTTCATGGCGTCATTCAACATATTATATTTGGTCCTTAAGAGCAAAAAGAGCGCCCATGCTTGGTTGTAATTGCCATTTGCACGACGGCACGCCAACCTAAGCGGCGTGTGCACATTGTGCCTCGTAACTGAGGACGTAAAGAGTTCACTGAGGTTCACGAGCTACAGAGGTTGTGGCAATAAAAGAATTTGACAGGCAAATATACGCAATAATGAGGAAAATTCAGTTTTTAGCCTGACACTGAAAGGGTTCAAATATGTATATATCTAAGTTTAAGGGCTTCTGTTTTAATAATATAGTATTACTGGCAAATTTCAGAGCTAATATTGTACTTTTTGATAATTCTGGCTAAGAAAGTGACACTTAAAATGATGACATCAGCTCGGTCTTGGCATTTCCTTTGACGAGACGAGGGCTCCGGGTCTAGACTTCGTCCCCGGGTGCTGGAAAAAGGTTGCCTGCTGTTCCTAAGCAATTACAATAGGTCAGATGTTGAGGACTTTTTGCCTTCCCTTGTGGATTAGCAACGTTTACTTTTACTGGCATTGTTTTAATATTGAAGGCCTCCACCAGTTGGTTGTTCAGATTACGCTTTGATAAAGCACCTGTAGATGTTCAAAACTGGTACAAAAACAACTAATTAGCCGCAGGAACACAGTCCTCATTTCAGGCTACTCTCAATGGAAGCAAGCAACATCTCTGCCCTGCAGGAACTCCCCAGCTGATGGGTGGAAGCTCGTTTTCCTGTCAGGTGTTCAGAGGTCTGTGTTGCGTCTGCCAGCTTCAGAGGTCCTACTCCAAGCTCTTTGATGCGTGTGGCAACGGGCCCAAAGCAAAAGAGGCGACACTCTCAAACCAACCCCAATTAGGTGGAAAGACGCATACAAATGCATGTATATGTGTGTATATATATATATACTCTGTGTATATATATAGATATAGATATATACATACATACACACAAGCAAATTCGAATACACGTCTTTGTGCCAGGGACCTGGAGCCACATCAAAGAATGTATCTGCCTTTAGGCTGCTTCCACAAGCCGAGGATGAAGAGACAACAGTGCGATGGAGGAGAGGAGGAGAGGAAAATGGAAAAGATGTGGTGACAACTCATGGTGATCAGTGAGTGGAATGAGTGTCAGGGAAAGACAAAAGCCATAAAAATAAATCACAGGTTTAAAGAGACGGATGAGAATAATGCTGAAGGGGAAGCAAATGTAAGTTATTGGATGCAGAAAAAGAACATGCATATTGTTTTCTGTCTTTTAATACCTAATTTGCATCCTTGTTCTGACCTATGTGCTGTAAGCGTACATTAAAACCAACCCTTTCTCTCTCTCTCTCTCTCTCTCTCTCTCTCTCTCTCTCTCTCTCTCTCTCTCTCTCTCTCTCTCTCTCTCTCTCTCTCTCTCTCTCTCTCTCTCTCTCTCTCTCTCTCTCTCTCTCTCTCTCTCTCTCTCTCTCTCTCTCTCTCTCTCTCTCTCTCTCTCTCTCTCTCTCTCTCTCTCTCTCTGAAGGCTCATCCTATTTCTTCAAGGGGAAGGACTACTGGCGAGTGCCGAGCAGCGACATGGAGGCGGAGGCCGGATACCCCCGCCTCATCGCTAAAGACTGGCTGCTGTGCACCGAGATGCAGTCGGACTCTCCGGGCGCAGAACCCAAAAACACGGAGACGAGAGTCAACGTGCGCCGTCAGCCGGACCACGCGGAGAACGGGTACGAGGTGTGCTCCTGCACCTCCGACTCCGCCTCGCCTTTAGGAGCGCGGCCCTCCCCGTCCGCCCTGTGGCTGCTGCCGCCTCTCTGGACGCTCTCGCTGGCCCTCCGCTCGGAGCCGCTATGATGCCAAAGCGTGGGGCCGAGTTCTCGAGCTGGGCAAGACAGAGACTTATTGGTGGCCGGCCGGTGGACACTCGTACTGGATACAAACTGGAACATTTTGTTCATATAAATATCAATTGATATGTTGTTTTTTTTTTTGCGATTATTTTGCTGTTATTTATTTCACATGCCAGTTAATGGTAATTTAAAGCGCCTTGCTGTATGGGTGGTACATACAGTTATCATATTATCATACTAGGATGTATGTATGTATGTATGTGTCTGGTGGGCGTCCACAATGCTAGTGCCGTGCTTCACAAACTGAGTTACACAGAACCATCAGTTGTATCTCTCTGTTTCTTCTTGAATGGCTAAACTGTATCACGTTTGCCGGGAAGAGTACTTAAGTGGGGCTGTTCTGAAATATGTTCACATAAAATACAGCAGTATTCCAACAGCAGCCACAATAATAACTTTTTTCATGTCGAACAAGTTCACAACAATACCAAATGGCATCCTGGGATGTCGACAACAGTTGAATGGTAACCTGAGATGGTGATGACAGGGGTATTCACTTCAAGGCACGTTTTAACCTTTAAAGGAATAGTTCAACATTTGCAGAAATGGAATAGATGTATTCTCTTTCTCGCCAAGAGTAATGTTACGCCACAACTTAGCTTAGCATTGAGACGGGAAAAGGGGAGGAAATGGTCAACCAGGCTTTTGTTACAGTTGAGGTTGCAACGCGGGCCGCGGCGTGTGCCCCCCCCCCAATCCCTAGAGAGAGTATTTACTGACAGTAAATGCTGCCTGCAGTACTCAAACCAGGGCCCAGAATGTCAGCTGAGATATACTGTACAGTAGATACTGTAGACGGGTGACTGAAACGCCGGCAGACGGCTGAAAAAGTACCCCAGAAATGTAGTGGAGATTGATAGTTCGGTTAACAGATGAATGGCCCCACGGGATGTTGACGGGAAGCCAAATAAAGGGCATGCTGGGATGCCGACAGGTAGATGAATGGTTTCCCGGGCTGTGAACAGGTAGACCGGTGAGTACCATCCACAGCGATGTGAAGAGACGAGGGCTGTGGGAAGAGAGACAAAAGTAGGACGTCTTCCTGCAATTCTCAAAGTTCGCGTCTCGATGTTTCGCGGCGTCGCTTCACGCCATTCTCCCGGCTTGTTCCTCTTACCTGTACTCCCAACGCTCTGTGAGGAATTGCTGCTCGCGGATCTCCAAAAGTCCATACGCGTCGCCATTATTAGGCTGTGTTGGTTTTTGTGGTACTTTTTGGTATAAATGTGGACGGATTGTGATTCCACATTGCTTCGGTCAGATTCGAGTTCACACAGCCTTTTTCTTCTTTTCTTCCCCTCACCGCTGGACGACACCCTCTTATCAATCCCAGCTCCTTCTGGTGACGGTGTTATAAGACCTCACGAGATAGCAACCGGATTTATTCTTCTTGCTGATATATTTACCTACAATTTCAATAAAGACACAGATATATTTGAGTCGAGACGTCCCACGGTTACTTCAGACACCGAGTGGACTGTGTATATTTCAAGGTGTGTTTTCTAATGTAAAATATTTTTGTAGAAAAATAAAATGTATATGAATGAATGCATTGCCCTGACTGTGGTCACATGACTTTGCACGGAGACGGATTATTTTGGAGCGCTGAGGAGTGTGTAATTATTATTTTAATTTTGTTTTAGCCTCACTGGAAAGGAGCCGGTCTTGAAGACGGATGAAGGCAACGCGGCAGCTTGCAGACACCAACTGGGAGCTGTCCTCCATCTCTCTAAAGTTCGGCACGTTTCCTCTCTTAACGGTCATCAGGAATGCAAAACACAACATGTCAATCGCACCGCACGCTCACTCAGAGTGGCTGTATGGACCCATTGGCTGGCAGACGATTTCTTACACACACTTTTTCTGGGAAGTATTTCAGAGAAGCAATGTCACCTGAACTAAAAAACAAATTCAGCAGTTCAGATACTGCTTGGTTAGATAAAGTGAGCTGTAGGGGCTAAACAACTAAGATAAGTGCTGGGCAACATTGCATGCCACAATGAACCCCATATCAGGTACACAAATTTAGAATTAAAGCAATTAGCTTCACCAAGAGGCAACGGATGACTTCGACCCGAATGCATGCAGCTGAGCATCAATCCGTTTTTAGAGGTAGAATTAAGTTTAAAAAGCATCTACCATTATTTCTGCTGTAATGACCCTCCGGCTTGATTGTTTGTTATTCTGTTCAAAATTGCATTTTCCAGTCCGCATCCTGAGATTACATGCACAGACACATTTGTGTTTCGTCCGTAATAGGTTCTACTCCTGTTGTGCCTTTCAATATACTTGTTCAAATTCTCGTAATTTATTACCATGGCGGTTTTCAAATGAATCCATTGTTATCCCCCCCCCCTCCGCATCTCCCTTTTCTCACGCCTTGCAGGCCGAGCTGTGACACCACTAAGAGCAGCCATTTTTCTTCCCTCCTCTTGACACACTCGAGTGGTGTTAATTAACTGGTGTGGCTCAGCGGCCACCGGGAGAGCTCCTGCACCCTGGGGGCGAATCCTGCGCGGCGGGGTCACTTTTCAGCAGTTTGTCCTCGCGTTGCAAACCCTATTGTTGGAATTTTTTTTTAAAAAACACTATGCAGGTGTTTATTAATGGGTGTTTGATCTGGGAAGTGGGGAAAGTATATTAAATTGTATTTTTTTTAATATATATATACAATTGTTGAATTTAAAGTTTGGGCCTTTTTTAATAATCATTGTATTTTTTTATCAGCCGCACCACGTTCCCTGAATTTAATTAACACATCACAGCCGGTCTTGGTCTGTATTGGCGCTGCTCTCTGACAACTGTGGGAAATATTTCCAGCCAGGCAGGTTTGCAAACTTAAAATTAAGATTTTGCTGACGAATGCCATGAACTGTGACTGTTCCAGGTTTTAGGGCCTAGAGCAAAGTCCCAACTGATCACATTTTGACACACGCACGCACACACACATATAAAATATATTCTAGGATTTTTTTTTTGTGGTATATTTAAAAAGAAATATAAAAAATGAGACTTAATCATGTTATGCAATAAACATCTGAGTGGAACCTGGAATGAAACCACTGATACAGCTGAGGCTTAGGTTTTAGATGTAAATACAGACACAATAATAAACAAACTAAAGACAAACTAAACTGATTATGTCAACACGTTTGCATCCTAACTTGTCACATCCTGACGCTTGATCAAACCCCAAAGAGAAACCTCCTTCATTCAAACACTTGCCCACCCAAGCGGGCTGATTCGGCAGGAAGGAAGGGTGAACCCGGTCGCTGTGGTCATATGGTCGTTGTGATGCTCAAAGCATAAATAAAAAAGAAAGAATGTGTGTAAACTAGATATTCTATTTTTGATTAAAAGAAACAGAATTTGAAAGAAGAAAGATATTGGGCAGCTGATGGAGATGAGACTCCATCAGCTTCCCAGTCTGGCCTTCAGTCTGGCCTTCAGTCTGGCCTTCAGTCTGGCCTTCCCCCGGTAAATAAACCAACATTTTATCAGGTGATGACTGTAAATTAAATCAGAGCCCTTTGATCCCAAAGAGATAAAACACCGACGTATGACTTTCTAAAGCCCACTGTTTTCATTTATAAACCAACAGGTCGCAAGTCCAACGTGACTCATTAAATCCTTCAAAACAAACAAAGATGTGCCGCTTTGCATGTCAACACTTTGGAGGTGTGTGCAAGCATGGAGAGAGTTGCCACAGTTTGAGATTATAACAGCTGTCGGCTCAAAATCTGATAAAATGTCTGAAAGGATGTAACTTTGTGAGCTTAGAGTTTACTATTTGCTATCGGGACTTGAGGCTTCACGAACTTCTGCTAGTGTATAACATCGCTGGGGTAGCGACCTGTCAATCACAAGGTAGCCCCGTTCTAAAGCATACCCTGCCTCTTATGGTCTATTTCACTCTAAACGGGACCATCATTTACTCAATGAACATCATGCCGTATTGAAAAAGTCTTGAAACGACCGATTGCACCAATTAACTCAAGTCTACAATGTTTACTGAGGAAATACATGAAGTGAGAAGTGGAGTCATTTTCTCATAGACTTCTATACAATCGGGAAGAATCGTCAGTTGTCCAAGCATTCATCAGAGTGATGCTGGTCTGTAATGTGACCCCGCCGTCAGTCAACACCGATGCTTTCACCGCCTTGTGTTTTCAGGGGAAGCTACTTAAAGCTTTCGAAAAGCTTGATATGCAGTCTATGAATACCAAAGTCTCCCCTGTGTCCCATGCGCCCTCAGTTGTAATGGAGTGTATTGGATTTCCCTCTGCTTCCCAGTTTAATTATCTGGCATGACCTATTGGCGTGGATGACACGCTTGAGCATAGCAATGCAGCATGCAGACAAAACCATTATGCTGATCAAGTCTCGGAAGTTCATTGCAGAGCGGAGATGGGTTTGAAAAAGCGCCGACCTTCATGGCAAGACTCGCAGCTATCCATCTGCGTGAAGAAAAGGTTGGCCACCATTCAGCGGCGAAACTTCTTCACCGCGGGGTCTGAGGCTCGACGTTAGGCTGAACAGATGAGCAGGGCACGGTGCCACAACGCTTGATATTAGCTAAGTGGAAAGGCACACACACACACACACACACACACACACACACTGCACCCTTCATTCATGTCATTCCAGATAGGCAATGTATTGGTGTACTGCAAAATGTGCAACATTAAAGATGAATAATTATGTGGAATTCATATAGTGAAAGATTGTCGTCTGGGCTTTTGTGAGGGAAATAATACAATTAATAAAGCAAACGATAACATTGCAACTTTGTATGCGTCAGTAAGCTTATGTACTTTCCATATGCGAAGCTCTCCTCGAGTCATCATTAATATGGTTAAACATGGATAAAATGCACAACACAGAGCGCCCTGATGAAATATGGCATTATGCCCTTGCATGGACGTGATTCTTGTGTGTGTGAGTATGAGAAAAAAGTGTGTAAAGTGTGGACACATGGGCGTTAGTGTGTGTGACTGTCGTTCTAATTATGCAAAGAGAGGTTGAAGGCAAGGTGTAATTTATTGTGTGCCATGATATCCCATTTATATTTAAATTGTCCAGACTTTTGCATCCAGTGTACAGTGTGCACATATATCAGGACGCTGCTGGCTATTCGTACTGTACAGTGAACACCTGTTGAAGGCCTTTGCATCACCTGTCAACAGCAGCGACTTAACGCGGGACAGGAAGAAGCAACACTCAGCGTGAGACATGGAACAGATCTAAAATATATATATTTTCAAACATCTTTCAGCAAAATGCACTTGCCCCGTTTAGCCAAAAGCTTCTGGCGCAGTGAAATGCTGAAGAGTAAAAGAGAAACTCACTTGGCATTTGTTCTGTATGTGAACTCATCCCAGCATCAACTGTAACTGCATGTTGTCAGCAGAGCATCATTGTGTCGGCCCGCTCAGCCCTCTGAATGGAGCAGGATTCTTGGCTTGGGGAAAGCCATGATAAGTAATTCATGATAGCATGCAGCAGTATTGTTGGACAATACTGCTGCAGTGTTACACACTGACTGGCTGTCATCTCACTTGATATCAGCTTGAATGCACTGGCCCTCGGATACCAGATTGCCGGTTGGAGTCGATGTTACAAGGTGATCTCTCGTTTCTAAAAAGCCTCCTTCTTCCTTTCAATATTATATATTTAACAATGCGCTTGCAACGTTCCCACAACAACTTGACTTCTCGAAAGCTGTTTATTGACGACTGCAGACGATGCTTTTCAGGGTAATCTTTCATTTGGGATGGCGTCGCTGATTTCACGATGTTGCCCAAGTGAATATTGTATAGATTGTTTTCATGTCTAAGGACACATGATGATCCAAAGACGTAGGTAAAATAAACGGTAAAACATCATATAATGACATAATGACTTGTTTCCATGACATTTTCCAACCGGTTGTGTCCAGTGAAAAGGATGGTCAACATAATCAATAAGCACTCTTTACGTCTTTACAGTCCTCTACCGCCCCCATCTGGTACTTACATATACAGAAAGAGTTTTAAACGCTTATCTACTACGTCCTGGAAGGATTAACCGGCTCGAATGAACTCTGAGAAACTCATGCTGGAATTTTGTGTCAGGAATTCATATCAGTCTTTTTCGCTTTGATCGTAATGTGTAATATGAACACATTTATCAACTGCACTTAACTGTGGGGAAGACGTGACAAAACATGAGAATGAAGGCGGCTGTGTTAGTCAGTTATGCATCCACTCATTTTACCAAACTTAAAAAAAAATACCATCTATTGGATTTAGCCTTACCCGAGAGACCCGTTCAATTTGGGGCTCTCCCACAGCCTCCTCCTCCTCCTCCTCCTCTTCCTCCTCCTTGCCTGCTCAGAGGAATTCATACTAAATTAAATGGTCATTACGCAGTTTCCATAGGGCTGGACACTTAAACAGATTGAATATATTGTAACATAAGTGTTACCATCTTCTTTTGATTCTGTTTGTAGCGGCATTACAGATATAGATACCCAATTAGCCTAATTCAAATCAGTATGCAATCACCAATATACCCAATCAGACACTTCTTCATATACCTGCTGGAAATAGTCTGGAGATTCAAGAAGAAGAGAGGATCGGGGGGGTCAATCTCAATTAGTGTGTCACTGCAGCATCACTGTGCCCTGATACACAGCCACACAGCCACATGTAGCTTCAGTTACATGAAGACGAGCAGTCACACTCTGCGATTACGGAGCAGTTGTTTCACTTAATAGGTCTCATTAATAGAACCAGAGCACCACAATATCAGGTCTTAATTTGGGGTTGAGCTGTGGTGCTTCCCATCAAATAAACACTTTTTAACCTGACCCTCCACTGCTTGACAGTTGGTGGCTTTGCCTGTCTCCACTCTAATCACCTCTCTTGTAATCAACAGCAACAAAATAAGGAAAGGATTTGGATGTTTGGAGCCGCTTGCTGTTTTTTTGTTTTTTTGTCTGTATGCAAATTATTATTATTATTGTACATGAGATTAGTATGCATGCTCTCATTCTAGTTTTCCATTCATGACCATCAAAGCCAGGTCCACATTTTATTTGCCGATAATATTAATTTCTATTTCTGTTTAGTTTCCATTGTGTTTCCGGTTTATCTTTAGTGGGCTAATAGAATATTTTTTTAATAACTCACTTTATCCAGTTTTTTTAATGCTCTTCCAACCCTTTCCTCTCTGCTCTTATGTGTTCTACACAACAATTACGAGTTGACACATTGGTGACAAATTAAGCTAATGTTCACCTGGTGCTGAACACGGCCCCTCGGCAGCCCGTGATGATGACTGATGATTATCACGAAGATCATAATCACAATCATTATGATGGTGATAGTCCTTTTCTCCTAGTGGAGAGTCAAATTTAAAAAAAACTGGGCGGTCACCAATTACAACATTAATCCAGGGAATACAGAGTAAATCATCCCCTGTTATAAAAGCAGTCATTGATTCCATTAATTCTGGAGGGCAAATTCCACATACTTGAAACCTTTTTAAAAACAAAGGTTTTGTTTCCTCATTTGCCCAACAGTAGAAATTGTAGCGTCACTGCAACATTTCGATCGATTCAACTGGTGCAATAAAAATACATTGTCTTCTGTCTGGATATACAATATTCCTATTGTGGATTCTTATTACTGTTTATTTATATTACTTGTTTACATTTTTTATTTTGTAATCAATGGCATCTTTGTAATCAATGGCATCTTGAGGTGGTCTACTATTAATATGAAGTGGAATTAGTTGATAACTAGGGATGATTTCCTTTCACATGGTTTTTATTTTGAAATTGTCTTCACCGAAAGCGTGCTCTTATTGTGAAGTCAGTTCTTACCGTAATGCCCGGTACAAACGAGTCCCAAAAAAAAAACGTGCCGTCTGGCCCGACTGTGTTTTTCGAAGTGGAGGCTGGCCTGACCGCAGTCAACTTCCCTACTGCGGGACTAATACAGGAATATTTTATCTTACATTTCTTTATGATATTTTCACACACTTTTGACACACTTGAGGGCATTGCCATCTTGTTTCTCCCGAATATATGTCGTACTTAATATTTACTATGAAGAGACAAGACCAGTTTTCACTAGTGGAGCCAGCGCAGATGTCAAAACGCTTTCATTTGAAGACCGAGGACCCTGGACGTGACGTCAAATCCTCCAGCTGTAGTCGCCCTGCGCATGCGCTGTGCTGCAGAGGGTAGGACGCCGTCTGCTTTGTTGGGACCATCGATGCTACGACTTTTCGGCGAGTCTAGCGAGAATTGCAAGACATATAAACGAAACGACTAACAGCGGCTTCCGGTCACTGGACGCTGTTGCCTGGTTTTAAGTCCGTCGTGCGCGCGCGTTAGCCGACGGGAGCGAGGATCCCCCCTGTATACAAACACAACGCAGCAAGCTGCTGCTGCTGTTTTTTTTTTTTTTTTTTAAGGTGGCACGTCAGAGAGCCGCAACAACAACAACTCGCTCGAGCCTCCTCGTCTGTTAAGTTCGCTAACTTCGTGTCGGCTGCGTTGTGCGCGATGGGAATCCCCGTGGAGCTTCGTTAGGAGTTGAACTCCAAAACGTGTGCGTGCGAACATGAGAGAAGAAGACAGTCAGTCGTCAGGAAGGCAGCTCACGGCCAGTGAGAGAGGGGGTGCACGTCCCTGCTGCTGCTGCTGCTGCCGCTGCTGCTGCCGCTGCTGCCCCGACTTGACAGAGGAGGAAGGAACCATCGCGACCGAGAAGGGTGACCCGAGGCCTCCTGCTCATCTGTCCGTCTCCAAGTAGCATCCGACCCCGACGTTTGGCACAATATGGAGACGGTGGGCAAATTTGAGTTCAGTCGGAAGGACCTGATAGGACATGGCGCATTCGCTGTCGTCTTCAAAGGCAGACACCGAGAGGTGAGCACTTTCCTTGTCTGCTATTCCCTTTTTTTTACTTTAAAAAATATATAAATGCATACAAATAAAAATGCTATCGCAAAAGCGATGCGGATGACAGCTCGCTTGAATGGTTTAGTTGCAAGTGAGTCGCAGTTTGTTAGCCATCTGGCGTATTTGTTGTCATAGTACGGCCTTAAGAGGCCTGGGAGCACGACTAGTGTGTTCCTTATTAAAACAACACAGTTAATAGATAACATGTTGTACTGTAGGCCTATGCGACCTTTTCTTAATGCATGGATTGTTAATTGGTGGGGACCTTTTATTTTATTTTTTTTAGTCCATAATCCTGTTAAATCTGAATTTGCAGACCTGTTTCCATGAGAAACCATAGTGAGATCATTAATGAACAAGTTGTAACATGCCCAATACCTGTACTAAAAGCTCCAATAGCATCACTCCTGTTAAGGCAGACGGATACTAAGGGTAAATGTAGGCCTGTGGCATCTTTGTTGCTTTGTTAGTCAATGGACAGTTTTGTAGAGGATAATGGCATTATAAACACATCTTACAATGTAAATGCAATACAATACATTTTAAATATGCTATAAAGTCAGAAAATCGGACAAGGAACCAACATGATTCATAGTCTACTATGCATGTAGAGTAGACCATGAGTGTGACCCCTTGAATAGCCAAGTATTACACCTGTATAGAGTTTGTGATTTTTAATTGTGCAGAGACACATTTAGGACATTTAACCAACTTACTTAATTTGCATGTATATCCTTCTAGAAGCACGACTGGGAGGTAGCGGTAAAGTGCATCAACAAGAAGAACTTGGCCAAATCCCAGACGCTGCTGGGGAAAGAGATTAAAATACTCAAGGTAAGTCAGAAGTTCTCAAACGTGTTCTATCCCCAAGAGTACTTGACTGGTTTCCAGTTAATAGGTTACTCAATGTGCTGCATTAAACAAACACCGTATTTATTTTCATTTCAACGTTCTGTCCCCTGAATTGCTCTGCTGTTTTCCCATCACGTGTCACGTTGATATGTCAAAGTCTTATCAAGTGTTTATTTGGTCATTTGGCTGTCGTGAACTCTTCAGTAACTTTAGCTGGAAAGGTGCCACATGTCAGAGTGACATACGAGTACTGGTTATTATGGTAACATTGATCGTCTCGTTAAACATGGGGATGTCACCGTGAAAGAATGACAAACATCATACAATTCAGCGTACAGCATCCAAATATTGATTTTCCTCTGTCATGTCTGCAGGAGCTGAAACATGAGAACATTGTTGCATTGCTGGACTTTCAGGTATGTAATCCCACTTTCACGACTGGCAACTGGGTCCAGGTCATGTGATCGGGCTGATTTGAGCGACCGTCAGTGCGTCTGTGCATACATAATCATCACACCTCCGTACATCTCACAAAATAGAGCAGATGGGTGCAGATGGGTGGCTGGGTGCGTGTGTTCCAGATGACCTACTTTGTTCGCATGCAGCTTGAATAGTCTTGTTTTCCCCTACTTGTTAAATGAGGCTTTGCTAAGTTCTAAAATTTGTCAAAAACAACAACAACAACTTCTGTTTGATCTTGTCCAGGCACGCTTTTCCGCCGCTCTCCCATGTTTCAGCTAAAAACACGTCTGCCTTTTTGCGAGCGCCGTCTTCTCTCACATTAACATTCTGCCTCCAGTTCCTGCTGGAGCTCCTTGATGAAGGAGGCTTCGCGTGAATTGTATGGCGTCTGTATCTCTACTCATTCCAAGAGAAATGTTGACACCTCCCCTCCCCCGCGGGTGTCGACGAGGTGTTTCCTGTATGCATGTATACATGTGCAGATGCTCGTATTGTAACCTCTTAGCTCGGTGCCACATCAAGCGACAATGATCTCGCCTGAAGCCGACAAACCAGTCAGGAGCTCACTGTGGCAACACCTGCCAGACGGATATAGACGGCCCGACCCACTGCCCCCCCGACACAAATACACATCCTAACTCGCTGTGTGTTTCTTTTGAGAACGCACCATCTGGTTAAAAAGCATCTCACGTTCCAATTATTCTTATCGCACCATCTGACGAGAGCACATTTTTGCACAGCGACGTGTGTCGTGGAATGTTGTTAGCGTTTGTTGACTTCCGTCCTGTTTCATTACTGCCTCTCATTAATCGACTGATGGTGACTGTGGCATCCCTGTGCGCTTAGTTTGGATGCAGTTCCTTTTATTTTTTCACCCCATGTAAAATCTCATCATGACAACTGCGTATTCATTCTGGGTTATACAAATAGTGCACGCCTCATTGATTTGTCTTATCCAAAAGGATTTAAAGATTAGTAAGAGAGTTCACAAATAATCGTTGGACATTATCTGAGAATTGCAGGCAAACACCGGTGTGACAGTCACACAGATTTCAAGCAAGAGTGAAAATACAAATATTCTCTTCTTCCAGCGTCGCAAATTTGCTGCTTTTTTTTGTGCAAATTATTGCACGGAATATTATTAGTATTGGCAGATTCAGCAATAATGTGAGTACTCCTTAATTGCCGACCTAATGTAATGTTGTATTTAACATTACAGTGAAAAGTTGCCGGGACAAAAGTGACCTGGTTGTCTCAGTGTTTTTATAGCGCGTCACAGCAGGAGATGAAGATCGCCCTTCAATGTGGCGCCAAGCCATCTATCAAGCTGAAGTTTGGTGCTGCAGTAGCGCACTTCTGTCAGAGAGACAGCCGGTGGAAACCAGATGGTTGTCTCTGTGACTGACTGGCTGCCTGGTTGGTTGCCGTCCAGCTTCAATGAAGCCAAAGACAACCAATTTCAAAAGGCCTGACTCAGCGGAACTATAGAAACCAGCCTGGCCTCTGACTGGTAGATTCAACAAGATACCGAGATGAGGTCAGAGTGAAAGTCCGCAGTCATCTGTTGCCATGTGATAAGAAGGCTTTTTTTTTTTACAAAAAAGCAGGCAGCACTGTGTTTTATTTTTCACAACTTGTGCCTCTGAACGGGTTCAGAGAGGCTAAAAGACGAGACAGCAGAGGAAACATTTATGTTCAAAAAGTTTTATCGCCCCCAAATGTGCAATAGAAAAAACTCACCCAAGTTAGTAAATTCATTTCTATTCCTTGTTTGTTGGCGTTGTAGTGGGAGCTTGTGAGTTCTCGACTCACTAGCTCAAGTTTCACCCACTGTTGTTAAATGTGTTTAACAGCAGAGCCAGCCATCTGATTCACTAAATGTTTTTGGCTCGGTCTTAACAGAGCAGAGCAGAGCACAGCAGTTGCACTGGATTTTGAGTTAGAACCAGTTTGACTAAATTAGTGTGTTTATGTAGAATACTTCATGAAGTAATGCCTTAATTTGCTCTTTTTTTCTTCTATCTTGTATCTTTCTTCATCAAGACAGCTATTATTTATTTTTTTTCTTCTATACGCAGTCAGCCCTCAATATCTTTGCAACCTTTTTTGACAATCGTATATTTCTCCAATCCCTAACTTAGTTTGCTCAAACAGAATGGCTGTGCACAAGTGCCACCTGTTCCTCTTCTTTGTCTGTCACTGACATATGTTTGTTTAACCCCCTCCCTCCTCCCCTTGCCCCCCCCCTCTCTTATCTCTTCCCTCTTTAGGAAACTGCCAGCTCAGTGTACCTGGTAATGGAGGTAAGCTTGCTGTGATGTTTGGCTCTGTGTGCTGAGCGCTGTATTGTTGTCTCAGCCTTTGCAGGCAGCGCTGACGAGGCCTGTGCTATAATTAGCTGTGTCCTCAGGCATCAAGAGGGGCACATGGCCACTGGTTAAAAAAGCTGCGAGTGGCTTCCTACTGTTTTCTCTTGATCCACAGGTAGTACACCGTTAGTGGATCTTCCGATTTCACTTAATATACTTTGACCTCTGGACGAAGGCTTTAAATATATTCGGTAATGTTCAACATGACAAGCGCTTCGTACTCATTTATTATTCCTGCAGGGCATGGCAGGGTCTGTCACGCTGGAACCCCAGACACCATAATTGGCCATTTCAGTATTTTTTTTTTTAGAGTGCATGTCAAATGCTATTTGTGTTGAGTTGTTTTTTTTTTTTTTACAGCCTGGTTGTTCTGTTAATGTGCGTCGCACACATGCGCACAATATCGCGTGAACACATTTGCCATCCATGCAGAAAAGCTCGCTCGGAAACAACTTCAACAAAGCGACGTTGCTCGCCAGAGGCACCGGATCTGAAAATGTGTCCAGTGTTCACATTCACGATGAATACTGGGAACTGCAGGGAAATGTAAAAATGGTCAGAATATGACAAAGAAAAAAATATATAGTATATATATTTATTTTTATTTATACATGTGCACCCCCTGAAGCTTCCAATGTCTTCTGGGGTCAACAAAGTAATACAACAGCAATGAAACATCACACTTTGTGACATTTTGTTATATGTTGTGTCTATATATATATATATATATATATATATGTATATGTGTCATCTTAATTTGTTCATGCTTATCTCTGTGTCTTAGAAAAGGAAATGAGTGAGGCAGCCTTTCAGAGCCACCTTTCATAAGAACGCCTTGTCTCTTCCTGGATTCATTCACATTGATGAGCGCATGGTTTTACATTTGTAAACACATCACTCTTCAGCTAATCATTGCTCTGATCTCCTTTTGCTTTCTAGTCCCTTCAGACAGGTTGATATCAGAGACTCATTCACTATGGTTACACATCAGCCTCTGTTTTACCTGTGTCCTAATGTGATTCCTTTTCATCTCTCCTTCTTCCTTCTTTCACCCCCCTCCCCTCTTCCTCCCTCTCCCTGCCTCTCTTTCTAATCCCAGTACTGCAATGGGGGCGACCTAGCTGACTATTTACACTGTAAGTGCGACAAATCATCTCCTAAAAGCTCCAGATGCTTCTCAGTAGAAAACAAACAATGATTGAACTCATGTTGAAATGTCATGTTTGTTGCCTGGTGACAAGAAAGGGAGAGTCCTTGCATGTCCCTGAACGCCTCTCTTTAGGTCTAAAAGCCAAGATCATAAATCATAACACTAAAAATTTCCAACAGTATGATTTTTTTTTATCAATTTAAATTGCTAAAGCCACCAATAGAGACATTTAAATCACAAAATAAACTCTAATAAAATCTTGTAAATGTTCTGTGAGTCCAAGAATGATGGTCTTCGGAAAGGAACTGCCGGTTAAGACTGTGACTAGAAGAAGAGAAAGAATCATTGTTCAACTCTGTAAAGTCTCCCAAGAACATTGAACGAGTGCAAATAAAAGTGGACAACTTATCAGTGAAATTTACGCCACAAAGCTGCCATTCAGGGTACAACACAAAGTTTCCGATTTGCCCGCAGGAAGCTGCCTTCCTTTCTGCGGCCCTGAAGACCGATTTGGTGCTTCAGCAACTTTTGGAGGCCCTAAGGCTTAAAATAGAGTTCAACATGCAGTGTAACGAAGCCATGTTGAGTATTAGAGACACATATTACATACATACAGTACATCACCTCAGTACTACGCTCACAAACTGGCCGTTAAAGTAACGTTTAGAATTCTGCTCAGGTTCGGCCCATCTCATAAATTGCTGGGCTCTTAACAGCAAGTGCACTCAACTCGTCGGAGGCGGGTCTTGATCTGTCAGCGTGAGCAGCATGAGACATAAGACATCGAGCAGTTTGCAGACTAATTATAGCTCGAGCTGCTATCTTGGTCTGCCAGGTACCCATAGTGTAAATAGAGGACCTATTCCAGTAGTAGTCCTTTTCTGCCTGGTTAAAACAAATAAATGGATTCACTGCTCACTTTGGGGGGGCGATGAACCACACTTTTCCTGGCTTTAAAAGGTAGGGAGGTGGACCCAGAGAGAAATCCAAGACAGGGGAGGGACTCTCGCATAGAACCATGTTGTGCCACCGTGAGGTGAGGGAAATGATTGGAGGGAAGAATGAGACGGGGAGCAGACGGGGGTGGGACAGGAAAAATAAATCTATCAGATTTTGCCAGGTCAAATTAGATCATCTTTCTGTGTCACATGATCTGACTTCAAAATGTTGTTTTGAAAAAACTCTGATATGCATAAATTAGAACATCTATGTCAGAGGGTTATTCAGTCCCAATCTATTATACCCCCGCCATTGTTTCCTACATCAGTAATTCATCAATAAACCACGTTGTACGTCCAATATTAAACGAAATGAACCCTGTCTCTCTGCAGCCAAAGGCACGCTGAGTGAGGACACCATCCGGGTTTTCCTGCAGCAGATTGCAGGGGCCATGAGGGTCTTGCAGGGCAAAGGCATAATCCACAGGGACCTCAAGCCCCAGAACATTCTGCTCTCCTACCCACCGGGACGCAAGTCGCACTCCACCAACACCTGCATCAAGATCGGTAGGTTCGATGGTGTGAGAGCCTGCGAAGGCACGTGCACGTGTCAACTTCTTCAGATTTGTAATATGGAGGGGATTTTAAAATGTGGCAGAACTTGGTGTTTAATACAGGGAAACATTTTACAGAGATAGAATCGGAAATAAAGAGAGCAAAAACAAGTTTTATTTTAGATAATATAACCTAATAAGGATGAAGTTTAAACTGATTTGAGTAAATTGATTAGATTATTCACATAATTTCACATTTCCTCACACTGTTGGGGGGGAAAAAAAAAAATACCAAGAGAGTAAGAGAGACATTGAGTATGCATCTCGTCGGTCTCCAGTTTGGCTCATTTGCCAGTAAACAATGAAGTTGGTTTAACAACAAGTGATCACTGTTCTGGAAAGTGTCACGACCGAGCACTGAGAGCCAGTTTGTGTTGCTCAGCTGTTTGGAAACTCTGCTAATCCTTAAGCCTATTAATTCTCGTTCCTCGGGAGAGAATTGATTGCCTTGTGGGGAGTGAAAGAGTGAGGCTCCCAGCCACTGCAGAATGTTATTATCCTCACCACTCTGGGGAAAGTGTCACAGTCACACTAACAAACAGACTGATCGCACCCATTGCACCTCCGCAGATGCAGGTACTGACACACGAGCACATCCGCGCTGCTCGAGGGATTACTGACACATGTTAACTCACTCAAAAGGCTGTGTGCTCGAGGTATCATAGTTTTTTTTGTTTTTCGTATCCAATCATCTGAGTAATATAATGAGCTACACAGAGATTATTTGTATTTTAATATGTGTGTTTATATATATATATATATATAATATAAAGTATATGTGCGCTGTTGTTCGGATAACGTTGGTGCGTGTTGATTTGTTTTATCAAACAATAACTCCCTGGGGGGGGTGAACTCCAGTGGAATAATACTGCGTTGTAATCATACCTGTAATCACAGTGAAGCTGCCTCTCAACCATTACCGCTATTAAGATTTATAGGTTTTCAAAATAGATGCTGTTTAGTTGGGAACGTGCAGGAGACAAAACAATGTAATTCTTTCGAGCACTATTGATTTGTCTTTTCTGCAACCATCTGCAGTTTTCGTCTGGGAGTTCCTTCCTATTTTTTCTCCTGATTTCATCAGTTTGAGTGTCAACATTCTGCACACTTTCTGTCCACAGCGGACTTTGGCTTTGCCAGGTACCTCCAGAGCAACATGATGGCGGCGACGCTCTGTGGGTCCCCGATGTACATGGTAAGCGTTCTTTGTTCGCCCACACCTGACGATGGCTCTTGCCTCTGACGCTTCTCTTCGTATTGGCCTCGCGTGGAAAAAGCCAAGCGAGGAGCAAGTTCTTTTAGTTTGACAGTGTTTGCTGAACACCGTCTCTAATGTTCACTACGGCGTGGGCGACGCTAACTTCATGGTCTCATTAATTGTTCGTCAAAGTGTCACAATCTCACTCTATTGTTTCCTCACCAGGCGCCTGAAGTCATTATGTCCCAAAGCTATGATGCCAAGGCCGACTTGTGGAGCATAGGAACCATAGTGTTTCAGTGCCTGATTGGAAAGGCTCCTTTTCAGGTAAACACGTTTCTTTACATGCATGTTTTACTTTTGAAGTATGAACTGCTTCACTCGTGCCTGCAATGTGATTTAGGGATGAGCCAGCATTGAAACTCCATTGACCGAAGACATAAGCGAACAATTTACAGTTATCGCTGGCTTTTAAGAAATAATACATGTGCACAGAAAACTGAAAAGTAAAAAACAAAAAGAATCTTTGCATAATATCGGTGATGGCAAAGTTAAGAGTGTGAACTATATGCAACATTAGTTTGTTTGTCATTTTGCACAAGATAATGGGATTGAAAAGATGGAAAACACATGTAGTAGTTTAATAAATAGTGACAAAATGAAGTGCATTTACACAACACTTTGCTGAATGATCCTGTTATTATGTTTTTTTTTGTGTGGAAACATCACTTTAGTCTGTTTGTTGAACGTATTCAAACAGACTGTCTCTTTTCTCCAGATCATGTGAAAGATGAGGAAGATCACGATAAACAGTTTCCCACGGCTAACTTGAATGACGCTGTAAAAAGATGAAACACATAACTTCTTTCAAAACTACCTCATCGAATCTGGCCCGGGCGGCGTTTCTGAAACTTACCACAGTAGCTTCACTCTTTGCCTCATTGACACAAAACAAGTGTTGTGTCATTACACAAGGACATCTTTGCAGTGGCAGCGCACTGTGCCATAAATCTGTGTGTGTGTGTGTGTGTGTGTGCAAATGTACATAAATTTGCAGACATTTGCATGTATTCAACTATCGCTCTGACCTTTTTTGTCCTTTTTCAGGCGAGTAGTCCACAGGACCTCCGGCTGTTCTATGAAAAGAACAAGACTCTCAGCCCCAAGTAAGGCGTTACAATGACAGCGCATTCATTTCTAATGTGATCAACCAATGTTATGCATTAGTTTCATGGGTTTCACTTAAAAGAGATGAGAAACTTTGCTGCGATACATCTCGAGAGCAGGCTACCCCATAAAAAGTGAAGTCCCTGAACGAAACTCTTCAGAGAGACCCAATTATCTTTGACAACGTGTTTGCGAAAACCCAAACAAATGTAGTCTTTTACATAAATGCTGCCAGTCACCGCCATGCCAGCTGGGTGGGTTTAACGGCCGAACAGCGGTGTATTCACGACATTGTGAGCGATGACGAGCCCAAAACAAATCCCCAACATCCGAAGCTAATCAACGTCTGTAAGGCTTTACGTTTCAGTTCCGCACAGCTGCCTAATGAAACCACACTGCGGCTTCCATTCATTTATTTATCTCAAGGCAATAGAGAGAGAGAGAGAGAGAGATCATGTATTTGTTGTCAGTACACACATAACAAGTAAACAGAGTGCAGCTAAAAGTGTTCCTGTGTCTCTTCTGTGTTTGCAGCATCCCCCGAGAGACGTCGAGCCACCTGAGGCACCTGCTGTTGGGTCTGCTGCAGCGCAACCACAAGGACCGCATGGACTTTGGTCCGTGAACTTAAAAGACAGGAAATTGAATGAGGCGTTGACTATTTGGTGTTGACGCAGACCTATAATACTGCTAGCTTACTTATGTAGCATTTTATAAATGCTTATCGAGTCGCATCGTCCCTGTGTCGGCCTATATTTATGAATACTGGATGTACAATACTGTTCTGACACGCTGCTCCGCTTCACGACCTCCTACTTATTCGTTTTTTTCTTTGTGTTGTTGGTAGATGAGTTTTTTTGTCATCCTTTCCTGGAGGCAAGCTCATCCCTGAAAAAGAGTAAGTGAGAATACACTTCTTATTAATGCTCCATTATGGCTGGATGATTGTCAGTAATATATAAATGTGTGTGTGTGTGTGTGTATATCTCAAATCAAATGCCTTGTATCTATGACTGTCACTTTAATAATGAACATGCCCTGATTGCAGTAATTGCAAAAGTTTGCACCTCTTTTAAAATAAGATGTAACCCTCAAAGTAATGCACAGAGCTGCCAACTTCTGTGCGACGACGACGACAAATACGCGTCGCCGGACAGCTCCAGTCCCTGTCATTACACGTTGCCCAGAAACAACAGATACGTTTTGGCTGATTGGCTATTCGTGTCGCCCATTTCTTATTTTTCTTGATTGGCTGATGATTAGTTGTGTGGCGTGAGAAAACATGCAAAAGCGCGCGTCACACGGCGAAACCGTGAGAGTCGGTAGCTCTGTCGACACAAAGACAGAACTAACGTTTTCACCCATAAGACACTTGGACTCCGTTCTAGGATTAGATCGAGGACCAGAGGCGTGTGATGCGAACGCAGCAACTAAAATCTATTACTTTTTGTCAAAACGCCAGCGACGCATGACTTTTTAGGGGCTTTTTCTGTGCACAACTCTGTGTTTCTCAAACCGCCTCGAGTGGTCTAACGAGTGTATTGCAATTGATCGCAGCGACTCCTACCGTGTCCATGACCTGCTTCCCAAGCTCGGCATCAGCCAGCTCCTGCAGCAGCTCGTCCACCTCTCACCTCGCCTCTCCACCGGTTTGTGTTTATTATTTCTGCATTATTCATCTGTATGTAGCCGAGTACTGAGGCAGTGTTTTGATGTGCAATCTTAGAAACCGAGCAAGTCAACACACGTTTCTCACACTGGTTTCTCTTTCGCTTTTTCGCTTCTTTTGCTTTCTCTCTTCGTTCACCCACGACTTTCTGTCTCCTCGTCTCTGCAGCAGTCTCTTGCTGAGGGTCAGCACTTGCGTGCCAAGGCTCTGGCCTCCCCTACCCAGGAGGCTACTGGGTTTCTCCTCAAGGACTCCTCTGGTGGGGGTGGCAGCAGCAAGAACTCCTCCTCCTGTGACACGGATGACTTTGTCATGGTGCCGGCTCACTTCCCCAGTGAGAACTTTTTTTCTTTAACCTAAATATCAAATGCTGCTGTGTATAGTCCAAGTCTGGGCTCCAGCGCTGTAGGATTACTGAAGTCATATTTTATTCAACAGTTGTTTTTTTTTCACAGACTAGCTTTTATATGGCATTAATAAGCTGGAGCTGTACTCTTGACGTCATTTCTTTCTGATTTATTTTTCCTGGTTTTCCAGCGGGTGAGCTGGCATGTGAGAGTAAAGTGCTGCAGGACAGCCTGATGAACAGCGGGTAAGACACGGGGATTGGTTATTCATAGCCATTACCTGTATTACACTGATTTATTGTTGTGCATCAGCGGTAAAGAACATCGCTAATAAAGGAGCATAACTGACTATCCGCAATTCAATCTCCAGTAAAAAGTGAGAGCAAGTTGTATTCCTTTTCAAAATGGCACCTCGATAAAGCCCTGATGACGTGTCTCCTGCATCCCTTCTCCTCTTTCATCAGCTCTCTTCTGGCTTCTGCTGGTCTGTGCAGCCAAGTCAAAACCCCACCGCACTCTCCTTCCTGTAGCGGGTCTCCAAGTCCTGTCAGGTAACAGCTCACTGCTATAAATATATGCTCGGCTACGCTGATACATGCACTGCTGTGTAACTCAGAGGGCAAGACACTGAGAGACAGAGGAGGGGTTGGTGGAAGAAAAAGAAGAAGAAGAAGAAATAGCAGCAATTGTCAAAGCAGCTGGTGCGGTACAATAATTCATTTAGCTGATATCTGCTAAATTAATTTAATAATGAATTAATTGGATTCACCTCAATTTTACACATACAATGTCATGTTTGTCTTTTACATGAGCAGTATTGTACATTGGCAGTATTAACAGAATGTCTCTATGGCTAAATATGTGGAGTACTCACACACGTACGCACACACACACACACACACACACACACACACACACACACACACACACACACACACCCTCAGCCTCTCATCGCTCAACTGTTTCTCTTGGCACACTCCGTTCTTCTCACTGTTGTTGGCAGGCCCAGTGAGTGCTCGGCAAGTAACTACAGTGGTAGCTGTGGAAACCAGGGTCAGTCCTTGCCGATCCCAGTCCCCACCCAGGTCCAGAACTACCAGCGCATGGAGCAGAATCTCCACTGTACCAAACTGGACGGCTCGCCACGGTCTGTACCGCTGCCGCTGATGTAAACGTGTGTTGACATTTCTCAAATTTGACCGCGCTGACTCGCGAACGTTGCATTATTAGGCTGTCGACACCGGTGCGGCGTTGCAGCAGCGGAAGCTCGTTGGGCTTTGCTCGGACCGGGCCTTCGCCGCCCTACGGGCAGGGGGCGGGCCCAGCCAACCGTAGGCTTTCCCTCGGAGGCGCCAGGCCTTTCCAGCTCTCGCCTCAAGGTATGTCAGAGACTGTACTTTGCTTCGTCAACACAAATGCACACCACAGCTTTCTCTATGCTACTCGTTATACTACTTAATAATATATATATAGATATATATTTACCAAATGGTAAATTGATGAATCAGAATATAATCAAACCGAACGAATCATCATGAAGTAATGAGGTGCAGCCAGAGTCAAGTGCAGACAAAGAGGGAAATACTTTTGTGGTTAGCATTTGCCAATGTTGCTCTGAGTCAACCAGTTCATTACTTTTGAAAGTCCTTGGTTGTAAAACAATAAACCAACCTCCTACGCACACAAAACACTCTCCTTCTCACCACCGGTTGCTCTCCACTCGTCTGTGCCTCAAACTGGCACAGTCCCTTCCCTGTCTGGGCATCCATCATGGCAGCGTAGGAGTTAGGCAGCACCCGTCCATCCCGGCTGTCTCTTGGTGGACGCCTTGTCTTGTTGTCTCGTCTGACATCTCATTGTGCGACGACACCTGCCGTCTAAAAGCGGGAAAAAAAACAAAAACAGTCTGACCTCTGCCTTCTGTCTCGCAGCTCCGCAGCACATCGAGTCTCGGCCGACTTCTCAGCAACACCCGCAGACGGCAGGACTGGGCACGCGGCTCCACAGTGCCCCCTGCTTGTTGGAGGGCACCGCCACCGGTGCTAAGCAAAAGATCAGGAAGCAGCACTCGGACCCGGTGGTGGCCCCCTCGGCGGGTCTGATGACTCTCCGGCCTCTACACGCTTCCCCCAGACTCAGTGAGCTGATGCAGCGTAGCCCGCTACCCACAATCCTTGGCTCCCCTTCCAGGGTGAGTCGGCAGTGTGTATGTGGGGAGGGGGGTCAGAGAGTGAGACAAATGTGTGCACGCTTAATTCTCTGGCGATACACACAACAAGGAAAGACAACCGAGCAGTTTCAACAAACCTGTGGTGCTTCCTCTCCTCTCCCTCCACAGGCCATCCCCCCGTTTGAATTCCCCAAGCCTCCCAGCACTCCAAACCTCATGACCTTCCTGACGCAGCAGGGTTTGGTCATCGGCTCCCCTTGCAGCAGGACTGCTCCGGCAGAGCCCAGAGACGCAGGACCACAAGCGCTAACGCATGTTCTCCAGCCGGCCCACTGCATCCACAGACTGAGTGACGATACCAAGGCCTTCGGAAGGTTCAATTCTTGTTTTCTACGCGTCGTGATGCTGTGTATCGGAGGAGGAATTGTT
Source organism: Clinocottus analis (assembly GCF_023055335.1). Classification (NCBI taxonomy): domain Eukaryota; kingdom Metazoa; phylum Chordata; class Actinopteri; order Perciformes; family Cottidae; genus Clinocottus; species Clinocottus analis. The sequence continues at coordinate 5,928,651 of NW_027175854.1, forward strand.
TGTCTGCAGATACAGGATAGACGAGAGCGCTTCATCGGTGTACAACTTTCCCTTTCTGTCTTTCCATGTTCTTCCTGTCCCTTTTGGAGCAGGTCTCAGAGTGCCGGTCGTCTGTCTGACATGCTGCTGATGGCTGCATTCGGACCAGGTGGACCTGTGGGTGACCGAGGCAGCGCGGAGAACTTGACCTCTGAAAAAACCACAGGCATAACGGGTAGGAAGTCTCTTGTCGAATATATTTAGGATTGCTGTTCGTTCACGTGGCTCATTCCAACGGTCTGACCTTGACTCGTCGCTCTTTTCTGCCCTCTAGTGCCCCCGGGTGGTGGGCGAGGGCTTGCACCTGGCTCGGTCAGCCCTGCTCAGGTGGTTTTCACTGTGGGCTCTCCTCCCAGTGGCGGCACCCCACCTCACTCCTCCAGACAGAGGAAATACTCAGGTAGTACATGCACATTCAAACACAAGTAAATGCAAGTAATTTGTCTCGAACTTCCTTCTGCCGCTCACGGGAATCAAATTCCACTTTTGCAGCGGCATTAGTATAATGCTCTGCACATTATACAACATCCAGCACTGCGAAGATATTACTTTCATTTTCCAATCATGTGGAAACTTAATTAAATATTAGGGAGGCGAGGATAAAAGGTTGATTTTTCTTTTCTTTTTTCGTTAAACCCAACTGTGGAGAGATGTAGCTACATTTAGGGAGTAATAACCTAATTTCCATTTTGTTTTTCCCCTAACACACAATCTTCCAATTGGTAATTAGAGTATAGAGCATTTCAGGGAAAACATTCATGTAGCTGCTGGCAGATGTTGATCATTAACTGGAACGAATCTCTACTCGATACATTGATCATCAAGTGTGAAGCATGGAAATATGTACATATTAAACACATTTAACATTTTTCTTCTCCTTTTTTCTTCCTTGACACCTCTTTTTTCTGACTCCTGCAGGCTCGTTCACTTCAATCAGCCCTGCAGGTTCCTTCACAAGCCGCTATCCCCAGACCGCCACCTATGTGGATGGCTTCGAGGCTCCTTCCAGTCCTCGCTACAGTTTCACTGATCCTATCACAGCCAACATGGGCGGGCCTGTAACCTTCGAGGCTCCTGAGCTGCCTGAGGAGACGCTAATGGAGGTGAGACGCAGGTTTCATACACGACTCAAGAAGGCAATGAAAAAAGGAGTGAGTCCTCGATTTAGAGCCTGTGTACTCTGTGTACTTATCCAGCATGTACCTCTTTGTTGTGTATATCAATGAAGGGTTCATTCTCATAAAACCTTGATAGGAATAATCCCTCTTGACAGTGCAGACTGTAAGAAAAATGTAAGAGCGCATTGTGTACTTGAAGGGTTTAGCTCAAGTCATCGTGGTAGAATTAGCCCAATGTGGAATCTGAGAATGGGAAATTAAAACGCATTGATTGACCTGAATGTGAAATCACAGTCTGGTGCTCTCTGTGTCTAAGTTCTGCCTCTGAACAATCTGTTTCTCCGTCTCTCTTCCTTCCGGTCTCTGTCGGAGCGCAGCAGGAGCACACAGACACCGTGCAAAGCCTGCGCTTCACGTTGGATTTCGCCCGCTGTCTGATGGAGGTCGCCGGAGCCTGTGGGGTCGTGGTGTTCGAGGAGCAGGAAGACATCTCTCGTGTCTTCGAGCAGCAGAGCCTGGTAGCAGATCAGATAAGCTCACTGAGCCGAGAGTGGAGGTAAGGCCGTGTCAATCAACTATCGCTGTGAGTCTTTCTGGATGGCGACGCTACCGTGGATTCAATTTGGGTAGAATATTATTTAAATGTGGATCTCCAGTTTTTTTTTCTCCCTGTTCGGAGAAAACATTGGGGACACTCGGGGTTTTGTTTGTTTTTTCCTTCTTAAGTGGCAAAACATTTTTTCACGTCAGATTTCCCTGTTGCAGTTGGCAGATTTATAGAAGCTGCTCATGAGTATTGACTTAAATATGTCAAATTCATGCCGCTTGGTATGAAACACGATTTGTAAGCTTGAACGCATTCATTTTTCGCGGCAGAGCAAACAAAGACACGCTGACATAAATATGATAAAGTCAGGGAGAAGAGAAGGAGATTTCATGCCTCCTAACATTTAGGAAAACACACCGTGGAGGAGTTTGATGATGGGGAGCGTGTAATTTAATGGGAACGACTTTGTCCTCATCTCTGGTCCTCGGGACTCGACGTGATGAGGACGATTAGAGATATTGTATGCACCATAACCAGTGGTCACATTCACATTTTCTCATTTTCTGTGGCCTTCTTGCTGCATAACGGCCCATACACCTGCCGTACAACTCGATCATGCTAACTTTCACGTTTGAACACCAACATCGTATTGCTTGTGGTCTCATTTGTCAATTTTTAAATCTGAGTTTTAAGCAGTTTTTGTGTGCGTTTGTGTCTCCTTAGTCATGCAGAACAGCTCGTCCTCTACCTAAAGACGACAGAACTCCTGTCCACTGCCTTACACACAGCCATGGAGCGAGTTAAACAGGGCAAACTCTACCCATCCTCGACAGTCAAACAAAGTATGAGACTTTTTTTTGTTTATTTTTATGAGGAATCCAATATGTGTATCAAACACATATTGCCTGATGAGTGTCCTGGCAGCATATTCAAATACATTTCTGCCTGTGTACAGTAGTGAGGAGGCTGAATGAGCTGTACAAGTCCAGCGTGGCATCCTGTCGCTCTCTCAGCACCCGTCTGGAGCACTTCTTTTCCAGGAAGCACCGTTTAATGGACCAAATCACCTCCATCACAGCCGAGCGGCTGCTGTTTAGCCACACTGTGCAGATGGTAAGCCAGGGGGGAAATTAGACAGTTGGGATGCAGAGGAGCAGATGAGGGTTATTGACCAGCGGGCCAAAGTGTAATCATTCAGATACTGTATGTGTGGGCAGGAGCAACAAATTAAACAAGCATTTATTGCCAACCTAAGCGGTCAGTATGGCAGCATTTCAAAACTCAAACTCCAAGCCCTTGCTCTCACATTGTTGCTTCATGGCCACGGCAATATTGTACGGCCCCCAAAGTAACTGTCAGCTAATTAGAGTATTTGTCTATGTGCTCCGAAAAGTGTAGTCCACAAAGCAAGGAAAACAAACACTGGTCAATGATGTTGGTGTTTAATCCGGACAAAACTTTAATATTCTACATATTGACTTGAGCCTCCCGGTGTCGTCTCAGGTTCAGACTGCTGCACTGGACGAGATGTTCCACCAGGGGGAGGCGTCCGTCCTGCGCTACCATAAAGCTCTGCTCCTGATGGAGGGCCTATCTCTGCTGCTCACTGAACAGGAGGACATCCTCAGTGTGAGCAAATGTAAGTGCGAAACATGGTTTGTTGTGTTCCTGCAGAAGAAACACTGTTGTGATCTATGCAGTGACATTCAAATAAATATTTCGGCCAGTTTATCACAGAGCTAATGCACAGAACGAATGGAAGAAACCCTAAGGCGTGGATATAACTTGTTATGCTCACTGTCTCTTCTTCTTTTTGTGTGCAGGTAAGGAGTGCATTGAACGCCGCCTCACAGCTTTGCAGTCGGGACTCTGCGTTTGACAGACACACACTGCTTCCTGAGCGTGGCTGTGATGTCAGTCATTTTTGCACCCTTGCACATTTCCAACAAACCAAATCTCCACCAAAAATCTCATGGTTGTCACTTCGAAATGCTTTGTCACTTCGAAATGCTTTTGTTTTCACGAGAAAACCACAAGGCTCGCAGTTTTGACTTGATCGTGACGGCTTGTGTGCTCACTAAATGGCTTGCCATTCGCCCCCAAGTTCTGGACAGCGGCAGTGACTTCCCCCGCGCTAAACTTGTGCCAGTATTGGACACGAAGCACCTTGTGCTGCGAAAGAATGCCTGCGCTCTCGTCCATGTGAGTAGGACTTTGCTCCTGGCGCTGACAAAAGAGGGGCACATTTTGCCAAGAAGAAGATTCCTCTCACCAGGAGTAACACCTGCAGGAGTAATTGTTGCCAAGTAGTCACATACCCACATACAATACTTTACTAAACACAAACAGATGGACAAACTGTTATATTTTACCCAGATCAGTAGCTGGAGGGGAAGTACTCTGACTGCTGTACAATGTACATTCAGTGTGCTGGTGAAGGGCGGGACTGTCCAAGTATCAATCTCATCAAATGTATGTTTGTCTCAACCCAATTGTTTGCTTTCCTGAGTTTCTTTTATTCCTGGTATTTATCTAATTGTTACTTGCTTGCTGAAGGGAAGTCTAAATAGCAACGCTCCAGCTTGTATAGAAGCCCATACGAGCGCTATTGCAAAACTGTTGCCAAAATTCAATGTAGTTTTGCTTTTGTGTTTTGTTTCGTTGGAGAGTACTGCAGGGTAACCATGCTGTTTTTTGGGGGGGAAAAGATCCCTGTGTTTGTCACTTTACTGATTCTATACCTGTCTAATGTTAAATATCATGTTCCATCTTTGAAACCATGGTGTGAGGGGGATTTTTGTGTTTAATATGGTGGCTGCTGTTAAAGCAACAGACAGAAAGATGGGTCCATAAAACACTCCCCTCCCCACTGCTAAATACAAAATATAGCCCTGAAACTGGTCTGTTAGCATCCCTGGTTGCAATCATTTCAAATAACCTGGGACGTATTCTTCAGATATACGTAAGCTCAGGTGCTGCAGTTGCTGGTAATGCCTTGACATAATTCCATATTCTGTCTGATCATATTTCGTCACTCAATCTTGTTGGAGCTGAGCAAATTTAATCGAATTTGAATGTAGGGCCTCCAAAAGAGGAACAGCCCACTGTTACTAAAATTGAGTGTTTGTTCCGGGATTAACGTCTGATTGTGTTTGCACTGTTGAAGTATTGTATGGGATGATCTTGAGTGAAACATGCTAAACGTGTTTAGTTTTTATATTTATACTGAGACATATTTGCTTATTTAGAGATTTCTTTTTCGTGCTTTTATTGCAGTTCAGTTGTATTACAGTTGTGTCAAAAGGCAAGGTGTGTTCGATGTGAGAATGCTGATGAAGAGATGGTATAAGCTATGAAACCTTAGAAAGAGTTCTTTCAGAAGAAAAAGGAGAATATAAATTGCTTTACACTGAAAAATGATTTGCATTGACTGCGCTGTGTTTAGTTTCAGAGTAGTTAGTGGATTTTTTTGAAACGTGACCGGTTGGTTTGCAGTGCTAGTTACAAATGTGTATTTTACCTGAAATGTTTATGTATTTGTTTACCGTAGCCATATATCTCAACAGGATACCTTTACTCCCCTAAAGTGTGGGCCAATGGGAAGGGTTGTACTGTGGTTGCTCTCAAAGAGAAGTTTGAGTGCATGCATGCATGTGTGAAGTGATGTTGTTCAACGTATTACTGGATAGTGGCGTTTGTTCCGTACAGAACTAATGGCATTGCTCTGCAACAAGATGTGAATGATTGGATTTGGACTCCAGTTGATTGTGTGGATGTAGTTCAACAATATCCACTAAAAGTCAGAGGTTCCTCAGGCGTAACCAACTTTCTTTTCCCTGGGGTGTTTTTTCCTCTGCTTTTTTTTCGAAGTTTATTAACATGGGGACTATTGATGCACCGAAGAGCATATTTTAGAATACGTTGTTGAGGACGATAGTTTAAGATGAGATTTTTTTTTTTTGAAAGCCAGTATAGTAGCACTGTCAGCAGAACAGAATGGAGAATCTTATGATGGAAATATACATCATTTGTATTTGATGTTTCGCCTTTTGTCAGATATTTTCTTTCATACATTTTCTTAGGTATACCTCTACTGAGAGGATTCTGCGTGTGTGTTTGCAAGAGTGTACATTCCTAATATCAACTCATCACAGCCTCGCTGTCTCTTACACATGCTGTTACGTTCTGTCAGTATGGAGTGGCAATGTCTCAAAAGATACAGATAGCAGAAAGGTATGGCATTGAACCTTTATCGAACTGATGCATGTCTCACTTTTTATTGTTCCCAACAATCATTGCTATTGGCCATCCTATCGGTGGACGGGGTCAACAGATGATGTGTGCCGCCGTTGAAATAATCTAAAACAGCCGGTTAAAGAATCATCATATAATCATTTGTCATTGATTTGGATTATTATTTTGTATGTTTGCTAAGAACATACCTGAATGTTTTAATTTTTTTTGATTTCATGTTACTCATTCTGTATTACCTGTAAATATTGTAAATTAAGTTATTGTTGTAGTATATATGACGCCGCAGGAATGGAGAGAATGGCACCATACCATCGATACGTTTCCAAAGAATAGGCCTTCTTCTGATCTTCCATATTGTCCTGTGTACTCTCAATGTTGCAAAATCATCTTAATGTTGTCATTTCTATGACCGACAAACATTCTCAGTGTCCCCGTGTGTGATGTAACCTTTACTGTTTGAGAGTTGCACCATGAATAAAGTGAAAGGAAAGGTAATTTCTCTTAAGATGCAGTGAGTTCCATAATTTATATTAAACATCCACAATGCATTGGTTTTTTTTCATATTAGTCCCCACAGCTATGGGATAATGTTCAAGGGAGACTGGCATAGCGGTATTTTGGCATGTTTTAGAATAAACTATTCATTTTGAGTCACATGTCTTCAACATTACAGCTTGTAAATTCTGGAAATATGTGTTTTCTTTTCTCTCACATCAAGCCACTAGTTTCAACTAACTAGCTTCATTTCCTTGTTGCAATGTCAATGAACAAAAACATACCGTTTAGCAACACATTATACGTTTCACAATTATTATTTTTTTGTTTGTTGCGAAATTGCTGAAATAATTGCCACGCCCCGCTTTCTACTCTCAGCCAATCCCAGGCAGAGACTGTGTGAGAGAGGCGGTACTTTACGGCAGCCTGTTGGTTGTCACGGCAACGTTGTGTGTGAGCGGAGAGCATGTCAAAACGAGTACGAAGGTAACTCAGGGAGGCGAGCTTTACTAAAGCTGTATACAGGCAACAGACCCAAGAAAACTAGGATAACAATGTAGGTTGACCTGCCGACACTGGAAAGTAATGGTGAGAGAAAACGGTGTTGCTAACGACGCGAGTTAACGGTTAACGTTAGTTCGTCGCCTTGCGAGCTAGCTAGCTAGTTAGTTAGCAATGTCGAGTCGTAATCTCCCCCCGGTGCGGCATCTGCCTCAGTGGACTCGAGTTGGGCAACTCGGGAAGTCCTGCACTCCGCAGCATTTACCAGCGAACCAACCGCATCAGCTGCCTGTTGTCCCGCCGGTGAGCAAGGGAGCGTGCGTTGCGGCGGGGACGTCCCGCCACCGCGACGTGGACCCCCGCGGCGCGTCGCTCCAGAGGAATATCCAGTTCCTTCAGCATCAACACAAGGACACTCTCGAGAAGCTCCACGCAGAAATAGAGTATCTCAGACGGGAGAATAAAGGTGAAGAAACCAGTGGGGAAAATATCATGTTTAATGAATGTAGTTTCTACCCATAATAAAAACGTATGTATGTGACTTGATATTTTGGGGTCATCACAAATTAAATCATAGAAAGTACACACATGTAGCTAGTTACAACGTGAGAAGAGAGAAAAGGGAGAAAACACGTTTGTTAAAATAAGACAATATAATATATTGTGTTTAAATGATGTGCTCTGATTTTGTGTTAGTTGAGAAGCAAAACAGCAACACTATTCATATTCATAGATGTTAGATAAAATAAGAGTCGTTTTTTTTTCATTCCCAAGAAAAAATTGCAGGGTTATGGTGTTCGTCGAGGAATTTTTCTTCATTTAAAAGGGGTAAACTTAGCAACCTGCTGTTGTGCCCACAGCGCGTCTTTTATGTAATTAATTTAAGTTAATGGCAAAGAGCTGTCTGTCCTCTGATAAGGTGCTGAAAAGAGACATTCAATCTAGGTACCATGGTCGCATAGCAACTCCAGGGTTTTGATGGTCTCTCAGTGGGAGGTGGACAAAGATCCAGTGTCACTTTACTAAACAGGTCAAATGCTGATCCATATAAAAGCCTCTCACCACCCACCAGGAGACTCTCCAGGAGATCTGTCTTTGTGCAGTCACAGCAGTCAGGACACTGTGGAAACAGGCTGTTAGTCACCTCCATGTTTCATGATTGTACCTCTTATGTGCCTCTCCCTACAGTATGTTGCACACTAAATTACTCTTAATGTGGATGTTGCAGAGTTGCAGTATAAGCTGATAATGGAGCCTTCAAAGTCAAGTAGAAAAGGTAAGATGTAATCCCTGATTTACTATTGTTTTTGGTTCTTTCTGCGATGCTCAAAGGACATTCTTGCAGGATTGGGATGGTTTGAAGTTGTTGACAATATGGGTAAAATCTTCTATCACAATATATGTGTATATATTATATTCTGATATGGATATATATTGAGATATATATGTATTATAAATCAACCAGTTATTAAGTGTATATCACTGAACTATCCCAAACCTTACTAATAGAAGTTTACTAGTTTGTCATGCTTGGCCATTTAGGTGAAACCAAATAACATCAAGGGCGCAACATTTCACAATTTCTCACACTCCTATTCTTGGATCCTCTTTCTTCTAGGGATGACATATAGTCGGAGAGGCATTAGACCACCCACTCAGGGAAGTGACGCCCATACAGGACTCTACCTGGAGGAAACACTGCAGGACATGCGAACCTCACAGGACCAAGCACTCAGGTGAATCTGTTAAACCGCTCAGAGAAACAACTTCCCACTTCACACATAAGCAATGACCGGCCATGACATAGTTGCACGTAATCACGGCCAGAAACACTGGTGAAATAGGTCTACCGTTTGGTTAACAAGCAAAAACACTTAGAGCAGATTTTACTGCATGGCAATGTTTTGCAACTAGACAGGCCCCAAACAATTATAGCTTTATTATGATATTTAGGTATGAAAAATATTGAATTATGTGTATTCTAACTCTTGTAACCAACAATAAAAAAATCCAGCATATTATTCAAATTTGAATATCCGCCTTGAACAGACATTAAGTACATTTAGATTAATTGTGACTCTGTGGCACTCTTCCCCTGAAGTAAACATGTAAATGCAGGACTTTAACTGTGTGATATTAGTAGTTTTACTATTGATAATTAATAGTTTTACTTTAAAAAAAAAACACTTTGTGTTGATTACAGCAAGCATTTGTCCCTCAAATCACTTCATCCAGCCCTGAAAAAGACACATAGTTCAGGATTACTCACATTCAGAAACATTGATAGAGGAGGTCATTTCCACATAGATGACATAACCACCTTAGTTTTAAAGTGGAGGTTAATTAGTGGACATATTCTGCTGGCGATAGTGTTTTTAGTGTCATTGTTGTTAAGTTCATACAGTGTTAAAATAGAGCGTGGATAGTCAGAATATCCCAGACATTTGTGTCACTTAACTGTGATTGAGCTGTTTATACAAATCAGTCAAGAAGTAAGAAAACACTCCATCAATCTAAAATGAATATCATAAGATTTCATCTTCATCAAGCAAAACATTGACAAGAAAAGACATGTTTGTTGATACAAGGTGATATTGAAATGAGACCAAATTAAGCTCAGTGAAACACTGAATAATATAATGTACATGTACACTGTAGGCGAACATGTTAAATGACATTAGCAAAACATAAATGGCACAAAGAAGATGTGAAACAAAGAACATATTTATAGCGACATGCAGTGGTACACCACCGCTGCAGGATGTGGAGGAGCACAGGCAGGTTCACACAGAGGTGTGGACACATTGTAACGCTCACATGATGTGACTGTTTTAGATGTGAACTCTAAAGTATATGGCCAGCATATGTAACATAGTTTGTCAGTCAAGATTGCAGTCCAATCTTGGTTTTCTGGTTTTATCTTTTGGGTTTCTACATACCACGTATTATCTAATTAAAAAAATGTTCTGTACATTATTATGTTCATGCTTTATCGGATGTGCCGAGTCTACAAAGTTATATTTGCTAAAAATAATTCTTCTAGGGCTTTTAGTGTGTGCTTTTGCAAAGACTCAATTTATTTGACTGCAATGCAGTTGGCCTGCAGCCACCTTGTGAAGCAGTCATGTAAAGAGGTGCTAGTATGACCACATAGATTTGCTAACATTCAAATGTTGGACAATTTTTCAGCATTACCTCATGTAGCAAGGAGTTTTCTTGTAAGCCACATATTTCGATACAGTCGTTACGTGTCCCCTGAGTGACGTTGTGGTTGTAGGTTGATCAAAATTAGTTTGCAAAGTCTGCGACTCACCAGAGCTAACACCTCCGAGGGGCTTGGGCCATAAAAGACATGTTTTGCAGCTGATCTTGTCGTACAAGCAAGGCAAAGGAATATTCGATCCGTACCTGTAGGTGAAGCAACTCGGCGTATACAGCCCAAACGGCCTTCAACAGCTCGTATGTTATTGCTAATTGAAATGGTCTCCCTCACTACTTAGCAACATTGGAGAGGGTAGCAACATTCTGGGATCTGCCAGGCGGGACCATAGCCCAGACATGAAGGGGGGCCTCATCACCTCATTACAGCCTCTACGAATTCACAGCCATCCCTCCCATCCGCCGCGCGCTCCCACACTGCAGGAGTGTGAGGTCATCATCCGGCAGCTCTACAATGCTAACAGTTTACAGTCACAGGAAGTAAGTGCCCCATCATCAGCCAATGTTAGTCAAAATACATTTGCTTTCCATCATTGGACTATTTCAGATTTTTGTTGTTTAATAGATATTTTGTGGGAATAATTTCATGGCTTTCATTTAGATTATTCGTGTGAAGGCATTGCTGAGAGATATTGTCTTGAGCAAGAAAATAACCCCGGAAAACCACATTCTAACCAAAGCCTACCTTGTTGATGGTACCCGGTAAAGTGAAACAATATTATCATTTTTACAGTATTCCTTGATAAAATAAAAAAGCACAATTGTGACACGGGTGTCTCTGTTTTTTTGCACTTTTCAGAAAATCTACAGAAGAAAAGAAATTTCCAAAACTTGGTCTTCAAACCTATCCGGAAAAAACGTAAGGATGTAAATATGTTTCTCTCTGTGCATCTATGTAAGTTATTGCTCAGATCTCCATCATATTGCATTCACTGCCTGTTATAACCAATACAGAGGCTTTTGGGGGGCTTTTATATCTTTTCCTCAGGTCTGGGGCCTCTCAGTCTGGGGTGGTCCTCCCAGCCCTCAACCAGAGCATCAGCTCCAACATTGCAGAGAGACAGAGGAGGACCCGTGCTGTGCAGAGAGACCGTTTCAAAAGGACGGTGCAGTGACGGAATCAAAACCTACCACAGCGTCGACTGCATCCATCTAAGTACTTGGGCTTTTTATGGTGGTTCTAAAAAGCCTTATTCAAAATGATGGATATCCATTTGAAGTATTTATGTCATGGGCACAGAAATGTACTCACAAAGGACAGATCATATGAATATATTTAGAAAAAGGTCGATAGACTTGAAATCTTTTGCACACAAAAAGAAGATGAAAGAGTCCCAAATCTACCTTTGTACTGGGAATGATAAATTCATTTATTCATTTTACCTGATAGTGCATTTTAGGACATTTGAACAATAAAAGTTCAACAACTTTAACTTATCACTGGCTGCTTATTTTCACCAAACACAGTCAGTTTTGAGTGGGTCTCAGTTTAGTTGTCAGTTCATGTTTGTAATTCTGCCAAAAGGATGGTGGAATTGTTGTATGTCATAACTGTATAGAAGTAATCACCTGTTACGTTTGAAACATCTCAGCGTTTAAAACGTCCAATAGTGCAAACAACCAAAGTTAACCTTTAAAAAACACTTGCAATTTATGAAACAGGAGACACTCATCAGGCTTGTTTCTCAGGCACTTTTTGTATTGGTTTGTATTTCTATTGTGCGTTACCAATCATCCACCTGCAATACACTTTAGCACAACAATACAAAACTCCATTAAAATGATCAGCAATCTACTGTGTAATTTTTTTGTGTACAACTTTACACCCAAGTCTGTTTACAAAAGGCACATGCGATGACGTGGGATGGAAGTTACTGAATTCACTTCTCGGGAAAGGCTGCACAGTAAAGCATATCTCAGACTGCATCTCAGCTGTCCTGTGTTCATCTGCACAATGTCAGCAAGATCTAACTCTGACTCTACTTTTAGTCTCATCACCACCAATAGATTAGCGGATGGCTGACCGAGCAGACTTTAAATGATCACTCAGCAACTCCGTTCAAAGCTCAACTTCCACACATTCTACAACTCCACATAATTCAGCCTCAATATGGTTGACCCTGAGCCTTGTATAGCGTTGTCTTCCTTCCTCACATCTTCTTAAACCCCTTAATGTGCCTCATAACATGTAGGTGCTTCTAACGGCAAGGTGTTTTATTAAGTATGAAACAAAGTCTTTAAAAGTTACTCTGGACATAATCACGCAACAGTCTCAACAATCTAAAATAAAGAAATGGACGAAACTTTACTGTTATATTTAAATAAATAACCTTACGTCCCACTAGATGGTGGTGTTTCTGAAGAAACTTCCTTGAGCATGCCTTAAATCAAGGACCACAGATGTTGTGCAATTATTTATATGCTGAAGAATCCACCCTACCGAATGGCTGTCATGACCTTGTCATGAAATCAGAATACATGGCTAGAATAAAGGTTCACAACAATTGAATGGCTAAACCATAATATTTTTGTATGATGCAGTGATGAGGTAAACAGTGTGCATCCATTTTTTTTCTACTTTTACTTCTGAGGAATAAGGAGCAGTTTGTTTTTGTCTATCCTTTTTTTTTTTTTTGCATTACTGCTCTGTTGTGGGAATTGGCCGGCTTTAGCCATTAAGACCCGGTGGGTGCAAATCTATTAACATTCAGGCAGCGCTGCAGTGATGAGAGCCGCTCTGTGCCAGCTGCAGCCTCATGATGCACGGTCACTAAAACCTCAATAACCAGAGGAACAGAGCTACAGCTTTATATATATATATTTTACTTTCATCAATTAGCAGAAGTTGTCCTGACACATTGGACAGCTTGTCATACTTTCCAACTTATTCTTTCGTTTGTGCCACTCTTTATTAAGGCTTCTTTTGAGCCACTACACCCTCTCCATTTAAATTCACTCTATCCCTTCCAGCATAATGTGCTATGGGTGGGGGGGGGTTGGGGAGCTCTGAATCGATGCGTCACAGTTCTCGGCCAGATACCGATACTTAAATTATGAGTTTGCAAGGAGGGGAAGTTGGAGAACAACAGGAAATTAAAATAGGGAAACATGTAAAACTTTTTACGGATGACATGAAACAGCTATTGCCTGAGCAAATATACTGTACCTCAAACATGTGAGCCACTCACGAAGCCACAGTAAGCTTCAGCCAAACAGAAATACTAGGCCATGAAGAAATACATCATGAATATTGATTCACATCAGATGAATGTCGTTTAATAGGACAGGCAGACAGGGATGACGTCAGATATGATTATGTGTAAAACTGTCATGACTTAAATCTGCGGTCGCTTGTTTATTACTACAGAGTAATCGTAGTGATATCAAACTGTTCATTCTGCCTTGGGAACAGCCTTGAAGAAGAGAACCTTAATCTTGATCTTGGTTTTGGGACTGTAAACTCCCTAATGCCCTTTACTTTGAGAAGTCTGCAGATGTCTACAGTTGTGAAAATAATCATAAATAATAATAACGTACATTTATGTATGTAAGACAAGTGTTGGCACACTTATTTAGTTACTTTAAACACAAATATACGTGTTAATCCACTTTTCTTTAGTGTACAGTTATTGTGCCTACTTTGCAATTTAAGATTGCATAAATATATTATATGATTAGCTAAGCATAAAATTTACATATTTGCACACAATCAACTTCAACAGCAACATGCCACTTGCACATAATGTTCAGTTTTAACTGTCCAATGCTACAACATTACAAAGTAATACATGAACCAATGTTTGCATGTTCAAAGCACCTTATTTAGCTGATAATACTTGTTTAATTTTAAATGCAGGACTGTGGTATTTGTATATATATATATATATATATATATATATATATATATATATATATATATATATATATATATATATATATAGACTTGCATCTTATGTCAAACTCTAAACTATTGTCAAATAAACACACCCAAAGAAGCTAGTTTGTTTTACAGACCAAGAGTAGACTTCTCTATTTGCGGTCGTGCAGGTCTGCAGTGTATTTAGACTGTCAACGCTGGTAGTTTGCCCTGTGATAATGATGACATCACTGCTTTATCGTACATACAAATGTTCTGAAGCTGTGTCACGGAAACATGATCGACACTCTGCTCTGGGGGTGGGGGGCCGTCCGTGGCCTCGTCACCCGCCCACCCCGTTTCCTCCTCCTCCCACCTCCCCCTCCAGGCTTCAGTGACGTGCGAACAGAAAGCGGGACCTGCCCTCCCGTCGCCATTTTTCGGTCTCGTACTCGTACTTCTGGTGGCTCGGGTGAGGGGGGGGACGAGCAGAAATAAGGGAAAGTATAAAATAAAGAACCCGTTCAGCCGGAATCCCTCGTGAGCGGTCGGGAATACACGCGCGAGCTTCAGTACAACGGCTTGGCACCTGAGATGAACGCGCAGGAGACACGCCGCTGCTGTGAAGTCTTTTTTTGTGTGAAGACGTGTTGCGGGCCGCCATTTTTTCTGTGCTGCCTCAAAAGTCTGCTCCGGCTCGAGAAAGGGGATTCAAAAACGTATTTTTTATGACGTGTACCTCACAGTAAGACCAAGAAGATACAAAGTAGTTATCTCGCTTCCGACCGGTGGCCATTGGTGACTTTTTTTTGGTGGGGGGGCGACATGAGGATTTATCAGATGAAGAACTGAGGACACCTTTTCCGTTCTCTTAACTGACACTGACTGGAGGAGATACAATTATAAGAAGAGCAGCCTGGTGTTTCTCGGAAGGCGGAACGAAAAAGGGAAGCTTCATTGATCAGTTGTTGCTTCGCTCTCCGTCAGTGTTTGTCCCTGTAAGATTTTTTTGTTTTAGCATTTTGGCTTCTGAACCAATCGATTGACTGCTGAACACAGGAACCATATTATGCTCCAAAGTTGGATCAAGCCAGTCGCAGCCTGTCTCTGAAACACGTCAGGTTGTTTTTGTTTTCTGCGGCTGTTTTTTTTTTTTTTAATTATTTTGTCATCTTTAGCCTGCAGCGTTTGTGCAGAACTCTCGGGGCGACCAGTGCCCTGCCCTGCATCTTTCTGAACCCTCCGGCTCTCCGTAATTGGCTCATTCCAACCGCGCGCACACGTTTTTTTTAAACTTATTTTCTCGTCTATTTTGTCATGTTTTCATATTATTTTTAAGTCTTCATAATAACTTATTTTTAGGGGGGTTGCAGAAATGTCCACCGCTCGGTTTGATTCGGGTGATCGGTCCACCTGGTATTTCGGACCCGTGTCGCGAGTAGAGGCACAGAATCGGTTACAAGGACAGCGGCACGGCATGTTTCTGGTTCGAGACTCGTCGACCTGCCCCGGCGACTACGTGCTGTCGGTATCCGAAAACTCCAAAGTGTCTCACTATATCATCAACTCTTTGCCCAGCAAGAGGTTTAAGATCGGCGACCAAGAGTTTGAGCACCTGCCTGCTCTCCTGGAGTTCTACAAGATCCACTACCTGGACACGACCACGCTCATAGAGCCAGCCCCCAGGTAGGAACATCTCACAACGACATGATAACAACTCGGCCCCATAGACACGTTTTACCACCGAAAAGCTGGGTGATCTTGGTTAAGTAGGTTGTCTATTTTTATCAAAAGCAACCCACTTTCAGTCAGACCTCAGTACCTTCCTGATGTGCCATGCAGCATTCGTTTGTTTGCCAAATTTGAACCTAGTGGCACTTCAACTGCACTACCACTCCCACCACACATCCAGTGTATTGGTTTTTAGCAAGGTTTTGTTGGGTCCCAACAAACAAGACACCAGCCCGAGATGCTGATACAAGTTTGTGTTTTGCCTGTCTTAACTAGATTTTACGGTTTGTTGCCAGGGCTTTTGTTTTGTCAATCTGTATGTACGATTTAAAAAAAAAAAAATATTATGGATGTTTCAGCTAATCCTTTTTTGCCAACTGTGTGTATACTACATTATTAAACATCAATGTGCCAAATCCCTGATCGGGTCCTCAATTTCATTAGTTTTAATGCTAACCATTGTGTCGCCTGGCTTGTCCTCATTGTTCTATTCTCTCAAGGTACCCAAGCACAGTGAGTGGTCCTATCCAGCCTATAGGAGGCCCAGATGAGAACCTGGAGTATGTGCGGACTCTATACGACTTCATTGGCAGCGATGCAGAGGACCTTCCCTTCAAGAAAGGGGAGATCCTCATCATCCTTGAGAAGCCAGAGGAGCAGTGGTGGAGCGCCAAGAGTAAAGAGGGACGTGTCGGGATGATCCCTGTGCCCTACGTGGAGAAATTGGTACGACCTTCACCGCATCCTGGCCAACCTCCCCAACCTCCCCATGGATCTCGCAACTCCAACAGCTATGGGATCCCAGAGCCCTCCCACGCTCTCGTCCACGCCTATGCTCAGCCCCAGACACCATCACCATTGCCACCAGGAACGCCTGGAGCAGTTATCACACCTCTACCGTCGGTGCAGAACGGCCCCGTTATGGCAAAGGCTATCCAGAAACGAGTGCCATGCGCCTATGACAAAACAGCGCTGGCTTTAGAGGTATTGTATATTTGGAGTTAATTTTAAAGTGTGTTTTGTCTTTTAGTTTTTCTTTCCCTCTTCTTTTCTGCCTGTCTAGGAGATATTACTTCATCAGCTGTTTTAAAATGATGCATTAATGGATTGCTGATATTGTGAGAGATTAAGTGTTGTACTAACTACAGTCATAAAACTCCACTTTATCGTTTGTGGGCTGTAATAGGCAACAGAGCAATATGAAGAGTTGGGAAGAGGTGTGTGTTTGGATATCAGTGGCACAAACTTTGTTTTAATTTCCAAAACAATGTGTCTGAGGTATAATTCATTCAAGGGAAAGAGATTTCCAACCGGGTCTGTCACTGCAGTGCAGCCAGAAGCAGGCCGATGGATGTCAGCCGGATGACTCGATACAAGGGGTGGACATTTGCCGGAGGGTGAGCAGGGAGCATTCACATGCATGTTGTGCCTGCGCTGCAGTGACACAGACCCATCGCTCCAGAGTCCCCATCTCCAGTCTTTCTGTCCCCTCTGGTTTTAAATGTTCAATCCCCTTTTTGCCTCTGACCTCTGTTAGGCGTAGTCAGCAGTGTGCTCTATTGAATCTGTAGTCCCACTCAACAGTGATGTAACAGGGTTTTGTGGTCCGCATTGTACATCACTACACAAATAGAGAAGTCTACTCTTGGTCTGTAAAACAAACTAGCTTCTTTGGGTGTGTTTATTTGACAACAGTTTAGAGTTTGACATAAGATGCAAGTCTTGTGCTCCTCAAATCATCACATTCTGCCTGGGAGCTCTACTGGGAGAAGCTATTTGGGCTAACTGCACTCTGCGTTGACATTGCTCGAGTCGGTAGCTAGTAACGAGAGGCCCACCACTGCTGTCAACCTTATTTTTATGTGTGAAGGTGTCATAAGATAACTTGCAGCCCTTCTGCAATCATCTTATATTTAAGGCCATTTCCTGCGCAGTCACACCAGTAGATTCATAACCAAACAGCAGCCACCCTACAGACTTTATCTGCAGGGAATCGTTGTGCTGACTCAATGGAGATGGTACTTGATAGCATTCATTGAAAATGATTGAATGTCCGTCACATTTATTTTCTTATAGCAAAGGTTTTTTTTTTAGACATTTTTGTGGAATGGTAAATGAAATGCTACATACGCTTTGGCAATGCTAAATTGAGGCTTGGCGCGGATTGTGGTCCCATTCTACCAGTTGTCTGTAGCCCAGACTTATTCTTCATACAAGCCAACTTGCGGCTGTTGCACTTCCTAGCTCGATTGTATTTTCATGAAGTGCACTCTGGCTAATACAAATTGGCTTTGACTGTGGTAACATGTCGGAGCGTGTCATGTAATGCATAACGTGCGCTTCATATACTGGGCCTCTGGAATGCCCCACTCTTGATACTAGGCTGAGCTGCAGTGATGCCCCCAGGGGACAGATGGAAAGATATATGGTAGGTATATCTGGCCTATCTCTGCTGCCATTCCCTGACATCAGAGTGAGTCAGTGGACGTAGGAAGTAAACTAGGCTGCTGCAGTGTGGGCGCTGTGCTACACGTTGTCCCTGTGAATCTGAAGGGAGGTGTATTTTTGGACCATGAGCAAACCTGGCAAAGGGTATTCATTTAAAATGTTTGTTCGCTCCTTCTCACAACATCAGTCTTGTCGTCTTGCTTCCCTTTGTGTTCCTTTTTTAAAAAACATTTTTTTAAACGCATTTGATATTAATAATCATCAAAGGAAATGCCTAATACCTCTTTCAGACTGACACTGACATGAGTTAAATGGGTCAACGAGACATGTTAGCTGGCCTGGGTCCGAGTTTTTTTTAAAAATCTTTTGTCAACAGCTGCACAGAGTAGAGATGGAAACTTCTATTAAACTATAAGTTAATTTAACAATCATCACAAAAAGAAACTGAGTGGGGACAATAGAGAAAGAGTGTGTGCTCACAAGTAGGGCAAGCGTTTTGAGAACTGAAATTAAAACATTACTTTATTTGTCTCTTTTATGTTATGCAATTCCATGTAAAGGTGTGACGCGTAGAGCTGCAGTTGCAGACTTAATCCTGGTTACCAGCAACTGGAGATTAATCTGTGACTGATCTCTCGCTGTATGAAGACATGGACGAAGTGTCAGTGCCATCGTGTAGAGAAAAAAAGTTTCTGTTTCAGAGAACCCTTGATTCACACAGAATACAACAACTACTGTTTCACATTGACATTAATTGCCTCAGTAAGAACTAATTTAAATCAATTCTGATGGTTTCTCCAGTTATTGATTATGTTGCATGTCAGGGGTACAGAAGTTGTTCTTCACATTTCCAAAAAAACGGAATCCCTCTAAATGTGGACAATCTTTGTCAAACAGGGGCAATGCTAATAATGATGTTAGTGAAAGTGCAGCATGTTTATATATGGTCCCCAAAGTCTATGAAGTAGTTAATAGTGACAGTTTTTTGTATTAAATATGTTGCTTTCCGGCATGCCTATATTCGTTATTTCCCTTCATATGAACCCTGCCTTAAAACAGGAGTACCGAGGAAACCCCTTACTCGGTTGCAGCTGCAGTGTTCCCACAGATTTAGATTAGGAGTGTGGGGTGAGAAGAGTCCATGACCACCGCACGCCTCCGTAGTCCCGCCTTGCTCGCCAGTGATGTTCTGACACCAGAAGTCTACTGGTTGATCCATCGCGACTGTCATTCCCTCAGAAAATATTTGAGTTAAATCAGAAATGCTAATATGGATCAGCAAATATACTAGGGTGACTGTTAATATACCTGTGCGGCCCGCCCAAGTAAAGAATGTATGTGGGGAAACACTGATTTGTTCTGGATTATCGTAGATCCATTGTCTGTTAACAATTCTACTTTTAAACGCATTATGCTACTAATCTTACAGTGTCTTTAATAATACTATGTCTTTCAATATTGTGCGTTATTAAAATTCTGTGCTCCAGAAATATTCTCAATTTTTCTGTTTTGAAAGATTCGGCCAGGAGACGCAAAGTAGCAGACCTAAATATAAAAGACATGTAGATTAAGATCAAAACAAGAAACTGTACTGTCCAATATTTGTTAATCGGTGCCGTAATTACTCTAATAGAGATAAGGAAGACACCAGAAACCCTGAAAAAAAAGATTACTAGAAAGAAGCCCTAGTGTGTCCTGTGGCATTTATTATTTATTGGTGCTCAAGAAGCAGAAGCTATGGGTCATTATGTATTCACTCCAGACAAGGCAGTCCCCACCAAATGAAATGAGGTTATGTCCTCATTCGTTTGAGTTGGATATTTAAATTACCTACCACATAATACTCGTCTGATTTGTTGGGATTTTGCTTGCAAAAATAAGTCTTAAGTACAAAGTTAACACAATCTTCAACATACTTGAGTATCTTAGAATTAAACTCCGCGTCATTAACAATCAACCGATTCTTATTTGCAGAATATTAACCCCTTAAAGTATGAGAGATAATTTAACACTTGGTTTAATTTTTGCCTTTGATAATGTAAGGGACGTTGGTCTAGTTTTACTACATTGTGAGTCGTTCGAATGGAAGCTTTTCTGGACTAAGTAGCGTTCTTGTCATTCCATGATGGCGTAAAGGATTATAGTTTCACATAATGTTTCAGACTGGATGTCCTCGAAGCCTCATTCTGAAGCTACCGACAGCGTGCCCTCACATTCTCATTTCAATCATGTTTTTTTTCCCCGATGAAGACTTTACCCTTCTAATCCTGATAAAGAGCATATGGTTGTAACAGATTGGGGTCACATTCAGTGTCACAACTCACAAACCCATCTGAGTGGCAGCTCTGTGCTTCTTTATCGTCTGTTCAAACCACAGCGTGAAGCCGGTGTGGAGATCTGACAAGAGGCTTCTTCTCTTTTTTTTTTTAAGTGTGTATTAATAAATCCGTTAGACTGGATATTGTGGATTGTGTTAGCATAGTTTGGAGACGGTTTAAAAATAAGGGCCATCTGTCAAAGGCTATTAACTTTGTTCTAGTTTACTTGTCTCTTCTTGTGTGCTTCTTTGCAGTAGAGTCTGCAGCAGTTAATCACCAGCTTGAAGTTTAAATGAATCCATTGATTTATCTCATTTTTGTCTGCGGTTATCAACAATGACGCTTTTGTGACTTTATTAATCACATCATAGCAAATTAGGTAGTGCAACATGTTTTAGGAGTGTGTTAATCTTTGAGTAGCGCGGAGGCTTGCCCAAGCAACCTGAGGTGGAACAAATGTAACTTTTGAGACATCACAACATCTGTACAGGAGAGGCCCCTAAAAGCTGCAATGCCATTGTGGTAATATTTATTTTTGGAAATACGTAAGCGATACAGAGCACTGTACCACCAGACACAGAAACAGCTCTTTTCCACTGGCCGTCCCTCTGAACAGTTATCAGAGACCTCCATCTGCACTATATGCACTTTTTCGACTTTTGTTGTCTTTAATGTCTTTTTTAATATTTATCTTGTTTACTGTGTATAAGTACGAAGAGCTAAGTGAAACTGGAGTTATATTCCATGTATGTGTAAACACACGTGGCCATTGAAGCTGATTCTGAGATTTTTTGTTTTTGACCGCACTGCATTTAAAAAATGTTCTACTTAGAGCGTAGTTTGATAATCCATGCTCGTCCTGTAACTCCGCCTCCTGTCCTTCTGCCCTCAGGTTGGCGACATCGTCATGGTCACGCGGATGAACATCAGCGGCCAGTGGGAGGGAGAGGTAAACGGACGGAGGGGTCTCTTCCCATTCACCCACGTCAAAATCATAGACCCCCAAAACCCGGATGAGAGTGACTGACCCAAGCGTTCGACCGGACCGTCTCGTCAGTGTTTCCTGTAGCTGAATCCGCTGGCTGTGTCCACCTTTCCCGCCAGTGTCACCATGGTTACGTGCTTGCCTGCTTTGGGCTGTACCTTGATAGCGACCCCTCTGTTGTTGCCGACCGTTGCAAGGCTTTCTGACTGTTTACAGCTTTGGACATTGGGTCCAAACTAAAACCCTGACCCCTCTTCTTCCCGGTCCTTTTCCCCCACGACTTGGCTCTAGACTGGGCAGTGTTTTTGTTTTGTTTTGTTGCATTAGTGTCCTTTTCATTTCCAGATCACTGGGCATCAGTGTGAGTGTGTATGTGTGTGCAGAAGTATGTATAATTGTGTGTGGATGTCTGTGTGCGGGTGTGATCACAATAGATATTTAGCACATTACATCACATGTTTTTCTTTTCTTTTTTCCCCCATTTCATTTCTCCAAATATTTGTTATGTTTGAAGTATTGGGGACTTTAGGAAGTGTTGGTGTGTGTTTGTTTTGTTGATGTGAGGATATTTGTACGGAGTAGGGAACAGCAATATCCCTATGGACTTTGGAGAGCACTGAGGCAATGAGGAGCTAACCAGCCAGTCAAATGTTATTTCTCCAAACAATCAAGTCACTGTTGTACCTTAACCAACACACGCGCACACACACACACACACTCACACACACACACAGGCCATGAGTTATTCAGGTTGACAGTTTGTTATTTTTACGTGTATGTGATGTGTGATTGACGTCAGGAAGAAGCAGGAGAGGGAGGGTTTGTGGAAGATCTAGGTTGTACCGTAACATTATAGATCCCATCCACTCTTCAACTTGGCACATGTCTGGCGGACAAGACTTATTTATATTTTGTTAATAAGACATGACACGGCCAAAAGTGATTTGATCCTTTTTTCTTATTTGTGCCACATGATCAAATATAGTTTTTATTTTGTTTGTT
Organism: Clinocottus analis; assembly: GCF_023055335.1. Classification (NCBI taxonomy): domain Eukaryota; kingdom Metazoa; phylum Chordata; class Actinopteri; order Perciformes; family Cottidae; genus Clinocottus; species Clinocottus analis. The sequence continues at coordinate 5,951,164 of NW_027175854.1, forward strand.
TCTCATTTGTGACATTGAGAGGATGTGTTGCAGAGGGTTGACTGCATGTCCACTCGGTACCTCTCTTTACTGTCCTCAGCATTATTTTGAACTGAAAGGACATTGCTTGGAGATTGGTAGGTTTTTTTGTTTCCGGCGGCACCGAGCACGAGAAGATATTTCAACTTTCTGCATAGGACTGCCGCTTCGAACACATTTTCAAAAGTCAAGTAGCAACGGCCCTGGCCAGCACTTTCCCACAAGCATCTGACTAAAAGGCTGAAGGTTTCCACGTTGTGAGGATTCCTGCTTTCAGTGGCACAGGTCAGGGGATGAGGTAATGTTTCAGCAAGCCAATGAGAATCCCATCAATGCCTTTTTCCAGAGAGTAAGATAAATGTATGTATGTTGTTTTTTTTTAGCTCATGCAATCCTCTCTGCCAAACTTGTGTTTTTAAATGCGATGTTGCTCCCGTCAGGTTAGGATTTCAACCATCTTTATCACTTCGATACCTGGTCTGTGCACAACTTGTCTCTTTATGCAAACTGTCAGAGTAAGTGGGAAAGCGTCTTTGTTCCTACTGTGCTGCCACCAATTTGGCCAGTAAGAGCAGCCAATTGAGCAATTGTGCAAACGGTGCCGGCCCCGACAACGTTTCTGCTGTAAAAATGACCCGTTCTGAACCCACACCCACGCGCCTAGTGCTTTCCCTATGAATCAGTGCTCAGCCATTCACTCAGAGTAATATTGTGCAGCTTTTAGTTGTATTCCAATTTTTTTTTTATTTTGCCAGTTTATAGTCGGCTATTAAATCAAGCATTTTCTTAAAAATGATTGGTGTTATTAAACTTAAGTATCTACGGTGACATTTACAAAAGGGAAAAATGCCTGCTGGTTGCCTCTGTGCATGACCTCTTGGCCGGGGGAAATGGTTCAGCCCGGCCAAATGCTGCTTAATGCCATTTTTATCCTTATTAAATCAAGGTTTCTCATTTTAATCCCCCCTGGTCTGTGCAAACGAGCCAGTGTGGGTTTTCTCATCAAACTTAATGAAATCTACTAATTAAGCAATACACCCTGATTATTTCCTTTGTTGAGGTGAACTTGCTTTTCTCTTGCTTCTGAGTTGTTTTGTAATGGCATTAACAGTATTACTGTGCTCTCTTCTCATATTTTAGGAAAGCCTGTCTTTTACTTAAGAATTGAAAATTGTGCCTTTTTATTTTCTTATACCATTTACATGTGTTAATAATTCCCATGGTTAACACCTGTGCTGGTATTGACCCTTTATGTACAGAACAAGTAAATAAAATTTACGTCTACTTCTTTAAATTTCCTCTCTCTGATCCTCTCTGGTCCATGCGCATGTTGTCTGTTAACAGATGGGTGGGCGTGGAGGTGTTGGCAGCCGCCCGGAGTCACAGGTTGTGTATCTAGAGCACAGGACAGTTGCTCTTGCTCTAATTTTTGACAGTTCCAGTTTTGATTCTGGCTGCGCCCAGGAGAAAGGAAGCAATTAATGAATTTTAATGAAGTGCTAATAAAAGAAACTTTGCTGACCTAGAGATGGGGAATGGAAAACTTTTCAAGGGCAGTATTTCAGATGGGCATGTTCTGTGACTTGTTTAATCAGCACTTTTCAAACCAGGTATACATATAACAAGTTTAAGCCAATAGGTCCTAAAATGCTAATCCAATATCTGCAAAAAAAAAAGTGATCTGTGGATGATCTACTGAAATATACACATCCTGTCTCATGTACTTGAGAATTAACATTCTCTTCCTCTTTGACCAGTGGAGATGAGCATCCCATTTTAACTACATCATAAATAAATCGTCGCCTCATTGCACCGCTGTTGTGCCTTTTCAGATCTACAATACGGATTTGAATGAAACGTAGTCCCATCGTACAAGCCGTTAGTCATTGGACTCCACATCCGATGCTTCTGATGAACAGGGAGGATTCCAACAGTTCAGTGTCTGAGACTTTATTGACGCATATGCAACTATTCCCAAGTATAGTAGCCATGGTCGTACAAGGATCCCCCAGTAAATGTACTGTAGAACGTCAACGTTCCACACTGATGGCATCGGTTCTCATGCTATAAAGCATGACTTTATAGCATAAACTGTTCACTTGCTGATTTTTAGTATATCTTCTTTTCCAATTGTGCAGTTTTAAACCTCTCCATGAGGGATGTTGTGTACTTAGTTCTCTCCCTGCCCTTTTCTGACCTTGTGCTTTGTGCATGTGCCAGGTTAAATTGTCATTAAAGCCAATCAATGCGTTGCTCCGGACCGCTGGGCGGTGGCTGCAGTGAGGATGACCACAGTGAAGCAAACGTAACGGTCTGACCTCTCCTCGGGCCACAGTGTATGTAGTAGTGTAGAAATGGATTTGCTAAACGGTCAATGAAGGCCTTCCTGCAGTCCATTACCACCAGCGCCCGCAAACTGTGATGGCCCACTACATGTTTGCAGTTAAAAAAAATCTAAAATGATTTACAGAGGAAGATAATTAAGGTTAAGATGAACAACAGACATTTCAGGAATTTAAGTGGAAAGTAAGTGTGTGTGTGTAGGGTCTTAAGTGGGCTATCAAACATTGATAGATCAATTAAGAGGGGTAAGTTCCTTAAATAGTATTGACCGCCATTTTCCGTGCTAGTCATGCTTTGTCATGTTTTCACATATTTATATTACATAGTATGCCATGTTTTGTAATGTCATACTATACTTTTTTCTTCTATACTGTGCGATGAGTTTTTTGCATAATGAAATGACAATTTTCCTTACGGCAAACCATACTACTTTACTAAGCATTTTTCAACGTACTATTCTATGATTTTTGTCATTTTTTGTCCTATTCTATGACCTTTTTTTTGTTATACTATGACTTTCTTTGGCCTACTCTTTTACGCTATACTATTTTGTTTATGAATCACTCTGCTATAGTTTTGTGACACTACATCACAGCGTTCTTAAACCGCATGAAGATTTGAATGCCATTTTGTGCGATGCACGTTGACATTCAAATACATTTTGGGCTTTCTCTACCAGGGTTTCTCAAAGCTTTGAGCACTTAGTGCTCATACAAGGAGGCCGCGTGATTGCGTGCAGCACAGGATGCTTCTCACTTTCACATTAAACTATCAAGTTGTACCCATACATGTATCATGCAATTTTAATGACATACTTTACATTTTTGATGATTTCTTTGTGACATACTCGTACATGCCCCTGGGTGCTCAAACTACAACTTGGTGCATTAGAATTGACCCCATCTGCGGTCAACATATTCATACCAAGGTGAGAGGAATCTGAAATGCACTATGTGGCTGTCCCCGATGACCCGCGCTACTTATCATCCTGTAATCACAATGTCACCCTTTCACACATCTTTACAACATAGATTGTAATGTAGCATCCTGTAGAAACACAGACTGAAAGCCTGTCTGCCTCAAGTCTGCTGCCATTCATGATTTTGCCTTTCTGTATGTATTATTTAGGGATGTAAAAAAAAAAAAAAAAGAAGAAAAAAAGTCCATCACACAAAAACATGTCAGTTGAAATGCTCTAGAAAATTCAATTGCAGTGTCTGCTCCCTGAAGCTGTTTGGATGTCCCAGATATGGTGCCTCTCTCTTTCTTTCTCGTAAAACATTTACAGCACAGACGCTGCTGCCTTCTGCAGAAGAAACTACGCCAGACTGGGATGCTAACTATCTGTCATAACTATCAGGTCAGACAGGCTTCTGGCTTTATACATACATCTTGTTTTTTCTTGTTTCTGACAAACTATTAAAGTGACCCGCCCACCCCCCCACACACACATACAGTAAAGGCTATTGGAAAAAAAACACATGAAATTATGAAACACTATGGTATAGTTTTAACAAACTGCTAGAGTGGCCTGGCCAGAGTCCACCCATAGTAGCAGCATTCCTTCACAGCTTTGAGGGTTCTAGCCCCCATCAGTGATGTCACCGTTGCAAAGTTCACCAGCAGGAGTAGGAGAAGAGCGGGTACTGGCTCCAGTCCGCTGCGTGGCCGTAGTGGTGCGGGAGGTGGTAGTAGCCGTGTTGTTGAGCGGTGTGTTCAGCGGTGGCAAGGGCATGAGGTGGAGGGTGGAGCAGGGAGTGCGCCGCATCAACGCCATTGGAAGGATATCTGGTGTAATCCATAGATCTGGAGAACCGAAGAGTGACACGGAGTTTACATTTCGCGGATCATCTGGTTGCGTTTCATTTTTCTGTGCCGTCCAAGGGTAATTGGATTTGATCTCATCCTTGGAAGGCTATCTTAAATCACCTGTAGGGCTGGTATGGCACGGACGCAGGCACCATCTGTTCTTCACAGCTGTAATCGTACTCTTGCAGCTCCAGGGCCTCGGTGTGGAGACTCTCAGACGGGTCCTGCTCCGCAGACACGGCTGAAAGGTCAGCCCTCTTCACCGACTGCTGGGTGGAAACCCGATCCCTCCCTGCATCCACTGACTGAGAGGTCAAGGGCATCCTCTGCAGGCCTGAGGTGGAAATACAATGCAATAAGACTGATAAAGACATTTAAAGAAATGTATTTTCACACTACTGCGATCTGTAAAAACTTACGAGGACTATTGCAAAGAGCGTTACTGTCCAGTGCGGCTATTTTTGGAGTAGGGCTTCTTTTTGAACGACAGCTGCAGAAAAAAATAGATATTTTAAAGCATTTTTTTTCCCACTTTTAAAGCTTTTTGATTTCATAGTTTACCGAAACGTTATGTCTTAAATTTAAATACAGAACATAAAAATGTGATTTGCTCCTACCGTTTGCTGTGGGAATGGGTGCCTCCCTCCCTGAATCCCTTAGCGAAGGGGTTGTGGTCGATTTTCAATTTGGTGATCTGAAAAAAAGCAAAAATATATAGTTGCCCAAGTGTGTTTTGTTTCAATCAAACAGGACTATAATCACATGTGTGTCTTCGTAATGTTTTTGTAAACCTGCTCATACCCTTGGATTTTGGTAAGCGGTCACCGCAGTGAAGGTGGTCTCTGGGAAGGAGGCGGTCTGGAATGGGGCCCAGCAGATAGTGTAGGGACTATCGGCCTGGGTGACATGAAACCTGGGGTAGTAGCGGTGCATGGAGTGGAGGATGATCTGACGGACAAGTGGAGACAAATTGAATCGAAAACTACACATGCACTCGTGTTATCATTTGAACTCCGGATATAAGATGGCGTGTTACATGGCCGTGTTGGTCCAATGTGTTGTTAGTGAGCTTCATCCTGAGAAAAGACAACGGCTGCTTCATCCAGTGACTTCCTGGAGCCGGGGAGTCCGGGTGCATGTATGTCCGACACGGGGGCTGGGGCTCTGCCTTCCCAGCGACCTCCCACTGCTCCTTTTTCCACTACAAAGAAACAGGAGGTTGGTGGGGAAAGGGAGGGGGGGGGAGGAGATGCAAAGTTATGAAGTGTTGGCCCGTAGGCCATGTCTGATTAATCAGAAGTCTTGGTGAGGCATGAAATACTCCTTTTCCTCCTCGTAATGCTCGGTGCAATGCAAGTGGTCGTCCCGTTACCACAAGGGAGCTGGTTCGATCCCCAGTCCCCCCACAGTTCACACGTCGAAGTGTCTCTGAGCACGACACTTAACCCCTCGTTGCTCACAGGGCAGTCCACTGCTCCTTCATCAAGGATGGGTCAAATGCAGAGAAGAATTTCCCCGAGGGGATTAATAAAAGTGTATGTTTTTTGTTTTTTTTAAGTTGTACGGGAGTTCTATCTTTCTGGTCAAGCATGTTATATTTGTACATATTCATCATAAACCACCACTCATTCACCATCAGCCCAAACCAAATGCTCCCCTACAGTACTTTCCCTTTATTGTGTCCCTCTTTGTTTCAAGTGTGTGCTAAAGGCAATATCAAGGACCAAATGGGCCACAGCAGTTGGTGTAAGAGCCGTTGAGAGCATGAATGGCCGACTGCTCCTCATTCACCGATCGCGAATAAGGAGGGATGCTAATTGATTGGGCCTCCAGCCGAGACTGCACAAACAGGAAGCAATGAAAGGCTTTGAAATGCAGCGGTGACCGGCTCAGAGTGGGCAGGCCCATGTCTGGCTGCAGACTGCTGCGTTTTACATACTGCAATCTGCTGGTTTCCGAACCCCTGAATGACGTCGACAACAGCGCACACAGTATGCAATGGGCGCTATCTATGCATTTACCTTGTATTTGAAGCTGTCTGCAGGAACCATGTCCATCATGATAACGTAATTAACAAAAGGCTGCAGCCCGGATACCCCGATGCTGCAGTGTGGAAACATCCGCCTGAAACAAACGCAGAAAGTCGCGGGTCAGCGAAGTCATTTCTTGTCGGTTCTGGACTATGTTGTGAATGGTAAATGATACAAAGCACTGTTGGCGTTTTCAGAAAGCAGCGTCCAGCGTCGCTACCTCCCATGCTTTGTTATAATCATCTCTGTCCCAATGTTGTGAAAGGACTTCCAGAGATCAGCGTTCTCCAGGGTCATCCTGGTGCAGCCCTGCTGGTATGACTCAGCTCCTGGAGGGGACTGGGGCATGCTCAGATAAGACTTTGAGTCTGTGGGGGAAATGCTTGTGAGAACAGTTCTGCAAAATCAGTTGTATGTATAGAACTTCAAAAAAGGAAAGTTCATAGAATCTGCACAGGTTGAGGATTTATTGGCCTTGTGGAACTTGACGCCGGTTACACGTTGCTCCCATATTGCTGTACATATTGTATACAATAAACAAGATAAATATGAAAAAAGACAAAACAGTCAAAATGTTCCCACAAAGCATGAAGAAGACTTGAGACATCGTATCATTGGTTAGGATACTTGTATACGCCCTATTTTATTGATAAAGTTATCTTCAAATCAGTAAAAAAAAAAAGATTAGGGTAAAAAGTAAAGTAAATTAAAGAACTATATGATACTTCATGGCATTTTGTGCCTTATTTGACATATTTTCCTATACTATTAGCATTTGTAGCAATGTTTTTTTTTAAATTTTATATTAATTCTAATTGAGTTGTTTTGTACCTTAAGTGTATTGTAATTCTGGGTGTAAAGAGAACTTAACAACACAAGCTTTTCAATGTGCGGAATAACTGCCTGTTACCTGTGCATATGACAATAAACATATCTTGAATCTTGAAAAGCATCTCGTCTTTGAGAACAAATCGTTGCACAACCAGCACAGTGAGAGATAAGAAGTTGAAACTTACCAGAGACGTGTTGCATGCTTACCGTCTGCCTGCTATCAACACCGACGCTGTCCTGAGACAAAGTGCTGCTCTCAGATGTTCTCAGATGGGTCACTACTCTGACAAAGTCTGAGCTTTGAACTTGATTGGTCATCGCACAAAAGGGTGGGGTCTGATCAGCCGAGAGGGTATGTAGACACCAGGGGGCAGGTGAGAATATTACCTGATGTGGTTCAATTGTCCTCGTGTGGCACTGTGAGCAGACAAAAGCAGCCAACCATGCTTAGATCAGGTGAGATGTGGAAAGAGAATTCCAGAAAACTTTCAATGAGATCATGAATATGTGCAAAACCGTCGTGTGTTCAATCGTTATTAGCTCTCTGGTCGGCCTGGTAGTTGTTGTCAAGACACTTAGGGGTTCAAAAACCATCTTAACAAAGAGTTCTGGGATTTTGTAGAAACTACCCAAAAAAGAGTGTGTGTTTGTATGTGTGTAGTTGTGTGTGTGTGTGTGTGTAGGCCTGAAATGCATAAACGATTCTCTCTCCTTCAGTGCAATCTTAGGAGCAGTGAGCAGAATGTCAGAGTGCCCTCGGGGGGGATGGAGGAGCAGACAGGTTCCTTCCTGGCAGCTCTGGTTGTGTATTGAGAACACATCATGAGATTACAGAGGTGATTGGTGCTGCAGCGGAGCCTCGACAATGCTGCTAATCCTACGAGGCCATTTGGGCCCGCTCCTCCACCCTGGGAGGAGAGCAGCTCTCTGATGGAGCGGGCCGTTAGCGAGCCGTTCGCGAGCCGTTAGCGGCCCATTCGCACGGCAGACAATGGGAGGGAGTTTGCGACTTAACAGGAACACATATTTAAGGGGTACAGAGCAATTTGTTTAATTCGACATGCATTTCATCGAGGAAAATGTCTTCCCAAACATGCTAGTCTGTAGAAAATGCTGTACAAAACATCTTCATTTGATGGGACGGTTCAGTCAGATACAACACCACTTCTTCGGGGTTTGAGGATTTGAGAACAAAATACTGCTTCGATGAGTTGGAGCAAGCAAATGCAGAATGCATGACTCTGTCCGACAGAGAGGTTTTGCAACATTAAAGCGAACAGGAAAAGGGAACAAAAACTAGATGAGGGGTTAAAACCTTCCCATTCTGAAGACAAATGAAAGCATCCGCAAAAAGGCTCGTGATTGTTTCTACTTACTACGATAAATGCAAAATGTAGCATAAAGGTTTCAGATGAATTGTTCCAAGCATTCACCAAATTACCCCGGAGCATACATCAAAATGTGTGCATCTGTGGTCAGACGTTGAACTGAGTTTGACCTTAATGCCTCATCATCATCATCATCATATTCACCCTTTCAGATGAGCTCAAATTTGAAGAGATCAATATCAGCTGCGACTTGCTCTTGCTCTTTGCTACTCGGCAAAGCACTCCTAACTAAATGCATTTAAATCCAGTCACCCTCCGAATGACCATCGAATTTTTATTTGTGATTCTTTATGCAGCTTTTCGGTGGTTTTACTCATCATTTTCTCGGTGCAACCACAAGTAACTTTTTAGTTCTGGGCTCAGATTAGACGGTGTGAGGGTTGTGCATATGGGGAGAGTCGTTGGCTGAGGATGCACTGTACAGTATCACCGTATTAGTTCTCTGATCCCTCTCTCCCGATTTCACAGCACACGTTAAAAGAGCGGCAAGCCGCCTTTGTGAGAGCTTCCAGCTGTCGGCGTGTTGAAACACTTCTCCTCCGTTTAAATCAACTTCAGGCTTAAAGATGGAATTCGGTCTGTTCCGGCCTGCGGCACGCGTCACCTCTGCAAATATACAAAGTCAAGTTTGTGTAGAAGAAGATATCGCTAACATCTGCCTCCGCTAATGGTATTTCAGCATGATTGGGCAGTGCTATAATGGGAATGCAAATGAAGCTCCGTCAACGTTCGCCTTGGATTTTGAGGTAATTTTGCTTCACCGTTTTTATCCAGGTGACTTGCAGTGAATCCGATAGGAGACTGCAGATCTCCAGATCTCCCATTTTGGGCTCGATGTCAGTATTCCTCCCGCTTTACATTGGTTTAGCGTCGTGTTTCTGTATGTAATGCATCTGATCCGCTGCAGAAAAAAAACAACAACTCACAGGAAGTGTTGCGGTTTCGACAGTTTCGCAAAGTTAACCCGAGCTGCAGCTGGAAGATGCAGTGCATAACCCCGGCGGTGGCAGTTTGGGGACGTGGCTGTGTGATCTGCTCACCGCGTCGGGTGAAGTGGCTGAGTGGGTGGGATGAATAATCTGAGGTCCCCCCCCCCCCCCCCAAGCAAGTCGTGACTGATACAGAGAAAGGAAGGTGGGTTTTTGTGTGGGGAGGGCAAATTCGTGAGGTTTTTATTTCCTCAAAAACAACCTCGTGCAGCATCTCAGAAACAGTATCCAGAACCACAGAGTTAGTGGAGGATGCAACACGTACAACAGATATAAAAAAACAAAAAAAGAACCAGAGAGAAGATTAAAGCAAAGTTGGAGCAATGTTTTAATGTAATAAGATCCCATAATTATAGAAGTATAGGTTAAACTAGTCTATAGTGTGTTTTTTACAATACAGTATTAATAATCAATGATGTTAGAATATGTGTCATCGTCCCTCAACTACAGAGATAAGAAGTAATGTTAAGAAGCCACATATAAGTTTTAATAAAGCTCTTATTTGTCAATACTGCCACCTGCTGGATGTTTGTTTAACATCTCAAATTGCTGTAAGTCAATGATCCTTTTGCTCACACTTGTTTTAATATAAATATATTTACCTTGAATGCTCCCTTGTCTTTAATAATGCAGGCGACGCAAATCAGTCTTTACCCTCGACAGTTGTCCTTCAATGCGGCCTCGAAAGGTTGAGTTTCATCTTGACAGCCAAATACTGTCCTGTACGGATGCTTCAAATGTCCTGCGTGGAATTATTCGTTCATATTTTTATTCAGTCAATATGGATGAGAAATAAATATGGTCGAGCAAATTAACAAAATGTTTCAGCCCGTTATATACATTTATACAACACACACACACACACACACACACACACACGTATACACCATATTTAATATAAATTAGATATGATGCAGGCATAATTAATTCCATTAATTCCAGCATCGATCCTCTGCAAATGACTAACATAGAAAAGCATGAAGGTCAAAAATCTAGACTATTAATTCTCACTTTCGTCGTACAATATGATGTTTTGGGTTTACCAAAAATGCCTTGAGGCTAAAGTTCATGTTTTTATAGGACAAATGTGCAATATTCAGCTTGATGATAAACTTGAAAGAAATCCCTTGTGCTGTATGTAAATCAATATAAAAGGTGTCGTACCCCATGTACTTTGTGTTATGCGTGTAAGTGTTGTAAGGAGACACGCTAATACTCAAAGTTTTCATGCAAAGGGGATAACGAATCCTCCAGATTTAGTGTGAAAAGCGTGTTAAATCAAAGAAAATGGAACAGGAGTTGATAACGAGAGTGAAGCTAACGAAACAATTAAGCGGAGAAATTAGAGGACGATGCAAGGAGGCGAGCCAAGACAAAGAGAAGGGCAAGAGAACGTGAAGGCAGAGGAAACAGGGATGAAAGATGAGGAAGAAGCCCCTGAGAGAGTGCAAAAGAAGAAGGAGGACCCACAGAGACTGGACGGGGCAGCTCAAGATAAAAAGGTAGCCGGAAATTGAAAGGCCGTTTCTTCATTTGGGAAAAAGAAAATAAGAAAGGGGAGAGGTCCACGAGGTAGAGTTGAGAGCAGATACGCCCGCTGCAACAGTTCCAAAAGTAGAATAAATATAACGTCCACAGTTCAGACACTCAAGTGCCTGTACATCTGAGAAGAAACTGACACAGGGTCTGAGGAAGACCCCGGGGGAGCAGACTTTAGTCCTAGTCGCTGAACAGAATTTGAAGAGACGCAAGAGCAGATCAGAGCTCAAACGCCTGCAGATATCTTCAGCTCCAACGCCGCCGCATCAGTTGGCTTGGGAGGGGGGGGGGGGGGGGGAGGGATCTTAGGGCATGTCAGCCAAACACTGGGTGCTTTAACCCGCTGCAACCCAAGTGGCGTCTGTGTGAATGTTGATCAGACCTCGCACGCTGTGTGTTCACGGTGACAAAGACCACCACCATGCTGGTTTCACGACTTCATGTCAACGTGTTATACTGCCCGCCAGCAGAGGGCGTCAGAGTGCAGACAAATAGCAGACGCGAAGATCGACGGAGAGAATGGCTTTTCTGCATATTTGCGACGGTTTTAACAATGAATTTAAAATGCCAGTTTCTACACACGTTGCTTTCAATACGAGGTAATAATTACTACAAACATTAGGCCTTGCTTTGCTTTCTAAAACTATACTACTACTACTACTACTACTACTACTACTACTACTACTACTACTACTACTACTACTACTACTACTGCTGCTGCTGCTGCTGCTGCTGCTGCTGCTACTATGAGGAAGTTAAACCCAGGACTTTCCTGCTGTGCGTTTATTTGACATTATTGGAAATGGTCACGACGAATATAGTTCCGACATGTTTAGAAAACAGTGCGGAGCTGTTTGTCACCACGGGTTAGCGCGTCTGTCAAACCATCCCAAGAGAGTATCGCAGGAGATTGCTCGGTTGGTGAGTATTCCAGCTCCAGCGTGGTTCATCTCAGATAGATCGATTGGCTCTGCTGGCCTGTGCCGGTGATAATGGGGGCAAAAGGCCTTTAGGTGTAATTTCCGGTTCAAGGAAAGAGATCCATGCCTGGCAAAGTATGTCATATATTTAAATAAATCTACATATTTGTACCATGACTGAACCGCCTCATGTCTGGGAGCAGTCACGCTTTCTGCAGCTGATGTGCAACGGTGGGCTTCATAACTCCATGAGTATTCCATGTGAACTTATGCGCTTGATCATTAGAAGTTCAAAAGTGTTGTACCATCTTTTACAACTTACTGTAGTTGAGCTCTCCAAAGGCAAAACTACTCTGGCATTCATGGCTCCCTGCAGCTTCCCCTACGGCTCCAACGTGGCTCCCTGTCAGGTCTTTAAAGGTCCGTGTTGTGTATTCTGCACCTGTGCAGCTTCAGGGGTCCTGCTCGGAGCTCTTTGATGTGCGCGTAAGGACAGGCAACATCCAAAATGGACCACCAGAACAACAGCTGCTCATTTCCCCCATGACCACCACCTCCCGGTCCATGGAGGGAGGACGATCCTGAACACACACACACACACACACACACACCGCACTTCTATCATTGTGAGGACACGCAGATTCACAATATGCATTCTCAAGCCCCTGATCTAACCATCAAATCTAAATGCCGAACCCGAACCCTTACCTTAATGACTAATTCAACCGCGATGATTAAACGCAGTACTGAATTCATAAACAGGCTTTTGAAGACGTGAAGACTGACCACATTGTGTCCACTCTCTCCGGAAATGTCCTTACTTTGAAGGTATAACACTCCTCTGGACACACACACACACACACACAGAGAGAAAGATTAAATAATCATATGCACGTAGTCGTGTGGGGTTAGCCGAGCTACCACAGTACAAAGAGAGCGGGAGTGTGTCTGATAGAGAGCATGGCTCAGAATTCAGAAATCACTGCAGAGCACTAACCTCAAGCTCTCTCTCTCTCTTTCTCTCTCTCTCCCTCTCTCTCTCAGTCATACTCATAGACAGAGGTAATTGGTTATACTTCGCCCTTCTCTGCTAGTAACATCTTGTTATAGGTCCGACAACTGGCACCTGCCTGAGCAGTGATCTTTGACTTTTGACACGCACTCACTGCCAGGCTTTTATTTGTGATGTATTTACACAACCTTGTTGAGATCTGTGCATGTGAACGTGGCAACGAGCTGATCAGCTGATCACTTTGGAACACACGAATGTCGTCAACAGCCATCATAGTTTACAGACCAACCCCCTGTTTCAATGTGTCGTTTTCTAACTTGCCATATGTGTCCGTGCACTAATGAATGCATTTTGGATGCTGCAGGTTTCACCTCCAAATATAATGGTTTGGTAATCGGCCGAAACAGCTTTTCTAATAACCTGTGTCATCATCTCATCAGACCTTAATGGAGCTCAGTCAGAGCAGTTACTTTGGGGAGTATATTGTTATCATAACTGATAGAAATTATGGTCCAAACTATTCAAAAAAAAGGCCCTTGTAATAAACAGAATTGTCCTTTAACAAACCGTATTAGCAACAACTGTGAGGAAACGTTTCCTATCTCCTCTGTGGATTACGTACTTACCGCTAAATTGCTTCTTTATCTTTGCTACTGTCTCTCTGGAGATGACATTGTTTTTCTATTTCTAAATCTGTTTGTCTTTTTCAGTGTGTGTTGGTTCTCAGGCTGACAGTTCCTCCATTATCAGTGTGCCTGTGTCTAACCCTGCGTCTGTCTATTAATCCGGCACTTCCTGTACATTTGTTTCTCCTCTCGCACTACACAACCCCAGTGCAATTCCTCAGCTTTGCGAGCAGCTCCTCAACTCTTGAATATTTTAGTTACGGAGTGATGGATTGGTTCTGCCCGGCCCATCTGGAGACTCAGTGAGCAGCGAGAGGGCCATGGGGCAACTGGAGGAGAAGCTCTGTGGATGATGACACTCTTTTTGAATATTCAGTGAAACAGTAGTTTGGAAATGAAAGGTTTTCTATTGACAATAACATTCCGGTATTACGAAATCAACCACATCTAATTGTGCCGTTAATGGTGTCTTACCAAACAGGAAGTGCCGCGAGAAAGTGACCCATCCCTGCGACGTTTGCCTGTGGGTGCAGGTGCTCTCCTGGTGGCTGCTGAGACACACCACTTAATTAATATCACTCGAGCGTGTCAAGAGCACGGAAGGAAAACTGCTGCCTTTGGCAGAAATGACGACTGAGTGACTTTTTTTAACTTTTAAACTTAGTTTTATCTGAAAACCGAACTGCGTTTTCGGGTCTGCATTATTTAGGTGAGGCTTTATTTTACAGCTTTTGGCTCGAATGAACCTCAACACAACAACTGCTTAGACATGCACACACTGGGTTTGCTCCTCTGCATGATTAGCACGCTAGGTGTGTGATGTAACTGTAACTAAAAGGTGTCAATGTGTGGTGTTCATCGTGCGTTTGCAAGTGTGTGTGTGTGTGTGTGTGTGTGTGTGTGTGTGTGTGTGTGTGTCCGTCTTAGGGCACAGTATCAGTTGTATGTGTTCAATCTTTCGAAACAATATTTGTGTTCCTGTATAGCTGTTGAGATCCACATGAGAGTAAAGAAGAGGCGATAAAAAACGCGTGGCTGACGGTAATAAGCGTAACGAGCAGCGGTGGGCGGTTTGCAGACAGAAACGGCCCCAGGCTTCCCCTTTAAGGCATAAAAAAAAGCTACTGACGGACTCTCAGAGAGGCAGAGGTTGTGCCTGCAGACTGAGAAGACTGAGAAGGCACGAACTACTCAGTGGAGAAAAATACTGCAACCTCCTCTGCACAGTCTCTAAAAACCACACCTGTAATTTAATCTATCGGTTTTTTTTTTCCTTCCATATTCCCCTTGTAATGTCCTGCAATAGAGTCGAACATCAGTCAAAAATGAAACGTCAGATATTGCAGTAAAGGAGAGTGGGGTTTTTTGCTGAGGATGCACATATTACATTCATCACGTGCACGTCGAGGCTGACGTCCTCTTAACTTCTCTGATCTGTGAGTTAAAAGGTATCTGAGCGGCTGAATTTTGGGGGGATTCGGAAACACAAAAGGTACACTGTACACGCTGCCAGCGAGTGTGCGGCATGCGATTGACATGTTGTGTTTTGCATTCCTGATGAGCAGCAGTGGCCATCACAAGTGGAGACATGCAGAACATCAGAGGGATGGAGAGCAGCTCCCAGTCGGTGTCTGCAAGCTGCCGTGTTGCCTTCATCTGTCTTCGGGGCCGGCTCCTTCTCCGTGATGCTAATTACACACTCACACAAACACAACATCGAGCACTCCAAATAGTCTTAATGTGACCGGGCAATGAAGTCATTCAGATGTTTTTCTTTTTAATTTTTCCTAAAAAAATATTTTACATTATAAAACACAGCTTAAAATATACACAGTCCACTCGGTTATGCAATAAGTGCAGAACCCTTCAACTCAAATATATCCGTCTATAGGTAAATATATCTTTACAGCAAGAATAAATCCGGGGACAAAGTTGTGACTTATGCGGCAGAAGCTCGCGGTGATACATGGTCCAACGGTCCAAAAACAAGTCTCTATAAACTATGGCCTGATTGAAGCAATGCTAAATAAACAGGAATAGTATTTCATCTGGATTTGATACAAAAGAGACAACTAAACCAAGAGCAGGGAATGCTTCTGAACCAGAGGTGGAAATGATGAAACCATTGGGAATGCGTACACGAGCGGCAGCTCCTCACTCCAGAGTACAGTTGAGAAAGAGAAACTGGTGGCGACAGAGTCCATCCACCTACACATCAGTCCATCCTCGAGGCTCTGGCAGTAAACAGTTTGCAGATCGAATGTCTGCGGCGCACATGGCAAAGTAAACCACCCTTACTTCTGCAACTTCAAATTCAAGTGTCGCCATTACTGCCTAACTTAGTTTTAAACTACTTTCAAAAGGAGTAAATGAATCGCAACGAGTTCTGTGCGGATCATCCGGAGTAACGCTGACAGGTGTGAGACACACTGTGGACTTTTTTCCCAAATGGATCTTTGCAGTGTTGAACTGCACACATCAACTGCTTTCTCCTCCACTGTATCGAGGTGTCGGCAGAAACTATGACATAATAATGAAACCACCTACATGGCTCGTTACTACTCAAGGTGTGTGGGCATAGGTTTTGGGGTAATTTTCAAAATTCAAGATGAACTTCATTATTATTCATACTATTCACGGGGCAAGTGCACCGCAGAAGGAAATAACAGCGTCATACAAAACTGCTAACAATGTTTTGACAGTTTTGAACTTGGTAAACTGTACCTTGTGATAACGCATCTCCTGTAATTTCATAAAATAGGCAACAGTGTGTGTGTGTGTGTGTGTGTGTGTTTGCTGTTCACCTTTGCGCCTGCCTAAGACCCAGGATACCTTTATCTTATCTGTATAAGAGGTATAGAAGCTGTAGATCTGCTGCACATGAAGATCAATAATTACACTGAGTGCATTTGCAATACATTTCTCTAACTTGCAGTATTTGCCCTTCCACGTATGAGGCAGTTTGACGATTCAAGAAAACACTTTGTAAAGCATGTGTGGGTTGATGCCTCTTCGGGTGACTACTAAAGCTGGCAGTGTCCACCAAATGACCTGCAAAATAAATAACAAAAAGGATACCAATGATATTGTAAGAAAAGGCTTCCACTGAGCCGGCTACTGGCCCTTCAGCCATCAGCTTGGGAGCTTTGCCCCACGCTTTGGCATCATAGCGGCTCCGAGCGGAGGGCCAGCGAGAGCGTCCAGAGAGGCGGCAGCAGCCACAGGGCGGACGGGGAGGGCCGCGCTCCTAAAGGCGAGGCGGAGTCGGAGGTGCAGGAGCACACCTCGTACCCGTTCTCCGCGTGGTCCGGCTGACGGCGCACGTTGACTCTCGTCTCCGTGTTTTTGGGTTCTGCGTCCGGAGAGTCCGACTGCATCTCGGTGCACAGCAGCCAGTCTTTAGCGATGAGGCGGGGGTATCCGGCCTCCGCCTCCATGTCGCTGCTCGGCACTCGCCAGTAGTCCTTCCCCTTGAAGAAATAGGATGAGCCTTCAGAGAGAGAGAGAGAGGGAGAGAGAGCGAGAGATAAAGACAGGTTGGTTTAAGAACGGAAGACAAGACTATGTGCTTTAGTATTCACCCACGGTGCATAATTGTTTTTGATGTAGAGTACACCTCAAGCAGAGAACACATTGATGGGATCCGGCAGGAGCGTGCTTGCTTATTAGCAAGCCTGAAAACTAAATATCTTATATCAATACAAGTATTAATATTAATATGATTACTAACATATGTTAACAGTAACGGGGCACCACCCTGGGTTCAGAGACCAATCACCAAACTGTAGATAAAGTCTCAAAATTGGTGTTCACTCAGTCATATCAATAGTGGAAGTCCTATTCCACATACATAGCCTTGGTGACATCATGGCTGTGTCACAGGGACGTCCCGTGACCTCATCCAATGAGGCGCCAGAGTTTGGTTTGACCCAAATCTAACACAGAGGTGAGATTTTGACGCCTGACGGGGATTGGTGCGGTTTAACCACTTTGCGCTTTTGAAATGCCAGGTAGGCCTCTTCTTTTGTTTTAGCCACACGGTAAAGTCCCAACAACATAAAACATCAAAGGCCTTGATTTCATGAATCAGTGATCCAGGATGCACAGTGTGTATGCTCAACAGCTTCACACTGTTGTTGACATACCACAAGGTACCAGCGCAAGACAGAGTGGGACACGTTTCTAACAGGAGGGGACTAGAAAAGATGGAAACAGAAAAGCATTACATCACTCAGCAAAGAGACATTCTATTCACACTTACATCTAATACATATAATAGAGCTCTTAGGGCATTGACACAGTCTTCAAAACTAAAACCAACAACCTGACAAGCCGTTGATGTACTTGCTGTGCAGATGGTACTGTCGGCTCTATTACCTCCAGATGAAAACATCATTGTTACCATTCACCAGGTGTTGTCACAAGCTTTCATTATTTGGTTGCAGTTAGATATTGTGGAACGGTGGCGATCCAACGAGGGAGTGGACCAAATTGAATTAAGGTGCCAGATGCATCCTGTGTTTACTTGGATGCTGTAAGCGAGAACTTTGCTGGTAAGAAAGCTGCAAGCTTACGCACCCACATCAGGAGAAACTGGATAATTGAACACCAGCAAGAGCGTGCATAAACGATCCTTAATCTAGTGAGAAGGTGTCTTTTTGTTTTAATGTTTCATGGACTTGGTTATCAGAATAATCATTTTTTTATTGCATTATGTTAGTATTAATGTGCATTTTTTTTACAAATAATCCTTTAAACTAGCCAAATACATAAAAAGAGTTAATGTCATTTTGGGGGCTCTTTGTTGCAGCGCAGGCAACAGCAACATTGTTGGACATTGTTGACGGCATAATTGCACTGCGTCAGTTGATCGTTACTGACACGCCCCCTTACTGTGCCTGTCCTGTCACTTAAAGTAATTATTGTTTTCGAAATATCGAATGAAAATACTGGTTCGTGGGAACAAAGCCTCCAAAAGGATTCATCACAAACCGGTTCAGAAAATAGATGGCAATATTTTTGCCACATGCTCTTTTTTGCGATTTCAAATATAAAATATGATTTGAGTGTAAAAATGTGACTATTATTTGTACATTTGCTTATTTGGGACCTTTATGTGGGACTCTGAGAAACAATGTGTTATCAGCAAGGCCATCACCTCCAACAAGGCTGTTGACAAAGACAAACAAGAGGAGAGAAGTAAACAGGTGATAGTATCATGGCTTATCCAATTTCTCAACTGGTGATTGAAATAAATACGCGGCCAAAGATAAACAAGTGAAGGAGCTTGAGCAAAGTGAACAATGTTCCCTTGTCGCTGATGACCTTGGGAGCTCACCTTTAACGGTGGAGTAAATGTTCTTTGGGTTTAAATAATAATTCTTGTCTAATAAAATGTATTTATAATCGGTGAGCCTGTAATATCACGCAGCCATGAGCCTTTTTATTCAGTGAGACAATGGGATGAAAGAAAATAGTCATAAAAGACTGACTGATTAAAGCATTCACTTTCTTGCACCGCGAGTGGAATATTGACTAAATCATGTAACTCAAGCATTACGTTAGCGCATCATTTTTGTGTTAAATGAAAGGAATAATGCACATTTGATCTTGCAGAAATGTATTGCCAGGCATGGCTACGTAGAAGACTGAGAACTCCTTTACATTTATTTTCCCATGCTTTGCCCTTGATGCCAAACAGTTGGCAGAAAGAATCTCTGATCTTCCAAATAAAGGCTAAATATGTTTTCTTCTGGAGAGTTCTCTGGCCTGCATGTTTAAGAAAACCCAGCAACTGAACCTTGAAAAAACTAAAAGAAACCTTCATTTCTTGTGAGTGATGCAGTTTTGTTGTTCATCATGGCTATGAGTAAAAAAAAACAAAAAACATAAAATGTACAAGGTAAGGTGAGCAAGAGTTGTGCTTATTGTAGCACTTTTCTGGAAGGTTTTCAAGGAGGTGAAGGCTCACAGAACCCAGTAGGGTTCATTTGCTGTGCATAACCACGAGATATATTCAACCTGGCTCTACATTGCACAGACACACTCATCATACCTCTAACCTTCTGAGAATTCATCTTTCTCATTCCTACCTGAACCATAAAACAAGTTCCAAAATAGCTCTGAGGCCCTTTGCAATGAGGATTTATTAAAGCCTCACTTTCCAAAAATGTCCTCATCCACCAAGTCTAGAGCTGAACTTTATCCTCGCAAAGACACGAACACAAGAATAATCACACTCACAAAGTCACTCTCCTTATCCATCCATCACTATTATTAGAAGTCCAATCCCATAGGCCTGAATGCCACTATGCCAGAATTCTTCTTTTTCCCCAAAGACTAAAAGTCCTAGCTGTACAAAGCGGTGAACACATCTGAAAGCTCGCCCACCCCTGGATAATAACACCTGAACAGCTTGAGAATACAGTTTTACTTCAGATTTTTTGACTGAGGAAAATCAATGGCTGAACAAACAGCGGGCTCTTTCTTTTACTTTGGACCTCACAGAGTTTTTCATCATTGTACAAAAAGGAAAGTTTGATTCATTCAAGACTGAAACATCAGAAGTAAAAAAAAAAAGGCAGGTGTTATTGTATATCTTCTTGTCAAGAAATCACATGAAAAGATCACACACCAGAACCCTGAAACCAGCATAGAACCCTGAGATCAGAGCAAAGAACCCTGAGATCAGAGCACAGAACCCTGAGATCAGAGCAAAGAACCCTGAGATCAGAGCATAGAACCCTAAGGTTAGAGCATAGAACCCTGAGATCAGAGCATAGAACCCTGAGACACAGCATAGAACCCTAAGGTTAGAGCATAGAACCCTGAGTTCAGAGCATAGAACCCTGAGGTCATACTGAGGTCACTCAGTAATAAGACTCAGTAATAACTCTACATAGCAAAGCTATGGATTCCTTGAATTTGCCATTGCCAGTATAATTTACTTTTATATAATAATTTCATATCTTGTTTAAAAAAAAAAATCTTGCTTATGTTGTATTTTTTGTTTCCAACTGGAACTAGTGTGTTGTGTGCAACAAGTAGCTTTTGGCTACAAAGTTGCCCGTGATTAAATTGTTTGATTCCAAAATCATTACTTGAAAAACATTCTGACATCCTGGGAACAGCGGTTGTAACTTTGACTTTACTAATGACACGCTACTAAAATGATGGATGCTGACTAGTTTATTAGAACTTCCTCTATATTAAATATAATATTCATGCTCTCACTATGACTAAATGGCAAAACTATTCCTGGTTGCCGTTCTGGTGCCAGCAGCTTTGGTTGTTACCATTACTATTTTGGTAACGAGGTGTCACCGTATCTCCTCTCTCCTTCTTGCTGCCAGATCATCACTCTTTTCTTGCCTGTGTTTTCTCTCTATGTATCTTGAGCTGGTGAAACAAACAGAGCAGGCTTTGATGTGGCTCCAGTTTCCATGCCCCATGGTCTGTCTATGTGCGCTTGTGCGTGTAAGTTTCCAAGTTTACCCTTCCTAGGCTCTGTGGTATTAATGGCCGCGGGTGAAGAGTCGGGGGGTGAAGAGTCGGGACTGTGCGATTGGCCTCATCTCATACACATCAAAGAGCTGGGAGTGAGACCAAAGACAGAACACAGACCACTAAACACCTGACAGCGAAGGAGCTTCCTTGTACTAACATACTGCAGGGGGGATTAGGGACATTTAGAGCTCCCACTGAGAGTAGCCTCAAAAGGACTCTGTGGCTGCTTTTTGGGTGTATTTTGTTTCATAGAAAAATGCCCTTGCATCATTTTAAGCGTAATACGCACACAAGCCGAACAGAAAAACAAAAATGTTGCAGGAAAGTTTCTCGCAAAATAGTGTGGGTGACTGTGGTGTTTTGATGGAAGCCGGCGTTATAACCTTGACACTCAGCTGCTACAGTGGAGCTGATCAGTGTGATTACACTGGGCGGCCTCCAAGGTTTGAACACGTTCTTCTCTGTGAATGTGAAGCAGACTGTTGGCTAGAACCGACCATGTGTGCTCAGTCCAAATAACACACAATACCTACGAGACATAGAATTTGATTAAACTAATGAATACATAACATTTCAATTCAACGTACTTTCAAGGTGCGGTAAGAATGTTCTGTATTCAGATGAGTATGAGGTGTTAAACCCTGTATTCCCTACAAACATCAATATAATGCAATGTCATGACAATAGCACCATTGCTATGCTATGCTATGCTAGCGGCACAGCAAGGGTGCACGGAGCATAAACATACCTGTTTATGTCAACATGCTAACATTCTCGCAATCATACTGCTAGCAAGCCAATGTTTAGAAGGAAGTTTAGAAGGTTAGCATGATAACATTTACTAATTAGTAGTACATTCCTAAGTTTTGCAAGTAATCAAGGTATTATCAAGTAAAATATTACAATTATTGAATGTGTGTATTACAAAAAAATCTCACATTTTAACCTCAGCGTGGTGCGGGAGGAAGTTAAGAAACAGTCAGTGGCATTCACCCTCCAGAGACCAAGAACACTCATCCACAATATTAGCATGACTAAAAAGACACATTTAAGTTGTTCCAACTGTTTCAGCTTTTTGCTGCACCTGGAAAGTTGTCTCAGAATTCTAATGTGATTGTAAAACTTCATCCAAGACTTGAGGCTGCATGTTTGCTAACTTGCATAATTGTTCGATCCTCATCTCATATATCTCTTGTAATTCATTCGTCGTTGAGGATTTCCCCGAAGAAGGATATTGCACAGTCTTGCCTTTGGCACCAGCAGATACCAGAACTACCAGTGGTCTGACGCTCTGGTGGAGTGTTACAACTCTATTTCTCTCTGAGAAATGTAATCAGTTATTGCTGGAAGAAACAGACTGTGGTGATTCATCATTTATACCTTACTAATGACAGAAGAGGTCAAAATACAGCACTGGTTTCATTTCCCCCCCTTTTTTACTGTAATAGATTATGTTTGGGGATATGTTTTTGATTGTTTATTTGTGGAAAATTGCAAAAGTAGCAACTCAGCTTTATTATCACACACAAATTAATTTGAAGTGCTTCTGGAAAGCTTTCATTTTTTCCGTTATAGAAACAGAAAGACAAATTAAGACATCTACGTTTGTGGTATTTTACAATGTTGGGATATAGTATCATAGCTATCTGTCTGGATTGCGTTTAGTTGTAAAGCACTGTGTAACATTTGAAAGAAAGCTGTCATATGAATCTAATTTTAGTTTACTTGCTTTACTTTCAGCACAGGAAGGAGCACCGTAGAAACTCAAGTAAAGGAGGTTGAGATCGTGAGCACACTTTAGGTGACGTGACCTGTCATCCAACCACGCCTGAAGGAGAGCCGCTCATATCCACTGTTGTAATGGGGTGGCTCAGACAATCTGATAAGCACCACACTTGTTGCCTTAAGCCCCAAAAGCAAAGCTTACCTCAATTCACACCTTTTGTCTTGTCAACTTTGGTTCGTGGCAAAAAATGTGATCATGGACCTTGTGCACAGGGGGTCAAATTACATTCCTTTGGAGCGTGACTGGTTTTACTCGATGTGACAAGTTGAAGTGCACAACGGACCCAAAAGTCAACGACTGCCTTTCTTCAAGTCCTGTGCATGACCCTTTACGGGAAAATAGAACCAGACCACTCTTGAGGGACTAAATCTTCTAAAATGCCAGGAATTACCAGGTGTTCGGGAGGAGGAATACAACTGGATGAGGATCAAATGTCATTTGGGTGTGTTTTTTGAGTCTTTGAAACTGACGTAAGAAGAAAGCGTCTTTAAGGTCACTCACCATCAGTCCACCTCATGGCGTCATCCAGTTGTGTCGGCAGCCCCTTCCAGAGCGTGCTGTCTTTGGGGTAGCCCTGGTCCATACGCCTCAGGTGGTCATCGTAGCGCCAGTAGTGGCTGTCCTTGAAGAAGTAAGTTTTGCCGTTGTGCAACCACACAAAGGCTGCATCCACTCCTTCCAAGGGCAGGCCAAAGTCACTGATTGGTCGAGGGTAGCCCTCCTCCACGTTATTGTCTTTAAATACCCAGTACTTCAGACCTGAAGAAGGGGGTGGAGGGTGGGCAGAACATCAATCTCACAATCTGTAGTTTTTCACATCACACACGGCAGACAGTAAATGCACTTGAGATGATACATATGAAAAAATGAGAGACCCGAACAATATGTTAAGTTCACGCTGATGAAATGAGGAAAGATTCACACGTACGTTTTGCTACGGTGCCAAGGGAAAGCGTTCTCTGCCAGGAAAGCTGTTATACATTTTCTATCAAAACTGAAACATGCCCTTGTTTCTGCCCTTGTTTTTTTTTCTTCTTTTTTACAGAAAATTTACATCTTTTCTTTCTCTCTTTCACATAGTGAGATAAAACATGCTTCAAAGTCTCTGTGACAAAGGTGTCTCTTTAATCAGGACGTATTATAGTGTGGATGAATCATATTCGAAAAAGTCTGCAAATCATCAAAAGACAAAAAAGAAGGAAAAAAAAAGCTTTTTTCTTTTTTTTTCTTCTTTTTCTTACTATTTACTTTGACAAAGAGAAGAAAGAAGACAATTCCATCCTGTGATTACCGATGCTCACTGATACTATTGAACCAGACCAACTTGAAGTACATTTCAAAGACTTATTCCAAGATTTGAGCTTGTTTTTGGTTCTGTACCTTTGAAAAAGACTATTTTGTGATCCCCTGGCCTCTCATATACAGCATCCACACTGTCCAGATTGGTGGGGAGGCCCCTCCAGAAGCGGTTGATCTGAGCCGGACGCAGAGACACCAGGTGCTTCTCTCTCGTCAGTCGCCAAAAGTACCTCCCTGTGGGGAACAAAACAGTTCACTGCAATATTTCGGATGCTGACAAATAATTACGGGTGTGGTGGCCGTTATTATTGTTTTTTTTGTTGTTTGACTGAAGAAGTTAATTAATGTATTATCAATTTGAATCACCATGCATTAGTTGTTTCCTCTGCAGTTTGTGTATTGCAGTCTACTCATGTAGACATTTTAGAAGAGCTCCAATGCTGACTGAAAACACTTTCTTTGAAAAAACACAATCCTGTGCTTCAGACAATAACCAAAATTTAATATATAGACCTTGAAGAACTGCTCGCAAAATCTACACCTTGATCAATTCAGACATCTGAAAAAATAACATTCAAAAGGCGACATGATCGTAATGACCATTCATCAAACTTCTAATGTCATCTTAATGTCAAAAAGGTTGAAACCGTTTGAAATCTGTCAGTTAAAGTTCAGCGTACTTTGCTAACGCTTCTGCATATGAAGGTGTGCGAGTCGGTTTCCTGTCTCCGTTGTCAGTGGGAGACTTGCGGTCATTCCTCTACAGGCCAAGCATGAAAGAGTGATGTAATTTTTGGACTGCAGCCTCTCAGCAGGGCTCAACTGGCTCAGTCGGCGGTCTGCATCTACCCCACTCTCTCATCCTCTTCTTCCCTCTCCTTTTTAAATTTGCTTTTATTTCAGCTCAATTAGCTAATTTTTTTATTTTTCTCAAGCAGCTCTGTAGCTTTGCGTCTGTCTTTCTCCCTTTGTGACTCGGTACCTTTGAAAAAGAAGGCCTCCCCTCGTATCTGGGCCACTGCATCAAAGTGACTGCTGCATCTGTCTGGGGCATCTCGAGCCAGCCTGAGAGAGATGTGAAGAAAGTAGGAATGAAGAATGTGAAAGGAGGGGCGGGTGGAAATAAACACTTTTGTAAAGCCGGACACATTCAATGCTTGAACACCACAGCCAATCATGTTTATGTGCTCTGATGAATGTGTGTATATGCTTGTTCACTTTGCATCAGGTGTGTCTACCCATGAACCAGAGAAACCAGAGAGTAGATGAGTAGATTATACGCCGGTTTTTAAGTGATTTAAAGCACTGACGTGGCTGGCCTTCCAATGACGAAGCCATTAGCACCACGGTGCTGGGAGTGGGAGCCTGCCAGGCCTTATATTACCAACAAAGGTCTCTATTCAAAGCTCTATTAACGCGACACCACTGCAGAGTGGTCAGCATTGGAGCCCTTGTCAGGCTTAATCCAGCTTTTTCACGCCTCATGACCTGATGGAGTCAGTAGAAAATGATTAATGAAGGCAATGGCAGTCAAAAAGTGGGGAGAAAAAGATTCATGTTAAATATTGCACCGCTGCCTGTTTAGTTTAGCTCTTTAGCTTAGTGCTGCTGCCTTGCTGTTTACTGTAGTTTTGAACTAATGTAAATTGCACCAACCTTGTGAATGAAGCCATTTTCATGTTTGATCTTCCACTGGACCTCTCGGGGGCAACTTTAAGGTTAGTGCTTGGTGGTTCGGGTGTCTGAGTGAGTTTCTGTTTGCTCATACATAAATGGACAAAATTAAGCCAAATTATCCTTGATAATCTGAAAAACCGACATGCTGATAGTGGTCCAGCTTGCTTTAGGGAATTACTTAATTAGACGGGCAGGCTCCCAAGCTCACTCTCGGCCTCTTTGCTAATTTGCTTTGTTGGCAGATCAGGACTTCCTATGAAGCACCAACAAACTCTCTGTTACAATAAAGGTTCAGTATTCCTTTAAGGATTCATTACAATATTTCTCAGTGGAAGCAGAGAGAAGGCATGAACATTAGAAAGCGATCACACTATAATTACGCTGAGGTACAGGGAACTCTATAATGACGAGCAATACAGTTACACTGCAATGACTACTACCTGTGTGAGGCCGAGTGAGAGTGTAATAGAAGTTGAACTTCTATTATTGCCCTAATTTTATTAGACACTTTTTATGGCTGTGTAAACATGCCTAGTTAAGGAACAACATAGTAAATACAAAAAAAGAGTATATGGGGAAGTTTATGAGCATTTCCAACTTTGATATGTCTTCTGGCCTCAGTTGCCAAAGAGCAGCACTTCTGGTTTTAATCAGATGTGTCCTGAGTCGATTCTGGTGCCAAAATGGTACTGTGCCATCCCGGTTTTTATCCTCTCCGCTGCACTCATCTGGACACTGCAGCACAAGCCGTGTCATGTTGAATGGGATTCAAGGCTGCAGCTGTTGTGAAGCAAGATCACTGCATTTGATCTCGGCACAACAGTAACATGCCGACGGGTTATTGAAGTGGCCAAATTAGATCTTTGAATGCACTATAGTACCAGATTGCTTTGTGTTGCATGTGAAAGAGTCCACCTCTTCTACTTACAGGAGGGTGGATCTGTTTTCAGGAAGGTCCAGCAGGACAGGAGGTTCAGCCGTCTGGGAAGGGTTGCCTGGTCGGTTTGTGTGGGACACCGAGTCTCTGACACCTAGGAAGACATCAAATGGCAACTCACATGAATATATAAAATATATAGAATAGAGCAACATTCTTGTGATTCTTGGTTATTTCCTCTACTCCCGTTCCTTTGCAATGCTACCATGTTGTACCATTTTATAACATTGCACACAATGTATGCCATTTCCCCCGTTTTGTGTTTGCTTTATTTGTTTGTTCACTCATGCACTTCATTGCACTCCTTTCCACGTTCACCATTCTCTTTCCTCACACTGCCATTTGCTATCTATCCCAGAGTGAATGGTTTGATAAGGTCTCATGCCATCATGAGGTACAATTAAAGCATCCATGTTTTCATAAAATCAATAACCTTCTACTACAGAGCTGATCAATTGCTGCCTCCTGCATGAGAAGGCCTGTGTAGCTTTTGTCGACTGAGCTGTCGCCAGCAAACGGTTGTTTCAAACACTAGTCCGTGAAACAGCAGAGGCTCTTGGGATATGGTCAGTGGAGAAAATGAAGATTCTTTTAATACAATGGCGTCCACACTGTTGTTGTTTTTACACGCTCTGAGACTTCACAGCACTTAGGAGAGAAGAGGAAGACACAAATTTCAAGACTTAAATGAACAGCTCATTCAGCCAGTATGTGGTGTGACAGAGGTATCATGGTCATAATAACAGACTTTTTCCATTGTTGTTTACAGAATTATATGTCCAGAAGGTAATGACAAGGCACGGCTAAGTGAGGTTCTGAAATCAGAAGAGTCTTTCCAAGTACTTTGGAAATTACTTTTAAAGGCTGACTGTAAAATGAATTGAACATGGACTTCCCACAAATGTCATACATGTTGTCATTTGCATTAATAAAAGGTGCTGTTCATAGTTATGGCCATTTTGTCATATTTTCTAACAGCATCTCTCTTTGTCCCAAGACATTTTTTTTTTTTTGAGTCCACTTTTTTTAGCGAAAGGTAGAATTTTTAATAGAAATGAAACTGATTTACCCACATTTTTATCTCTCTCACACATAACACACACATAGTAAGTTGACTACATGATCCCACGTACCGTAGAGCTGCCAGACGCGGACCTTGTCTTCGTAGGGTAGGTCGTACTTCAGAGGGTCTCCTACAGGACCCTGGTAGTACGGTCTCATGATGGACTCTATGGCTGAGGTGTGGACCAGGCCGATGGCGTGACCAAACTCATGGACCGCCACCGCAAACAGATCCATCCCATGAGAGTCTGACGGAGACAGAGAGAAAAGAAGAAATCATAGTCACAGTTGCTTAATCTAACTTTTCTTTGAAAATACTAAATACTTAGTACTACCAAATGGGTGCTAAATGCTCAATTTCACTTTGAACAATTCTCCATTGAACGGTATATATTATCGATAGGCCTATCAATCTGTATCATGTATTATGTGAGGGGATGAACAGAAACTACTAATGTAACGGTTAGTACTTAGTTAGAGACAAGTTTTTTCCTGATAACCATCCGAATCTTATGGCTTTCAACTATGTGTACGGGACTAGTTCATACACATATCTGTGAAGCGGCTTTTTATCCGTGACCAATATGATGGTTCAAATGGTCAAACACGTCGAATTCATTGTTCAAAATTCTGTGAGTTTGATGTTTGAACAGGGCATGAAAGAGTTTTGGGAAATGGCTTTGGAAAGACCCAGTGGCGACACTCACCAACGTGACCAATTTACTCTGTGTCCTAAATTGACCCAGTCAAAGCCCTGTTCAGGTATTTTATACTTTTTCAGCTCATCTGCTTATGGTGCAAATTAAGAGGCATGACAGACAGCTCAGGAGGCTCAGGAGTGCTGTTAGGCATGTGGTGTAGTGAGATAACTATGGTAAAGCTGCCTGAGTTCCTCAGCTGGCAATCAAAAACCTGAGTGTTGAGAGACACCTGAAGAGGCTTCAGGCTATTAAAGCATCCTTCCCTCTATGTTCAGGAAGAAAAGGAAAATAAAAAGCCTCCCAAACTCTTTGTCTGACTTTGTCAAGCAGGACAAAACCCGGGCTTGGAGATTTAGATTTGTAAAAATATGGAGAGCTAGCGTGTCAAGCCAAGCTAGCTTAGAGTTCCTTGGTGGCTGAGCTGAGGTCTGCATTCAGTTAACCTATGGCCGGCCTCAGCAGGGGACGTGCACTCATGCTTACAGTACCCAGTTGGGGTGATCAGGAGGCAAATGCCAACTAATCTACCGGAACACATGGTGCAGAGAGGAAAGGTGGACAAAAGAAAGGAGAGGGAGGGAGAGAGAGAGGGAGAGAGAGAGAGAGAGAGAGAGAGAGAGAGAGAGAGAGAGAGCGAGAGAGAGAGAGAGAGAAAATAGGGGCTCAGAACAGAGTATGTACCATGTCATCGTATTCACGGTCCATGGGAGGCTGACAGAATGAATGTAATGCCTGTGGACAAAGTAGGAGCAGAGAGAATGGGATGGATGAACCAGATTCATTTAGAAAGGCAAAAAGAGAGAGAGAGACAGAGAGGACTTTTGTGTAACTCCACAGACTATTTCATTCTTTTATATGTAGGGTAGGGGTTCAATCTATGCCATTAAGCAGGTATTTATCAACCTTAGTGCTCTCATTGCATGATGCGGATGATGGCAATTCATTTACTAGACCTCTAAACTCTTCCTGTCTTCCTTTCAGTCCTCAAAAAACTAGGATCTCAGGACACAGTGGCTTTGATCTTAGAGGGCCTTAAAGACGGCAACCTAAAAAAATAACATCACACAGCCTTCAGAGGATGCCCTAAAATTTGCCTGCAGGGCCATCATGTTTGTGGAAGACTGGCTCCGTCAACATCAGTCTGGAGTAGCTTTGATACCCTGGGAGCGTATCATGTGTGAAGAAGACCGAACATCTTCATTTCGATCTCTTGGTTTGCAAAATCCCTCCGTCGATTCTTAGTAACTAAGCTGGTTTCAAACAACTGATTTACTAAATCATGTTGCACATAAAAACATAAATGCGGTAAAACTACTTAAGGCTTTAGTAATATATAAATCATCTCCGAAACATCTGGAGCCTGGTCCAATCAAAAGCACTCATCCTGGACACAAGAAGTCATTGTAGCGTCACAAGCGCTGAGATAACTTCAAAAGAAAGTTTCGGTGGGCACACAGCATATTAATCTGTCAATTCTTTCAAAATATAATTATTACTGTGCTTTATTTATGTATGAATACACAGAAAAATAATAGTTTCGTTAATCATTAAGTTTTAGATTGAGTGCAAAATATTTAATGATGCTATCTGGGTCATATATTAGTAAGCTAACATTAGCTTTGCCAGTTGCTTCTTTTAGCATTAGTTACACGTAGCATTTACAAGGTGTTCATATAAGTGATCCTTAGTTGAGAACTAAATGGTGTGGTGGAACAAATTATATTTTACAACTCGGGGACAAGACACAATCTAAAGGCTTCAAGTTCCTAGGAAGTGTAATTGTTCTTTCGGACTACTATAACCTAATCCCCAAGAAGGCCTATCATGTGGGTTGACGACTCAAGTGTCATTTGAGGACACACAGCTGGTGAATGATAGTGGTGTGGCCCACAGGCAACGGTCAGTCCACCACTACGAAAACATTTCTTCATTTACCAGACCACACAAACAATCGAGTAACCAGAGATCATTGCCAACAACGTCCTCATTCTCCAAAAATATCTGCCACTCTGGGCCCAAAGAAGCTTGCCTCCAACATTATTACCAACTTCCTCCGTGCACATTGTCACAACCTCTCCCTTCCGGGAAGCAAGTAATGGGATAATGGGAGCCAAAACAGCCTCTTCCTCTGAGCAGTGCTCCTCATCAATACATCTGATATCCCACAAAAGGGTAAACAGAGCAGGCAGCATGCAGTCTCTGTGGCCAAACAACATTGTCTTTAATCAATAAGTCAGCAAATATTTAGTTGCATTTCACTTTCACGTTCGACAATGCATTTTTTATTTGATTTGGGCAAGGGATCTTCAATTAAAAAAAAGTTTTCCTCACAAACGATGGAAGGCTATAGTTGATATTTCTGCTTTTTTTTTGTTTTACCATATCTCCATCACATGCATATATATTATAATATTTTATGGTGTTGTTTGTTTGAGCAATTTTGAACTGCATTGCTATGTGTTTATAACTATTTCTAGAGTAGTACTAATTCTGTCATTCTGTTTATTGTTATCATAAGGATGCAATATGGGTATTAAAACTAGTTAAGACTTTCAGTGGCAAAATGTGTTGTTGCAAATATATCTAGCTCCTCAGTCCTCTGTCCAATTTCATATTAAGATGGCAAAGACAATGTTGATTAGCCAGTGTGCAAGACAGTTGATGAGAAATTGGCATTATGCAAAGTAAATAATGAGCATGGAGCAACCTTGTGGAACACATAATTAATCAGTTTATGTTGTGGTCGCCTGGTTCTTCTTCAGCTTTGTCAAAATCGAGTTGACAGTGATATATATATATGAGCTACATTCCTTAAGTTTCTGTGACTTGGTTCAATATCTTCCCACCAGGTTCTCAAACATTTATGATAAATGAAGGCGAAGCTTTTTCCGTGTCGTATATCTCACAACAGCTCTATGCTACTACATTTATTGTGTCGGATCTAAAACGGTATGATGGTTTAAGCAGGCCCTCTGGGGCTTCAGTCCAAGTAAGGATCATTTGTTGCGCAATGAATACAGTTCAGTCAAGTGCCCCATTCACCGCGATGTGACATGATGTAAAGACTCTCTGGCCTCCACTTTGCTCAACTTTAACAAGGACAAGAACGATCTAGCTCGTATCGCTGGTGTTTATTTATCTTAAATTGTACAAATGCAAATTCGTTTTGCAGTTGAGTATCATTTGATATTAATATATCTCACTAATTTTTGACTTCAGGTTTTTTCTTTCTTTTTCTTCATGAGAATGATAATTAGTGCACCGGAAACTCAGAGAGACAATAGTTAGAAATGATCTGTTAATTATCTGAACTAATAGTAATGTCATAAACAATTCAGCACGTGTTCAAGCACACAATTTCCACAGGCCACGAGAGAATAATCCCTTCCTGATATCTCCTGCATGCTCAGTGAGCCCTAACAGAGCTCTGTGTTTACATGTTTATCCACTGGGGGTACATGATCACAGCTCAGTCTTATATTGTGTAAACTCGCCAATACAATATAGTTTTCCATTCTGTTTTGCACTTCGACACTTTGTTATTGTCGGCTCTGTTTCAGCCAGCATCCGTCTGGACATGTAGTGGTGTGAAACCCAGATGTGATGCAATGTAAAATGTATTATCTGAAAGGAAGTTTAAATGAATGATAATATAGTAGCATGAATCATTAAACCGCCCAATCCGCCTACGAAGGTCATATTTTGTGTTACTGTTCATTCGCAGACGACATGAGCACACGGAGAGAAATGTCTTGAAAAATTCACCTGCTTAATAAAATACACTTGTTTTAGTCAGGGCAATCAGTTTGCAGAAGCAGATTGCTGGCGGTCTGCTAATTAATAGAGGCAATCTGCTGCCGATCAAAGCAAAAACAACACATCCCGACCTCCACTTATTCGTCTCACCGCGACTCCGCCCTCTCACGACTCCTAATGGGCGGCGGAGCCATCAATCACCCAGCAGGGGTGAACTGGGCCGCTAAACGTAATGCTTAATATTCCACTATTCAGCATCATCATACACATTAGGAGATGGCCTTGGCAAACCTAGATTTAGGGTCCCGCAGAGAATAATGCACCAGGAGATGGGGGGTAGGGAATTAGCCAAGGCAATTACTCTGCTGCGGATTTGTCTGATAAGGTTCATTTTTCTAAAGACGATTACATAGCTCCGCAATCTGCTGCGGCACCGACATTCACTTTTTACCCCCTGGGCTGACCTAACAAGTTTACATCTTCTCAAGGGATTAGCGTGCTTTTGAGAAAGTTGCTAAGAACAACAATTCATAAATCTGATAGCTTTGTGTGAGCAGAGCTGAGCCGGGCAGGACTAAACGTCTGCCGCCTTGAAGGCAGAACCACACGTAGAAGCAGTGATACTGACATCAGCTCTGCCTCAGAGACAAGTTGATGATGCTGGGGGGAGGATGTTGTGAGATAGCAGCAAGGTGAGGCTGGCAGAGTGTGACTTGCAGAAATTAAGAGTTGTTTAATTAACTTTTTTCCCCGTACGCCTCAGTGCGCCAGTCTGGCAGCCGCAGAGCGGGAGAGAAGGCAATCCCGACGGCTTAGTAAAGCATCATAATCCAGAGGTGAGCTGAACACGCAGAAGAACCACAGAAGAAGAGAGAATGTCTGCGGGCTCTCTTTGGGGGGCGCAGATTGAAGACGTCTGAGGAGAGTTTTGAAGGAAACTGAAGCATCCTTTAGAAAAGCAACGTCCAACCAGGTATGACGATTCCCACATCGAAGATGGTTTTACTCAACAAACACAATGAGCCTCGTCATCCTTCAGTCTCATTAACTTTGCTGTTAAGTTTTAGCCATTTTACTGGATTGTTCTTTAACTACAAATCTATTAAATATATTTTCACTATATCGTCGTACGGTCTTTTAAAACCACCACGATTGAGGCAGAGAAATATAGAGTTTCCACCTTTGACCGGTCCCTCCCTCACTGCCCTGCTCTCATTAACCAAAGCTACATCTATGCAGCTGTTCCTGACCCTCCAACCACACACATACACACACACACACACACACACACACACACACACACACACACACACACACACACACACACGCACACGTCTGCACGACAGCATCCTCAGCTTGTCCTGCCACTGCTGCGGCCCAGTGGGAGGTCTAATTGGAGCAGATTGAGCTGCTGTCCTGTAACATATGGCTCACAGCCCTGACAGCAGAAAACAAAGGAGGGAGACCCAAGCAGGTCCTGGCCCCATCAAAGACTCACCAGCTGGGATGGACAGACACACACGCACACATACACACACACGAACACGCACGCACGCACCCTCTCGGCTCCACCCTGCGTTTGAGGTTTAATCTAAAACATGAGGTCAACATGCACCACGGGGCTGGGTGCATTTTCTACAGATCTTTCACCTCGACAACAACGAAACCGAATAAAAGCATGTTAAATTGAAACTTGGTTACAATATTAAACACATTGTTACACTAATTTCAAACTCCAAATCTTTGCGATAAAGATGTATAATTCACACAATGTTTGTTGCTGATTAAGAAAACAGAGCTTGATCCCGAGTCCCCTCGTTAAATACACAATTCCTTTTGGCTCAGCTATGTTAGAGGGAAGTGACTAAGTGACATTAAACCGAGACTAAGAAACCAGGCATGCACTCAATTCAACGCTTCAAATTCAGTTAGGAAAAGTATAATGTTATTTATTTTAAATTCATCTTTCAGATCCATATGATGAGAAAAGTGACTGAACGTCTGGTCTCACACAATATCAGCAACTTATTTGCACCAGAGTTGAACATCCTGCTTATTGTCTGTGACAAGCGACCAACTGTCTGCACACTAAATGACCAAATGAAGAGTTATTAGGAGAAAAACCTGGACAAAATGCAACAAAGCATCACAGCAGAACTGTGCCAATCACATTGGACCAAAAACACAACTTACAACCAGCAAATGAACAAATATTCTATAACAATCTAAACACTGCAATTACAAGACCGTTCCAATGGCCCACAGATGTCAACTCTTTCCAGAATACAGCAATAAAGTACTGGTACATGAACTGTTCCTGAGCTGTTTCTCACAGTGCATTACACAAGATAACGCACACATAACACTGAAATGAGTGTGTAAGCCTACTGCCAGTGTGTGTGTGTGTGGCAAAATCCTTCAAACTCTAAGTGCAGCTGCTTCAGAAGTTACTGCTTGCTTACAGATTCTGCTCCGTTTTTGGTTGCAGCTTCGGAAGAGGTATTCATGTCATGTTTTGTCATGTATTCATCTTTCATCCAGGAATTACTCTCTTTGGGATGTCTGAGGGTGAGGTGAGAAAGAGGTGTATTTAGAAATAGGTATAAGCTGCCAAGTTGCCCAAATCTGCTGCTACTGGAAGGATGAAAAGGCTTCACTAGGAAACAGAGAAGGCGTTATGGTGGCCAACACATCACAAACTCTTGGCACCCTTTCATTTATTGGCTGCGGGGACTTTTCAGCAGATGATGATGTTGAAAGCGTGGCGGTAACAATTACTCTTCCCCTGCTTAGGCAGTGTTTGCGATTCTATACAAACAAAGGCAAAATACCACCATCAACTACTCGCAAACTTTGTGTGTACCGAGCGCAGCGCTGTCGTGTGTCTTTGAGGAGAGACTGTGCATCATGTTCGCCATTACTCACTGAACCCCACGCCGCCTCCTCTCACCTGCAGCTGGTCGCCTTTAAGTCACAGGTGATAATAAACCAGTTTTGTGGGGCTTCAGTGTGAGATAACCAACAACCTAGAATTCGAACAACCCTTTTCTTCATTTGTTTAGCGTACCCGCTATGTGTGTCACTTTAAAATGACATAAACCGTATGCCAATATCCATTATAGCTTGGTGCTAAATTAACTGAGTCAGAATAGCACCCTGAGGACACTCGTCTAGCAACCCTTTGCTTTATGAGCCAGCCTATAACGCGGTCTGATAGAAAACTTTTTTTATGTCCTAGTATTGATGGACCAAGTTAGAGTGTACAAACACAACGTATTGGCATGTGTGCACACTTGTGTTGTGACGCTAACTTCAAATAGCTTACAATCTTCTTGCTAGTGTCTTAACATGACTTTGGGGCCTTTGTCGCATTGCAATTCAATAACAATTGAGAGGGGTAAGTAAAGTACTAAAGTGTCATCCGACGACAAATTCACTTCCACTTCATTCTTGGACTTGTCGCGAGGGACTTTTTCCACAAATATTTTCTCACATCATCTCTACCTCTCTTTCCGTCATGTTTCTCTCTCTCTCTCTCTCTCTCTCTCTCCTCTGCTGTCCATCCATCTTTCAACAAAAAAAGGGATGGATGGAGGGACTGAGCAGAGGGGAGAGGAAGGACATTTTCCATCCAGTCATCCAGATGAAAGGGAGAATAAAGAAAGCAAGTCAGAGAAAAGTAGAGTTAATGATTCATGTTGTCATTCGTGTGACCGCACTGAGACAGCCTCTGCCTGACGATGCATTCAGCGCGACTAGATCACTCCGTCCGCTCATTTCATCCGGATGAATGGACTTATACTGCTCCCCTGCCCTTTCCTGCTTTCCAACTCCCTCCCTCCCTCACAAAAAAAAAAGAAAGAAAAAAGAGCAAAGGACAGTGAGGAGAAATGATGATGAAGTGACAAGCCTGCCAGAGTTTAGAGAATGTGACGATTAGGTCAAACGGTCCTGCTGTGCCACCAATCATTTAATTTGCACCAGTGAACACACACACACACACACACACACATTCATTGCTGCAGAGGTGCAAAGAGGACGCGAGTGAATGAGAAGACAGATCTTGGACAGTGAGTGAGTGAATGTATAAAAGAGGTAACTTTCTCAAGCCAGAACACCAAAGCACTGTGTTGTGTTTTCCAGAGCTGTCAAGGACTAATGGATATTTCTAATATAAGCTTGTCTTTTTTTTGATTGGCAGAGCTGATTGAATACCATTTAGAGCCGCTGTCATTCCGTGCTCATTTCAGACTCGCGGATCTCCCTCAGCGGGTAATCACGCTCTTTCAAAACTGTTTGATGAAAGTAATTTGGCCAGATCATTCAGGATAACGCTGCATAAAGCAATCTATTAGCCCGCACAGCTCCAAGCAAAAACACTGCGCGGATACGTTTCACGGGAACGGGCCAAACACAGAACAGTGTGTCGATGAGTAAAAACAGACCTAATAATAACACAATACAACAGATACCGTTTATCCAGGCTCTGGTTAATAAGCTATTTTGACAATGAATTAAAGCTTCACTTGACAGAAATGAAAGCGTTGGGATGAAGTGGCCAGGGGGTACGCAGAAAGCTCAACTGAATAATTTGGGTTAAAGAGGGAAAACAAACAGACGAATTGGATTTCAAATGGGTGTGATTGTTTTCAATTGTGAACGAAAACTAGTTGGCAAGCGAGCAAATTAGTTGAACTTTAGCTACAAGTAATGGATAGATGTTTGAAACAGTTAGCTTAAAAGGGTTTTAAATACGACATTCAAAGCATTGATTCATGGTACGCAGTGCAGACACACAGACACACACAGGCACACACACGCACACGCCTGTAACTAACTACAAATAGTTGTTTAGTGCTGTATTAATAAACTTCAAAGTTATAGATGATGGATGGAACAGTTGAAAAAGTTAGCTCAAAGTAAGAAAATGTTGAAATAGTCCCGGCATTAAACTCATATACATCAAGTTTAAAAAAAAACAACAACTCTCTTTCAGATATAAACAGAGTATTTAGTCTCCTGTGCTGCTGGCATCGAATGGATGTTACACAACATATAGACACCGCTTAAAAATAGCAGATCGCAGCGTTCCTCACCTGGAGATCTGAAGGTCCAGGCCTCGTCATCATCAAAGTGTGTATCCCCCGCTGTGAACCTCTCTCCGGGGAAAAACGCGTGCGCCACCGTCCCCCCTGGCCCGTCAAAGGGATATCCATCGTTGTGGTCGGCCTTCGTGAAGTCAATCTGAATGTCTGCATCGCTGCCGGCCACTTCATGGAAGTTCAGCGGCGCGATGTCACTCCAGACCTTCAGGGCGTAGTACATCAGGGCCCGGACTGTGTCCCTGCCCAGGGAGGCCGAATCCTTGGGGAAGGTCCTCACTCTGAGAGAAGAGAGGGGAGGGGGGGGGAGAGTGATCATGTTACATAACAGAAGAAGAGACAAGATGGGGCGAGGAGGAGGCGAGAAAGGACACAAGGGAGTTGAGATGACAAGAAAGGAGAGGAGAGAAGAGGTGGCTGATGAAGGAAACGAACGGGAGACTTGACAGAAGAACAAAGTAAAAGCGGAGACAAGAGGAGAGAGCTGGACAAAGTGAGAGGTGATAGATAAGAAACAAGAGGAGAAGAAAAAGAAAAACGAAGGAGGAAAGGGTAAGGGAAGTGAAATCCATGGTAGGAGACAGGAGACAAGGATGTCAACTGTAAGGGTGACACATCACGGATGAATAAGGAAAGGACACGACAGTAAAGTGTCTGGGAAAGAGGGAGCCGAGCACAGGACAACATGAGAAGTGGAAAAAGGAAGCAGGTTGCAGCAGTAGATGCATCCTGCAGTAGAAGAGCAGGGTGGAGAGAGAGATCTGAACTGTTGAAAAGCATAAAGGTCAACTACGCAATGTTTGCCACTGAGACAGACCTGCACAGAAACAAAAAATGATGTTTGCATATCGTGATTCTATTGTTTTTTTGTATTTCATGGTTAGCTGCCCCCGCTGCTCACACGTACTGATAATAAACAGGGAATACAATGTGCATCGGAATAGATTGTGGTTAGATTTCCCTTTTCCTTCTTTATCTCCCTATTATCGTTATTCCCTCCCTATTATCATCATGGCGTCTCTCAAGATATTTGTTTTTTGTGTCCGTGACGGTAGAAACGGGACGGGAATAAACAGAAAATCCTCCAGAAGTTTGTTTACTTCTGCTCCTTCTCCATCATTCCCTTTCTTTTCTCTCCTCCAGTGAGTCTTTGCCTCTTGCTACTCATCAGCCTTTAACTTTTTTTTCTCTGTAAATACAAGAAGCGAGTTGGCCACTGCAGGCTGCTGTTGGACATTTAATCAAGGCACTTGGTCTTGAGAGAGTGCCGTCTCATATTGCCTCTATTTTAGAATAAAAACTGTTTTTTTATTGATGGCTTGATTTGAAAATCACAATCTAACAGGAGATGGTCACAACATTAAAACATTTGCATCACTGATTGTTGCGAAAACACAGATGGAACTTTATATAGTTCAGAAAATATGTTTAACGTTTCGTAGGTGCTCAAGGTTATTCGGGTTGCACGTTTGGACAGCAACGTTTGGACAGCTTGATTTTTATCAACAATCTTAACCTCTTTTTCAATATCGTGTCCTGCATCAAATGAGGCAAAAACCCTCCCTCAATCCCCGCCCGCCCCTCTTCCCAAAAAGTGGATATTGATTCACGTATTGATTGTAATAGACAGACCTGAGACATAGTTTAAGACTTTAAGGCAAGATGCCCCACACATATCGACTGACTTCCACCAGCATAAACAGAAGATATTCGTCTCTGAAAGTGTGAAACCAAAATATACGGACAAGACTGAAATAAAATGGACAACAAATTGGTGAAAGGCAACCTCGGGAGAACATCCATTCCGACATGTAGCTGCACCAAAATAAAAATGACCTTCTGTCAAACCACCCACATTTCTCTCTTAAGCTGCAATTTGCATGCGAGAGGTAAGAAAATACTAAATTTAGGTGAAATGGGGAACTCATATATGTGCAGTTAGCAACAAGGACTGTAAACTATGTAGATGAGTGCACTGCAGCTGAGCCGTCCCTTCCCAGTAACTGTGGATAAACCAGTTTATAAATGAATTGTCTTTCACTCAAGGGATACACTGATTTTATGTTGGCTTTCCATTTTAATCCATTCATTAGAAACATGTTTTTTTTTTTCCTTCGAGCACACATTGGTTACCTCCATCAAGTCCAGTAGTTCTCAGACAGAGAGCCAGAAATGAGCAGAAATGAGTGCTGTGATGTTAGCAAGGATATTAGGATTTCGTGAAAGTTTTTTCTCCACTGGGTGCATGATAGAAAAAGTTTGAGAGAATGACTTATTTTAATCCTCAAAAAAACATTTCCTCCCACAATCAAACTTACATTTGTTCCATCTCACCTGTCGGGCGTTTGATCAATCTAAATTCAATATTAATTTTGGAGATATCTGCCTTCTCTCGATGGCTCAGTGGTGCTAGGTGAGCTAGCAGTATCGAGCGTAGATGCACGCGTCCTTCTCCACGGTAATTTGGTTGGCGGATGTAGTTCGGTAGAAATAACATAGTCCTACATAGAGCTGTTCTGGTGCATGGATTAATTTGAGTAACGTCCTCATGATTTATGGAAAGTGAGATTGTTGTTGACTTTTTCAAATATAGTTTTTTGGCATTTTGAGTCTAATAAGCCACATATTGAGTGCCAAATAGTCTCATTATATTTGAGAAAACGCATCACATACGACTGCACCAAAACAATCTAGAATGGGAAATGGTACCACCGTTAATAGAAAAAATATGCATTTTTGATTTTGGGGTGAACTATCCCTTTTTAACATTTCATTAAATTGAGTGATTTCCAGGAAACATGGTAGCACCTCTCACTGTGCCCTGCTGCCGTGTGGAAATTGACTCATTCTGTGCAGAACAAAAACAAATCAGTTGTTGCTTTTTCCAATATGCCAAATGGGAAAGGCTAATTATTGAATTTTTAATTAGAACAATGTGAGTTTGTTTGTTTGGCTGGACTGTAAACAGATACACTGCTCGCTCTACTGCTGTATTTTTGCCGCTCAAGGAATGGTTGCGAGGCAGATATCTTCATGATTTTAACCATAAACAAAAAAAAAAAATCACAGTGTAACAATTGCAATGTGGGCCGATGCGGAGAATATCAAAATCTCACTCGATGACATTAACACCCCAAAAAACCAAAATCAAGCTTCACCCGCTATTGAACTTGTCAGACTCAAGACTGTGCCAATCATAGCATATGTGTGGGTCACAAATAGGTTTCAGAGACTGAAGTTCTGTCACTACAAACAATCTGGTTTCATGAAAAGGACCCCGCGTTCGCATTCCCTCTTTTATTTAAGCTGACATCTTGAAGGCTGAGTTCCTGTCAAACAAATCATTTGTGCACACATCCTTCATGATTAGGACTTGTATTTCTGAGGACTGGTAAATCATTGCAGCTTCTCGCCCACAGTTTTCTTTAAACTTTCGAGGCTGGTAAATACCAGGGGCGAATCTCTGGTCATGGTGTAGGTACAACGGCGGTTTATAATGATTCTTTCAATGACTCATTTATCTTTCTGGCTTCTTTATCTTAACTGATTAATGCTGAACTCTTTGTTCTGGCATTCTTTAAAAAAAAGAGGAAAAAAAAGATTAAACAAAGACGTGAAGAAAAACGTGATTGCCAAGCATGTGTTTCAGACTCATTGCATTTGTTATTGACTATATCTTTAAAAACACAAAGGCTTCATACTTGTCCCCACCCTGACAGCTCATCACAGGCGTTTGAAAGTAAATGCTTACGGTCCAAAAACAAGCCGCTTACACGTAGGCAGTAATTTAAGTTGAGGCTGAATGGCTGAGTGTACGTCAATGTGTGTCTGACTGAAACGTTTTCTCAAGTGCTTCTAAATGCCTGTGTGCACGGGAGACCTTGGTGAGCATTAAACAATTTTAAGATCATATTGTTAGTCTTTTTATTAATTTCATGTGGGGACACTCACTCTTATATGATGGGGACACACGATACATGTCTAATTTGCAGAGAAACAAAAGGAGAGAATGAACAGGATGATGCAGGGTAATGAAGCCAATGAGGAAGAAAAGGGAGTATGAGGGAGAGGGAGAAACAGAGGCACTAAAAAGCAGACACACATACATATTTCTGACATCTCCCCATAGCTTCATCTTCCACAGTTCTAACTTTAGTCGGAATCAGAGTTTGTTCTTTATGAGTATGACGAGTAAGTTTGAGTGTTTCTCCAGGCTACTACACGCAGAGGGATCAGTGATCACACACACACATTTCCATCTCCAACAAAGAAATGTACCTCATTGCAAAAGCTCTTCACAAGTGTTACAGACATGTAAGACAGAGGGTGAGAGAGAGAGAGAGAGAGAGAGAGAGAGAGAGAGAGAGAGAGAGAGAGAGAGAGAGAGAGAGAGAGAGAGAGAGAGAGAGAGAGAGGGAGGCGGGGATGGGGGGCAGGTATAAGGCCTTAAGTGGCCTTCAAATCTGTGGTTTAAAAGAATTAAACTTCATGGAAGTTTGTAGTTATATCCACTTAGAGTAGCAGATTACACATAATGACAAACCTATCATTGTGGCTTCCATGATAAAGGCTATTTGTAAAACATGAATCCCCTATTCCTTTCAGTACTATATATGGCGTCTATATTCACATTTACTGAGACCTTACATTGAAAAATAATGCATAGTCCTGGTTAAACAAATGTCTTTTCTTGTATCTAAAACCGAATGTCCTTTACAGCCTGCGAGGGAATTCTGTGTGTAGCCCGAGAGGTGGAACAGTCCCAAAGCACTTTGAAGCTGCTTTACACTAGTTTGTTGTTGAGAGTACTTCTTTCAAACGAATGATAATGACTGAGCAGTGAAAGGACACCATTTAGAAATATTCTAGTGAGTCATTGAAAGTATAACAGGGGTGCCACGGGTCCTTGATGACAACTTTACCCCGTGGGCAAACAAGAACATCAATAATGGAGGATTTTACAAAACCAACAGCACAGTTTTAAAAATACGTACTTTCAATATCTGTGAATGGCGCTGTGATATGGTTAAGGTCAGAGAAAGATTGTGGTTGTGGAAAAGTAAACTGCGGTGAGGTAAGAGGAGGGTTTGGCAACTCACAAATGTTGGCTTTGGTTAGGGGGAAGATCTTGGTTATGAAAAAGCTAACTTTAATTGCATATGTGCAGATATGCCCATCCACCATCCCAACCTGCAATTCCAAGGGATACTGGGCTAGGAAATTACAACCTTGCATTAATATGTCTATGAAACAAACAACCCTGCACAATTACCACGGCTGTAGGCGCTTTCCATATTCTACGATTGCGAAATGTCGATCAGCAGGTTTTGTATTTACCATGAAGTCAGCAGTACAGTTTGCTGACTGTTTTTTAAAATTCCAAACAACACACACACACACACACACACACACACACACACACACACACACACACACACACACACACACACACACACACACACACACACAATTTCAGGTAACAAAGGCAGCAACAAAAGTTACAGGTTTTTGCATCACAATGTTTCTATGTTTCTGGTCCCAATTCCACTCAAATGTCAATGCAGCGTGTGGGTTGTGGGGATTGGGGGAGAAACAGGTCTGCAACCTATCCAGGTTTCTCCGCCACAGATTAGGAAAAAGTAATTTAACAGTCTTTGAAATTAGTTGGACGGACAGAAAGCTGATTAAGGTGCGGACTTCACTTTCTCGACCTATTGAATTCCACGGCACGATTTCCAGCGTCATTTGACAAATGAGACGGCTTACGTGCCGAGGAAGTGTGCGTGTGCATGTTGTAGGGGCTTACGCTGATATGGAAAGACACAGACGTTTCTGGCACACACACACACACACACACACCCGCACACACACTCTTCTATATTTCAACTGTTTGACTTTTAATTTCCACATACTTTTTACGGGCCTTTCCGCACGCAGAGTGATGATTCAGATAAAGAGAGGCGGACGGGAAAGAAGAGAGGGATGGATGGAGATGAAGAAAAAACCCTCAGACTCTTTGGCTGTCCCCCGCCTTAGCCTCTCTGCAGGCTCTTACCTCCTGTGGCTCTGCTGCTCCCGAGAGACATGAGCTGACATCAAAAGTGATGCTAAAACGTACAGCCGCACACACACACACACACACACACACACACACACACACACACACACACACACACACACAGACACAGAGTAATATTCACCTCCTGTGCTCCGCTACCCTCCGTAGACATAAGCTGATTACTCTGAAAATTGAAAGCTCATATGCAGACGGTGATTCATATGCTCATATGCGTTTGTGGTTGCACACATGTAGCGACACAAACACACTCACAAACAGGAAAATGTTTTGCTGTGTATTATCAAAAAGTCCTCATAATTCTCCTTATACACAACCACACATGCACACACACACGCACACAATGTCATTCAGGCTGAAGATGAAAGACGTTAAATTAAAAGGGTCTGCATGAGTCCTCCCTCTCTCCCAGTTCTCTGTCTATCCTCGGAGTTGGCGGTCTGAGTTCTGGAGAAAAATATAATAGGCTCTTAATAAGATAACACTCGACAATAGTTATAGTTATTCCTAAGGTTCCACCAAGTAATTTCACAGTTTGGTGGTCTCAAATGGCATCAGGGAGATATATGTTTAGGATTTCAAAAACCGATACGTCAATAATGTCTTCTGTGTGGCAGAACCGCTTTGTGATACAGACACAATGACAGATTTGTGATTGGTCAATAATAGAAGTAGCTCTCAGGTATATAACGCAAGCTCAAAGGATAAGCTTCCCTGACTAAGACGATTGGAACATGATTTATCAAGATAGTTCATTTAAAAAGTTCAGCAGTGTTCCAATAGCATGTAAACAAGTATGCATTATAGGGAATGTAGTAATTGCCAATCTACAAAACATTTGAGGCTATAAAAAACAGCAATTATTGTTTCCTGTGCGATTCCCGCACCTGCTACTTTCCGTATAATTCCACTTTTCAATGAACTATTTCAAAATATTTTTGTACCAAAGGCTGTCAATGAGTGGAATCAACATGCTCAACATCTTTAGAGTGCGGAGAAAATATTGCCATTATGATGAAAGATGTCTGGGATGAGTGAAAATATCTTCCAGAATAAATTAATTTTTCATCACATTAAAAATTCACTGAACAGTAAAAATGTGATTCATTGTTCCATTCAGTAAAATTCAACAATGATGATTTTTCATGTTTTCACACGCTCACACGCCACACAACCAATATCGCATGTATATTATATGTGATTAGTTGTGTTTATGATTTATAATTATTAATATTAGTTAGTCCCAGCTAATGGAAGTATTTCAGGCAAAGTCATACTACCACTTTGGACCACGATGAAATATCTCAAATATCTTTGCACAGGCATTCACGGTTCCCAGATTTGTGTGATGCACTCAACTTTTCCTTTGGATCAGTAAATATTTGAGTTTGTCTAATAGTTTATTTTATGATCAAATACCTTTTCCATTAGCCTCAACTGCTCTGTGTGTTCTGCGCTAATGTGTTAAACTAGTGTTAAACTAAGATGCATAACAAACTAAAAGTTAGCATGTTGTCAATGTCATTTTGAGCATGTTAGCATGTTGACGTTAGCTAGTAC
Organism: Clinocottus analis; assembly: GCF_023055335.1. Lineage (NCBI taxonomy): Eukaryota > Metazoa > Chordata > Actinopteri > Perciformes > Cottidae > Clinocottus > Clinocottus analis. Next base: position 5,996,131 of record NW_027175854.1, read on the forward strand.
AATCTCACATAGCCTCACAGAGCTGCTAGCATGGCTTTAGAGTCTTGCAATCAGACCAGTAACTCAGGCATTTATTTATATTTTACTCCTTATTAGCCACGTCAGTATGGATATGAAAGATGTCACAGATTAGCCCTTTGGGCACACTATTGTATAAAATCTCCCAATGCAGGCCGGAATGTAACAATAAATGGAATTCTAACACAACTTGCTGATATTGTTGAACATTGCACTGAAAGTGTGCCAGTGAATTACCTGGTTAAATAAGGAACAAGACATATTCCAAGTATTTCATAGGTGCCAAAGGAACAAGATAATGAAAAAAACGTTTGTCACCCTGTGGTATGCGTGGACATTACTGCTAGCAGCTTTACATTATTATACTCCCAGAGCTGCTTTTACGACTATACCATACCGGTGCCATTGGATACAGCTGTGGCATTTCTTAACACTCACTAACAACTGTGAGCTATGGCTATAATTAGTACATTGATGGACCCCTGCTGCTGAGTTATGACCAAGACTATACTAAATATTCTCATTAGCGACTGCCTTTAACTTTGGATATGTCTTTACTGTTTTTAAATTATTCTCACTGGCTTCAGAGCACGAGGCTACAACAAGACAATGGCTTTGAGCACTGCTAAAACAATAACAATATAGACGTCACAAAATGTTAAGAGCATGATCCCCTGTGAATTCACATCTATGATGGATTTTCATTGTAATTAAGTGTGAGTTCATCTTCCTACATCGCTCATTCTTGTGCTCACTCCATTTACTTCATTGGCTTCATTAGAAAGATGACAAGTCTAAAGAGACTGATGAGAGTTGGTGATTTTTCCCATCTAGCATTTAGTCGTTACAACCCACCCACTGCATCGGACTCAACAGATGCAGCGAGAGAAGTTCTTCCTCTCCACGTTTGCGGATTGTTTTATATTCTTTCCTCTTCGTTATCCTCCTCCCAATCTCTCCTCTCAGCTCGCTACACACCTATCTGTTTGAGTTATCAGTTGGGCTGCTAATGACTGCCAGGCTGTCGGCTGTGATGATGGTCCAAAAATATGAGATAATGAGCTAACAGAGGACTCCTACACAACTGGGCTGTAACATACTTGACTGAGTGCAGTGTGCTGTATGGGCGTGAGTGTAAGAGGAAGAGAAAAAGAGTTAAGCGGTTAAATTGGGGATTAAGGGCTCAGCCCTGGCACAAAGACTTGCAGACATCATCACAAAAATAATTTACTTATTTCTATTGCGTAAAACACATTACTTGAATCCCAGTCCTTAAAATCAATGGCTACTTAGCCTAACACCTTATCTTTTCTTCTTTCTCCCTTCTATGAAATAACACTCCCCACCTCCTACTCTGCACATTTTCAGAACACAATGATGTGATTGATGTGTGTGAACAACCAGAGGAGTGTGTGCAGTGCCAGCAGAGACCGACATTGTCAAATGTGCAGAGATTAGCTAAATCAGGAATCGGGCAAGTCTTTGTTTCTAACTGTAAATTAATATAATAACATAATTAAACAATCCATACATAACGGTGCAGATGTTTGCAAGACCGTTTATATTTAAATGCTGAAGGAACAGAAAGCCTTGGTTTCTGTAAATACTCCAAAAAATGCCACAGTTCTATTCCAAGAATTTAAATGCCAGAATAAAACTATGGAGCAGTAAAATACTTTGCATGCCAACACCTGCACATAATTGCACTTTGCACTTTCTTGAAGAACAATATATTTATTTTTTAATCAGAGCATGGGGACGCAAGCATAATGACATTGCTTTTGCCCACTGCTTTCCGCTACTCTTTTTTTTTCTTTATTGAGGAAACCATATTTCATCCAGCTCATTGCGGCATGAGCACAGACTCAGAAGACCGATCTAGAGGTGAATGACAGGAGGACTGATAAATAACTTAACTAAGTAACTCTTGCAATGATTGCAATCTTAATGTGAACAACATAACTCACTGATAATGTTGTTAACATGACAGCTACCATAAGATGAATGAATGTTGACTTTATATTCCAGGATAGTGACCAGACTACCACTTATTAATACACTGTTAGAAAACTACAATACATTAAATCCTACTAGACTAATTAGAGTAATGGGACGTGTAGTCCTACATAAAAAGTACTGTCGAAACAAATCTATTACAATCTATTGTATGTTGTGTCAGCTTCTCAGACATTGGGGACTACAGCAAGATCCTTCGTTATGCCTTGACCCCCTGCTGTAATCTGTCAAGCAGTCATAGCTACATTGGAGCCCACACTGTCAATAACTGCCCTTGCCTGAATGAATATCATTTAATTTTTGGAAAAGTAAAAATTGGATTTCAGAGAAAAGAAGACCAACGAGTCTGTAATATGCGTTTGAAGAATATATCCAGGAGGTCGAACTGATTCAGCAGCAAAACAGGTTGAAAAGATCAGGGTAGAAGCTACGGCCTACAGTCCACAGTGTAGAAGTGAACCACCACATCGCCTACCAAACGACAGAAGACAATACAATTAAGCAACAACGATGTTCCTGTGAAGCTGCGTAGGTATTCATTCACTGTTAAATAATCTTTAGTAGCTTGTGTTGTTCACACGTGCTAAGGTAGTTAATGATACTCTGCTAATGTTAGCTCCACATGTTTTTTTTACGACGAAATGTAACATTTTCTACAGGTACATTTCCACCCAACCTCTCTGAATAACGAGTGTCACTATTTCTCGTGGCCCAGGCACAACATTTAACTATGACTCGCTCAAAATCAACAAAACCAGCCGTGGTTGGAGTTGGACGCTGTTATGCTATACTCTGAAGAAGTTAACTGTGTTTTGAACTCCATCTGAACAAAATGTTACCTTCCGATTTTATTCATATACCTTACCTTCATGGCTTTATAATGAAATAATTAAAAATGATGTACTGATGCAATATTTATGTTGCATCAGTAGATCATTATAAATATCAATATAAATAGGTGTACTTTTTCTTTAATCTGATGATGTGGTGGATGAAAATACTAATACTTAATATGCCTGTCAGATTGCATCTGACTCATTAGATGTTTTGAGCATTATCTCAATTCTGTCAGCCCTGTTCAGCCATATAATCTAATAAAGCAAAGATACCATGAAATATTGGATGATAAAAATAATTTTCCCAACCGAGCAGCGAGGAAATCGCTATGCAAGTGCGACAATGTCAGCTGAAAAAGACAGAAGCCGAAAGCACGACCAGAGAATTACGGTGGCGGCCAATCTACACAGAATATGAATGCTTTGTTGTTGGGCTTTACTAAAAATCCGTACCATATGGAAATCTCTCTGTATCTGAAGCTGCAGCATTTAGTCCACAACTGTTCCAGCACACGGTTCTACAAATATGAGTGCTGTGAATACAAAGGTGCTTCACGAGAACCATCGGACTGAAGAAAAAACCTGTTATATTTCAAGGTGGAGTTAGCTGACGGGATCACACTCTATGATTGGCAGCAGTACAAAGAGGAGAAAGAAAGTTAAACCCCCACCAGAAGGGAGGCAAATGCATACACACTTGTGTGCTTGTGCATGTAAATTCAATGGCTCTCCTGAAGTCTGAAATGACACGCATATTCATATTCTTCACCATAGATCAGCTTGTAGCAGTTTATTGTTGAATCAGCCCTGATAGCTTGTGTGAATCCCCACAGACTAACCATGTTGCACTGCCTCTGCTGTCAAACACTACAGGCTATGGTTTCTCAGGTGGTCATGAATCCATATTATACTATCGTGGGAGACCGACACAAAAAAAAGACCTCTCTCTGTAACAGAGCCTCAGCTCTTTGGGAATCATACACTTGACTTTCTTCTTTCACTACCTGTAGCCTCAAAAGATGGCTCGAAAAAGTTTGTATGATGTTTTTTTTGTGGAAGACGGCAGCTGTGCGTAGCTTGGATTCACGGCAGAAGACATTTATTCCAACAATGAAACATAGTCACATGTTCCAATCCACAGGAACCCTTTCTGCAGTATTACCTGCTTTTCTTCTGTTGATCAGCATGTTGAGTGTATTTCAAAGCCTATTTTTTTCCAATAGATTGCTAAATGCACAGCTTCTGGTGGAGCTTTTGAGATGTTTGCAGGCAATGGCGCGAGGAAGTAGTGATGCATTTATCTGAAGTGAGCAGAGGTCTAGTTCTGCAGGTGTGCTTTGGAAAGTTTCTATGGTTTTTAATGTTTTAATATATTTTCAGAGGGACTCTGGGTCACCTTAGGAATTCATTGTAATTAAGATAGACTTGAGAGATAGTTATGTTTTCTGTGGAATATAATTGCAGTAGAACGGCATACATTTAGAAATGATCCAATTAAGGCATGTACAAATTATTCATGAATTTTCTTTACTTTTTTGTAATAATGGCGTTCTTTTGGCAAATAGACATGTTCAATCACTTAAAACGACATAATATCTTATAAGGTTAATGGTATCGGAGTCTTTCATTGAGAAGACAGATGTGTTTGTTATCTGTTAAAGGTCTCTCTAATCAGTTTGTTCGACACTTTCACAAAATGCCTTTCCTTTGAGCCAGAAATGATCCGGAGAGCAAAATATTTCCAGCTTGAGGAAGAGTCCTCTAATCTCCAAAACTGCATGAGGCTCAGAGAAACAGATCTGATATGCAATAAACAAATTATGCTGAAAATCACAACATATTAAACAAACTCAACTGAATGATTCTCATCCATAACACGACCACGTTCTGTTGAGCATGAACATGCATTTCACCATAGAAAGAGTAAATAGTGTAACTCCTACACATATAATTCATCTTATTTTCCCATCCGTTGCTTGGAGTATTGTAGCGGTATCAACATGACCTCCATTAGACTTCATACATGCATGTCATTGTTCCTACCTCCAGGACAGATGTCTCTTGTTCCATTTGTTCTGAGGAGTCGGGCTTCGTTTCCTGCGGCCCACTGTCCCCTCAGCCTCAGAGACATCTGGTAAAGAACATCTGGGTGTTGTCATTAGGCCCAGTGTGGCTTGGTCTAAAGAGGAGAGAAGGTGATAGTTGGTGGTGTTCTTAATTGGATGGAAGTACCTTCATTCCTATAAGATATTTCTCCTTCACCCAGCCAAACTGTCATCCATCCTACACGATACCCCCAAACAAACAAACACGGCCACATACCCAAGACTCCGGTCTCCTTCAGCCCGCCGTACTTCTGCATGGCTTTGATGGCCTTCGTCAGCGCCTCCTTGGTCTGAAGCTGACCAGTCACTGGGTCAGGGGGCGGGAGGTAGCCAAACTTACTCAGCCAGTCCTGGAGGGGAAACAGTAGACAGAGTTCAAGAGTCACGGCAAGCATTTCAGGCACTCCAAGTATCCCAACGCCTCTGAGAGGGTGTGACACCTGTTCGTGTTTACTGTCTTTGAACACCGTGTGGTTCCCTGCACATACATGAGTGATTGCATGTGGAGCTTTAGCAAAGAAGCAATTATGAGTTGGCCTGCTCTAAAGCACTATTATTCACACCAGATGTAAGAAATTACCGTACCCAAAGTGTTATTTCACAGTGCGTGTATACACCTGTCTGTTGACAGTAAACATAGAGCAAGAGGGATGACATGCAATGTGTCACAATTACATCTTGTGCATTTTAGACCACACGGCCATAAGGAAGACCCGATTGCTAACAACCTTGTGCGCTTGTTCTCCAGCAAAAATGTAGTACATGTATGTACAAATGCAGGCAATTAAGGCAATGTGTGTGCTGAATGTTGGCGGCGCAAAATGGGGTCAGCCGCACACAATTATTTCCTATTAACTGACGATGCATCGCCACCAGTCCGAGTTCACTAAAGTGGAACGTGATACGATGAGAAGATGCAAATTGTGCAAATGTGCGAAAGTGCATCAATACTGCAACCCCATATCCATTCGAGACCAACGAAGTTGCTGCCAATCAAAGCAGCTCAAGCTGAGCTGCAACTTGAATGCTGCTCTCTTCTCTCTCTCTTGCCTCTTCTCTGCAAAGACCTCACTTTGTCTTGGTTCTCTCTTTCCTTCGACTGCCTCCACCCAAGCAAAGCCCCCTCCTGCCGTCGCATGATCTGGCAGCTATTAAGATGGTGACAGAGACCAATAGCGAGGCATCCTTTCTGTATTGACAACACCGGTGAAATCCCATTAACTGAATGATTTAGCTCTACCGTAGCTCTCTGTTGGCTGGTATTTGCCTCTTTCTCCTTGGCTGGTTTAATATGCTCTCTCTCTTTTTGGTTCTGGCTAATAGGCAAGCTGCAGAGTTTTGAATGAGTCACAGTTTTCTTTCGGGAAGCCAGTAAAAAGTGCATTACAGTAATCGAGTAGGCTTGAAATAAACGCGTCAATCAGTTTTTCAGCATATTTTTGTTGAATAAATCGTTGCACTTTACCTTGAATGTAAAACGTTCTCCATGTATTGATTTTAAAAAAAAAAAACGTTTAACACAGTCTGAAAGACCATCCAACTTTTGAAGACAATTGATTTTGTTATAGTCGTATCAAATGACGTACGTATGTCTGAGAGGACAAGGATTAAGACCTTATTTTTTTATTTACTCTATTGTTGCTGATTATTTTTCCTAAAAGCTTTTTTAGTGCTTTGGTACGTTCTCAAGCCTGACTGAGAAACTCGGGTGTGTCTGTTGTAAAGCAAGAGTTAGAAGTCAGTCCAGTGTGCTGGTTCAGTTCAGGTGCAGAGTTGCTGGAAGGTTGTTGCTAGCTACCTAATAGCCAAGGGCCTATCATAAGATTATCTTTTTTGACTCATACATTTCCTTTTGTTCTTTTAAAAAATGTTAATATCATATTTCTTTGTGAGATTGAAGTCTTGTGACGGATAAAAAAGAAGAGATCCTTAAAGAATGAGGCCCAAGTTGTACTAATATTAATAAACATTTTCTTTAAATCAAAGCTAATTTAATAAAGCATATGCCTGTGCACATTGTGTGAATGTGCATCCGTCCATACAGGCAAGAGGTTTATGTTCCTCTTCCCTGTAAGGAAGGTGTGCTGGTGATGGATTACATCTGCCCTGTCTACACAACCGCAATGCCCTGTTTTCACACTCATAAACTTACCACATCAAACTTTTTTGTGGAGCCAGCAACTAATTTAAAGTCTGACACCGTAGCTCATCGGGGAGGGAGCAGTAAAACCTGCCAACGAGTTCAGTAACATGCTGAACACTTCTAAATTATATATGTCACTGTGTTTAGGTGAGACTGTGTGTACTTACAGAAGTCTGCACACAAGTCACCTGACTTCTAACAGAGAAACAAAAAAAGTGATTCCTGGATAAGGAGAACAAAGTTAAGCACACTTACAGTAAAACAGCAAGAATTCTAACTTCTGACAGCGACAGCTCAAAGATACAATCACGATTGTGGGACCGCAAACGATTTACAAGCACTTCATATTTAATGAACTAAAAAAAGAATGTTTCCTGTTTCCTCGGGTCTTCACCCTCTGAGAATGATGCGGTAGAGAGAAATACACAGAATGTGGTCTGTTCAACAAATTAATCCTCTGCAAGTCTCTGATTAACAATAAGAGCTCAGATGGCTGCCATTTATTTTATCGCTCATTAGGATACACCAAGTACAAACACATACATACATGCATACACACTCTGAATGCGCAAAACGGATGTGTATCACTGTACTGCATCCCGAATGAGAAGCATTCTTTTCCAGCCGTCGATGCTGCAGTGGTAACTTGTTTGACTCAACCATTGCAGCAATGTTTTGATTGCCGTGTTGTGTTCTGCATAAAATAAGAGGGTGGACTCGTACTTTCTTGCGCCAGAGTTGTAAAGCAGAACTGAAAAAAAAAGCATTTTTAATGGCACAGTGTAAAGTTCAACTACTGCTTCAAGCAACATAAAAAAAACGTATGGGTTTCTCTCTTTATGATAATTAACTCCGGGAGCTGAGAGTATTTGAAATAAAGATGGAGGAGAGCAGAAAAATAAAAGTTTCCTGTCAGAAAATGATTAAGACTTTAAAGGTCAATCAAAGAAAACTGGAGAGAAAGCATTCTCTTTAAATCTGATGTTGTTTCACTCGCGCTGGGGAAAAGCAACACCACTGTTAACTAATCAGTTGATACAGGAAACCTTGTTGTTGACAAAGCAGAAATGTGACAGTGTCTTTTATTTTGAAACTCACAATCTGCGCCTGATTAATTGAACGGAAAGGAGAAGGAATTAAAAGAACGCTAATTAGAGGAAGGCATTGATTAAAAGGCATGAAAAATAAAATGAAAAAGATATGGATTGCAATCTAAGCCAATGAACGCCACAATACGGTGTGTGTTTAATGAGCACGTAGTCGCAACATTGCATCCTCTCTCTTTTTACCAAGTGGTCAGATAAAATACAAATGAATGTATTATCACCCATCATTTGTGAAACTTCATTTGTCATTAAATCCACAGAAACAAAGAAAGACAATAAACAAGCTAAGTTATCTCCTTTTCCTCACTCTGTTTTCTTTCTCCGTTGAAGCCAGAGGCTCAGCAGCAGATCAGCAACCCAGAAAGCTGGTATTCAATGACTTCTGCAGGGCAAATTCTTGCTGACGTGGGGGCTCGACCCCATGTCCCAACTCAGGCCCGGGGGTTCCTACCACTTAGCCTTCCTGCTGATAAAATGACCTACACAGTCCTGCTAAATTAACATTCAGCTTTTACTGGTGTGGCGAAGCCATATCATATATATATATATATATATATATATATATATATATATATATATATATATATATATATATATATATATATATATATATAGTAGAGCTGTTTGGCAAATGCTGTTTTGTTACAGAGTTATATCACATTTTAAAAGTTTAAAAGGTGGATTAACCCAAAATATTCCCCACAATATCTACTCAATAATGTTAATACATTTTAATGTTTTTTTTTGTTTGTTTTTTTTACATTTTTTGTTTTGTGAAAGCAACTCTTAATTGCAAGCTGAGCAAAATTCAATCACCATTGAACCCAAACCTCAAGTAGCCCACTGTTCCAAATTTGTGATACTGCAAAATGCACAAATCAAAAAGAAAAACAAAACAATAGGATGTTTCCTGGGTCGAAGCTATGAATCATCGGTGTGAAATGAAAGTGCCACCTGCGCTAACTCAAAGACAAAAGTTTGGTGGTTTTAAAATAAAGTTTGGCATTTTGAAAAATATGTTTTTCTTGCTGAGAGAAAAAAGGACAATATACTGCGTGTATCATATCAGCAAATATGAAGCTACCTCCAGCAGCCGGCTAACTTGGCAAATAATACTCAAATACAGGGGAAATCCATGAATTTATCATATTAAAGACCCTGACACTATATTTTTGATCAGCTTCTTACTATCAGCAACCGGGTAAACCAAGCATAATTGTATGCTTATGTTGGAACAATTTATTACTTCAAAAGCTGCACTTGTCAATCCAATCAGATCAAACCAATGATGAGGACAACAGCTGGGTTTTTGAGCGTCATATTTCTTCTTTTTTCCCCCAGATGATTCATGCCGAGTCATTAATATTCAATGCCAGAGAAAAAGAAAACTTCAAATCCAAAGTCTCCCACATCGCTCCATCATCTTTTTTCCCCAGATTATTCTTTCATCAACTCTTTCACAGTCATGTTTGAGAAAAATGCCATTAGTGCTGCAGAGTCCCGCCAGCGCTCTGCAAAACGACATACCCTTGTTTTCGTTCCTCTTTTCATTGGAATACTGGTAGCTGTGCTGCATTTCATCAATCGCAGCGGCACTTTTCATCACTGTCAATCAGCTGACATTCATCACTCGCCGTATACTTGGTGAGGTACGGGGCGGCGCTGATGCACTTTACTGTGGCACACTTAGACAGCCTCCTGAATCAAACTCGTCTGTTGATGTACCACTAACTGCAACGGCAGTCAATTTTCCTCCGCACGTGACCCTGGCAGATTAAGCTCTTGGTCTCACGGCATCCTTTCTGTCAAATCTTTTGATCAATGTGTGCGCCTACGTTTCCCATGTTCCGCACAGCCCGAGTCCCCTGGTTGGTGATGATATACTGTGTGTACAATGACACAAAGGAAAGCCGTCAGATGGCAGACGTTGTCCTGTTTATCTGGAACAAACTGTCTTCTCTGTGGTAACTGTATTAGCAATGTTGGAAATCGGCAAGCAGAGGCCAGGTTCACCAAGTTTGCGACGCAAGCTCACTTCCTCACACTTGCATTACACTTTGTAAGCAACCATTACTCGGGAAGTGTGTTTTTGCTTCCATTTGGTATCTACGCTTGTGAGGAGGGCCCCAGGTGTGGATCGGATTGGATTTTGGGTTCACAGGATTATTGAATTAATGTGAAAAAGTACTTTGATGTCAGCTATTTACTTCCCTGCATTAGCCAGCACAGTCCATTGAATTTCGAGGAAATATACCGTAACACAATATCACAAACTAAAATTACCTGGATGCCACTTTAAACACCAGGGAATCTTAAATGAGAAAAAAAAAACCTCGCCACTCCAGACGGACCATCGTTTTATAAATTTTCAAAAGATGCCTTGTCGAGTTTTCTTGTAAACAAACAGTTTTTTATTTATATTCAGCGTCTCTCGCCAAAACAAACTCTGTGTATCTCTGTGGTCTGAAAATGTGCTGAATGTATTTTCTTCCAAATAACACAGAAAGTTTACATTTGGTTTTGTTTACGTCCATGTTTATCGCAGTCTTCTTCTTCATTGCTGTGTTTTTTGGTGCATTATCCACACCTGGAGATAAGAAGGAAAACGGTGAAACATTGGCAGGAATGTGTACCGAGTAATCCGCGCGTGTCTGCGTGAAACCTCATGTGCACGCACAAAAACGCAAGAAACTGGGACATAGCACAGGTCAGAAACTCCTTAATGTATATTTGCTTCAAATATGGTTCGAAGCCAATAGAAGTCCATCTCTAAAAGTTGAACTGTCTCGTTTAACAACTTTAAAACATACTCAATCCCTCCTTTCCCCTCTGTGTGACAGGAAAATGGCTTCAATGCAATGCCTACAGCAACGCATACCTGAACCTACTTATACTTATGTAGATATACATAGGGCAGGGAAATAAAGCCTTACCTTCTATCCACATATAAATGATGTATTATATCAATGACATACAGTACATAGTACAGTTTTTGGTTATTCATTTAATTAATAGTCCTTATAATAGTCCTACTTTTGTAAACTCCTGTTTGAATTAAATACTAAAAGGGTACTCACTATTTGGATATTTCTCTACCATTCTCGCTTTATTAATAAAATGTATTTATACCAGCCGGGGACGGTTAATAAGAGTGAGCAGTCAAATGACGGAGATGATAATCATTTTATGGAAAAAATAAATAGAAATGTCCGGCTATAAACTGACAATGTTAAGGATGCACACAAATACAGCGTAATAAGTTTATTACAAGGCAGTCTGACTTAACTACTCTGGGGTATAAGCAGAGTTCTTGAATCATAAGACCAACTGAAGTTGAACCATAAAACTGAATTATTGAATTAATACAATTCTGCACATTGCTGTTGGGAAACAATGTATTTTAACTCACAGTTGGGTTTCAAGAGAACACTTGAAAATGATTTGCCACCATTATTGTGCAGAAAAAAAAAACGTCCTGAGCTGCAACTTAAAGGTTGGAGACGCCAGGTTGTAATGGCATTGAACTAAATGGTAATATAAAAACAAAAACCTCAAATATATTTCTGAAGACAATGTTCTGTGTACTCTTTCTCCAAAATATAAAAACTGCGGACGACGTTAATATGAAGGAAAAGGTTGTGGGCTTAATGGAACACTTCTTGGAGAATACAACAATAATATATTCTATTCATGTGACACACCAACTCTCTTCCAAGGATTTCTGACAACAAATTACCTTGAAATAATATAGAGAGAGACATCCTGTACCATATATATGATACTTCAGGATTTTGCAATTGTGTGGAAATAGTTGATCCCATATTTCACTTTCCTAGAATACAGTGCCTTCTTCTACAACACGCAAGTCATTAACACAATTATGCAAGCATAAATACTTGAGTACTGACCCAGGAGTTCATGCAGACACATAACTCAAACACATACTCAAATCTTTTATTTATATCCGCACTGAAACAATAATTCGCAGCGGGACATTAACACATGCTGCACACATATTCTGCTTTTCCCTTTCTCACAAATACACACATAATTGAGGCGTTGAGCTGTTATTATGGGGTTTGACATTCTCCCAGTCTGTGCTGCAGTATCTGGATGTGAGGGATAATTTATCTCTGTAATCCTGAGCCCTGCTCCCGGTAAGCCTTTAATACAGTAAGGTTTGGAGTAGTAGAACATTCATAAAAAAAAACAAAAAACAACTACAAAAACATTCAGACGCAAAGAAGACAGCTATAGAGAAAAGCCTAACCCTACACATAGTTGATGGTATTTATAGTACAGTATGGCGTACTAACAATATGTGTACAGCTGGTTATCCTGTCTGACAAAGACAATTCCTCAGTCTTTCCCAAATCAAATTTTAAATGACGATTTGTGTCTGCGGACTAAGTGAGTGAACTGCTCACCGCTGTTGCGCAACACGGCTGATCGAGCCAGCCAAGGACAAAACAGATTTGAGCGAGAAAGCCAAGTTTCATGTGCGCGAGACATTGATTAATGTGGGCGCAGATTTAAAGCCTTGATGAAGTGCAGATACATCAGTGGAGCGTTTGAAACGGGACGGGTGAGACAGCGTGGCAGCGTGTGGGTGTTTGGGCTAGAGCGAGGACAATGCAGAGTTTGGCGATTTAAGGAAATGTTACTTATAGGTGTTTTATTAATGGAAAGATATTTTGAATGTCAACGTAAAAAAAATAAGGTATTGTTAATAGTTTTTGTCATTAGAACGGAGGAATAAAAGGTCTTCGTGAAGTATCCAAAATGTTCCTTTTCAACGGGAGCAGCGTGTCTGTGTTTGATTGATGAGCTCCGGTGCAGAACTCTGGCAAAGGGAACAAGAGGAAATTTGCACTGCTTGCTTACGAGCAATAGCTGGATGGCCTGTTGTGAACAGTGGGATGGAAGATTATGGCCCACAAGTGATCATTTCAGAGAGGTTTACATCCCGGTTAATGGAGCTGAGCAGGTAATTAGCTAAAGCCAGAAAACTCAGGATCTCAGTGCATTTCCTGTGTACATTAAACAAAATATTGGGGGTGCCACAATGAAACCACACATATAATATATTCATTTCAAACAAGCTGAGACAGTCCACTCCGTCCCGCTCCTTACCAAATGGCCTGCGGGGCACATTGTTTCTTGTTTACCGAAAAAAAAGAAGACGCTCAAGAAAAAAAGGCGGCCATTTCTTTCTGGCATTTAGTGTGCACAGAGATCTTTTATAACAAGAACCTGGGAACGTGTGAACGCAAGTCACTTTGAAAAGTTTGCTCAGTTAATTAATGTTGAGGCTGTGATATGCTAAAGGTAAAAGGTCTCTGCCTCATTATCTTTTTGACAACTTTATTGCGACTCCTCTGGAGCAATGTTCACACTTGCACCGGCCTCATCTCTCCGTCTGTTTCAGTGTGTGGCTCTGGCAGACTCGCAGGTCAAAAGGTCACCGTTGTCTAACGTTGACCTCCAGATAGAATAATGACTCAAGATTCAGTCGTCTTGAACCGATCAATGTACCATCATCCCGTTTGCCCAATATCACACTGCCAGACTACAAACTGCAGCATCAGTCTCACGCTACATGCTCACCATTCTGTTACGATGTCAGATATGTGACTTCACATCCTTTCCTGGTCCTTTCATGTAATTATGTCAACTGATACAAAACACACACACACACACACACACACACACACACACACACGCACATACACACAATGACTTCTGTGACTGGTATCGCCACGGAAACATCTTCCAAAAGTGGAATCTGTTTTTTCCACCGTGGGCCCGGCCTCACACAGTACCTCCCTGTTCAGCCCTGATGAGCAGCTGCTGAGCCCCTTCATCTTCAGCATCAGGGACAGGAAATGAGTCACTGGGAGACATCCGACCTTGCGACCTCACCGACTCTCAAAGGCTCGTAAAGTAGCACAGACAATTATATTGTTTACATGTTTCCTTACTACCTTAAAGATATAGGTCAGACCTGTGGCCGACATCCCGGTTATCAATCTGCACTCGTTTTAAAAGCTCTGAGATATAGTCACGTGAAAGCAATATTCAATGCCAATTAAGGATCAAGCTTTTCCTCGCCCCTTTAGGGCACTTTGCTGACAACTAAACATGGCAACTTATAGAAGGAAGAGGGGGAGGGCAGCATTCAGAGCATCAGATGCTACTTGTTTTATGCACACAATGCAACTATTTCCCAATACGTACTTGCAGCTCCATGTGTTAAGCTTAACAATTGCGATTTTTCACCATTACATTCTGCAAATAACCATAATCACAGTCCACTCAATGTTGGGGAAGCCCATCTCATTAAGGGTCACGCGGGCCCCCAATTGTGAATAGGCGACCGTCGTCACCTCCAAACCATTCAAGTGGATCCGTCGCTGTAATGTCGGCAGGAAATAAGCGGATCAAATCAAGACAGAAAAAGCAGAGGTGAATGAAAAACACAGATGACATGATAATAATGGAGCAAACGGGCAAAGAGGTGGAGCGGAAAAGGTTAATATCTTGAGGTTGATCCTGCAGGTCGTTTGAAGATGGTACATTCATTAATCAGAACCAACGCGTGCTGAAAGTCCCTGCCAGCCGCAGCGGTGGTAACCGTCCACACGGACCAACTGAGGAGGAGAGGGAACGAGTCTGGACAGATGAGCAGCAGGAGGCCGATCCCACCGGAGAACAGGAGCAAGGGGAGGAGCCCGAGGATCTCCCAGCAGAGGATACACGCGACAGTGTGAACGCCTCTTATTTGTGGTTGAGCGCAATGGATGTTTTTCCAACTATTTTCCGACGGAAATTACCACGGCAAATTGTGTTCCCCGTCCGACCCTGCTTGTGTTTTACCTGACAGCAATAGAATTATAGCGGTGAATGCAGTTGACTCATCGTATCAGCCCGACGAGAAGACTGGGGATGACTTTGTGGAAACTACATCTGATTAAGTGGGTATTATATTAAATTATCTCCCGGACTAGACGTTGACGCGTTCACTCCGAATGCAGTTGGTATCCATCTCTGCTCTGTAGAGTGAACCTGTTGCATTAAGAGAGTGTTGCATTATGGGTTCTTTGCAATGTGGCTCGGCTCACAAGTTTACCTCAATTCTGTTTACTGTGTGTGTGTTTTTTATCAATAAAATCAGTCCGGCTCAAAAGTGTGACCACAAGATATTTTGCAGCCACAGAGAAAATATGTTGTCGGGTGCAAACCTGTCAAAAGCATATCAAGATATCTTAACTGCAGAAATGGAGTGAAAACTGAACCATCAGTCAAGCAGCCAAGAACTACTGTGGTCATGAAATGTCATGATGATGTCCTCAAAAAGAGTCAAACACATGTGGTGTGTAAGTTTCTGCTTTTGGATATCACTGTCACGAATATGTATGTATATATGTATTGGAGTAAGGATATTTTCGGATAAAGAAACAGCTTAGACAACACAGAAAGCTTATTCTTTAAAGTTCTGTATAAAAACAAACCACACAAATTTGCTGTCTAAATAACATATAAGGAAATAAACACAAAGGTGAAAATGTCTCACATTAAGCAATCATTTGCTTTTTGTAACTGAGGAAATGTCTTTCAACAGAGTTCCATCAGAACATCCTTGGGCACAAATATGATGTCATTATTCAAAGCAGTTATAGCAGCTTCAGATTTGATATCACCAGCTTATTCAGAGAAAGGTGGTTTACCTAAAGTGTTACACGGGGATGATGTAGGATTCAGGGAATGAGAGCTTAAGTGTGTTTGAATGAGAATCCATTCCAATAGCACATCCTGAGCGCAAACACAATTCACTGAAGAAAATGCAGGATTTAGTCTCATTTGTGCAAACAGATAAGATCAAGGAGGGAGAATATAGGGGGATAGAAAGAGAGGGGATTGGGGTGCAGCCGGAATGACAAACCTAATCCAACAGAAACCTTGCCAGGCAGGAAAAGAGCGAGCATTAATCCATGCCTAGAAATCATCCCTCCACTCTGACGTTCCCTCACCTTTCCTCTCACGGCTTTTTGCATGTTTAGGACTGTGTGTGTGTTCAGGGTTTACAGCGTGCACTTTTTTCTAATTATTCGAAATCCACAAAGTGAAGAGAAAAAGAAGTGCTGTTTTTTTTTTTTTGAATTTTGCCCGCAAGACCCTGATTAATGTTTTTTTATAAATTGCCAATTATTTTGAATAGTTATAATGTCAAATGGTTTCGGGACATCCACTATTTGAATTAAGATAGCTACGTATCAAATGTGTGTTGATGAGTGTGTATAATTGAATGCCATTAGTGTAAGAACATGTGTGGGTTGTTGTATTAAGAGAGATAAAATAACTTTATCACACAGTAAACCACAGACTGTATTCAGTTTTTTTAGGACCTCACGTTCAAAAGCCGCCTTGCGTCTCGGTTAGTCGTAAGAAAAGGTTTGTTGACCAATTCAGTCAAGTCAAAATATATAAAACTTGCAGAGAGAAGTCCAACCTGCTTCTCAACCATCTTTGATTCCCACAGCAGCAGGAAAGTCGTCAGTACTCCAGGATCAGTTACGCCGTTAACGATCAGAAGAAAACCACAAACACGTATTCACAGAAACAAAATGAAAACAATGTATTTAAAATCTCATTCTCCACAAACACATTCGCCATGTTTTATTTTACAAGACAATCGATGCGTGGTTAACGTCTTTGCAGAAGTCTGACATTGGCGTGTGTTGCAAACGTAGAACTCGTAACATTGCTTTTGTGAACCCAAATTCCAGTTTCTGATTTCCACAGACACCTTTTTGTTCTTTCAAGACCAATATTCAGCATGTTTACTATTTTTTTTATGGATTGTACAAGGATATGATTCACATGATGTTGACCAAGTAACAGATGGGGTTTGAAATATTCCTGCCTGTGACAGGATACGTTGATCCTGCACAGCCTCCAGCCTGCAGACTGGGTATGTTTGACAGGCAGCGGACTCATGTGAGCTTCTGTTATTGATTTGTAAACTATCAGAATCAGTCTGTATGATGTTAAAGAGTGGTCAATGAATGACCTTTATCTGTTATAAACAGTAAACTGGCAATCAGACAAAACTATATGTAATTGTATTTTACTTTGTAGTTTGTATTGTTTAACCACACACCGCACAGTTTTCAATTTCTATGACCGGAAGCATATTTCGAGCAGGCCTCTGCACAAGCACACCCATTTACTGTAACAAGCTGATGATGAATGTTGTTGTTGCAGCAGCAAGAAACGCAACTTTTGGATGCATGGGAGTCCGCCGGAATTCTGTCACTTCATTTTTAAAAACGGTGTATTATTCAGTGAAAATAAAAACAATGAGCCTCTTGTTACTGACTGGATCTACAGTACACACACACACATCATCGCTTTCTTTTTATACCTCCAATTATCCGGCCCAGTTTTTATATTTAGCGTCATTTATATAAGATTTCCTGTTGATGCATAATGGACCTGGCAAATGGCATTGCCTCTGCTGAACAACGAACAATGTGACAAAGAGCCTCTGTAAAACGTGTGTCCCTCAGAGCTACAGCTTCGTGCTCTTCTGCAAAATATCTCTACATTAGGTCTCAACATTATGCAAATTAATCTTTAGCTTTAGATCTCTAGATTGCGTCCGCTTCAAAATCTTTACAACTTTTAAGTCCCAATCCAGAAAGCAAAGTAGCTGCTGTTTTGGCCGACAAGGACACAAGAGGACGTGAGAAGTTGTACAGCTTGGTTTCGTTCCACTCAGGTATTTCAAAAAGAGACTTTATTAAGGAAGTTCTTTCAGGTTATGAACAATTTTCCTCAGATTGCAGGCAGCAGATTCACAGTCACACTCGCCATCCTGGCTGAAACTCCATCTCATCACCTTTCTCTCTCCTGCAGATACAATGAGCGATGCAATGGGGCGACCGAGTCTGACTTGTGAGAAAGATACAGTACATTCTGATGGACGTCCTTAGTCTGACACACAGCGTCCATTCAGTTAGGAGTGAATGTCATTTCCGAGACACATGGGAGGAAAATCGGTCCTAATTTGCATGTTTGCGTGTGTGAGAGCGTGGCATCAGGGATTACGGTGCGACTGTAAGTGAATCATCTAATCCCTGGTTTAGGAACAGCTGACTGTACAGAGAGCGGCGACTCAACTACTGTGTTCCTGGAGGCCGCGAGGAGGAAGGAGGAGAGACAGCAATGTGACAAGAATACGAAGACAGAGTGACACGGAGAGAGAGAGAAAGAAAAGAGGATTGTGCAGAAGAAAAGAGTTCAGAAAAAAAAGTAATACAGAAAATTAAGAAAAAAGGAATGTAGAAAGAGGGAATCTGAAAAGAGGATGCCGTCAAGAAACCGGATTATTGAGAGAAACCAGTTGAAGCAGGACACTGATGAATATATTTAGATGCACCGCAACAAGCTAGGGCCTTGTTAATCACACATTAGTAAACAGAGAAATGAATGAGAAAACCGTCCACGCTCAAATTGCCACACCTAGCCTCATCCATCAGTGTGTGAGCGTGTGTGTGTGTGTGTGTGTGTGTGTGTGTGTGTTTCGAAGCACTCCTGACAACAGAATGCAACTAAAAAGAAACCTCTGCCAATAGAAATTAATTACACACACAGAACACTCTACTTGTTATATAGGGGCCGACACATTGTTTGCAACGATGACTGGCCCTTCCGTTTCTGACAGTATGACAGCGGGTCTTTTTAGGGACCTCAGGAACCTCCTCTGAGACTGCTAATCCCTGCCTTGTTCAACATGAGCAACATTTGCGTGATCTGTGCCGGCAGCAACTCACCTCTATGTTTGAGAGGTCAGCGACATGGCATCCCTGTGCCCGTTCAAGTCCTATCAGCTCTGAATTTATCTATCTTTTCCTGTGGCAAATTAATGCTCAAAAGGCATACAACCCCGCCAATACAAAGATGTATTTATAACAGACAAAGCCCTGTCTCGGTATGTCGGACCATTAACCTCAAATACCTAACTCAAAATAGAAGTCTGGATGGACGGAGGGAGATTTCCGGCACTGAATAAACAAGTGAGGGATGATAGAAAGAGATGCAAAAGAGCAAGGGGACTTTAAAGAACTGTCAGTCATATTTTAAAGATGAACAAATCTAATGGGAGTCAATTAGGACTCCCCCATGTAACTGGAGCATCATTTAACAGGTATACATTTCAGTGTCTCCGTTAAGGGGGAAAAGACCCAAGTGTGGAAATGCACTGCTCCAAAGACCACAGACACAAGGATTGAATAAAACATACCAAGTGTCCCCTGAGAGTGCAGATCACAGAGAAGACCGTAAAGACAGACAAACCTACAGACACATGACCAATTATGACTGTCCCAGTCTACCTTCTTGTTCTCTTATCGGCTTACCGAGTTCACCTACGCGTGCTTCTGCGTCCGGCAAAGTTGCCCATTTGGCCACGAAGCCAAGAAGGGATGTCCATCATACTTGTCTGGGAGGGATTCCACATGGATGCTAAAAGCAAGTTCGACACGTGAAGGTTCAAAACTCTGAATGCAACTTGCACGTTTTCATCGCGAGATCTTTGTGAAATCTCAAAAGGAGATCGCAACGCAAAGGACATTCATCGTAAAATAATTATTGTTCTGTCAAAAACTCAACTGTGGCCTTTACTGATATGGAACAATACGTCAATCAAATACTCGATAGAAATCAGGGACAGAACACATCATATAGTCATGTGTTATGAATATACCAATGTGTAATACGCATAATAATCTGCAGCTCAGAAACTGTTAGGTATACCATGCATCTCTGCAACCGTTTTCAACTTGGAGTATAGACATGAGCATGTATTTATAGACTGTCCTTATATGCAGGTCTTAGAGCCAACACGGAAGCCATGAAATAGCTGCCATGTGTCACTACACTGACCCCTGCAGAGAAGACAATGTCCCTCTAGTGTTAGCGGAGGAATTCTGGCAACTGGCACGTCTGCAGTGAGTATGCACATGCAAAAATACCCACACATATTATATACATGTGTGCGTTCGCCTCTGTGTGTACGCTACTCTATATTTAAACTAAACCCTAAAAGAGCATGGCTCTATTCAGCGGGGTTTACACTGGTCCAGACTGCAAATCACACAATCACGAGGAGCACTTCAAATCCAACAGACTGTTAGTGGCTCATTATATTCACTTGATCGCGAGTGGAGTATCAACACTGGACTAAAAGGAAGTGGGCTTAATTGCCAGTGACAGTTGGATGGAGACATATCTTATCTCTGCCACCCACTCGGTCTCTCTTGGTGTTCCCTCCCCGCTGCTGTCTTCATTTCACTTGGACCTTCAGAGAAATGAGATCACGGTCACGCGACGGTCTCAAAGTCGACTGCACAGACGATAAGCAACCGTCCGCTCCCCTTCCCTTTTTTTTCTTTTTTTTTGTCGTCATCTGTTTGGCTCGGACTTGTTCAGAAGTGACATATGAGACCCGTGTGGCGGCGGCACACACGCGCAATCAAGCATGCGCGTGTTTTGTAGCGACGCACACGGGTAGAAAGTGACTCACGCACAAAACCACATTTTTGGAAACAATTCTGCCAATTTCTGCAAGCAATTTCAGCGTCGCTTTGTTGTTGCTTTGGGGTTTTCTTGATCGTACTATTAAAGAGGCCTATTGGCAGTCCAGTTGGCAGGTCTATAGATTATTGTAGGCTTCAGCATGTGAGGCAGCGCAACACCAGAAACCACTGTAATTACAAGATCTGGTCGGCCCTTTGAAATAGCAACGCAACCAAAACCTTGATCTGGTCAAAGACAAGGAGGAGAGGCGGGGCTCCTCGGGTTAAAATAGAACTGTCCACATGGAGTTGATTTGAGGTTTACTATATGGGAAGCCCCAGAGTGCGTCTGCTCGGGTAATGAAGTCACTTCAAGCTATTGGAAAAAGTCTATCGCGTGCAACTCCGTTGTGGCGCACAGAACTCACTTGGCCACAATGTTAAATGCACGACTTCTGTACAAATCAAACAGAAAGTAAGCTGGCATCTGATCTCTGCGTCTGCAAATGGAACTTTTTAAATATCCACACTTTTCTTTTGAAAAGAAAATATACTGATGAGATGAACATTAAAGTCCTTGAATCAAAGCGCATCACTGCACTGTTAAACAAAGCAGCACAGCAGAGAGAGAGAATGCATTTGTTTCTTTATACATCACATGAAATGCATGTATATAAATCCTCCCAAAGCAACAGGGGCCTGTTTCACAAAGATATTTTAGACTGGTCTGTAGTGTTGGCTTCGATGAGTTTGAACCGAGTGTCAGAAAAAAATATTTAAAAAAGAAATACTCCAAAAGTATTCTCTCTCAATCATCCCTTATCCACTGTAAGTGTGTGTCGGTGTCTCTATCAGCAGAGACCCGGACCTCTGCCTGTATTTGCTTATTTTGCTGTGTGTCAGGATGTGCATCCAAGATGAAGCTACAAAAGTGGAGGTCAAAAAACGCAAAAAAAAAATAGCAAGTGGACAAAGCTTGATCCAACACGATAGCAAAAATCCAGGGTTGTCTTTCATTACCCGCTGCTGTGTGTGATGCTGCAGGTGCTACACCGGGCTGGGGACGCGCACTTCTGGTGTCGCTGACAACTTTAAATGTTGTGTTTGCAAAGAGTAAGCTACAGTTCCTGTACGGTAGCTTATGGCTAAAACTCATTCAATCGCATCCTCAGGCTCAGGTTTAATAAAGATCCATGTTCCATTTGCCCACTGAAACCGTCCTGAGCCTGACTGATGGGTTGGTTGAAGCACTGATCCCTGCCACATTAAGAAGCCTCAGCATATCAGCCCCGCTACAGGTCTGCACTGTGTTGAGCCTTTGTACGAGTTTTCCCAGGAAACTGTCCTTGTCCCTCTTTAATTCTTCTACAACAGTACCAGACAGGGATTTACAATTTGGGTTAAAGACCCAGCCAGAAACAAGCGTCTATAAATGTATGACCTGCTATTTACAAAGCGGAACTGCCTGGCTTTCCTGTCTATATTATCGACTTTGATCACATATTTACCCAAATATACTTTGTGTTTTCACTGACTAAAAATGACGAGCAGAAGTGTCGCAGCTGCCACGCATCAGTCCCACACTGCTGTGCTACAGTGGCAGCCAATAAAGTGTCAGGGCCCTTAAGATCTTTGTTGAAATGGCCTCCAAGGATATTATGAACTCTGACAATCTCCTCAGAAACGTGCAACTCCTTGGAGAACTGTTTCACTTTGCAACGCCGCGATGACAGATTGGATCGGATTGAAGGACCGGTTGGTTTCCACAGTATCTCCCTCTTCCTGGGAAGCTGTGAATGTGCTACATGCTGAACTGTCTCTTGTGCTCGCTGTCATTTATTGCACAATGATACATGATATACTGCTGTGCAGTTATCTATCAGTTGACATCCAAGGAAAAAAGAAAAAAAAAAGGTGTCCTTGCCCTGGATTTAAGCCCCAAGATATGGACAGGAAGGTCACACAGCGTGATGGGACCGCGGAGCTCAAAGTCTCAGACTGATCCGGCATACTGCAATGATTCAAACTAGCGTTTGGTGCTCTTATACTCATCTGCAGTCATGCCGCAGCTGTTTGCAACAATTATTTAAAATCCCTCCCGAAAACACGACGCACTCACACATTCAAAGTACTCGCGATGATATATTCGGTTTCTTTTCATTTTTATACGTTTCCTGTCTTGACCCTGGCTGGTTGATTACTTATTTCAGCACAGCAAGTTCTTCAACGTAGTTTTCTCTTTGAGCCCCATCCACCCCGGGGCCTCTGGGTGTAATCAGTAGAGCCCATGATGTGCTGGAGGAAGAAAGCCTCTCATCTAGATTGGAGGAGGAAAATTGAAGAAAGGAGACTGGAAGACTGAGGGGACAAATATGATAGTGGTGAAATGTGCACTCATGGGAGGCAAAGAGGGAGCTAACGAGGGCTGGTGGTGCTGGTGCCGGGCAGGCTAGCTGCATGTGAACTCAATATTATGAGGCCGAGCAGGAAGGGAGAGTAAGTAGGACTCGTGGTTGAAGCTGGCGGAGGAGGGTGGCGTCTATCAGGCTTTTTTTTTCCTCCTTCTTCTCCCCCTTCCTCTCTCCTCTATACAGTGCCGACCAGATGGTGTTCTCATTGAAGAAATTATATAGCGAAATGAGAATTAGAAGCAGACTGGCAGGGGGAACACTGGTTTCATTTTCTTGCAATACATTAAAGAAATGACAGAAATGAACTGTTCCTCACTGAAAGAGATTAAATGCCACACAGACATCCTTCAAGGTCAGTTTCTACAGGATTATATAGGCTGTTAGCTGCTTTTATCAGCAGCAAATATGGTCACCTCACTCCTCAATCTTAAGCCAGTTGCTAAAGCAAAGCACAGCACTGCTTCTGAATAGTCCTCCAAGGAGCTCAGGTGTTCTGTGCTGGCGCAGAAAACGCAAATCAGGAGTTAAATTTCATGAAGAGCAAAATGCAGATTGCATTCTAGCTGTTATGGAGCAGTACCCTAAAATGCTGCAATTGCAAATCGACGCACGAAAGTCATATTCTGGGCTAGACAACAGTGAAACTAGGAGCTTGTTGCCTCAGAGCTGTGCTAAAGTTTGTGGTTTCAGCTAATCACAGTCACGGTGAACAGCAGTTTACGAGGAGAGATAGATACATTGAGTGATGCGGCGCTGTGACTCTGACGCGCAATGGGGCCGGGGAGCAGCAGAGCTGGAGACCAGGACACGGTTCTGTGAGTAGACGGTTGTTTTTGTGGTCCGAGTCCCAAATGTATAGCACTTACCGCGAACACAACTGGGCTGAGCTGGGAGAACCCACTCAAACCCTCAACAACCAATTATCCTGCTCTCAACAGCTGACAGCAATTTCATCAAGGCAGGAGAAGTCTTATTTAAAAGTCAATCAGGCAGTCACCGGGGAGGAGGGCATCTGTGGATGGTTGCTCATCTGTCCATCTGGCTGTCCAACTCCCTCGGTCCCCCTAAATCCCTTTTACTGTGAACCAACAATTGGAGGGAAATCTGCGCGCGCCTTTGTTAACAAGACCAGTTATCACAGTGAAGCGTATACGATCACATTCACTGCGAGGATGAAAACCAGTCACTGTACAGAGCTCACGCACGACACACTGGGAATACTGGTTGGGTCTAAAGGTAACGTCTGGCTTGCTGAAACCGCAAGTCAAAAAGTTGAGAATCGATTTTTCATTTGAATGCTCCACGTTTGCTGTTTCTCCAGTGTGAGGATTTTCTGTTTTTAAACAGTGTTATGTTGGAGCTGCTTTTTTTTCTTTTTTTTTTTTCAAAGACATTTTGAGACATCACTTGGGTATTGGGAAACTGTTGTTTTCATTATGTTCTGAGTTTTTGTCGACAAAACAACAATTCAAGCAAAATTTGTCACCAGCATTCTTCTAACTATTGAATTCCACTCTTCTTCACTGTAAAGACGCTGAGGCACGACATCTCCAAGGATTCTACACGTCCATGTTAAAGTCCCCGTCCAATGAAGTTTATAACTTTGTTAACATGTCCAAACGGAGTCTTATATGCTATAAGACATGTCATGAGCGAAAGCCAGACTGCATACCTAAGAAACCAATCTCGTCCATTAGTAGGGAGGGGCTTCCCTCGTCATCATTAGCATAACGTGACGGCGAAACAAGGCGTATGAGAGGACAAGCCAGGTGGAGCTAAATGTCAGTATTTTGCAGGTTTTATTAACTTCAAAACGAGCAGTAGAATACACTCCAACAGCTTGACGCGCACTGCTCCACCCGGCATGAACAGCGGTGGCAGAACTTCTGAATCTGGCCCCGCCAGATTCAGAAGTTCTCAATTGGGAGGAAACAGCATGTCCAGCCCCTTTTCAGAGTTGTTTGTCATTATTGATGTTGGGAAAAAAATATGTAACAAAGTATTAATCATCGTATGGTCATTTTTTTTCAAACTTTAAAATGTGTCTGGAGAGATTTTTTTAACTGGGCGAAATGTGATTTGAAAATGACAGATTTATTTAAATGCCATTGAGTTTATTCTGAATAACTTTTATTTTTCAATCTTAAACCTAGAAAATAAATCCTGGTAATTTAAACCTGGGGTGGAAAAATACTTGAATGTCAAAACCAAATTGACTTTCCTCCAAGAATATGTAGAATGTTTGTTTGTGCTGTCAATCTCTGATAATACGGATTCAGCACTTAGAAGCTTTTAAGCCCCTTTTCATTGTTTTGGTTTGTAGTTTCATAAGGAAAGCAAACTGTGGGCGACTGCTCTCGGCACAGAAACTCATACAAACCAGTCGCACGGCATTAAATGATGAAGGGCAGATGTACACACATGGCGGATGAGCAGAGTGTAAAACCATAAGAGTAAAAAACACGCAAGTCTTTTGCTCCAAAACCTGCTGAACAAAACCATGAAAAGAACCGCAGTGGATTTCCTTCTTCCACTAGATGTGTGGTGGGAAAAATTGCTCCAGCGATGCCCACACTGCTCTGCTTCTGCTGGGTGAAGAAGAAGCCAAGTGTTTGCTCACACACTCAAACAAAGCTTGATAAGGGATAAGATGGTATCAAGGCAGCTTTAAGGATTGCCTGTTCAAACAGCATTCGCATCCAACAACAAACTGAATCTTCAGAGTAAACACAAGTTCAAAGCAACTACTTTTATCAATTGGAGAAATGTAACGAACGGTATTCAGCAATGATTCATACCTCCTTACAGCTGTGGCCCATGGGAACCTTGCATTTGAACAAAAGTACAATAATGCTGTTTTGAAAGACAAGCCTTATGCTGCACATCCCTTCTGGTCACCCGGGGATGTGTCCTCTCCTCTTGTTGTCTTCTACAGCTGGTTTGTAGATGGCACACTGCTTATCTCTGTGCCCTGCAGTCCTAAACAAGACCATGTGAGGGACGAGTCACGTCTGCAGCTAAGAGTATCTACGACCGAGGCTGCCACCTGGCAGCACACATACACAGGGAGTTAGAGGTCCAGCAAGAGAAATACCCCACCAATGTCTTTACTTACAAGGTTCATCGTCCAACTCCCAAAAAAAAAGGACACGTTGCAGCTGAAGAGACACAAGAGTGAGCTACTGAAGAGCTAGAAGTTGGATGACCGGCATGAACATGAATCCATCCATCCAAATGAGGAATGCATGTTGATATTAGAGGCATTAAAAACAAACAATTAATTAGGATGTTGTCTCAAGAGGTACCAATTAGGAGATACTTGTTTTAGTGCTCCGCTCATCAAACTCCAAAGCTGAAATATATTGCCAGTGGACCCCATCATTGAAAGATAGCACTCAGATGCAGTGCATTGGGGGTGACTGTAATTTGTTGTCATACCATTGCCTGTTTCATTTAATGTGTTCAGCAGGATCTGCTGCTTCATGACTTCTCATTACAAACAAGCCTATTTTTAATGCAGTCATTGTATAGATTTGGCATCAGGTGACACGCATTTTGAAGGCATGACTGAGAAGAGGAAATAGCTATCATCTGATGTCTCAGTGTGCCACTGTGCTGGATGTGAGCCCTGGGTGTCACTCAGCAGTGCAGGATATACACACTATGTCAGCATGCTGTGTGGAGGAGGTCGATATTCCGCCAAGTTAAATACATTTACATATATTTATTGCAAGATTTGCGTTGGAGAACAGGCGCCTATTTTATGTTCCGTCACATCCGAACCGAGTGTTGAAATTCAGATCAAGTAAGGAGAGGACAGCATCCAAAAAGTGGGGCAAACTGCCATCTCAGAGAGAGAGAGAGAGAGAGAAAGAGAGAGAGAGAGAGAGAGAGAGAGAGAGAGAGAGAGAGAGAGAGAGAGAGAGAGGGTGTCTGGTAACACACCACTATACGGTAGACTGTCAGTGGTGGTGTCAAGTGCACAAACTTTTCACCTCCCCATGTTCAGAATATGTAGCTATAAGTAGTAAAAGTTGCAGAGCACATGTATATTAAAAAAAAAAAAAAAAAAAAACTTACCACCCCGGTGTCCAGCTGCTCGGTCGTCAGAGACGGAGCCGCTCCAGTCAGAGGTAAAAACCACAATATCTGCACCAGCAGCAGCATCTCCGGTGAAATATTCCTCATCCACTTGTGAAGCGCCACAGACATCATGGTGCCCTATGACAGGCGGGTCCCGCGGGGCTCAGACAGCGACCCCGACAGCCGCATCCACGGGAGCGAAACACACACGCCGACGCTTGCGTAAAAACGTGTCCGTCTACCTCACTGTTGAGCGCAAACACATGAAACACATTCAAACCAGCGCCGGTGAGATCGGTTAGGATTTAGAAGTTTGTTTTTTCCCCCCCACCACACGGCACTTTTAACTACGAGGTAATTCTCAGATGAACAAAAAAAAACCCAACAACGTGTTTTTGTCCTATATCAAGTCCATCGGGGGCGATATCCCTGCAGCAAGAAGCGCGAGCTCCCCTCCTGCCCGCTCAGTCTCGAGCACTGGAAAATGAAAGCAGCTGCGTGCGGTTTTGTCCTGAGCGGCGGCAGAGACGGCACGTTGACGCACACGCGGCGAGAGTGAACGGAGTATTTGGCCCCCACGGATTCATGTGAGGGGAGGAGGAGGAGGAGGAGGAGGAGGGGAGTTCAGCGCCTTCTCAGCCCACTTTGAACACCAGATTCATGACGCGCCTCGTGCGCAATATGAGTATCTCAAGGGTCGAGACCAAAAGACGTACTTTTGCCTGTGTTGCTTTTTTTTCCATCGTTGTATGACAAATGTTTGTGTCGGGTAGGTTTGACATGCCTTGGAGAAGGATGAGTTTTAGCTGGCATTTTATTGTCTCTTATTAACAACCCCCAAATACGCTATAGGTGAGCAAAATATGAATAATGAAGGCATTAAGACTAGAGCTGTGTTTGAAATGGCATACTTTTTCTTTTTTACTTTAATTTTAAACGGCAGATGCCTTCACAAAGTATGTACAGTTGCATGCATGATGCATTCAATTGGGACATACTACTTCCTCCTAACATGGCACCTTGTATTTTGACCCTTGCTCATACTATAAGTGCTGAGCAAAGGATCATGGGTCAGAATAGCCAGAAAAGCATGCTGGCTTGCATACATACTGTTTTTTTTTAGTGGCATATTCCATTTGACACACTATAATGTGTTAAGATGTACTAAATGTTTTTCTGGTCCACAACATAACATAGTAGTATGGATAATAACATTTACAGCAGTTTTTAGCCACATATTGTAGCTGTCGGCCATTCGGTCCACCACTGTGGTTCACACTATCAGATGGATTACTATGGGATTTGGCAAAGTCATCAGTGCTTCCCTCAGGATGAATTTTAATAACTCTGGTGATCCTCTGACTTTTCCTCTACCGCCACTGCCATTTCAACATTTAAATGTGAATATTGCAGCTGTGCAATACTTATGGTTTTCTGACCACACACCTGCACAACTAAGGCCTTTACTTATTGTTACTGTTTTGTGGTAATCTAAGCAAACGAAGGCAAGTTTAACATACGAAAGTAAGATGGATGACATGGTAAACATTAAACCTGCTTAACATTAGCATGGTAGCATCTAGCGCTCAGCTTTGCAGCGTCCTGGAACAATTGTCTGCTTTGACAATTTCACAAATAGTTTATCCTGAACTCCACCTTCTAGTTATTGTATTTGTATTGTATATTTGTCCTGGTGGAAGAAATTTGCCAGCATCCCAATTCACATGCACACATAGAGCTTAGATCATACTTATGTGTATTTAAGCATATTTATGCATGTCGTCAATGAACGGTAAATTGACCTGTATAGCCCTTTTCTAGTCTTCCGACCATTCAAAATGCTTTAACACTCCATGACATCATTCATCCATTCACACACTGATGGGAGGAGCTCCCATGCAAGGAGCCACATCAGTATCAGTAACTATTCATACATCGTAGGTGCAGCTACGGGAGCAATTTAGGGTTAAGTGTCTTGCTCAAGGACACATCAACATGGGGCTAGCGGAGGCCTAGCACACCACCGAGCCACAGTCGCCCAATAGTTATGAATAATAACACAATACAACCAGGTGTGAACAACACAGCTAAGGAATAATCAAGTTACGATAAAATAGTCCCCCAATAAAATCATATCATATAACACTACACCACTATTTATTATTTTGATGGAGGACGGAATTAATACTTTTTTTTTTTTTTTTTTACCGATTTAGCCTTCATATTTCATTCTGAACTATCTGCCTGAAGGCAACACCTGGTATTCTGGTCGAAGCTGCGACAGGGTTTTAAATGATTAAGATAAGGCCTTGGCAAGGAATGTAGAAAGAAAGAGCAATTAGCCTTTTTCTTTAGTCTTGAAGCTCTGAATTCAGCCTCGAGTCAGCCGACTGATTTGGGGTTTCTCTTTCACTGCCTTCAGTCAGAGGTCTCTCTCTCACGACAAAAAAATACTAGTACTATTTCCTGTTCAAATGCAATGCCATTTATATAATCTTTGTCATCTTGTAAGCACATGAGGGCTAAGGATGTCAATTTTTTTTTTCTTCCAGAAAGCAAGGACACAATGTATTATTATTACAGTGCCAGTAGTTTTAGTCGTAGCAGACTTGGAATTAAGATGTCAGTGAGCGTTCACCAATTAAATATACATCAGCGGAAGTATTGAAACTACATGTTTCTGAAATGCAAAGATGTTTTATTTCTTACCCCTCATTAAACTTATATTTTCACCACGTTTGAGAAAACATCAGAGGAAAGCACAAAACTATTTGCTGAGCTGCAGAGATAATTATTGCATGAAACAGTGGTGTCATCCTTCTGCTTTCTTCTTCTGGGTAAAGACTAATGCACTTATTTATGTCTGTTGTGTTGCGTAACATTACAATCCACCAGGTAATGAAGGAACACGCTGTGCTGACTAACAATCGCTAAGCGCTACATGCCCCCGTAGCCTATTAACCAATTTAATGGAGCCACCTTATGGTTGATGCGCCACTCAATCAAAGAATCTGAAAACAAAGATGAACTGAGTGCTTGTTGATTGTTTTAAAGTCACCATACTCTTGTTCTTGGTAAGAACACACACATGCACTGATACACACACTTCCCGTTGTTATTCAGATCCATTACAGCAGTTATTCATCAGTGATCCAGAAGGGAAAGACATGAAAGATGTGTTTTCTGCTCAGCAGCATTAAGTTAGCGTGCTGAAGGCTTAAAACATCTCAAGCTTAGCGCCTCCAGTCCCAGTTACACTTAACCACAATATGACAATTGTAGCAGCTGAATATTGTGTCTCATATGTCTGCTGGCTAAAGAAAAGAAGCTTCAGTCAGTCAGTTTCACATTAACAGAAGGTTAAAACATCAATTTACTCATCTCAGTCTGCTGTCCACGTTCCACCTGAAGTACTTCAATATCATCAGACTAATTCCCAGAGAACGTTCGGACATTTTCTTTGGTTAGATCATATAATTATTGGAAAACCCTTTGCCCAGTGCAGACATGGACTGAATTGAGTTAGTTGGCTGTCATTTTTACACATGTATTTTAATATTTATTGAAGCATTTTGAGCCAAGTTGGCTGCAGGCCTATTGCATTGCTGAGGTTAAAACTCAAAAGATAGATATCTCTATTCACCATTGCATATATTATCATGCAGTATCACTGACACATGTTGTTTTGTGTGGCTTAGTGGGATGTTGTTTGAACATGGAGGCAGTGTTGTATAACTGTAAATATGAACAATGTGAAATGCATTATTGTCTTGTTATTCTATTTCATTATTTTATTGATGTCATTCTGTGTGTTTAAGCTAAATCATGAAGACTTGAAAACAATCTTTGGAAGAGTTGCAACACATTCTCACATCACATTTTCTTTAGTAAGTTACATACATATGTGGCATCAGTTAGTAAGTTACGTAACACACAATGATGATGATTGATGATATGAGAGCAACCTGGTGGAATATGAATGTTGCCTCTGGATAGCGACAATTAAACACCTTTTTTAAAGTACTGATTAAGTTACCCAGGCACATAAAAAAAGCTCCTTAATGCATACATGTGCTCTGCATGTGTTCAAGATGAATATGGATTAGTAAATTAAGACATTCCCATCATTTAAATGCTATCAGTAAGGACACTCCCTCTGGCATCATTACTTTTGTAAAACCATCACCAAACAATTTAAGAAAGGATAAACATACGATTTTTAAATATGTATCAATATTGTATCATCAGTAAGAATCAACATGGCATTTCTCTATATAACTATAATCCACCTAATGATGTTGGAAATCATGTTTAACCAATCATTTGGCAGAGTATCTCAGAAATTGGCATCTGTCTACAATTTATTCCATATGCTCTTCATTTTTATTAAAACAGATAACAGAGATTTTATTTCTGCTACTTTCAGCCAGTCGAGTCTGGTGCAGCAGTGACGAAGATAAAATCCGTTTTCTGACACCTAAACATTTGTGGCGTTTAACATAGAGTTTTACACCATCATGCACAAACCTAAATCCATTATTTTTTTGCCTGCGCTGTGGTGTAAATCACGTTTCCAATAACATGATCAAGTTTGTAGGTCTTGTCAATATCACTCGGACGGTAAACTAGATGATGCTAATGGGTGAGTTGTAATGAATCAATGCTACACAGTGTGCATGTGTTACTGTCTCCAGTGCATCTCCTTCCCAAATCTCCCTCTTCTTCCTCCTCCTCTCAAAGCCTGTCTCACCCAATCTCTCTGTCACAGACTCGCAGACTTTGATGTACAGTTCTCGTAAGTCGTTGGGACTGCCCCACCATAAAATCCATAGTGGAAGCACATGAGGCGTTTCCAGGACACTCTCGGTGAGTGGGCCATGCTTCGGGGAAAGAATCCATAATTAATGATTGTGTCTTTAAAAAATTGGGGACCGCAGAAGAAAAACAAATAAGCACATTGTGAGAAGCTTATTGTTTCTTGGGATGGGACGGCGGGGTTCGGACTGAGATATAGCAACAACAAGCAGACGGATTGCCTTGAAATCGTGAACAGACATTCCTGCAAGCAGACTGATCCTTTTGAGTTCTTTTGTCTTGGGGTTTCAGTTCTTCTTGCACTCTGTGGACAGTTTTGCAGCAATATTTTTTTATTTCCGCCAGAGAACAGGGGTTTGGATGAACTAGACTCACAACTCGTTATAACACAAACCAGTAGTTC
This sequence comes from Clinocottus analis, assembly GCF_023055335.1. Classification (NCBI taxonomy): domain Eukaryota; kingdom Metazoa; phylum Chordata; class Actinopteri; order Perciformes; family Cottidae; genus Clinocottus; species Clinocottus analis. The sequence continues at coordinate 6,028,645 of NW_027175854.1, forward strand.
TCTTCTCTTTAGTCCTCGGCAGTAAACACTTTAGGTTAAATTGTCTCTGCAACTGCTCTGAAACAACTCCATGCGACCACACAGTGGCCGAGGCCGACTGGTGTGCGTTCGTCACCCGGGGGCGACTGATTGTGGTGACTGCACTTATGGTGACATCACATGTACAACCTCTTAACTGATCTCTGCTCACAAGCACTGCTCTCTAAGTTGCACTTGCAGCTGTGGAGGACACTCCTTTTTAAGCGGGAGGGTATAAATAGGCAACCTGTGGGGCATTCTTGCTGCATGATAGACGTAGCACTGACACGGTTGATGTGTCTTACAATGTGTTGTTAGGTCAATTTATTTTTTCCCTTTCTCATGCATGTCAAGGCCAGTGCTCACACTCAGTCTGAGGGTTTAGTTGACTTCCACTTCACACAGGTTGCTATAAGGCCTTTGTCCTGCTTTTGAGCATCTGTATCTCAGCAGTGGAAACAACTCAGTATATATATATTTTTTTTTTCATATTTGTACAACGCCCACTAAAGGTCCTTCCCCGCCCCCACCCCCTAAGGTTATTTGAAGGACATTTACCTGCATGCTCATAAATCGCTGTCTTTCCCATGGCATCCCTGACATTCACAGTGATTTGAAATAACGTTTTTTGCCTTTGACCATGTGTTCGCTGTCACCTGTCACTTCTTATGAAGTCAGTCAGTCCAAGGAAGTTGATGATATGCCGCACAAGAAAGCTCAGTATGATGTTACTTGACGGAGTTTAAAAATCCTCACTTGCATGACAAACAGGGAGAAGCATTTGTACTTCTCTCTAATTTCCATCATGCATACGCTCCAATATTTGACTGGGGAAGATAGATGTTAACAATATGAAGACTGACATGATGCAACAACTTGCTGTAGTGATTCAAAGCAGACATCTAAATGGGTCTGGGCGAGGAATGGTTGGGTTACGAGGTCAACATTGTCTGTTTGATATATTTGAGAATTGGAGGGGAGATTTTAACTGTCAGTTTTTATATTAGTTTTGATATTATTGGGGCGGCATGAGAGTCTGCAAGTCTTTGGGAGGTTTAAATGGACTGTATTTGTATCATGCTTCTTGTCTTTTGAACACTCAAAGGCCTTTAACATCATTCATTGTTCACCCATTTAAACACTGATGGCATGCAAGGGGTTTGCCCTAGCACATATTGACATGGAGCCAAACAACCGATCCTCTGATTGAAGGATGACCCTCCTCTATCACTGAGCCACAGTCGCCCCTGAATGTGCAAAACCTCTCAGATCACCAGATAATCCTGGCTCACCAGGTCGAAGTCACAGATTTCTCCTCTAATTGTCAGGAGGGGTGAATCTGGGACAGCTGACATTCGTCTCACTAAAGCTGAGCCTTTATGCTTTCTTTTCACGTTTCCATTTACTTCCATCTACATGGAACCCCCAATGTGTTGAATATAAACTAGATACAATATGTTTTATTAGGAAATAAATAATTATATTAACATGTTGTGTAAAATATAGAAATGAAGGGCATATTGAAGAGTTTGGGCTTCCATGAATCTCCAATCCTCCTGTTGGACCGCTATTCCCTCTGCACTTGTCCTGTTTTCGACTGTGTGATAGTAGGGAGCATATCAGGATTTTATTTTTTGTATAGTAATGTAAGATTTGATAATGGCAGTCGTGACTGCACTGGTAAGTTGTTTTGATAGTGAAGTCATACTTTATCAGTCACAATGTAATTTCATTCTTATCTAATTATGACTTCTCCGTTGATAAAACATATATAATATAACATGTTCATCAGGCATACTTTACTGTTGAAATGTACAAAGAGGACTTGGCTGAATTCTTGTTGTATCGACAACCGTAGCTTAAGTGTGTGTGACGCAACAAGTGGCGACTGTTGGTTCAGTCAAAACAACAACGTCCACTTCTAAAGAGGTCATAGATGTCGCTGGAAAAAACAACAACTGGAAACTATCTGTTCATTTAAAGGAGAGCAAAGGACGGCACTGTTTTCATCTGTTCTCCCGGCTTACTTTGGCGAGAGATTGATTGGCAGATGGTTCATCCAATCACCTGCCAACTACCTTTGAAAGTGCCTGCCCGTTGAAACAGTTTGCGGCGATGGCTTCTCAGATTGTTCTCTGTGACAAACCATATGGTTAGCTTGTTGTATCCCATTGGACAGTTCCTTTCTGCTCAGGGATGTGACAGATGATTAATAAGGTTCTGCAGAGTAAAGCAAAGGGCCCGGTCCTCACTCTGGTGATGAGAAAGACAACAAGAAGCTTCTTTTGATCACACATCAATGAAACCCACATCCTCTTCCGTTCCACTATGATGTGATCTAAACCTGTTACTAACTCTTGTTGTCAGCAGTCGTAAAAAAAAAAAAAAAAAAAGAAGTCTTCTCAGACATTAAAAGGTGGACAAGACATAAAACTGATGGCATAAACAAATTGTTGCTTCATGTCAAAGAACAACAGAGCAGAGCTTGAGAAGTGCCACTTGAGGATGTGGAGTACTAGACTCCTCTTACCATCTATAATCACTAACTTCCCATCAGCCTCTACTCTTTTATACATTTTCATGTCAAGCTAAACTCATCACTTGTGCGTTAGCCTTGTTCTTACTGGGTGCCGGTCTCTGTGGGATCTCCACACGCTATCCAAATGTGATGAGTCGGATTCACGAGTGACCTAAAATCATTCGGTCGCTCTACAAAACAGAGTTCCACAATAGCGAGCGTGGTGTTCCCTCAATCATCCTCCCTTTAATGAATGGCCAAATTAATCCAATTAGGGCCCTAAAGTGGATTTATAGCGTCGTGATGAATTATTCATTACAGGTTACAAATGATGTAGAAGAACAGAGGAGGTTGTACGACTACGATAGTCATGTTTAATTTATCGCTATCTCAGCTTGATCTCATGCAAGATGCAGCGTTGCCCACTGGGTGCTGCCGAGAGGTTCCGCATGTGTGAAACGCACATTGATCTCCAGATGTGTTTGTGATTAGTGGCAATAGTATGATTAGACCCTTGATTAAATCCGTAACAGCCGAGCTGCAGCACAGCATAATGAAAGCTGGTATCCTGGCCGAGAGAGGGCTGCATACAGCCGAGCGACATTACCGCCGTAAAATAGATGAACGTCTCCTCCATGTTGGATAGTGAAATGAGAAAGGCCAAGAGGTTGTGGATGCAATAGATGTGCACCTTTGTTCCGTCCTTGATAATCAGACTGGAGAGTAATCCCGATGGCTCTTCCCGCCCAGAGGCTCCGTGAGAGTTGTGTCCTAGATTGGAAGTGGTTCTTTGAAACTGTGCTCGGGGCTCACATGCCCAGAGGTGATCTTTTTTTTTTTCTCAGCTTCCATGTCCTTCCAGCTGCAGTAAACACAGCATGAAAAAAAAAAGTCTTTGTACAAGTTTATATTTGTGTTTCTGTGGGTCAAGGCATGGCTGTGATTTGTTTAACTCTCGACAACGTGCTTCTCTGTATTATCTGCACCACACGGACAGGTTTCATACTGTCCATGTTGAAGTGTTTTTGAACAAAATACTGAAGCTCTACTTGCTCCCTGGGCACTTTACAACAGACCACCACTCTTAAAGTGCTTAGAACGGCTTAAATGTGGAGGTCACATTTGATGTAAGAGCCTATATGACAAATGAAATGAAGTTTAAACTTTGCATTTGAAGTTCAATTCCTTTCCTCTCTGCATATACGGCATGTTTGGGCGTATAGGGTGAGTTAATTGACTTATTTTATCAAATGTCAATAAGTGTGACCACAGGAAATAGTACTTAATATTGTCTGCTCTCCCACAGTTCAATGGTGCTGTGGCCGTGACAGATAATAAAGAGCTGAACAATGGGGGATGCTGTGACAATGTTCTAGTCGTTCTGCTGTTCTCCCGTTCCCATTTTCCTTCTCATCTCCTCCCCATTCATCGTCCTCCTCGCAAATCACATAATATTCCTTTTTCGAAACTTGTTTTGTCTACTGCCAAAAGGGGGCATTCACCATTATTGTTGGTTCAGCAAACAAGTTTCTCTTGAAAAGAGCACAGCTCTGAAAAACAACGTAGAAATGGGAAGCCACAAAATGAGAGCACAGAGATGAACGGCTGATTATACACCAGACGCCCTTCAGTAATGAATAAAGACTAGTTGTGTTGCCAATGTTATTTTCAATTGACTTTTGTATTATTCATTTCTATTTCATTTTGTCATTAATATGCAAAATGCACACATTTTTAATTTCCAGATTTGATGAATGAAGCCTGAAGATGATGAAGGTTTTGGCAACCTTACAGACTGCAACAGTTCCCATCTTTACATGTTTAGGGCTATTGAACCTGCATCCATCAATCAACCACGACCCATTAAAAGTTTGAGGGATTTGTCATCTTTACATTGAAAACATGCACACAATTTTGTTTTTTGCATTCAAGAGAATGCAAATTCTATTTGTAAATAACTGACTAAAAAGAAATGTTTAAATAACAATTGTTAATTGTGTTACTTTTACAAGGATATCTACACCAAAGTGTTACCTATTACAGACATTATACGTCTACAAAGGCATGTTGTGGAGCACAATTAGAAGGATTGATAGAGCCAATGCAGACTTTTTTTTTCCCCAACTATCACACCACAGCTTCCTGGGAGCCGTTTGAAACACTCAGAGCCCGAGGTTGCTTTGGCGCACTGAGAGACCTGAGATTCTGCCAAGTAATGACATAATCTCTCACAATACTGTGTTTCCTTCCTGGAGGAATTCATCAATCCCTTCACAGACTGTGGAATGTAAAACTATGGAAATCTACTCAAAATAACATCTCAGCTTTGCTTCAGCCATGCTTGAACATTTCTCTTAGAAATGTCCAGGTTTGAGGTCAGCTTTAATAACATCAGCAGCTTATTCTGGCTCCAGAATGAGAGGACAAACTTTAAGTATCCTTAACCCCGCTTTGCTAAACTAAAGCTTGACCGAAAGATACTTATGGCCCCTGGCATCCAAAATATGGAGGTCCACAATATGTAAAAGCTGTATTAATATGAGTTGCCACTGGACGGCGGTTAAGACCTGGAAGTTTTCCAAGTTTAAGAACCTCTCCATCTCCGTCTCTCTCTCTCTTCCAATTATGCAAAAAGCATATTCAAGTGAGCAAACCCATCATGTTGTTTAGCGCTGAGAAACAAACTGTATTTTCAGCATCACAGATTTACCTCCATCCGAACAAGAACAACAGTAATAATGCAGAAACATTAAACTAACCGAAGCGCTCATAATCTACATAACGCCATCCTTCCATTTGGAAGATTAGTCTTTGCGACGTGGGATTTTATTCTTGCATTAATCTTCCTTGAGTAATTAAAGGGAGACTAGGATGCAAAGACCTCAGTTCTCGAAACAACTTTTGGCTATTTTTATTTTGGATGTACAACCAAACACAATAGACTTCACCCCCAAAACCTCTGGTGTCAGTAAGCCACTCTCTGAGGATACAGAGTTCACTCACAATGGCTGCTTGGACAGTTTAGGTCTCCTTGTAGAATAATAATGAATGAATAAGTAGATTAAAAGAGCGTATGAGCACAGTTCTTACAGTATACAGTAATGTAAAGCAAGAGAAAGTCCTAATACACATGATCATGATGTCGCCTGCATTACAACGGCTATGTGTTGTGAATATAGTTCCACAAAATAGGTGCACGATAGTCCAATCAGTAAGTCAAGGCTCACTTCAGTTGGTTATTTGTGGAGCGTTTGTTACATACAGACAGACAGACAGACAGACAGACAGACAGACATTCATACATTCATACATTCATACATACATACATACATACACAATCTGCTGCCGGAGAAAACCAATAGTAATATGTAGATTTTAAAAAAATTGGAAAAGAACCATATCATGTTTTAGTTAGAGTAAATAACCCCAAACAATGTCTGTTGTATAATTGTCCGATTGAGGGCTACCCGTGACGCTTTCAGTTCCTCCTGCTTTAGTTTCACAGACAGCTTAGGGGTTCACATAGAGGACGGAGACATTTCAGCCGTGTTATTCCTGCAAACACATTTCAGGTCTACGTTGTCAACCCTGGCTTTTGTGGGCCAAGTCTGTGAAGTGCTCTGAGGGAGTGGAGAATGCTGTACCGCTTCTTCGTGGCCCCAGCGATGCAGGCTGAACACAAATACATTATCTGTCGGCCACCCATGTCTGCATCCTGCATCCTTACCACCTCTGTCTGCATCCTGCATCCTTACCACCTCTGTCTGCATCCTGCATTCCTGCCTCGCGTTGCAAGACCTCTGCTGTCGGTTCCAGTCGGTCTCGGTTCTCCTCTGAGGCTGCCATGCACTCTACCGGCTGTCTGTGACCACAAACATGTCCCCAGTGGATAACAGGGCCTCTTGGGGGTTCTTCGCCAATAAGTGACTCTTCTGATTATTGGTAAAGAAAAAGTTGCCAGCTGGTGTTTTGGGACCAGCAGCACAATGATTTGTAACCAGGAGCGACTAAAACATAAAAGTAAAAGTATTTTAAGCATGTAATGGTGAAACCCTAATCCATCTGGAGCATTTCCAACAGCCTGTTCGCATTAAAAAAAAAAGCCAGAAACCAGAGGAAACCATGGTTTTAAATCCCCAATTTTCTTCTGGACCAAGAAATACCTGGATTAGGATCCTCCTCCAGTATTTCACCAGGCTTTATAAATATAGCATCTCACTATTCCTGAATGTCAGTGGAGAACAGAGATGACCTTTTGGCTTGAGGACAGCCATTTTGAATGATATTATCCAATTCAGACGTTATCCGCACCATTGTAATGCTCCAGAAGAGGCAGTTTTAAACATGGAGTTAATGTTTCGTATTGAAACAAAACTAATTGTTTGAGATTAAACAACAAAACCACTTGAATAAATTAAAGAAAAGTTAAAACAAAACAAAACAAAAAAAAAACATGGTTTGGTTTAAAATAAGAATAATTGTGATGTTACATAACTGCATACTTTGTCCTTTTGTATTCGTTACCTTGATCAATGTGAATAGAAGATAACAGCCTTCACAACCCACTGGGTGTACCGGGCCATCATCTCCGCATGTAACTCAGGAACAGTTTCGTACACACCATAATGGAGAATACTATGGATTAGAGCCGTAATGACGTGCTGACCCTGAACCTCCATGAATAACATCGACTACCATCGACAGTCAGCTAGTGACTCATTCTATGGCATTGAAGATCATTTCTGCTGCACATGGCTTGTGCAGATAACACGGTTTAGGAGATGAGGAAAGGCCCAGGAGATTGTATAAGAAGACTTTGTTCCTGAACACATTGAGAATCCATTTCCACTGCATGCGTTGAGTTAAGATGATAGTTGGGTGTAAACGTCGGGAACTACAGTATAATTACATGGTATTAAATTATTATCGCAGATGAGGCTTCTCGGAGAACATACCAGTAACATTAATATTGTAGTTTACTTCTCAGCTGTGAAGATACAGATCCAAGGCTTTTAATGAGTAAGATCAGGGTCGGTGTGTAATGATTTGATGTCTGAATAAAACATAATCTGTATACTTGCATCACACTGTACTAAAGTTACAGTTACAGTTAGTTATAGGCCACATACAATGAGGTTGATTGATTAAACAAAGCAATGTATGGGAAGACTTCATTATTAACCGGGCGCGGCCACAACATTTCCTCTGATTACTTATTCATAGGAACACAGTTCAGATGGATATGTTCTCCTTTGAGCTCTCAAAATATTGCATTTTGCCGTGTGATTTGTCTCTTATACCAACAGTAATGGAATCACCAGAGTGCAAGTAAACAAACTTCACAGCATTTCCCTGCTGCTTGAGAGGACTTCGCACAGTTCTTGATCCTGTTGATCTGTCACACTCCAGATTGTTGCAGAACAACATTATTTAGCATCTAATTTGGTCGAAGAAAGACAAATAAAACATCCTCTTTCTTTTACAATTCAAGTTTGTAAGACTATTTGTATATTATGTGAGCAATACATACATCAACATGACATTTAAGTCAATCACTTTTCACATTGAGTGAAGCACCCTGCTCCCCTGACAGCCGTTATCTTTGTCATTACACGTCATAATCCAATCCCCGAAGAAACTCTGTAAAAGAGCACTGGCAATCTTTAAATCTCTCTTAGGTACAGAAATCACTTCTCAAAATAAGTTGTTTTTTGGTTTGAGAGTCTACCGCCTCGCCCGATTGATCCCACAGCCAACAGAGGAACAATATCCCCCTGCTTTCCGTTGCACCGGCAGATGACATCTTGATTAGGTTGGTGGCGAGACCCGGTCCATGTCGTATGCCTCTTTTTGATCAACGACTTGAAAATCGGAATATTCTTCGCTCCTCTCTTCCTTCAACTTTGAGAGGTAATATTTCTTTATGGTAAGCCACAAGGTTCCATCGGACAAAGCCTCTCTTCGAGAACACTTTAGTTTTGCCCTTCCAACCAAATTGTGCATGAATCAATTTTTTTCTCATGTCACTCCATACTAAAAATGCTATTTTTGTCTCCATGGACTCTCAAAAGTCTGCACTACCACGCAAACACATTGCCCAAGACATGTGTGTCCACGTCAGACCAAACGATAAATAACTGGAGAGTTTCAGACAGTTTTTTAAAAAGGTTTTGTTTGTATGAGATATTTGAACTCAGCGTTGGATTCTTAGAAATGTTGTATTATTATTGTCCCGTTTCATTGGGTTTGTATGATTCAGTCCAAATGTATTCTGTTCTTGGGGCATCCTTTTTACAGGAAATGTCACCGCCATTTGAAATAAACCTGACATAAATCAGCACAGCCATGATTATTCGGCTGTGGCGGTTCACCTTCTGTCTTTTACAGTCCCCTTTTGTAAATTTTATTTCTCAACATAATTCCGTCTATATAAGTCAGCCCTTGCACAGAATACATTGTCAATAATTAGAGCTACATCAGGTAATGACACCTCTGGCACACGGTCATGCTCCTGTGCCTCACACTGTTCATAAGGTGCTGGCTCCTCTTCTTTTTTTTTGTTCAAAATAAATCACCATCTTTAAATGATGTCACTGAACGGTGGTTGATTCAATCCATTACACACATGAACTTTAAACCTATCTATCAAACCCTGTAAATCCAGACCGGGTGTTTTGATACTGGGAGGTAAAACACATTTTTTATGCAGGCGCATTGTAAGATATCACATCTTCTGGATCAAAACAATACACAATTAAATAGATCTATTCAACAATTATGGTTCTTCAAAAAATATATTGCAGTACGTTTTCTGCGGTGGATGCATTTGTAATGACATTTTGCGTACCTGCATGACAGATTTATTATCTAGAGGTTTATGGAATGGTAAATTAACCTATGAGTGGTGAATTAAATGTGGATAATGGTTGACAACTGAAGGTATTTACACGGTGGTGGAGGGAACTCTCATTCTGGAGATGGACACACAGAAGGTTTGGTGTTTGGGTCATTTCCCCTCACGTCTGGACAGAACACTGTGTTAACTTATTGACTGGGTGGGGGGGGTGCTGGCAGACCCTTTCAACCTTTTTGTAATCAGACTCTGTGCTTGAAGATACTGTGTAGACTCTAGGGAGTCCAGCCTCCTCATATTGTTGTTATTGAAGCTTTAAACCTTGAGCCCTCACATCTGCCTGGTGTTTATTTCATTTGTCTCATGAAATAATCATTATACTTATATATATATATACTATTTATATATTACCTCAGATTCATGTGTTTCCGTCATACACATAGCTTCCATTTGCTTGCGCCCTCAGAAAGGCATCATAATAATAATAATAATAATGGAGCAACGTATTGAAATTTCTTTTGACTTTTAAGTGTTGATCGATCAAAAGTGTACTGATATGGCAAACGAGAAGAGAAATATAATATTAGGAATGGAAAACTTTTGGAAGCCAGCACTGAAAGTGATGTGAGGTAATACAAAGAGATTTTTTATGTAATTATTAGGAGAGAATACAAATGCACTGGAGTAAAATATCTTCCCGCATTGGCCTTTTTTTATAATTTACAGTACAGAGTTTCATATATTTAAAACATTTCCCTTCATTATTTCCTCCATGGCCTGACTGAAGTGTACAAATGGGCTTGATTTCGCCTCCTCTTGATCTTGTGTTCGATACATTATCATACTGCGGTACACATTTACAAAACCTCTTTTAGTCTGAGAGCTACTTAGAAGCAAGATGGATTAGAATTTGGGTTCGGTAGACATTGTGAAAGTGTTCAAAGGACACTGCAGTTAATATTGTGCACGCGTGTGTGATGGTAGTGAATGCAGTCAATACTGTACGTGCTTGTGCCAGCGCATGTGTGCGTTTACTCACAACAGTTTCAAAATGAATTATGTATTAGTTCCAGTAGTCCTCTGTGTGCCATTCTCCATAGGATTAACCACAAACAGTATCTTATATAATTGCTTAGGGCCATTAGTCTTCTCATTGTTATTATATTGTAGTCTTGTGTATGCCGTTCAGGATGACAAAAGAATAAACTCCCTCTCAACACAAAGCAATCTGTAATTTACCGACTGAGGTCGTCCCATTTGACCATTACTTTCCAAGAAAAGGGATACAACTCTTAATCCCCAGGGATGCCTAATTTGCAAATATTCAAGCGAGGGCTCTGTTCCTTCTCATTTCATCATTCACTGAGGCAGAACTCCACAACTGTAAAAAAAAATCTCCGCTACTCAAGATGGTGTTATTACGTTGCCATCAACTTTTTAAAAAAAATTGCAAGTTTGGCTGAATGGTTACGCGAACGATTGGAAAAGAATTACAGAACATAGCAAGTGAGCGAGTGCCCGTATGTTTACTCGAGTGTTCGCTTCTTTATTATTGATTCATTTTCAAAGAGGTTTTGCGGACTGAAGATATTCGTGTGCAGCTGATGTGTCAGTGATGCCAGCTGACATTCTGTCATGGTTAGCCAATAGCAAAGTGTGTTCCTGATAGCTGATGTGGTCCAAATGCTGATTGAGATGCACCATTTATTCATGCAAGCCCGGAGGATATTTGCTAGAATGCAACATAAATCACTGACTGCTCTCAATTAAACAGAGTGCCTTTATTTACTGAGAAAATAGCACTAGGCCCGCTCATTTATTAATGTAAATCCTCATTCAAATATATATATATATATATATATATATATATATATATATATATATATATATATATATATATATAAATCCTTTCTGAAATAATACATTTCTGATTGGAAAAAGCACTGCGAATGGGAGAAGACATACTGCTAAAAGTTCTCAGCATTTAATACGTTGAACAAAACACTGTGCTTCAAAAATAGCAATTAAGATAAATACATTCAATATATGCTTGAATATAGAGTTCTATCTTTTGGTACCAGGCGGAAAACATGTTTATTTGTGCTGAAAAGTAATACATTTTAATACAAGCGTCACTGGAGATTAACTCACTTCTGGATCCGGCCTCAAGTGGCCATTTGAAAAACTGCAGTTTTTTTAATGTCCTGTCATTTGTGGAGCTTCCTTCCGTGGCTAAAATAATTTTGATAAGATAAGAGTGAATTAAAACCGTAAAGTTTAAGTCCTTTGAACCACAATGCTGAATATTTGGCTCAAAATTCTGTGTGGGTCACTTTCATGGATTTCTTGAACATTACAATATAATAATCTTATACATTGGTGATTGAAAAATATCTTGCCACCCTTGCCCTCTTTACATTGCAGTTTGTAAGCAGAGGAAATCTCCATCTTTGATAACAATAAGAGGAGGACCGTGGGTGAGCAACAGGAAGCAGGCTGAGTCATAGTAATGCAAGCAGAACAAAGGCCACAAAGGAGGATAAAGACCGATGAATTCCTCAGAGCCTGTGGGCAAAAGAGCAGAAAGTAAAGCAGGACCACTTCATTCCAAGAGGAAAGTGTAGATCTAAAGATAGTCCATCTGTCATAAGTGTGTATGAAGTGTATGTGTGTTATAAATGTAGTGTATCTAATCATTATGACCTCACAAAGGACTAGATGTCCCAGTGTGTATACGAGTGTACAGTACACTGTATATGCATGCATGCATGCAACTGTATGTGCTCTTTCGTCCAGTGTAAATTCCACTGATTGCAACAAATGCTGTCTGACTTTAAGGAATGAAGTGAAGAGTGAATTCTCAGATTGCTCATTTTGCCCTCCACTGGATCCTTGTATCCCCGTATGAGTATGAAGCAGCCATCAACCAACCATCTACTCGTGCTGGATGCTGATGAAAAAAAAAAAACTCAGGACCCTCGACTCTGAGGCCAGCAGCGAAGCAAAACGGCCAACCGATGCTGAATAATCTGGGCACTCAGATGGATAGATGTCGGACAGCATTTGAAACATGCTCCATCAAATACACATTTGGGTAAAAACAACAAGAGTCAGTCTACTGTCGGGGCAGGGACAGGTTTATCTCAGAAATCATATTCACATTGGATGTATTCCAAGTTACAAAGAGCCCACATCCCCCCAAAACTATGTCAGGGACCACTGAAGGCCAAAGAGGAATAACAGAGATTCAATATCTATTGAAAGGTGATGACTCTTTTTCTCTTTCCTCTCTGACAGAACCTACGCAATGATGAGTGGTGGAGGCACCGGCCCGTAACATCTATTATTCAGAAAAGCATGTGTGAGCAGCTGTTTCCAGCCTCATTAGACAGACACACACCAAAACTGATGATACAATGATTGATGTGCTCTCACCCGTACATGCTATCTGGGAGGATCAAGGCAGTAACTTGGGAAGATAAAACAGAGACAGAGAATTAATGATTGAAAATAAAACAGTATAGCCAGTTACATTTCATACTACTATTATACATAGTCAATTTACATTATATTATTAATAGTACATTAGTAGACTACTACAAATCCCTTGTTTGAAGTCTTTAAAACAAATACATATCAGTATGTATATATATATATATATATATATATATATATATATATATATATAGATATATATATATATATATATATATATATATATATATATATATATATATATATATATATATATATATATTGTTCCAACAGAATCTAACAAAAAAACACAAGTCAGCACTTCCATCTGATGGATAGATGTGGAGAAGAAAAATGTATTATATTTTTGTGAGTCCTGAGAGAAAGTTTGGAGTCTCACTGCTCCATTACCCATTGCATCTGTCCCTGGTGCGAGTGTTAGCGGTTGAGTAATAGAGGGGAAAGCCTCTACCCCCGCAACTAGTCAATCCCATAATGCCCCACCCTGCCAGCTCACTTAGATCTAGTTGCTAATTAAGGGAGTGCTATGGCAGGGTGACCCAGTTCATCCACAGGACACGTAAATCAAATTAGTTTTCTTTCTCACTGCAGAATCCTCACATCAACTGTAAAGCCATCAAGTAAAAGCTCGCTTGTTTACGCGTGTGGGCCTGGAAACGTGTTTGAGCATTACGCTCAGTTGTGCTTTATTGTGTTTCTTTTAAGTGTGTCCTGTGTGTGTACATGCATGGCCATGAGTATTGCGCTTCAGCGTGTTCCCGTTGGTGCACATTTGGGCATCTTAGTCGGCCTTTGTTCTGCACAGTTGCACAAAAGCTCGGCCCATTATCTTGATTAATTGAGGATGGTGGATGGAGGTGGAAAGATGGGTGATGGTGGAAGGAAACGATACATGATAAACAGAGAGAGTGAGGAAAGAGTGGGTAGGGACGAGAAATAAAAAGGGAAAGATTGGACAACGATGGGACTCTACGGGAGTGCGTTGGGAAGAGTAATAACTTTTTTACTCGTCCATTTCGAACTGAAGGCCACAAAAGTGTCCGTGGGAAAATGTCTATCAAGGTCTGTACAGCTTATTCAATTTCATGGAGCAGCCGAAGATGATGGTAATCCAGTTAAATTGAAAAATGTGAATGTCTTCGCATCCTCGTTCATACTCTTATTAATCCTTTGTTACATTCATGCAGCCAGTAAGTTCATATGATTAGCACTGAGTGGGGATAATGACTGGCACAGTGCTGCAATGTTCTGCCATGGAGATTTTGACTTAGTATGTTCACAATGTGGTTTAGGGGGGAAAATAATGCTCATAGCAGGTTTTTAACTGTGCCTCAGTAATGCTTGGTTATGAATAAATCAGTGGACTTTGCTGGCCCCACTTGTGTTTAATGGAACAGTTAAATGGAGTGTCATCATAAGAGGACATAAGATGAACTCCCGTTATATATTAGGTGGCCATGTTTTTCCTCTCATTTCTGCATCTGTCTGTGTGGGCTACCATTAGCCAACCCACACAAGACAAGTTATGTTTGCTGTCCCAGAAGTTATGAATGAAGGGGCATTTGAGGAAAACTTAGCGCCATAAAACATCGAAAAGGCACATCTGTAAAATGTCCTGTCCACCCCCACCTGTCACAATAAAGTCCCTTTCTCATTCCCCTGGTTCAGTTCAGGGTTAATGAAAATGGAGGTACTTTATGGCTGCTGAAAGGCACTGAATCTGTGCCCGATCGTTTGGCTGTGGAGGTAGTATTGGTTGGTTTGTTTCTATTAGTGCTTCTAGCAGCCGTGTGTGTGTGTGTGTTTTGCGCACAAGGCTGTAATAAATTATCAACCCGCACATGTTTTTACACAGCTTTGTCCTAAATAAATCATAATGATTCAGAACTGTGTCTAATTGGTAATGAGCGTTGTATATCACTTTCTAGTTTAGAGCAGGCAAGGAGATGTTTCCCTCTCACCTCCCTAGCTGTACGACATCACCAGAATGAAATGTGAAGGATTCTGATAAATGATGAATGTGCAGGAATCCGTCTCGCTGACATTTCTCAGTCTATTGATACACATCAGGTACTCAAATAGGATGCAATGATACAGTGAAAACAAGAAGACAACATGGATCAATAGCAGTGATTAGCCCTTAGATATACACTTCCACATTTTCTTCTTCTTCTCCAAATGTAAATATGAAGGTAATAGGGAGCGGGTGAACCACTTCAAGCAACCAGAGCTACATGTGGAACATCAGAGCTACATGTGGAACATCAAACACCTCCCACACTGCCGCTACTGACACCGCCGCTGCTCAATGCTGAGATCCCCTGATTTTTATCAAAAAGTAATGATGAATCAGCAACTTACAGAAATATTTGGAGGTAGATGATTCTGCAACATTGCGGTTATCCACTCTCTATGACGACACCTGGAGGCGTTTCCTGTTCTGACGTCGGTTCAGGGCAACAACACTTATTTTTTCTTATTTATTCAGGTCCAATCCCATCAGCCCTCTGTGCTGTTTTCACTATTTGAAATACGTAACTCAATTACATTCAAAGGTATTGAGTCATTCCGCACTATGAGACCAATTGAATGTGCAAAAGGTGTTTTAGCTTCTCCCTCTCGGATTCACTGAATTTGTCAAGAAGGATTATTAGAACAGATTTAGTGGCAGTGGGCTGTATTTCTACAATAATGAAATAAATAGAGTGCAACAGTCAACACGTCAATACAACTGTCAAAACCCTGAAGATACACACTTCTTGGTCTCTTACTAGTAAACACATAGGCCAGTGTCCCGACTCCGTTATTGCTTTGCTATCTTTGGCCGCTTGCGTCATATTTGGGTCAAAAATGGTATTTTCCTCGGGCTGCTTTATCAAAGCCAGATTAAATGCTGAGGTCTCCTGCCAAGGGAAACCCAGCAGGGCCATCATGCCTGCCAGTCAGAATGAAGCTCAGACAGGTTGCGACCTCACTCTTTGTTGGATGTGGAGAGGCTGCTGTGTAATATTAGAGATAGCAGGAGACTGGCGCCGCTCCGCAGTGAATTGCAAAGAAAGAAAAGTGATCACAGAGAGGAGGAAATTCTGTTCTGCGATCGAGAAAATGGTGTAAGTAAGACACCATTTCAATCAGACGAAGCTTCGTTTTGAGTCAAAGAATATCTCATTGACGTCATTGTATATTTTAAGGGGGTATAGGAAACCATGCTATGGAGTCCAGACGCTGGTGGCGGCGAGATGAAGAGAATGCTGCAGATCTGGACGAGATGACGAGTGGATTTCTGATGAGCCAAACCTGGACACTGAATGATGGCTGGAGGTGAAAGGGCTGGAGGAGGCCGCAAGGATTTCACCTATAGATTTAAAGTTTGACAGGAACAACAAGATAAGCATATAGATAAGTCTTCCGGATTGAATTTTGTCTGAGCCTCAATTGGCAGGAAAGAAAAAGGCTGAGTAATTACAGTATGGTCGGTCACAGGAAGACAAAAATGCCACCAACATTTTTTTTCCCGCACCAATACTGCAAAAGCTGTGATTTCCCTTTGGTGATAAAACAGATAATCAAACTCACTTGTTCAACTCCAATCCATTGTAGCACGTTGCCATGGAAATTCCACTGCAACACACGGACAGTTACAGTACATGTAGTACAGTGGTAAAGGTAACGCCTCTGAACCCTTCTGTGAGAAAAATAAAATACAATACAAACTCCGAGGCGTCAAGCTTGGTGGCCCATTGTTGGACTCGCTCATTAGAGGTCTTTCCCAATTACCGTGGAGCTGTCTGCATTTCTAATGGCCCAGTCGTATAGAGGCCATTGTTCAGCAAGCTCTGCCCACGTTGCAGGGGATGAATGTGAAGGAGTGTATGTCGGAGGGGAACGATGGCTGCTTCTCTCTGCATATTGTCCAGCGATGCAGGGCTGTTCGACGAAGCCTGCAGCAGACAGCAGGAGGGAAAAGCCACGGTAGATGGGGGTTAAAAGAGGGACACCACCAACACCGCTGCAGCTGATTCTGTCCACTGACTCAGTCAAAAGCTCCAGTGTTCCCCCCTGTTTCCTGTCACAGTCCAATTGGCCTTCCTGCATGCAACGTAGAACATCCAGCTGAGACCTCGAGGGTCTTCCGACACAAACACTACAGCCATGCAGTGCACAATAAAGTACAACAGCCAGTTAGACTGATATTATTATGCATCCTATGTATGGTGTCAGTCCCTGCCTACACCTGCCTACCTGTCTCCCTGCTTTTACTACTCTCTATCTATCCCAGTCCGATATACTTCATTTTTCCTCTCTAAAAGGAAGGCTCATTATGACAAATAAACAAATGGGGGAAGAGACACATCACACTCGTCATCTTAACTTGTCCTCAGTCTGTGCAGCCCATCCTTGTCTTTGTCTTCCCATCTGTCTTTTTCTGTCTCAGACATCTGTCTATTCTGATTAAGACAAATACTATGAAGTCGGTAAGTGGTTTTAAAAGCACCAGGGGTGTTGTGTCCCCGTCGTGAAGCTCCATTAAAAGGAGAGAAACAACTGATGCATGCACTTGAAGGCACTCGGATATTATTCTACTGCGGAACACTTTGGAAATGATACAAAACATGTTGCAATGTAATTAGTGAACACAATTGTTTACCTGTGTAGATATGTGTGTTTCTTCATCTCAGTTTATATGAATCTGCTTATTTTACCTCTCTTTTCCCCCCCTGTAACTCCTTCAGCACTGGACTGGAATGTTACCAGGATCCAGGTCAGGTTTTGCATTTGAACTTTGGGCAGACGGCTATATCCAGAGCGACTTGAAAAAATAAATGGCAACAATAAAAGAACATCATACCAACTCTGCAGGGCCTCAAGGAAGAATATTTTTCCCTGTGCCTTTCTCATTAACATTTCTGGTAGCTAGTAGTGAATCACTCAGAACATTTAGTGAACTAAAGCACACCAGGAGTCAAACTAAAATGTCAAGGCCTGAGTGTGAATCACTGAGTCATCCGGGGTCAAATTTGCCAAGTAATTACCATTTATTGAAAAGGGAAATTTGTATACATAGGACAGTGTGAAGACTAGAACATATATAAGTAGTCTTGGATGACATTTCATTCAGTGTAATACAAAAGCTGAATACACAGGAGCAAAGCAGCCCACAGAGGTTTAGATTACATGTGGGCCTTTAGGGTGTCCATGAGCAAGGGACTTAACTCAACTGCTACAGAACGCTTGCCCTGTTTGATTGTGGTTGAATTGGACAGCTTTCAGGTGTGAATATTGAGAAATATATAGCCTGCAGTGCATTTATAGTTTATCCACAACTTGCAACTGTTTCTAGTATGTGGGAAAAAACAGAATACACACACACACACACACACACACACACACACACACACACACACACACACACACACACACACACACACAGTGTTGACAATAGTTCATGAAGTTCTAGTGCTTTTACAAAATACACAAATGAGATATGATGTGTTAATGTGTCAAACCTTTTGGTACTAATGGTAGTTAGGTTTTTGATAGATCTAACAGAAGAAATGAGGACCAAAATTCTTGCAGAAGTTATAAAAAAGTGCAGAAGACAGGAAGTTCGCCACATGTATTCCAATGTCAGATTGGCTGCATTGTGATGAACAGCCAACTTCGTCATCAGGCCTTATTATAACCAGGCGAAAGGCTGTGGAGAGGAAGCTAGTGCGGAAAGTCAGTGTGGTGAAGGACTGTGTAAATAAATCTTGACTTTACGGCTTTATTCTGGATTTCAAATTACGTCCAATTGTAGGTGGCATTTAAAAGTTCGCCACCTGGTGCAGATATCCTGGAGTACTTAATCTAACAGCGACCTTTTCACATCTGGAAAAGCAAGCGAAAGAGCTGAAAGTCAAACAGTATTCACATATGCTTGGAAAAAAAAATCTGCTTTGGTAATAAAGGGATCTGTGCTTATTGTAAGAAAGATTCCTCACTCCACTTGATTTGACTCAATGTTATCTATTCCTCAGTGGCAGTGGACAATTACGCATTGAAAAAGCCTCACTACTTTATCAAAGGCAGCACAGCTGTTGAGGCCGATAAAAGGCAATACTAATCAAATCAAATTCTTTTCATACACACACATACACAGCAGGAATGAAAGTTTGACCCATGGGTCATATCGTATCAAGGCAAGACACTCACAGATGAAAGTAAGAGGTGCCAAAAAATTGGGATTTTTGTGATCTCATGCACTGGGAATATTGGAGGATTTAAATTCTAAAGCATCCAGATAGACATCCTTTATCAAACAGGCTTTGAGTTTTCACAGTCAGTGAATGATGTGGAGAAATATCTCCTCTTCTGTTGTTGTGGCCCTTTCAATTACCCGACGGTGACATGGACAAAAAATATGAACTGCCAAATGAGCAGTTTTCTGGATTTGAAAAACATCATTCTGCCTTAACCTTTTCCACTTCGTGTAGAGCATCCTTTTATTCATTGGCACGGAGAAATAACTCTAAAGAAGCCTCAAGGCATTTGGCAAAAGAGGTACTCAGGGCCAATGTTTATCTAAAATAGCAGTTTATAGATCAACTAGAAAAGTGCATTATGTAGAGTGCAGATCTTTGCCTTATGTGATGAATAAAATGTTTAGTCTTGAACTTATAGTTAAATGTGTCAAATACTAACAGTGTCAATTAGCCCTATTTGAGTACTTTATTTATTTTCATCACAAAATGTGGATGCTGTTCACTTAATTTTTTTCCTATGCCAGCTACCATCAGTGGTACACATACTTTCATAATTTGTATTCTGTCTTCCCCTACATGTCCTTTACACCAGCGGTCCCCAACCACCGTCGGTTGGTACTGGGCCGCACAGAAAGAATGAATGAATTTTAAAAAAGTAAAAAAAAATTAAAAAAAGAATTTCATTTTAGAGAAAAAAAAGTGGGGAATTTTTTTAATTTTGAAATAGGACAACATGCATCCGTCTGTGTGTCTGAGGTTCTCACGAGGTCACGAAATATGTGACCTCTTGAGACGTGTCACGTAATATGTGACCTTGTGAGAAAAGCTAGCGAACCCACGAGCGATAGCATACAAGCTAGCGAAAATGAGTGAAAAAAAAACATCTTTGAAGAGCTTTATTGGCAAGGGGAAAAGACCCAATGAGACAGAGGAAGAAGAAGAAAAACCTACAAGGTCCGAAAAAAAGAAAGCTGCATTCAAAACACACTATCAGGAGTCATACTTTGGTTTATCACTGCAGGCGAGTCTCACGCGCCGAACCAGCTATCAAACGAGGCAATGAAGTTTTCAAAACTGCTTCGGCACAAGAAAATCCTTTGGAGTTTTTCAAAAGAAAAAAACGTGAACAAGAAGGACAGACGCAATTATTAATAGCCACCACGACAACAAATGTGAGTGCACTGAGAGCATTGTACATGGTGGCTCACTGTATTGCTAAGGCGAAGAAAGCTTTTAACATTGTTGAAGATTAGATCCTGAGAGATCTTTTGCCGGAGTGTTTGAGCTACGAGAGCCGCTGCACAGATTTTTTTTCGAAATAAAGTCACCACTGGCGTCACATTTCAGTGACAGGGAATGGGTGTTAAAACTCGCTTACTTGTGCGACATTTTCAACCAGCTCAATGAACTAAATCTGTCACTTCAGGGGAAAATGACAACGGTCTTCAAGTTGGCAGATAAAGTTGCTGCATTCAAAGCCAAACTGGAATTGTGGGGACGGCGAGTGAACAGAGGAATATTTGACATGTTTCAAACATTGACCGGGCTTTTGGAAGAAACTGAGGCAGCGCCATTATTCTCCCAGTTGGAGCACGATTACTTAGCTTTGCTTTTAAAAGAGTTCGAGCGGTACTTCCCAACCACAAAACCCCCGCGGACTGCGAAAGAATGGATCTGCGACCCATTTGTCAACAAACCCGGTGAATCGAGCCTGTCTGTACGGGAAGAAGATCAGCTGTTGGAGATCGC
Source organism: Clinocottus analis (assembly GCF_023055335.1). Lineage (NCBI taxonomy): Eukaryota > Metazoa > Chordata > Actinopteri > Perciformes > Cottidae > Clinocottus > Clinocottus analis. Next base: position 6,049,523 of record NW_027175854.1, read on the forward strand.
GAATGACGGTGGCCTTGAAAGTACATTTGGATCAAAAATAAAGGCAGAATATCCCAGAGATTGCAAAAAAAAGCACTGAAAATCTTGCTTCCATTTCCAATGCCATATCTTTGTGAAGCGGGTTTTTTTGCAATGTCGGCGACCAAAACTAAATCACAGAACAGACTGGACATAAAACACACACTTTGGGTTTCGTTGTCGTCCATCACCCTGCGATGGGACCGGCTTGTTGCAGCGTACATCCATGCCAATAAAGCTTATTGAATTGAAATTGGTGAGTTGTATTTGTATGCACTTTATATTTGTTTTTTTATGCCGGTTGTATCATTTTATGACATCATATTTATTATGTCGTGTTTATCGCCCACACTGAAGGCCGGTCCCTAAAAAAATATTGTCGGACATGAAACTGGGTCGAGGCTAAAAAAAAGGGACCACCGGGATACCGGTCCGTAGGTGCCCTGGTACCGGGCCGCACAGAACAAACGAATGAAAAAAAAGTTGATTGATTACTAAGGTCGGAAAAAAATGTTTTATTTTGAAAAATGACTGAAAAAGCTCTGAAAGCTCTGAATATCCAACATCCTGTCTTTGTGAAGCAGGGTTTTCTGCAGTGACAGCGATCACAGCTTAGTTCCGCAGTAGACTGGACATAAAGAACACACGTTGGGTGTTGATGTCTCCTGTCACCCCGAGATGGGACCGGCTAATTGCAGAAAAACAAGCTCAGGGCTCACACTAATTCGGCGTAAGGATGAGTTGTATTTTCATGCAGTTTATATTTGTTTTTATCTCGGTCGTAGAACTTTATTACGTTATATTTACAGCCCATACTGTGAAGACCGGTCTGGGAAAATATTGCCTGACACAAAACCGGTCCTTGGCGTAAAAAGGTTGGTGGCCGCCGTTTTAGACAGTAAACAGTACTGTATCCACGGTAGATTGTATTTGGTGCTTAACACATTTTGCAACATAAAAGGTCGCGGTCGAGAGCAGCAACAAGTAGCAATTTCCTTTCGATCATTATCTCCACATTGCAATGTCTGCAAGAGTCTGCAAACAATAAATCAGTCTTGAAATTAATTAGATGAAATTGATTACACTGATCCTTCACTTTTGTAATTGCAAACAACAAGAAAACGTTATGGACAACATATCCCACAAGGAAGTGGCTCCACGGTCCGTTTGTTACCAACCAGAAACACAAAGGAAAGGCTTTAAAACAGCAGCTGAGACACACAGAGGGAACTCTAAAAACAGCTTCACATGTGAAACTTGTGAGCACTGAAGAGTAAGACAGCTGGGGAGGGACTGAGAAAGAAAACAGCAGTGGAGAAGAAGGAAAGTAACAAAAGATCACAAGCCTTAATGGAGGGATACAATACAGCCCTCAGGCAGCTTCACAATTAGGCAATACTGCAAATAATGTCATTATCAGTTCAGAGAATATAGGAATCCCTCTTCTTAAACAGGAAGCAAGATTCTGTAGCGTATGAATTATTTACCCTACTTAAAATTCTCAGCACCAAAGCACATGTCAACCTTGCAGCCTGTTTTCTCAGTCAGGTATGAAACCACCAGATATGTCTGCTTAAAGGTTAGCCTTTTTAGTTCTCACTTACAAAGCTGCTCAAGACATGACAAAGTCATAACCTGGCCGCTGAGGGAGGGGACACATTGAAGCCATATCTACTTAGTTTTGGGATGTCAAAGGATTTGTGATAATTGTAAAGTCTCGAGCAAATTCACTTTATTGTTTGTGCACAGTATATATTCTACACTTACCAATTATGAAATATGGAGCTGTAAATTTCAACTGCACAGGTGGTTTTATACACTACAATACAAGTGCAGTGACATAAGGTGAAGGGCAAGTTTTGAATCTTTCAGAGGGGCATAATTTGTAAAAATAAATGAAAGTAGATAAATATAAGAAATTTTAGTATTTTAGTGTTACACAAATTTATCTGCTACACATGGTGGCAATTTCAATAGGTGCCAGATAATGGTCATCCATTTTTTAATTTACCATTTACATGATATTTATATATGATAATAAAAATGGGCCTGCATTAAGAGTAGTTTATATTGGCAGAACTAACCAAGATTGCTATTGATGGTCTTGACCATACACTAAGAACCATTTATGATGGAAAGAGTACGACCTGCATTTTCCTTGAAGTAGAAGCAATGTTCTCTAAAGTAAAATAGTAAATACACATTAATTCCGAACTATTACATTATAGTCCACCATATATTCCTAAAAATAGTGTATTTTGTCAACCTATTCACAAGCTGAACAATTTCCTGCCACCACTTATTTATGTCTAAGCCAACAATACATCTCTGCACACACTTGATATCCATTACAGATAATCAACTGAACCTTCCTCAGTGTCGTCTCCCTATAATTAACCAAAAGTGGACACATTTGGATAATTAAACCTAAATGACCAACTTTGAATAAAAATAGATGGAGCCTATTTTCTGGAGCAGTGTGCAACAGTGGACTGACAAAATAAAAATACAGGTTGAAAGTAAAAAGAGAGCTGAATAGTTTTTACGCACGCACGCACACACACACACACACACACACACACACACACACACGCATTAGATAAATATAAGAAATTGCAGGATTAGTATTGCAGTGCTGTGCTTGTTGATGTCCTTCTCAGCACCAAGTGGATGTAACTTATCTTTCTATCCCACTGTACTTCTTAAACAGTTGTCAAACATTGAGCTTTAACTCGGCTCTACATTGCCCCAAGAAGAAAGCCCCAGTCACATCACCGAGACAGGTGACCAGTTAATAATCAGGATTATGTTAACCTGCATGCAGCTGATACTATCGCAACACAAAGGGCATAGTGTAAAGCTTCATGGAAGAACCTGCTTAATTAGTTTTAAGTGTCCCAGCGTATAACTGTAGACTGATAATCACACACTGGCTGTATTTCATCAATCTCCACACAGGTTTTGATCATGGTCACCACCTAAAATGACGACACTCACACTAATATCAATCAACACAAATCCAAAGCAACAACAGCACATCATTAAAACACTTAAACTAGAACAGGAACGGTGCAAAGCAGAGTCCCATGAGCCTTTGCGTTCCATCAGTGGAAGAGTTTATAAAGGGGGTAACTGCAGTTTGTTCAACTTGGGTGTCGTAGCTTGTTGGATGGTGCATTAAATCAGCAATTAATCAAAGAAGTTTTTTGCTATGCAGCGGTAATTAGTGTTGGGACAATACCAAAATGATGGCTTAATATCTCAATACCAAAACAAACTAAAACGATGCCATTCCAAAAAAACGAGACATTTGGAAGACTAACTGAATTAGAGGACAGAACATAGAACTAAAACCATTTTGTTTTCATTAATTAAAAAACATAACATATTATGTTAAAATATTTTGACTCCTCTGGTAAGCGTGCCATGTCGTGTTTATGCCAAGTGCTTTTATTGTGAAAGGTAACAACGGAAAGAGTGAAGCCGTAACGGGCCACTGCTGCCATTGACCAGGTGGGAGCAATAAAGAGCATACCGTTTTGGTTCAGACTTTGGAGCCTCCAAATTATTATATTATTACATTCAGAAGAATAAGTGCAACTCATAATCATTAGCTGCAGTACTTTAGTGTTATATTTGTCTTTAAGCGTCTGCTTGTCGTCAGCCTCCGGATGGTCACCAAGAGCAGCTGTATTTACAGCGTGCATATGAGAGAAAAAACCAAACACAGTCGGCATGCCCATTATGTCTTCAGGGAGTGGAAGTACAGCGCTTCACACACTGCCCCTATGTTGAACATTGAGTCAACTTATAAATGCGGCTCATATAAAATGTCTTTTACACTTAACAGGACAAATATAATGTGGTATGTGCCTTTCTAGTATCAATATACCGTACAATACTAATGCTTTGGGCTAATCTTAACCTGAAACCATAATATCTTTACATTTATTGCGTTGTGGTTATTTTATGCATTGTACTCAAATGGCTTGACCTGAGCACAACTGCACCACTCACATGTTTTCCAGAGTGTAAGCTAAGTGTCACGTCTCTGGACATGGAGCTTTGCTTTCCTTTGTCCACAGAAACACCAGCTGCTTCACCTTCTGCGGCGGCTGCTGCTGCTTTAGCGGCTGCTGCTCCTTTTCTTTTGTTTAATTCTCACACAGTTCATGGTGAGTCTTTCAAATTACTTTTGTTCTTACTCTATAGCAAAGTCAAATACTTGATAGAAAATATGTCAGTGTAAGTAAAATGACGGATTTATGAAGATACAAAAAAGAAATGAAGTGAATTGAACATGTGACTCCCACCCTTGCTAATATCTGGCTGTCCTCCCAAAAAGAACAAAAGTGTCAGATCTCCAAAACAACGTGTTACGTGTGTTCCAGCCAGATGATGAAATTGTTCATTGTGGACGTAAACCTTTTTATTGATCGCTCTGATCCAAATAAATAACTACCTTGAAGGGCAGAAGAAAAACAGAAAAAAATAGCTTGTGAATCAGTCCGTGCCTCGCATGCATGTGGCCTCCCAGTCACAGACAAACAAACAGGGACACACTTTTCTAACTGTGAAAGTAGTGTGTGGGTAACTGCAAAGGTGATATTCGGTCACAGGTCCTGAAGTAAGTGGCTTCACAACAAAATGCATCAGTAAAAAAAAAATAAAAAATTTAAAATACTAGTCAGGCACTGCTTTCATCCAAAATACATACCTGTGCCAGAAGTGCACTTACAGCATTTGCTACTCTGGTGTGAGCCATTAAAGTGAAATATAATGTTGTAACTAGAAAATTTCGCAAGAAATTTTGAAAGTGTGGCTACTACTGCCGTAAGACCTCGCAATATATAGCTTTTGTTTCTGACGCCCGTCTCTCCTCCAAAGCACTTGAGTTGGTTTGTGTGTTAAACTGATTGGCTGATATGAAGCACCTGTGTGCTGCCGTCGTCATGGTGACCAAGTGAGCGCCAGCAGACTGATTAGAGGCAGACTGGACTGTGGACTTAAGGAAATAAACTACTGAACGTCCTGAACACACACAAACGTATATGAAATATCATATGACCTTATTAATGATCAGTGTTGACAACTACACAATATAAAACACACGTAAACGTCTTTGTGTGTGTCTGTGTGTGTGTGTATGTGTCTGTTTGTGTGTGTGTGTTTGTGTGTCTGTTTGTGTGTGTGTGTGTTTGTTTGTTTGTGTATGTGTTTGTTTGTTTGTGTGTGTGTCTGTGTGTCTGTGTGTGTGAGACAAACAGACAGAGAGACAGAAGTCATCTGTGTTGTGTGTGCGTGTGTAAGTGTCTGTGTGTCTGTTAAACTGCTCTAACGAGAACACCTGTGGGTCGTTAGATCAAAGGTTGCCATGGTGATGACTTCAAAGGGACTTCCTTACGCTGAGCTTAATAGACCTAAATACTGTGGAACTCCTTTCAAACTATTTAAAAAAAATGGTACTTTAAAAGCCACTATTGCTTCGATATCGCATATTGAGCGTTAGGAAGACCTGATGAACAGATACTGTGACTGGCGAGTCTGTACGATAAAACATGTGTCTGTACGGGCGATTTACAAATCAGGTACGAGCTTCAGGGGAGACGTGGCTTTGGAGGGAGATTTAACATGGCGGCGGATGGCAGAGCGAGGTGGACTTGCTCTCACATTCAGTCCGATTTCAAGACGTCTGAGTCCGTTGGATTTCTATCGACCACAGTTTACGACAGAAGACAATATTTCCAACGTTTCTATCCAACAATGGTGTATGAAGAGTGAACATTGTGGGAGTAAAGACAAAATACGTTTTATTTTTTTAACAGTTTCTGTCGCTTCTTCTCACTCTGTTAATTGGCGCGCCACCCTCTACGAACGTTTCGTGAAATTTTTTTTATGTTTTTTGCATTTTTCGGGAAAACGTACGGGCGAATCTCTTAGAAAAGTCATACCTCACGATTCCCGCGCAAACCGCACGTTTCGATGTAATTTTTGCGCATGTGCTGGCAACGCTCTGGGAGGAGTAGTGGTTTGACTATAAGAAGAATAATAATAATAATAAGCCCGCAGGAGAACATGAAGTGTGCTTCCAGCATGGGGTCTCTGACCCCATGCGGCTGAAGCCACACTTAACTATTGAACTACTTTGTGAACGAACCCTTCCCCTTGGCAGCATTGATGGCATGCTGACCTGAAGAGTTATTGGCTCTTCAGATGCAGCAAGAAGATCCAGATAAGTGAGCACGATGAAACAAAGAGGACATTTTAAAACAGGAGAAGGACGTAATCAAGTATGTATCACAGGAAACAAGTCAAGTTGCAGTTTACACCATGTCTGTCTCGACTAGAATAGTATATGTGATGGAGACTTGTTGGGATAGTGATAGCCTGGCGACCTGAAGATGTACCCCGCCTTTTCCTAATTCTCAGCTGGGATTGCCTCCAACCTCGCTGTGACCCTGAACAGGATAAGCGGTTACCGATATTAGGTGGTAGGAGGGATGGATTCCAGGGATTTATTTGAGGAGAAAGAAGGGGAACTTTTGAGTCCGGAGGACTGAGAGAGCTTTGTCATATGATTCAGCGACAATCACCTGAAGCTCGGTATCAGCAAAGCCAATGAGCTTGTGGTGGACTGCCAGAGATACAGGAGGCCTCCAGTTCTGGTTGTCATCCAGGGAGAGGAAGTGAAGAAGGTAGACTAACACAAGTACTTTGGGGTCTGTATCAATAAAAAATGGGACTGGACTCAGAACACTGTCCCTTACTGTGGAGGAATTCAGAGCAGATTGTTTTTCCCGAGGAGGTTTAGACTCTTCAGTGTGAGCAACAGGCTACTACAGATCTTCTCTTTGTAGTCTGAATTAGCCAGTGCTCTCTGTTCCACCACCAAATTGGTGTGTTCGGGTAGAGTCGTCGAGGCTCGGAGACCAGCAGTCTTAACAAGCTGTTAAGAAAGGCATGCTCGGTGATCAGTTCGGTAATTGACAGTGTGGAGGCAGCGGCGTAGAGGAAGAAGGGGGACAAGATCAAAGTCTTCTAAGCCTTCTCACCCTCTCTATAATGAACTGTGGTAGAACTGTGGCAGCTTGTCGCAGAGAGAATGATGAAGGACAAGATCAAAGCTTGGGAGTTCCTTATCAGAATCGAAGGTCTTATGATCAAGAATATTGTTTGTTGTACAGCTTGTGAAGCCCTCTGATCTGTGATATAGGGATCAGGTCTGTAGTCCGCTGAAGAAGTTTGACCTCCTCTTTAACCAATCCAGTGGGAGATGAGGTACAACAATATGTACGTAATCTCTTATTTTAGTAAATTGCACGCTACCTGCTCGTGTATATGAATTGTAAATAAACATGAGAAAGTAATTGCCGCATTTTTAAATAGTTTAAATCTACACTTAACTGATGAGTCTCAAAGCTGAACCGTGTGGACACATTTATAGGATTTCTTCAGTTAGAACGAGCCATCAAAGCTGTAGAAAGTGGATGGCAGTTGTATTTAAAACAAAGCATTTCAAATATGAATTCGACCAAACATGTTGAAATAGGCCAATTCTCATTTGTTCATATTCAAACCCTATCATGTTGGCCAAGGGCCAACTAGCACCAGCTTATCCCGCAGAAAAATCTATCAACAACCCAAACACGACCTGCAAACCACCAACTTTATGCATTATAGCAGCAAAATTGTCAGGACTGAGACAAGGACAGAGACAAGGACTCAATGTGTGTGAGTGTGTGAGCCTTCTCTCGCTCCGCCCCGGAAATAATGGATTAGGAAGCGCTTTTCTCCTTGGGACAGTAACACCAGCAATTGTCTGACCAACAAGAATTCGGTCTGACAAGAGCATACATGCCAGAACACGTACGACTCAGCTGATTTACAATACTCCAGCTAGTCCAATTCAATCCAACATCCAATCTGTTGGGGAAGATGAAATTTCACAATTTATTCCAGACAAAATGTCACGGTGCAGCCGTCGGCGAGCTGAAGCATCAGAAAGTCTCAAGAAGAAATCTATGAATGAATGTATATGTCCTTAATCAGCCCTGTCTGCTAAAACCTGCCGTCTCATACATACAACTGCATTGTGAATTACGTTTCGAGGGAAACCTTTTGTCGTGGATTTCGCTTGGCATGAAGTGCCAAGTATACATCACAAATACATCTGTGTTGGGAAGATAAGTAGTTTTGCTGACTAAACTTAAGCTGTTGCTTTTGTTGCTATTTCTGTTATTATTTCAATTTCACAGTCATTTAAAGCTAAACCATAATGTTTTATTAAATTTATCTGAGTATTTTCGTTGCCTATGTATGTCTGGTCCTGTAATAGCCTATACTCTAAATCTAGCCTGAGATAAACTCCTGTCTCCAATAATCCAGCACAGGTTACATGGTATACAGATAAAGGATGAAGTAATTTCCTCCTTCTGGCCTTCATTTTCAGAATAAAATACAGAGGTAAAAAAAAAAACAACCTCCTCAATGGGGAAGGACTGTTTTGATGCCCGTCTCATTCTGCACAAAGCGGTCTGCTCGATATTTTCACTTTAGCTTGACAAATAAACAGCACAGAAAAGCAGCCAAAACTCAACTTTATTTCATTATTACTTTTACCTCAACATTGAGCCTTTTTTCTTCTTCAATCCATTCTTCTTGTAATTTGATTCGATTTTCAAATCAATGACAACATTTACCAAAACATAACTAGGACTTTTGCACTCACAGGAAGAAACTAATCAAAAAACACATTTTCTTCTTCAACGTTATTGTCGATTTTTCAAAAGATCCTGCCGAGCATCCCCAGCCACCTTGCAACGTGGATAGAAACCATCAAATCATTTCGATGCTATTTTTGCCAATCCATATTCCACAAGCAGATGTAAAACGCTATTGACTAAACCTCAAGCATACTTACAACATCTCCAAAAAGGTAAAATATGTACCTAATGACCAGGATCGCAACCAGAACACACAACTGCAATCAAACTAGATTAATTGAGAAAGAACGCACGGTTGGCAAACCAAGCATGTGAATGAAGAAGAAGAGTCTTCTCAGGCCAAAGATCCCAGTTAGCATAAAGGTCACTCGGATCATTTATGTTGTTAGTCCTGCTCACAACTTTGTGCGTCGTTTTTCATGCTTGTCGTACGTGTGGCTCGTCATGTGACCTGTTTGTCACTTGCTAGTGACACAAGTGACTAAAGAGTAAAGTTGAGGTCACTTTTCCTAACTGACAAAGTGGTTTTGTTGCTTAAACTGAACTTCCTGTGAAGACAAGTGTTTATTTGTAAAGGACTATATGCATGTCACAAGTATGGATCGCTGACACATCGGAAATCTAACGCTAAGGGTTTGCAGCAATCTATGACGATGCAATGGGCACTGGCCAACTAGTGGAATTTGATCAGGTGGGAGTGAGAATGTGACACCACAACCAGTGAAAGGATTGAGTGATGTGATGGAAAATCAAGTTTCTGCAGCTAAATACCCCACAGAGACCCCCCACACACACACACAGAGGAGCAAAGGACTTATTAGACACAGCTGCTGGAGTGAGCGGGAAGACACTGACATGTGGGGAGACATCTGGTGAGCAGGTAGGGAAACAAAGGGCCTGTAGAGGAACAAAGAAGAAATATGTTTTTTTTAAACCAAGATTAAATGAAACACTCAAACATGAAAATATTTGTTATTGCTCGTTTGGCTCATTTTAGAATTCATTGGCCTATTTTTTGTAATTTATGAAAGAGCACTCGTTGTGATTACTGCAACAGTGTCAGTGAGAATGATCAAGAGCAAGACTGATTTCAGCTGAGAATAAAATCAAATATAGAAATTGGCCCAGCGGAGTGGAAAAAAGGTCACGCTCGTTTAACCTTTATTAATAAGGAGGGAGAAGAGATGACAGAGACAGACAAAGGAGAAAGATAGAAAGAGCAATGTCCGAAAGAGCAAGAGATGGAGATTTAGTGGGCAAAGAGAACGTAATTAAGGAAATTCAAAAGAAATCTAAGGGAGGAAAGAGCAGGAAAAAAACAACTAGACAGCCTCACCTTTTGTTTTTTTAACGGCAGGCTACTTGACATACTGTAGTGTTTTAAAACCTGGTAGTTAAAGGGTGCCATCTGTACCATTTACTCAAAGGGTCATCAACATGGCACCGTAAAGTAGGCATAATTACAGCTAACTGATAATGACAAATTGGCTTGAATTTCCGAGAGGAAGTGAATGTGAGTGGAGACTGTGGTTATAGCGAGTGAGATAACCCACAGATGGGAGAATTAAAATTAAGCCGTTAAAGTGCTTCTATTTGAGCATATTCACAGTTTAAACTGAAATCATTAGGCTCTCATTAGAAATCCACAAAACCAACCCGGTCTCATTCCCAATGCTTGGTCAGTGTCACTGGACGCCTGATACCAATGCATAGGGCTTACAACCAACTACAACGTTAACCTATATATATATACATCCACGTCATTGTTAGACGCTCAGAGCCACGATGATGTCATATCACGAGCGAGAGAGTTCAGTTGGGATAAATCAAATCAACACAGGACTTTCATTCAGGAAACTGTCGGTTGTCTACGATGCAAAAGTGAAAGTAAATGTTGACACTTTGTCATGTGAGTCGCTCGTCACGTGACTCATTAGTTAATCGGTAGCCACATGATCGGTTAGTCAGTGAAGTTAACGCCAACAAAGCTCTTTTTCTAAAGAAGAACCAAATGAAGTGGTTTTGTTGCCTAAAACTAATATCTTGTCAAGAAAACAGTTCATGTTGAAGACACTGTGAGTGTAACGAGTTCAAACAGATTTCTGTTACAAACTGATGCCAGGCCCAGAGCATTGTAGTTTAAAGCTTATGTCCACTAACCAGACGACAGCATTTGTCCAGTGAGAGTGAGAATGTGTTGACAAGACAATTCCAAAAGTTTCTTTGCTCAAACAATCTTTCACACAATTGAAGCTAAACATCTTGAATATTGCATACAGTTTTAGCATTGTATTGCATAATACAACCAGAGATATAGTCTGTTTTATTCCACCCATTCTTTATCTGGTAGCTACCTATATTACCCACAAAGCAATTCGACACCCAACTGTTCAGTCAGGGACCTCGGTCCTTTTATTTGAGTCGTGCCTCAAAGTGCTAGCCTCCAGCAGAGACGAGGAGCGGGCTACAGAGGTCTGACGTGTTCTCTTCTTTCTATTTCAACACCCACACATTATTTAAAATTTTTCAAAACTTCAGCAACAAAGTAAATAGAAGCTCCTAAACATCCAAAAATGCCTAAATTATGTAAGAAACAGATTTGCGTTCAAAAGCGACAAAGCTTCAGCAGTGTTGGCGTTGATGTCCTGTTGCGGAATTAAGATGCCACACAAACTATAACATCACTGGTTCAAGTCCAACAGGGTATGTTTGTTGGATTTCTCTCTCCCGTTTCCTGTCATCTCTGCACTGGCACTTTCTAACAAATGCATAAAATCCCCCACACCAACCCCCAAATATGATAATTTATATCAAGAAGCAGACATGTTGCTTCCTAGTAGATTCTACCCTGTTTTTATTTGTCAGCCTACAAGAGCTTTGTAAGAAAAAGTATATTACACATAAGAAATTCCTATTTTAAGTACCTAACTCGAACTGATGTAAAGGAAGTAATATCTGTGAGGCAGCACTGCTGGACTACTTAGTGTTTTTAATCATGTCTGCTTCTCTTCGTTCAATATTACTGCTCCCTGTAAAACCGATAGAATTAGGTCTGACATAAGATCCCTGAGGATAAATGATCCGCTAAAAGAACATTATAGGGCTCTTTATATGTCTCTGAGCTAATAACTTCCAACACAAGTCACAAACTAAGGCTCCTATTTATTGTCCTGTTCATGTTCTTCTGCCGTCCTGTGACTGAGACCTCCTTGCACTTCTCTTGACAAATGTGAAGGTCTTTGTAATTCCATGAACATCTGTGCTCCATCTCATTGTAAGACCTTGTAGATATACTATAATGTAGTAATTGACAAGCCCCTTGGACTCATTAATAAAGCACATAAAAAAGGATGGAGCCACCTGGCTCTTACTTGTTGGTATTCGCAGCTCACTCTGTACTGGCTGTGGTACTAATAGACTCACCCTGATATATCAATGTTTAATATCTCCAAGCCTTTCCTCAAACATCCCTTTATCCCCCCATTTACAACATTTTATTTCCCCACAAAATTACACAAATTAACGACATGCTCTGTTTTTTCCTACAAGACATTTATATACAAAATATGTAAAGTACACCGGACACAAAGGAACCAAGATGTCTTCTTGCCAAACTGTTCCTACACAGACCACATTCACACTCAATTTACACATATTTTTCCTTCCTGCTTTGTCAAACTCTTTGATTTAATTTGACAATAATAACCTTTAGGAAGTATTGTAAATTCTACTAATGGCCTACACAGAACATATAAATTGTCCTCTTTACAATTCTTTTCTTTTTGGCTATTTTTTTCAACCCAAAGATGATTTACAGGAAGTCAGATCATCTTCGAAAGATAAGGCATAAAAGCCTTGGAATGTGCTTGTACTTCAAGCAATATGTTGATAGCCTATAGAGCATGTCATGATAATTTAGCAAAAACATAATTAAGTCAAAAGTAAAAAGAATATAACGTTTCAGTTTTTTGACGAGGACCATATCTGTCAAGGAAAATACTTCAGAGAGGAAATACGTCCAGATTGAACAAGTTCTCCCCACATGATTTACGCACAGTGTCAAAGTTCAGGAGGAAGGAAGTAGCGCTTAATGCAGAGACGCAGAGCATAAGGATGTGGAGATCATGGATGGATGGGTGTGAAAACATTCATTTAACATAATTTGGACTCTTGCAGAGTCGTCAAAGTTTGACAAATGTGTAGTAACTGAAACGTGTTTGTGCCCCAAAGGAGAGGTTACACTTCCTCCTCCACTGCCCAAATTATAAATACCAGAGAAACTCAAATCTGGCCTTGTGTATATTATGCAACCGCAACCCAAATATTACTCGGAGAAGAGAGTTAATTTGATAGTATTGAGCATGACATGTTTCTCTAAGAACTGAAAGGGAGACCATTTATTTTTTACTCTTGTATTGATTTAATTTTTGTGTGACTAAAAGACTTGAGGTTATTAAACTGCTCTCTCAACATTCAGTAAGACATATGCTTGTGCTATCAAACAGCTGATGTAAAGTCTGCCGCAAAAACACTTCGACCATCACAATTTGTAAAATAAAATAGCTACAGAAAAATGCATTAGTATACTAATTATATTGCTCTTTCCTTCCTGCAGAAAATGAAAATGGTGTAGTGGGTTATCCAACACAACTCTACCTTCAGGCTCCAGGCTTAGTTTTAACTGTCTGCTCCTAAGTGGCTTTAATTGCTCAAGTGTACCGCTGTCTGCTCAGATTACATTAGTGCACCGCTGCATACGTATAGGAATGAAGGAATAACCCCGCATCAACATGCAACTGAGGCTGATGATTGAGTCAGATCATGTTTTTATGAGGCGCAAGTTAATACATTAAGATAATAAAGATCAAAGCACTTCAGCAAGTCACATCTCAAGGAATTAAATCGCACAGATAGCATTTTGTATGCTGGCATCGTATCGAAAGAATCCGGCACAATCAGAAATCTGCAACCTTAATTTTCAAATTGATATTGAAAGGACGTATTTGGTTACTTTATTAACTTCATTGAAATGGTTTCATGGCTATAACGATATAGAAGATTGGCACACTTTAAATACATTTATTCCAATTAACTGCTACAGCAACCAACACAGCCTGTCCATTTGGTGGTTGTACATCACAGAACAATGACAATGTGAATGCGGGTGTAGCCCAACAGCACTGATATTGCTGATATTGCTCCCATATTCATTTTGCGCACGTTTAAGATTTGGTTAAACCCTCAGGAAATTAATGTAACGCATTGTCCTTACATGTGACATAAATGCATGATTGTGTCAAAGGTTGACAGAGCAGGAAACATTCTCACTTTAATGACTGAAACTGTCTCGGTTCATCTGAAAGGAGACGTTCTCTATATTTATCTTCTCGCTCTCCATCCTCTATTCTCATCGTCATCATTTCTGCAAACAAAGAGTGATGACAGTGCAGGACAGATGACTGAAAACAGAGAAAAGAGAAATAAAGTGATAGAGAGGGAGAGAGAGAGATTAAGAGATACGGAAAAGTATTGCATTGAAGAGGAAAGAAGCAGAATTGACATATAAACATGAACAATTAGAACAAAGCCACACAGTACGAGATTAATTCAGTTAAAATGCAGGGCAGTAGAGGCGATGCTACCTTTCTGTTTGTGTACTATCAACATGTTTGGGCTGAGATACCAGGGAGAAGCGTAAGGGTTGAAATTCGGACTGACATCTTGAAAGTTTGTTCCAAAACCAAACTGAAAAGTAGCCTGCCTCTAAAACCTGTTCTGTCAACATAACGACGTTCAGAAGTCTTGGAGAGGAGAGACATTGTGGGAAGAGAGGACAAGAGACTAAATCTATACAACAAGAAATTATTGGGAAAGTTCAGAGGAGATGAGAGTACAAGACAAGAGACTATGAGGAAGAACAATTTATACAGGTGCTTCATTCATAGAAGGATAAATGGACCAGAAAACAATAGAGCAATAGAGTGGGTGGAGTAGATCATCCTCCTGTCGGGGGCAAAGAGTTGGTCATGATAGAGAGAAAAAAAGAGACAAAGAGGCAGGACTGCCAGAATCCACAGCTCATTGTCATTGCAAATAATCTGCTTGGGGTCACCTTATCCAGTGTGACCATGGCTGTGTCCCTCAGTAACTCCTGCTGCTGCCAGGAACTCCTGATTATGGCTTCTTCTGCTCCACGTCTTGCAGTCTTGGACCAAACATATGGGAAATTCTTCTATACACAGAGTTTGAGTTTCAATGCACAACGCACTGAAACTTAATACTTACAAAAAGAAGGATTTTAAATGAGTTAACCCATGTAATAGCCTTTAACATAAATAAGAACATGGAATGTTATCTCAGACAAAATAATATATTCTGTTGTTTGCATCCAAGTTTAGTCTCAGGACTTCATAAACAAATTGCATGTAAATTGTGGGATTTTCAAATATCCAAACGCTATTAAAATGACTATTGATTTCCTTTCGAAGCTGTGTTCTAAGTATTTAGACTGCACCCCTAAAAAAGTCCTTTTAAAAGTGAAACAAAAACAATCTGTCTCCACTTTTTCACATGTAAAAAAAAATAATCTGTTTTTGTTATTAAATTGTCCATGGAATAATATCATAAATGTTCCTTTTTTCAGTCAGCCTCTGAAAGGGAGTGCGGTGTCCATGTTGATTGACAGCGGAGCTGGCAGGCTGAGCTACAGCTGGGAAATGAGAAACAAACTGTGACTACAAGCCATTGGCAGACAGCATTTTGCAAACATTAGAGTTGAAAAGTGAATGACATCACCAGCATTTAAGTTGACAACAAAATCAATTAATTCATTAATCATTTTCAGGTATGTTTTTGAGGCGGACCCGTCTGACGTTCTAAATGAACCCTTCCCCATGGATGTGTGTATGGAAGCTCATTCAACAAGTCAGGGTGGATATCACAATGTGTGTAAATGTTCCTAAATTAGAAAGAGACATAGCAGGGAAAGTAATACTTATGGCTTATGTTGTGAGCCACAAGTATGAAGCTGAAGCAATCATAACATATGTTTAGTTACACACTAAATAGTCATGAACGTAATATACACAAACAGAATCTCTCTCCATTGATATATTAATGTATGCTGTCTTTTTCTCTCACGCACAAACACAATTGCTGCCAAACCGCAGAAAGACCAGAATTGATGATGTCCTGCCAAGTAATGTCATCTCCATTTGAATACTGCTTAATTGTCTGGGTTTGACAGGCTCTGTTAATTTGTAGCTGCTAAATGACTTGCATCTAAGGATTATCCATTGACCTTATCGTCAATCAAGATGGAAGCCAACTCTGAACGTGTATGTTCTATCATCAGGAAAATGATCTGGAGCAATAATAATGTATTTGTTGGATTTCACCACATGGGGTGCAGCACCCTGTGTGTGTGTGTGTGTGTGTGAGGGGGGGGGGGGGGGGGGGGTGACGCAAAAACAGGCTTTCAGTAAGTTAATGACCTTCACTTAATGTTTTACGTTTCAGTCAATCAAGTATCTTTCAAATACAGGTAAAAAAATACTCAATTCACTATACTAATATCATCAATGGCCGTTGTATGTCATTGAGGTTTTACATTTACAGTTCAATTCAACTACACACAACAAAATTACAATAAGATGCACTTACATTTAGAGTCAAACCATTACATTTGAAGAAATAACTTTAGCATATTCCTATATTTCTTGAAAATGAGCACTCAAATTATTCCCAAATGTTTATTCCTTCCAGATAAACCAACAAGATTAAAGAGAGGATTTACAAACGGATGCTGAATGATTGAACAAACGTTTCCTAAAGGTTTTTCTGCTCATGTATGAGTGATATGGGACGTCACCAGTTTGATATCCATCTCTATGCATTTTTAATTTCTGTGTACAGTAAATGCCTTTCGCAATCTGCTAAGCAACACATTGAACAACTTACTGAGCGTGTATTTCTCGAGAGGTGCCCATGCTTTGTATGCATGTGGCTATTTGAATCTTTCAGATTCAATCATTTGTGTCCCAAAGACCTACAAAGGAAGATATTTGTATGGCTGTTAACTAGTGTCAGCGGCATCAGTGTAGGGCAGCTTAGCAATTGCTTGTATTATTGTTGACATCTTATATTTACATTTTATACCACAAGTAAGTGGTAGGTAAGGAAAACAAGCAGCATGCCGCTCTGAGGCAATGACCCATCATAATTATATGACAAAAGGTAGCAAGTGGCCCTGAGAGCTAGACGGGCGGGAGAGGGGGCAAAAGACCTCAGGCAGTCGGCCGGGAGTCTGGACAGACGGGCAGAAGCTCTCGGGAAGGTGGCCTATCGGGCCGATGGGTGGAGCAGGTCTGGAAGGCAGTGGCAGCCGTGCCGCGATCAGCTGTTAAACTAAACAGCTCGCGTAGGTACCTATTCCACGGCCCACCACTGCTGGAACGTGATCAGGCGGGGAAGCCGCTTACGTGAGATCAGGACATTTGGCTGGAGCGTGCAGTAGGCTGATGGGTTTTACGACCAGATTCAGACAGCTGGTGTTTAGCACTGGATTCAGACCGCTGGAGTTCTGGACCAGATTCAGGCAATCGGCCAGGGCATCAGCAAGGCAGCGCTCTGGCTAAACAACACAGGAGGCCAGGCACAGAGACGGGACAACAGAGGAGGACACACCCACAGAGTTGGGGGCACACAGGAATACAGCCACGGACACAGCAGCAGACAGGACAGCTATGGAAACAGGACCACATTGGAGCCCAGCCACTGAGAGAAGACCACACTGGAGCATAGCCACGGAGACTTGAGGAATGGGATGGTAGCTGGCAACTGATGTTGGATCAGTGGAGGGCTGAAGAGGAAGAGAAGGATGTTGTGGCCAAGGAGGAAGAAGACGTAGCAATTTCACTAGCCACAGCTTAGGGGAAACCTCCCAGTGTGCACATGTCAATGATTCCTCCCTTTCCTTCCTAGTGGAGTTCTCCAGTCATTGCAGATGTACTGACGGTTTCAAGACGGGTTCATGCAGTTTCTGATCCAATAGTTCCAGTTCTGGGTTCATTATTGGTCAGTTTCTACGTTTCACAAACACATTTGATGGCAAAACTTAAATCCCTGCAATTATTAGAGGAGAAGAAAATGAATCTGATTGTCTTTGTGTGCTTGATGAATCCAATAGAACAACTCCCCTTGTGGGGCAATCTATGAGACAATCAAGAGCCCCAGTTCATTCATACTTTATTAAATTCATACAAACTTGGAACAGGGCGGAAGTTATGGACGGAAAAAAAAAAAAAGGAAAGAGAAAACACTCGACCTTAATTAATGAAATTGTGAAAGATGAAAGAAGGGAGAACGTTTATTTGTCTCGGGTGCCTATGTGTGTGTTTGTCCATGAGTTTGTATGTTCTGGCCCACGGGTCTCTAATGCTGTTCATTAGCTAGAGGAGTTGTGTCAAGATGTTAAAGCAGGCTGCCAAAACCTTGAGCCCCTGGTGTAATGCTGCCTGCACAGAGATGACACTCCTCCCAAAGGACGGGGCCTAGCTGTCTGTAACAGAGCACGGCCGACACAGAGCCTAGTCAATTAAACAGCAACACTGTTCACATAACAGCTGCACCACAGGAAACGCTGGGACACAAGGCCTTACTCGCCCCCTGTACAGTAGCAGCAGGCGACAGGAACCTCTGCATAAGGTACTGACACAAAGAGGTAAACATAGTCACTTAGGCAAAAAGCAGATTGACACACACTTATAATTATGCTAACACAAACAGATTATGGCCAATACCCCTTATGGTTTGGGTGATTAGTTGGACATCCCTACAGTTCTAATAGATTGATAGATATCTACTTTATTAATCCCCAAGGGGAAATCTTCAGTCTTGATCCTGCTGATCTCCCTTTTTGGTTCCTCTGCAGAAATGGCAGATTTGGTTGTGTTTGGTTGACCAACCAGCATTGACCTTCTCTGCCTTTACGAGAACCAAAAGGATATTTCGTTGGTTCAGTGAGACAAGAAGAGCATCTTGGGACTGATGCACGCTGCATAACAGTGTTAAACTCCGTCAATAATACAAAAATACTTTCAACAATTCTTTCGTTAACTGAAAATGATGTATTCTTTAAGGTGTGTATCCCTTGATCCAGCACCATTAAACCAAATTGCTGTCCATATCCCAGTCATTCAGTGGCCTTTGAAGATGGTGACCAGAATCATGTTGACATGACATGATGAGATCTGATGTGAAGCTGTCTTCTTTTGCAGATCTTGAAGTGATAAAAAACCCATGCTATGACAGGATTCATGCAATCAGCGCTGCCACTCCTGGCCAGAAGCTATATAGAGAGCCAGAGTCGTGATGTCACGTAACCCATGCGATCTCTCGTTGAGCATTTGTTTGATCTTTGATTGAAAGGTGTTCCTATAGTTTACTGTCATATTCTGAGCTAACCACCTCTCTCTATTACTGTATTAGTTGCAGTTATTCATGCAACAAATGTCAATGTGTTCAGTTCTCTATGAAAAGGACTGCTTTCCTTTAAGTAGTATTGCTCTAATTCTGCATATCTTTCGGACTATTAATCCTCCCACCCATACAACACATAGGCCGTTTCTTGATACCTTCTAATGGGACCCACAGGGACATTTTCTAAATGAGTTCTTGGGGATGAAGCATGAAATACGTTTAGATCCTATAGTTATGCATGTCTCACGCATCTGTACGTACAATAATGGTAAAACAACTCACTTTGGTCTTTTATGAGAGCTGGTTATGTGCAGCTATTCAAAAGAAAAGACCGGTGTGCTCACAGTTACCAATTACAACACAAGGCAACAACTATATTGCATCAGCTCAATCAAATCAACCGTAAACGCAGTATCTGCATACAAAGAGCTTTTAAACAAAGGAAACAAACACCTATACAAAGTGTTCCTGTTTAAAGTAGCTCCGCTCATTCATTTTTTTCCACAGGAAACCAAAATGTATTTGCATTTAAATTACATCCCCCGTCTCTCGATGGTGACTGAGATTGAGAAGCACAACAAATACATATTTTAACCATTTTAGGTGGATAAGGAAAGTAAGGCACACTTTATTTATTTGAGGCTTACTTACAATAAAACATGAGCTTCTGCAATTAAAAATAAACATACAGTAGCTAGACACAAATCCATATTTTTTTTTACAACACCTTTATAAAGCACCATAGCAACAGTGGTCCAGTCGATCCCATCTGCTGGTATGCTTCCTAGGGTATTATGAACAAAAATAAACCAACACCTGTGGCGGTGGAGAGGCCTTATATTTAAGAAAGTTGTACTTACAATAATTATGGTACAGACATCTTGTGATGATGGTCGACCTATAACCTGAAATTAAAGGAATTTGGTGTTATTCAGAATAAATTAAAGTTGCAATATATGGCTCATTTCCCTCCAGCTTTTTCTATCTTGGCTTCCACAATGTCCTGTGGGAGGAATCATTTTTCACCAATCACACGCCGAGTGTTGTGCTGAGAACTAATCCCAGTCCAATTTATTCCATTTAGGTCAGAGAAGCAAGTAAAGAGAGCACTCTTAAATCTTCTGTCTGCATTTAGAAAGGAATAAACTAATTAAAAGGGCTGCAGCGGATGTGGCCAGGAATTAGTGCACCGAGCAGCCATAACCTTGTTTCTTGCAGGCACGTTGGTTCCTGGTGTCATTTATGAGTTTTGTTCCATTTTATTACTGCAAAAAAGCCAACACAAGAGAAAAAAATATGATTGAGAGAGAAAAACGAAAGTCATAAAATTGTAATGTAAAACAGGCATGTGCATTTTTGTGTTTTTTTATGCTCTTCAGTGGGCTTCTTTGAGCTTGTGATACAGTCTTAAAAAAAATAATTCTTAATGTGGTAGAGAGTAAAGCATGCGAATACAGGAAACAGATGAGAAAACTGTGATTTATCACACATACAAGCTCCATATTGCTGCGTTACGATGCCTTTTCTTTTTCCTTCTCATGCAAGCTTTCTTTGGGTGGATTGTGGGCTTTATTTTATTTGATGGTTTTGAATCCTCCCACTTGGCTGGATATGTTTGCAGTGTTGTAAGCGTGGTGAGAGGAAACAAAACCACAGGCTCTGGTGTAGCCGTGTGTAAGAGGTTCTGCATTTTAACTTTAATCTGCAAGTGTCTGCACTGCAACAGCCTCCCCAGCCCTTTTCTAATCTTGGAGTAGAATTGGGGCTTTGCCCTTGATTGTGAAATCCTTTACGGAGATGGATGGATGTGTGTGTGTGTGCATGGGTGTGGGAAAACTAGTGCTGATATTCCCGTTGGAAAAATAGAGGAGACTGTGCAGGTAATAGAGATAAAAGAGAAAGTGTACTGTAAGATTTTATAGTGAGAGGAAAGAGGGGGTACAGTAAAACTAGGTCACAGAGGAAAGGGAGGAATACATATGACATGACAACAGGACAGCTGCTTCAGGTCATTGACACACACACACACACACACACACACACACACACACACACACACACACACACACACACACAGTTTTATAAACCTTAAGCAATCTCCAAAGCAAGTCAGAGACAGCCGATATTAAACTATCCAAAATAAATGACTATAGTGAATAGCAGTCCATTTTTATTGAGTTTCCTAACTGCCACCTGGGAATATGTTCAACATATCCGTTAACACATGTATACACATGTTTTCTTGGGAGGACAGTCTCTCATATTTTGATCTCCCAAGTACTGACAACATTGTTTTATTTTATATGATATATCAACTTCAACACAGTCAGAGCTAAAAACCAGCTGTAAAGAAACAGCCATCAACATTTTTTGGAAGATTTAAAATCTGTTAAATACAGCCAGCAAAGCAACATTTGAAACTGAGCTGCTCGTTTAATGTACTGCACATTGCTGACTTTACTTTGCTGACCGGCGCACCACAGTGACAAACTACCTTTCAGTTATGTACAGGGGCTTACAGTATCCTCTACTGTTGAATTGCCTATGTACTTTCTTTTCTTCCATCGTCTGAGGGTTTAATTTCTTTGTGTCTGCACTCTCCTGAACACTGCTTATTTAAGTAAATCTAGTCAATTGCCTTTTATATGCCGGAGCCCTTGGGAAACCTCCTTACGACAATCATTATCCTAAATAGAACTTCTATGACTCATTTTATTTCCTTTCTTTTATGTTGCACACAGTTTCAAATGTCTCTTTTTTTCTTCTTTATTTTCTCTGAAACTTGGTCACAGATGAACGTGTGTATGTGCACTGCACACCTTAACTTCAAATTGAATGTGAAAAAAAACTATTAGTCGGTAGAGCTTCTAAGAGATAAACTAGAAATTAAAGTTTCTATTACGTCTGATGACGTAATAATCTAAGCCTGTTGTGTCATGTCAAATTAACACTCTCCTGCTCCATGTGGCAAACATAGGAACAACAGGAGCAGCAGCACCATCAGGACCTTTATGAACAACTGTGTGTTGTGTGTTCATATGGATATGAGTATCCGGGGTGTGGAGCTTTTGAACATTTTTGGGACATGATCTTGACATAGAACATAGAAAAATCGGGTTATTCACATCCCTGTATGATGCATACTAGTATCCTGGTTACTGATATTATTTTTTTTTAACTAAACCTTGTACTACAACCATAATCCATGAGAAAATACCTTAAAAGGTAATTATGAATACAGTTTAGTTGTGAGAGAAGAACAGGCTTGGTATAAAACAGAGGATTAGTAAATATACACAGCCTTCTTCATTGCCGAAACACTAAACTGTGCAGTTGTTCACCATCCCTCTACGAAAATAATAAGAATTTCCCATGGCACAGCCATCAGAAAGTTTCAATATTAATTATGTGTGGGCAACTTCATGCATATTCTGCAGACTATGTTTAATGCACGCTAGTTACTGCTTCTTCACAAATCTTCAAACATAACAAGGAGAATGAGAGGGCGATATTAAAGCAAGCTGTTCATTACTTATGAACTTTGGCATCAGGCTGAGCACACTACACAACAGAGTCAAGCTATTCAAACTCCAATAACTGGCTGAGCGCATTAATCATGGCAGGGTCCTATTAAACTACGGTGACTAGCTGTTTTTTGGGGGGTTTTTTTGTATTGTGAATCGTGAATGTGAATATCACACATTTTTGCTTCAATCCAGTACCATGTAACACCTGAGCAGTATTGCTGAATCCGATCCTTTTCATAAATGTACTTTTGGAATGTTTTAAACTGTGAACAAGTTGCCTCTCCCTTTCTCGGAGTATTGTTCCCCAACATAAACAGTGTTTTTGGGACTGATTGATTACTATTTTTGCCAAATGTTTCAGTGTCTTTGAAACAAGACAGACACTTGCTTGGATTGAATGTTTCACAAGCTTATGAGATTTGCTGCTGTTCTACCTGGAATGTTTGGGTGTATCAGCTAATCAGCAGCCCAAACAAGGAGAGTGGAAACAGGTGTGCCTAATTAAGTCTGCTTAGCAGGAAGGGGCGGGGCACTGTTGAGAGGGAGGAAGAGGGCTCAAATATGTCTGCAGTGTCATATTCATGTCCATGTTGGTATGTATGAGTGCTCATAGATGTATTGTCATGTCAGTAGTCACTTATAGCATTGGTTATTCAATTAGTGTCTATGATTTGGATGCTTGCTCTAGTTTTGCTTATGTTGTGCTTATAGGTGGTACAATCAGAGAAGGGGAGATGGAAAAGGAGTTGGCAGCTTGCCTGAAGGCTGCAGTTTTCTTTAACTTCTTTTCTTTAGTTTTATTAAAATTACATCATTTTTGGTATTGATTGAATTATTTTGCTTACTGTTCCAGTTCTTTAAAGCTTTTTATTGCCAAACCACTTAATATGCCCTTTTATATTGGGTGGTGGCACTACAAATAATATAATCACAGACCTTTTAAACTGTAACATTTAGGAAAGGGTGGATGTTTCAGACTGCAAATAATCGTAATAACAATAATAATAATAATAATAATAATAATAACAAAGCAGCACTGCAAAAGCTAAAAGGCAACCACACTAGTAGTGAAAGCTCTGAATGCAGTCTCCCTGGACCCTCTGCCTCTCTGAGGGGCATCCATCAGTGAAATTTGTTTTGGTGACCGGGGCTTCTGCTTTCTCCTTTTTTTTTGCTGCTATGTTGGTTCTGTCTTATTTTTAACTTTGAGATTGTGTGTTTGTTGTGCCGTAGTGGCCAGCATTCTCGCAAATATCCCAGTTGGGGGCGTTTTCATTAACAGGAGAGGAAAAACGACCAAATTATGGCTTAGCAACGCATATGGTGAGTGGAAATTAATACAAAGGCGGTGGCGGATCTCTTCCTCATAAGTCAGCAGATAATGCTGTGGCACAGTTGCAAGATGTTAATTGATTTGAATCATGATCTATTTATTTTGTTGTACAGAATGAGGGAAACCTGCTTTACAAAGAGTGTGAAGCAGGGTACATTGTTGCTTGAGGGGCATTATTGTTTCTCAGAGTATTCTGTTTTTAAATGCAAAAGCGAAAAGGCAAGATTTGTATTAACTAAATCTGTTTAACATCCAAATGCAACAGGCCCATTTAAAAAAAAAAGTATATCGTGGTCTCATGACCAGCCAATTATGTTGGCTGACTAATTTCAGTTATTGTGGATCCTCCTAAAAAAATCATTGAAAATGACATCAGGTAAAAATGTCATCGTCAGCCAAGATTTGGCCACTCAATGGTCAACATACAAGTAATTGGTCTTGGTGTACAAAGGACTCCTACACATGACATGAACATGCATACAGTGCAAAATGCAAGAGACACAATATAAAAAACTATGTACAAATCAGTTTAAGTAAAAAAAACTACAGTTTGAGAGGCCACATTTTAAAAGTCGTAATTTTGAACTCGTTGGCTTGTTGTAGCTGTGCTTGAGGCATTTTGCTGAATGGTTTCAGTTGTCTGTCGAAACACCATCTTTATGTGAAGAAAGTGGAAATACAAAAGATAATTTCCTGCTCCAATCCAATTTAAAACCGGTCGTTGTCAAACATAAGGCAATGTATACAACACTAAAAGAGGATGAGATTTGTATTTTATTGTATTTGATATTATATTGGATGAATATGATTGAACATGTTTGCATTTGGATTGATGCTTGATCAGCATGCTTCCGGGACGCCCCTCTCTGCAGGTTTTTACCAGGCATACCTTACAAGAATGAGACCCTGTCGGGAAGGCCTTGACAATATTAGAGGTAATGCATATCCCATCTGCCCTGAGAGTACCTCAGCATCTTCAAGGAGGTAGAGGCAAGGGAGAAGGGCATATGGGCCACTTTGCTTAGCCTGCTACTATAATTTGGGCCTGCAGCTGGAGACAATGGATGAATGCACCCACATAACTGAATGGTGAATCATTTCAATTCTGCGTTGATTGCAACCGGATCACATGTGGTATAATTTGGCTCAACGCTTAAATGCACTTTGTGGGGCAATATTATAGCCTGGATAATGTTTTGTAATACATCACAAAGAAAGTACATGTCTTTAAATGATTCACTGTCAAAAGTTTGAGATGGATGCAAAAGAGATGTTCCATTTATGGCAAATAAGTACTAGTACGAAAGAGTTTTTTTTTTCTTTTTCAAATCACAAATTGACATTTCCTTTTAGTGCAATTAATGCACAATGATGAGTGTGTGTGTGTGCATACCACTCATCCTGCAGAATATACTGCACACTGACTTTGCTTAAGGGTTCACTCACTTAAAACTGACATACAGATATGTCCATGAAAATCACCTCATTTCTTCAGCGGTGTCATTATACTTATCACGGACGGAGCACTGCCAACTGTTTGCTTGGTCACCTAACTGGAAAACTGCATTGCCAGCAAAAAGGAAAGCAAAGCCTCTATCACCAGACATCAATGAAGTACCTTCGCATAGCACATATCAGTGACTTGCTTGCCACTGAAAACATGTCTGCAAAAACCTGATAAGTAGAAGACCTATGTAATACCTGTAGACCAAGTGCTGCTGGCTCCCAACCCAAACATACACTGCTGAAGGGCTGATAATGGAAATGTCATGATACAAGCAGAGTCACAAAATGAAAGAAAGACAAACCTTGAGATATGCTTTATAGTTTTTTTTAATAAATTGCGAGCCTAGAAGCAATTGCTAATCTGCTTCAGTGAAAATATGGGAACGAGGGAATAATGTCACATTTCACACATGGGTCGCCTATAGAAAATAAGGTTTCCTCAGGAGGGCTGTGGATAAAATGTCATCAATAAAGACTTTCACAGCAGAGCTTTAACTCCAGAGTGTGAATACTTGTGTTGCATCGATCTTTTATATCCGACACCGGAGCCAATGAGGTTTGGTTCATATGCTAAGATAGTTAGCTGATTATGTCGTTGCGAGCTTACACAAATGTAGTCAACAATATATTTATGGAGATATATTTTAGCTAGCATAGTTGTCATAGCCTTTAGCTTTGTGCTAAAGCTATGACCTGCTTGCCCCTGAAAGTCTGAACAAAAAGCCCAATAAACGTAACTTTAAACCTTCTTTAAATATACCGGCTCTTGAGCATTCAACCTCATGTAAATGCGTTTTTTTTAATTGTCACGTGAGTTCATCACTTTTCCTTTCTTTTTTTTTTGTCCCCTTGCGAGAAGAAGTCCATGCTCAAGGCTCGCCACAGGGGAAACTCCCTGCGACAGCAAGATTAGTGGTGGCCGGCACCACGAGGAGATGAATCAGCACTGTTGGGTACACTGGTGAAATCAACTGCTCTTTGTTTGAGTTTGTGGGGCGAAGTGTTACACTAATATAATAGCTCCGAAGACAGCACGTCAGGCCACCCCAAGAGAGACTTGCACGTCATCGTAGCAACTGGCAAAGATAAAGGTGCTCTGAATGCACCTTTTTACACGGCTATTTCTTTGGAGTGTATAGATACTTAGAGTGACATTTAAGTGTGCGTTTTTCTAAAAAGGACTATTTAGCACCTTTTGTGTGCTGCTTGGTTCAAAGCCAGTTGTGGAGAAGCCCACGGAGTTAAAAAAAAATGTTGATCTCATGCTAGTCAAAGCTGTTGTCCCTGTGCAATGGCAATTAACTTATATTTGATGAGATCGCCATGCGATAAACAAACACCTGCGATTCCACTTTAGTAGAAAGCCATTTTTTTTACTTTCCTCCTGATATGGAAAAATTAGAGAAGACTGTTTAATAATTTCGGGAATTCTGAAACAACCAAAATGAACTTTTCCTACATAATTAGAAAAAAAACTCAGCAGAGTACTACTTGTCTAAGGCTACTACAATAATACTTGCGGACAACAAGCAATTTTCCTTTTGTCTGCTTGCCCTGTTCCAGTGCAAATATTCATCAAGTTCAATCTGAATTTTGGGCGCAGGTTCTGGTAGATAGCAGGTGTCCACTCTACAGAAAATGATTGATATCCTCCCTGCAGACCTTAAACCGAATATAAAAAGTGGACCTGGTTATTGAGCTGCTCCCATTACTTTGTGAACTTTGGTTTCGAACCCTCAAGTTTGGCATTTTGGCCATCGCCATCTTGAATTTTGGGCCAGTCACCATCTTGTTTTTTGCAACCAGTAAGCTGAAGTGACCATGTTTGGACCGTGAAAATAAAAATGTACAGATTATTGCATTCACATTTATTGTCAAATAAGACATCTATATGTATGAAATGATAACGCTATTGTTGAATAATAGTTTCATTTTTAAGTTTGCATTATCATTATGGGCATCCATCTTTGTTGTGCCTGTCAGGTCTAACATGTCATCCATGTTAGCTGTTCTAAACTCTTCCTGTTATTCCCCAAACACCCGATAATCACATATCAGCACACCTGGCCCTCATTCCCCTTCATCAGTCACCCAGTATACTTGCCCACACACACTATTCCTCTGCCAGATCATTAATAGTGTGTCACATTAGCTGCAGTGTGCAGCCTTCGTCCCATTCGCTTGGACGCTCGCTCCCTATTTGGACTAGTTTGCACTTGCTGATTGCCTGCCTGTAGCAGGCGCTTTATTTTTTTGTTTCAGTTAATTAACGGAATATATCTGTTATGTCTACAGAGCACATACCATACTTGTCACACCATTAGTGTCAAGACTGTGTTGTGCTTCTCTTTGTCCTTTCAAATGACTGGGAGGGGCTATGGATAGGAGACTATTTTTAATGTAAGTTCACTTGTGTCGGAAGAGCGTTATATCTGATTGCCATCATGAATGCTCCTGCACAGGAAATATCTTTAAGTTGTTCTATTTACATTTGAAAATAAGACAATGCAAGCCTGGAGACAATAGTTAATCTGCTGTGAGTGAGTGAATGTCTTGTTTACTTTTTACACAGCGTATACTGTTTCCTAAGGAGGGCCTGTTTGTTGAAGATGTTGCCAATAAAGACTCTCTCAGTGTAGTTTTCATTCCAGTCTGTTGATACTTGTGTTGCATTGATCCTTTAAATCCTGCACCTAAACGACCGGGGCTTCACCCATGGCTCATCATTTTACTCCAAATAAATGTGTTTGGAACGATTCAAGGCCAACCATTTTGACAGTTTTGGTCACCATATTTATGTGCAAGGTCTTTACAGTTGACTGTGCATATATATATATATATATATATATATATATATATATATATATATATATATATATATATATATATATATATATATATGAACACATTTAGTAATCAGGAGTAAGAAACATAAGCATATATAAGTCTCTTCACCACCCACAGGCTTTAAAGTCACAATCCTTTTGGTTTGAAATCATTTTTAAGCTTTGCAGGGAATTCATTACTATTCATAAATATTGCTTTACCTTTATATGATCAAGAGAATGACATGAATAAATTATGTTTTCATAAAGTATCCACTCATTATGCCACGGCTGCGCTCCCTGGTGGTTCACTACCCATTGGTTAACTGGGCCTTCATGGTGTTCTGCACTGAGGCTGAACCCAGTAAATGCTTAAACTCTGCCTGCAGCATGGGACTCAAATACTTATCCAGATCTGATTTCCAAAAAAGAAAGTCCACATAAAAAAATATTTACTCATAAAACCACTCAAAGATGTAATATTCACATCCCTTTAGTCCTGAACACAAATCACCAACAGATTGCAGATTTCTCAATGGAAAAGTCACAAGCCTTTCTTTAGCCTGAGTTGTAGTATAATTGGCTACACTCCGGTAAATTTAATGGATTTGATTTGTCGGATAACCAATTACTTCCTGAACAAGCTCTTAATCTTAACCAGTATATTTATTATTCATATTTATTTCTTATGTTGCGATCATGTGTTCTCCTTGCTGGCTCAATGTCCAGCTTAAATAGCACACATGTCTTTGGACTGTGGAACTGGTGTGCAGGCAGATGACTCAAGACAAGAAGAACAGACTTTTCCAAACCCAGGACTGCTGTGAGCCGAAAGTGGTAACGGATGAACCATCCCACCACCTGAGTCGTATTCTCCACAGGAAAAACAAACAAATACCAGAGATAAAGGTATTTGGAGGCTCTTGTTGTATGCGCTAAGAGAGGGCTTTGGCTGAAAAAGAAGCGTAAATCAAGAAACAGTGAGAATCACACCTGTCTTATTAAAGTAATAGGATCGCAAGAGAGGAACAATAATGCAGAAGCAATAAAAAAAAAGCACAGAAGGTACCTGAAAACTAGCTCTACAATGCGCTACGACATTAATTCAGCTTGGTTGAGGGTGGGGATTGTCACAGCAAGGCAACTCCTTTTGTAATGAAAGTGTGAGTCTTCACACTGTGACATGCCACGGGTTATATATGTGCTTGTGGAAGACAGGTTTTTACACAAAGTCTGCAAGCATAGGCAGGTGTACAGTGGGGGCTGACTTCAGTTAATTAGCATTTGTTTATAAGGCACTCGTTGAATTAAATGGCGCTCCCATTTGATGGCCGGGAGCTCTTCGCTGTCTCTCTAGTAGCAGAATCAAACCACACATCGTGCTCGCAGCCAAGATACAGTTCAAAATATTCTATTTGAACAAGCCATCCGATACCTGCGGTGAATTAACTACAATAACCATTCACGTTCACTGAGATCTAATATCCTCCAGGAAACTTGCTGAGAAAATTGCCTGCTTTAAAAGAGATGAGCTTACATTTTGCGTCGCATATGATGATGAAACGTCTACTTTGGAATTGGATATAAGGTTGTGAAGCATACCGCGCTGCCATTTAACTGCAGGAGTGTAATTGCTGCCGAGAAGCAGGTCTGCCCAGACAAGATTTACAACACTTGAATCGATTGGCATATTACGCGACTAATTAGTAATTTTGTTTGTTTGCATATCCCTTTGAGACAACCCCAGAAGCTCTTCCGCTGTGTGAAGTTTAGCTCAAAGTCTCTGACGCAAAGGATTTCTTCAGCACGGTCCCTCCATCAACTCCAAACCCTGCTGTGCCAGCACAAAGGGGAGTTGAACTGCCTGCTTGTTCAGAATATATTATATTCTCATAGGCGTAATTACATTTCAGATGAAAGCGATAAAGAATAAAGACCAATAAATGCTTTCTCACTTGCTACAGGTAATTCATCTTGTCCTGTGGTTTTTTTTTTTCAACACGGGACCTTTTGAGCCAGCTTTTAAGCCAAGGAAGTTAAGTCAGAGTTGTTGGTCCCAGCTACTGATCAGCAATGCACCTCACACAAGGCATCCATTGAAGAGTTGGGCTCATCACGCAGTATAGCGTCTCTGTTGTCTCAGCTGCTAATTGTGTGAAGCACCTCATTAGGAGCTAAAACACACTAAGCAAAGAGTTTGAATTAGAATGTAGAGAGAGATTCACAGATTAGGGAAATAAAGTCTGTCAAAATAAAAGCTGGACGTGCCTGTAAACACAAATTCCACGAAATGTTTCATTATCTTTCCTAACGTACTGATTACGGTAGCTTTTAAATTAATTTTTTAATGATCTGTTGTATAAATTAAAATGTCAAAAGGTGGGAAGGATAAGGGAGTGTTGATTGCTTGTGTATTGACAGTTACCAATACACTTACAATGATTTGATTTTGAGGAATTTCTTAACATGAAAACAATGTTTTCCTGTAACAAAACTGGAATGTGAATTATTTTTCATGGGAAAATATTTTGTTGGTTTTTCATATTCACTTAGACGCAGCATACATATATTTCAAAAGAGTCCGCGGACATCCGAGAGGAAGTCTGTTGGGTGATGGGTGCGAAATCACATGCTTTCACATAGGACACACCTGTTTGTGTGTCTGTATTGTTCTTAAAACATCCTTTTCAAATTTGAAAAAGTGCATTTTTTTTTTTTTTTAACAATTGCAAAAGTACGCAACTTGCTTGTAATTATTGTTTCTCTCCAACATGAATATTTATGTCAAACATTTCAGTGTCTCGGTCCTTGTGTGCATTTACAAACCAAATAGTCAAAACGTTTATTGTGTGAGTGAAAGATTTTTTTTTAGGTTAAATATGGCTAAGGTTTTCATTACAGTGATGGGAAATGCGTATTGGTGCACTCTGTCTGGCATGTAGTCTTTTCAACAGTACAGTTATGTACAGTAAAGTACATTACTTTGTGTGGTATAGTGCAAGAGAGTGGCCTGAATTCATTAACAAATTTACAAAAATAGTCTAATAGAAATGTATATGCCTGAAATATTATGACTGCTTCAACCTTCTGCTTTTAATGACTTGTGCAAAGAAGTAATGGGGAATGTTTTGATGGAAAGATTCCAGAAGTCGATTCTTTCTGATCAAACATGACATTGATAATGGAGGAAACAGCAGACAATAAACATAATCATTCGCTTGAATGCGCCAAAGCCTTGGCAATTTGATCAAAAGGATGATGAATTGCTTTTATGATGTGTGCAAGTGACAACTGAGAGAAAAATTATAAAAGGACTAAGTATATAATTATAATTGTTATTTTGTATTTGTGCAGTTTGGTCAGAATGATGCATGTTATTGCAGTATATTATGTCTAATGCATCTAACAAATGGTTCTAACCTTTTTTTCTGTCCATTCATTGCTAGTTTCACACCTCGCTGTCTCCCATTCTCTGACTTCTATTGCAAAATCCAGATGAATGAAATAAAAAACTCAATTCAATTTAAGATCTGTTAACACATATCCAATATATAAAATCTGGTTCAAGTCTGATGCACAGCCCAATGCCTACATGTATAACAGGCCTCAATCAGGGATTATAGCAGTGACAGACAGAGACACAGACAGCCCTCTCACTTTGACTGTTCTCATGATTAGTTTCCAATTAGCCAGAGTGCATGTTTATCCTCCAAAAACTTTTTTTTCTTACCAGAGACAAAGTTTCCAATTAAATATTTCTGAGGCTTAATCAATTTCTGGCAGAGAATCAATAAATTCATTTAACCAGGTGACAAAGACCACTTAAACATTTTCAAAACATATTTTCAATACATACACCCCCTCCACACATCAACACACACACACACTTTCTCTCTGCCGTCGATACAAAATTAGAAGTAGAAGCATAGAAAATAGGTTTAAAGCATGACCATTTTCTCCCAACTGTTTCCTCACTGAAGGTGATACTCAATTGTCCATTCAAATAATATCTCACAGTCAGGTTGTGACCAAAAACTATATTTGACATTCATATTTCTCAAACTGGTGCACAGCTATCAAGCACCTTTCCCTGCAGCCACAATTTATGCATGCGACACAAGGATCTTTCACATGGATCTAATTCTAATAGAATTCACACTAGAGAGTGGACTCTTCAGGGTCCTTGGGCGGCCGGTCACTGACAGGTTTTCATGGAAAGGTAGTAGATCCTGGTTTCCCAGCAATCTCATATCCAATTTCCTCCCTTCAAGGCTTGCTGCTAAATTCTGTGAACCGGGCCTTGAACTGACTGCTTATCTTTTTTTTTGTGTTTCTAAAACAGTTTTCTCAGCTATTTCTGGCTAGTACTGCGACATAATGCATTATAAGTATGATTCAACTGTGGCTTTCTAGGTTTGATGAAGAGCTACTCATCAAAACAAGTAGGGAAATCAAAATGATCAGAATAGCAATGAGTCATATACAACCAAAAAAACAAAATGGTGAGCCAGGAATCCCTCAACACAGTTGACAGAGAGAGCAGATACACTGACAGGACAAATGGATCAACAGATATCTGCTGCTCATTTGTCATAACAGACTCTTTAATGTTGGTCTTCAAAGCTCCTTTTGGGTTTTGCGTCAATGAGAAAAAAAAATCTCTTGATCTGTTTTTACCTGCCTGGGAGGTCTGTATCATTCAGTTTTGGCAGTATTGATGTAGTTTCTAATAAGACATTGGAAGGTGACAGTCTAAACTAAGATTGTTGAATGAATTGCGGTTGAAGCCGTATATGATTGCAAACACATCCAGATGACGATGTGAGACAGTTCTCATCAAAAATTCCTTTGATGTACTTTTCCTGACTACCAACCTCTAATTACTATTCTGCATTGGGAACAAACGTGATGCTGCATCAGCAACCTCTGATTACACTTTGGTAGATCAACTTGTATTTACATTTAACCAAATGCTGAAATGTGTCTCGTTTGGCAGGATCACAAATCCCATCACAAGATAAAGGTTGTCCCTACCCCAGCCCAGAAGACGTTACACCCAGACCCGCTGGGTTCTGTGTTTACTGTCTGTTTCTGTTGTGTTGTCTGTCACTCACCTTGAGTGTGTCTATTACCGAACACTTTACGAAGTACACTGCAATACAGTGCACTGCAACACAGTGCACTAACATCTGGAGTGCACTCCGTCGCAGATAAGCGCTGTATCAAATGGAACACTTACGTTTACCACTTAGCGGAAGTGACGGACGCAAATCTGTTTGCGGCACCCGCGAAATTAAAACTGACAATTGAACGCACATCTTGCCCTCTCTTTGTCCCTTGTTTACCCCGTTCTCCAACCCATGTG
Source organism: Clinocottus analis (assembly GCF_023055335.1). NCBI lineage: Eukaryota > Metazoa > Chordata > Actinopteri > Perciformes > Cottidae > Clinocottus > Clinocottus analis. Next base: position 6,083,299 of record NW_027175854.1, read on the forward strand.
GACACTGCGACACCTCCACAATTGCGGCAGGAGCATATAAATAAATACATGAAAAGCTGGCGGAAAGGGCTCCTCCTCTTCCGCTACGTAGCCAAGATGGCACCCACATAGGGCGAGTAGCGTCCATCATTTTAGACAGCATTTTTGGACCAGCATATTGCACAATCTGTTTTTTTTTTCATAGGTGAGGAAATTAACATACCCTCAATGTCCTCACACACCATAGTACTGGCAGATCAGAAAACATCAACTTTTGTAATGCTCATATGGGTCCTTTGTAAATGCAACCTTTAACACAACCTTTATGCATGGCGTCGTATTGCTGTGGTTATGGCTCTTTTATCTCACATTTTCACAAGTGACAGAAAGGATCGTATTAAATGAAATGTATAATAGGTGTTTTGCATCTCAAACACTAGGAAACCAACCCAGATTACATGTAATAGTGCACCAAGTTAGGTTTCTTCAAACATGTATTTCTGATCACACTACTCAGATTGGGTCATGTGTTCTTCACGTGTGATGCCATAGCTTTCAATGTACCGTGATCCAACAACGTGTCGAGGATTGGCTGTTGGGAACAGGGGTTGACACTGCTGGTATGGAAATTGCAGCCTGAGGGCCTGAATTGATTTTGGAAAGACAGATGTAGGCTGCACTCGCATGCTTAAAAATTACATGGGTGTATATTATTCCCACATATGGGCCCATTGACCCCATGACATTGATTAGGTTACATTTTAAAGGGTAATAAAAATAAACCAACTGATCCATCGTTTTTATATTGAGGAAAAAAAAAAAAAGATCAGCAATTGGAGCGGCAATATGCTTTGAAGACAATCAAGCATCCCCAAAAACTATGTTTTAAACGTATTTGGAAGAGAAAACAAAAGCAAAAGGTAAACAGGGACCATAACTGTCATCATTGAAAAAGACATCCATCATTTCTATAGTGATTTGCGAGAGTGCAGTGTTACCAGAAATGATGGCCCAAACCACAAAAATAAGACCTGAGTCATAATTAATTGGATTTTTTTTCTCTCTTAAATAAATAATAATAATATAATCAGCTTTATTTGTATAGCGCCTTTCGCAGACCATGGTCGCAAAGCACTTTATAATAATAACATAAACAATACACAGTTAAGAAGTACATATAAATAAAACATTAAAAAAAAATTAAATAAAAAAACAAAAAAACATTTAAATTAAAAAATTTTCAAGCCAAAGCCAACAAAATGAGCTGTTAAGATTTTAATGTAACTAAAATAAGCCCTTAACCTAAACCGTGCAGGTCTGACTAAGAGCAGATGGCAGTGGACTTCGTTGCCGTGATAATGACGACAGGAGGTATACTATTGGATCATGCAGGGACCAGACTTATCGGGTAATTGTTGTCGGAGGGGCTGGTACATATTGCTTAAGGAGACAGAGTCAAGCACTAAGTTAATGTAGGTAGCAATGCTGTTGCTGCATTTGCAAGGACGTATTAGAAGGGAATCGTGATGCACAGTCTGGATATATATTTGGGGCTGGAGATATATTCATGCAGATGTCTTGTAAATAACTTGTCACCCTTGTTAGTCTCCTAAGAAGCAGTTGTGTGCGACGGCCAGGTAAAGGTGGATTGCATGTGAGGTAAAGTGTGAACAATAAACGTCAATTGGGCATGGGTTATATGGATGCATCCACAGCTTTGTTAATCAGACTGAAATGAGCCAACTGAGGCTGCTAAGATGGACATAACTCCTGTTGTGAGTGTTAATTACAGAAATCCTCTCATGTGCATCTTCACTTAAAGTAAAGGCTCTCTGTCCCTGCTCTGTTAACAAGTAGTGTGACTTTTAGGTAAATGCAGTATCATGTCATTTTTACATTATGTCCCATAAAATGTGTGATCTTTAAAAGTGGCGTTTTTAATTTTTGTTGTATTGCTTTGAAAGAAAAAAAGACATAAATAAATGTATGGGTGTGAGTTTTGCGTTGGAGTTAGTAAGTCTCATCCAAAACACATGGGTAATGCTCAGGAAACTTGTTGGATATCAAATACATACAGTGGTTTCACACAGTTCACTTTTTCTCAGTTAAGCAAAATCTAAATATTGAAACGAATAAAAATAGAAAAGGAGAGTAAGCTCTCAGTTCTCTAGCTGTAGCAAAGTTGGCTGCTAACTCCATGTAAATGTCCTCCCTGATTTTGCATGCTGAACACACATTGGCAACAGAATGGAGGTGGGGAATAGGGCATTTGATTGATGTTGGTGCAATAAATGGATATAGATAGTTCAAAGCACACACAGCTCAGCCTATGTTGGGAGCAAAATACTGTCAGCTTTTATAATAAAGTGACTAGGATATTGATGAAGAAGATGTGTAAGTGTGAATACTTTGTTTCAGAATGTAGAATCGAATGTAGAAATAAAACGTGTGTACAGGAAAGACAATTGAAAACTTAAAAGTATTCGTCATTTAAAATGGAGGTGATGTGACACTAAGAGATGAATCGCTGCTCTGTTTGACTGCAGCACCTCTCTTCATACAGGGAAATGGAAACAGAAAGCAATAGTCATAATTTCACACTTGATTCTTTTTTCCCTTTAGTGCCATGGTGCGGAGATAGGATTTATCGACACATGCTAACACCCTTTCCATTGTTCACATATGTGGCATGAAGACAGATGGAGGAGAAAAATGGAAGGCGGCTCCAAGGACGAAAACATCTAACCAATCAAGAGAGACAAAAAGAAAGCACCAAGTATGACATAAAATTCTTCTTCTTTGTTTTGTGTTATGAATAGGATCAAGCAGGGAAAGTTATTCTGAATCGTAAAGCTAAATCTATCAACCTCTGACCCCTCATGTTATGTCTTGACTGATAATTGTGTCTCTGTGACGGATCCAACAGAATTGTGATAGCTAAAGAAAAAAAAATCCTCTTAAATACAATATGATACAGTTTGAAAACATACTGTTCTCGCTCCACTCCAGAAGACAATTCATCATATAAGGTGCTCTTCATCATTTCCTGGTAAACCGGGCCACACTTTAATGGACTTTAACAGAGCAAAACAGAGGTATTTCTAAAGGTAGAAGAAAAAAGAAAATTAGCAGCCCCCTTGACGAACATATCATTGTCTTCCGGGCACGATAAAGCAACCTTGGTCACCCCGAATAATGGTAGCAATAGTTCCCCCCCCCCCGTAACAAATCACAGGTCAGTAAACCTCCTCCATAGCTGTCACAGGGATGAATAGATCGCAGTAATGAGAACATAAACACTCATGGATCACCAAGCACTAATGACCATAACTTTATTTAAGTGAATGTTTCAACAGCCTGCATTCAGCATTAATTGCCACACATTGTTTGAATTCTGGAAAGTGTGTAGGTAGATGTGACTGGAAATGAGCTGTGCGATGTTTTAAGTTCAGTATTTTTACATCTATATCATCTACTGTAACTACTGAATATTTTATGAAAGTCTGAATCAGTTTCTCTAGAGGTATACTGAGAGATACAAATAGTTGCTGAGGATCCACTTTGCTAGTTTTTAAACACCATCCTCCCAAAATTCAAACCTCATTGACGGGATCCTTTTTGGTGAATATCCTACTGCTGCAAAGTGCTAAATAATTTAGAGATGGTGGTTACAATTAATAACCAATTCAGTCTCTTGGAAATTACTTTTTTTTATCAACATAATGCAAATTTGTGGAGGGACTCATGAGTTTCAGGATGTAAAGCACGGTCTCTTGCCTCCTGCCATTTGGATGCCAACCATCCAGACAGTCCTCCACCCTACGCATTGTTTTTAGTACAAAAAGGTTGCACTTACAGTAATTCCATCACCAGTGGGCATGATCTAGGCATAATTCAGTCAATTACATTTCCCTCAATGTAATCCACAAGAAATTAGCAATCTGTAAACTTTATTGTAATGGACAGGTTGTCATAATTTAATATTCAGATATCAGATAGAGCAGAATATAGCCAAAACTTAAAAGAAGGAACTATTGGCAAAAAAGGGCAACTTGATCTTTCAATAAATAAATAACCCCAAAAGCATAGGTACTGTTAACACATGAACAACTCAAAATGTACTGGAGCCATGGTAAAAAAAAAACACAACCTCATGCATCAACCCCAAGTCCAAATTGCCTGTATGTCTGACTTTACCCTCTAGAATAGTTCAGCTCCTTTTAAAGTTCAGCTCCTCGTCAATCTAACTCCAGATGACTTCCACCCGGTTGACCAAACTTCCAGGGGAAAGGTTTTCCTCCGGAGCTCCATCCATACAGGTTGCTGGAGGCAAAACAATCTGAGATCAACCACCAAACCACACAGCCACTGGGGGGATTCATCCTCTAACATGGAGTCCATGAAAGTCAGACTTTGTATTACTTATCTTGAAATAGGGACAACGACAAGTCAAACTATCTACATAACCATGCGTATGGTGAATTGTAAAGATGCCTGGGTGTCAGAGTTATAATCCAAGAGATCAAGAACTGCACTCTGTTGCCAACAACATTCTGACTAATATCTCAATGCTTGAATATTTTTTTCTCTACAGTACCAATTATCTGCCCTTCCTGCATATTAAAAGAAACATATTTTGGATGTTTTTGAAACGCTTCTGTAACTTAAACATATCTGGAAACACGTCACGTCAAAATGTTGTTAATACTTTGATCATTAGATATGCAGTTAAATTAGAAAATAGTTGGATGACCCTTTTAATTAACATAAAAGCATAATAAGAGACCAAATGTATTAAAGGGCTTATCTCCTCCTTTACTTATCAGACCAATTAACACAGAGGGAATATTCTAATTGAAACTTAATTAAATTATTCAAAGGAACATAATACACGTTAAAAAGTTTTAAGGTCAGAAAAAGAGAAAAAAATAAGATCCATTTTCAGAATGAACTCCACGTGGTGTAATATGAGTCGGTAAGTTAGCGGTCTCTATGGATGGGAGATCTACAGTCTGCCACTAAAAAAATACTTAATTTAATTTCGGAAAGACTGCAGAGTGCAGACTTTGTTCTCTCTGCTCCGTCAAAAATAAATGACTTCCCCAGCAGGACAGGTGGGAGTCGTAATATAGTGCAGACAAGAGTAATGGAACGTGGTAATATGAAATGGTTCAATTTCATAACAATGACTCTCAACCCAGGAGGTGGGGATTCCCAGCCCGAGCTGAGCAGATGAGCAGGCTTTTTTTTTTAAAGCAAAAGCCCTGCAAGTTAAAGGTCCCATGGAAATAGCCGCATATCCAACTCTGTGTTGCTAATTTGATCAGCTCCTCCAGATGAAAGCGCCAATTTTTGATTGCAGAAACGTCTTCCTGAGCACCGAGATCACGGCCCTCGACCAAACCTCCTCATGTGAATGTGAAAGCCACTGATGAGGTGACTGTCATCCCATGAATGCCCTTACTTGCTGATTTTGAGGAAGCGGTGTTGCAATGACCTTCATGTATTACTCCACGGGCCACGGGTAACGGTGGATCTGAAGAAAATCAAACTGGGACATGTCAGGCTTGTAATTTTTTAACATTTCAAACTGAGACTCCCGCTGACATATAAAGGTTGACTGGTTGAAAAATGTGTCCCATTGAGGCCTCTACAGTAGTACTCGACAATAGTTAAGGCCTCAATGGGACACTTTTTCAATTTAGGATCCATTAAAACTATGCGATTATTCGTTAAGTATGTAATAATCCATACATAATCATGCATGTCAGTGCAATACAACCATGAAATAAGCACAATATGGTTGATTCATCTTAGGTGTGCGACACAAAAAGGGCAAAAAAAGTTCCAAATTTACCAAACAGTTGAATCTGCACCTATCTCACATGGACACAACAACATTCCCAAAGGTACCTATACATATAATTGCCCATCTATCTAAGTGGATAATATATACACTCTGTGTATGTTTGGATTTAGAAAAACACTCAGAGTGGAGCAGCGAGAGCGGATAGGCCCATTTATCAAATGGGAAAATGATTACCGCGGAAAGTCCAAGGATGTTATATACCCCTGATACAGCTCCGCAAGTTGGGCTTGATAGGTAAACAAACCCCAGAACATGGTCTCTAATGACAGCAGGAAAACTCTGTGAGGGAAAGATAAAAAAAAGTCTAAAAATAGAAGAAATATCAAACAGACGAGCCAATGTGGAGAGAACAGAAATGGAAGCCTGCTTTTTGAAATTTCCTGAGAGAAAAGCAAAAGTAATATTGCTGACAAACCATGACGGCTGGAACAGACATAATGACATGTGTGTCTTGTTTAGAGATACAGCTGCAGTCTGCCATACACACAATACAGTGCATTGAGTTACAGACTAATAGGCACTTCACAACAAACCACATGTTGATTTTAATGATACTGACCTAAAAATACACATGGGATGGAAAATCTCGGCAAAAAAGCTCAATAATTCAGTATTTCTCACCCTCGTGCTCTCCAAGTGATGACTCATTGTCATTACCTACCGAGCACGGAGAAGAGGAATAATCTCCAGAAGAGCATAGATTCATATTTAAGTATAAATTATAGATAATGGTATTTTCCATACACTTGCCCTGAGCTACAGGTGTCCAACTTTAAACAGAATATTTCTGCGGTTTTGGCTTCTGGATATACTGTAAAAGAAGCACTTGCACACAGATAAACAATATAGTCATTACTGGAGAACATACTGTGCTATGAATTCACAGTATGACCCATCCAACGTATTCAGATTAGCTTGACATGGGTTAGTGATGGACTGGACGTATGACGGCACCACAGCCAAAGAAAAGCAAAATGTTTTTACTCTTTAAGTCCAAGAAAAACAGAACTAAAGTTTGCTCAAATATTTCACAAGATTCATAACTTACTGATTATATGAAGTGGAATAAGGCATTCCATCACTGTCAGTGTTGTGTTGTGCATCTTGCTACCGTGTCCTATTTTTGTATGAGCATGTATCAAAACAATTTCCTATCATTCGTAAAGGATTGATGGTTCTAGTAGTCTCAAATTTGATCACAATTAAGTACAATTCATATTGAGCGATGCACTCTTGTTTCACATCTATAAAGTACATTTTGAAGCTTTTTCTTTGGACACATGAAACAAAAACAAAGCAAAGTATTCCTTTTCACACAAAGTATGAAATGTGGATTATATTTTCTATACACATATTAGAGAGTAAGCAATTTGCATTGTCTTGGATAGCATGCTAACATTTTCCAGATTTTCACATAACAAATCCAAAATTAATACCTTTCCAAACTTTAAAAACACTCACATAGTAGTATACAGCAATACACCTCATATTAATTTGAGGCACACATTCTGATAACATTATGCGTATGTGTGTGAGGAGGAAATGTATCAACTGACTCGTGGACAAGAGCAAGTTCAGTGTCACAGTCCTTCCTGCTGTTCCCACTGCTTCACAATTCATGACTGTATTATGCAAACCTTTTGATATTACAGCTGCATGGCTTCAAATAGATGCTCCATGTTACAGTGAAAAGTCTGCAATGCCGCAGAAATAATCGCAGCCCTTTCTTCAACAGTGTAGATCGAGTCTCCACCGGTGCGAGTGTCTGACATTAGGGAATACATTAAAAATTCATAAGCTCTATCTCCCTGCTGGACCCTTGGCATTTTGTTGGCAATTCAATGCCCTCGGAGGTAAGATTAAAGAAAGGTCTACTCGGCTTTGTTATTCAGTTTTTTTTTTTAAACTTTAAGTTGAAAATACAGACGTGTAAACAAATTATATTGTCAAGATATAATATCAAACCCCGCAGAAGCTCTGAAGAAGACTGTCACGGAGTCCTCTTCTTAATATTGCACAACACAATGAAAGGATAGGATCAAGGTGGAGCAACATTTTCTGTGTTCCATTGAGAATCTAAATGACATTTCAATATTAATGTAAACTAGGGATGTCTCTGCTTTGAACTCTTTCAAGTTCCTGTGTTTCTGAGGTATGAATTTCAAACCATAACCTCTGTGGGGAAAGGAGGCTAAGGAGGCCCCTCTAAGGTGCTTTCTCAAAGTTGGAAAACCAGCACTTGAAGCCCTCCTCTGGGTGCCCATGGCGGCATGCAGGAACCAACATCAGCCACCGGGATGATGGGAATCTGGTCCCATTAATTCCCCAAATGTTCTCCCAAGACATGCATACAAGTATCTGAATGAAAATGTGCTTTCCATCAAGTGCACCAACACAATTTGGTAGAAAGTCAGTATGGCCTTCTGCTGCAGTCCTTGGAGTCTGAGAATGTCCAAAAAAGATGTTCATTCATATGCATGCTGGCATGCGTAGAACAGTCCTTTTTGCAAGTGAGACACAAGCCTTTCCTGTTAGTATCTGAATGTTGATGCATGGCCTGTTTGACTCAGAGGAAGACTAGCTACCATCATTCCTGCCACATCCAACGATTTATATTTACACAGTAAAAAAGAATCCTATTAGACATATTGTCATTATATTGTATAAATAACCATATTGTCGCAATATGATCCTTGCATAAAATGTGGGATCACATATACAAAAATCCATCTCGTCAAAATCCAAGTAATGAGTTTGTGGATGCAGGCCAGAGCCCGACCTATCAGAATCCTGTGAGGAGCATCGACAGCTATGTCTGAGGTGCTTCGGTTCCAGACGACAGTGATTGTTAAAAACAACAATGGGGGCTTCTGAAGAGGTTTTGCGTTTATGCTGTAATGGTATTAGAAACATCCGAACGGGAGAGTATTACTTTAGAAGAACAAAGAATGACTCTAAAGGCTTTTCTGAATGGAAGAAATGTTTTCGCTCCCCTCCCGACTTTGGCAAGAGTTTGATTGACAGACGGTTCACCCAATCACTTGACAAGTATCATAATGCCCTTTTCCCAACAGTCCTCAATGACAGCTTCTAAGTTGGTTCTGTGTAACAATGGTTCAGTGGGTTTATCTTTAGCTATTTTGAAAACATATTTTTTAGAAATGATCAACATTGTAATAAGTCTCCTTATGTATTTGCATTTATTTCCTTCTTCCATCATTTCTTTGCATACATATTTCCTGTTTTGCGATTGCTCTGCTTTATTTCCTGTTGTATTTCCTTCATTGCTTGCCTCTTATGCTTTTCCCTCTTTCAATTCAGAAGGTGTTAATTGCATGTTAAGAACACTGGTGCTACTTCTGTTCCGAGCAGAGTTTTGCCATTTTAAACATTTGCATGAATTCTTCCAGGGCGAAAATTAGGTTCACGCCAGCTGCTTATTCTCTGATAGCTCTTTGAATGTGGAACACATACTGGACACGCTGACACATGATCTGCTTGTGAATGTTTTTCGGAAAGTAGTTCATGACCTGTACTTAAAATAGAAGATGTAGTTAACAGGTCCACTCCATTCCATTATCCAAACCGCTTATTCTATCCAAGTTTGCGGGGAGACTGGAGCTGATCCAAGCTGACATTGGGCGAAGGCCTTGGAGAGGTCGCCAGTTTATCGCAGGGCACACATTAAGACAGACAACCATTCACACCTACGGGAAATGCATGGTCTTCAAGTAATCTAAGATGTCTTTGGACTGTGGGAGGAAGTCTGAGAACGCGGAGAGGAACCCGTGCTGCCACGAGGAGAAGGTGCAAATTCCACACAGATGGACCGATCGGGATCGGGGATCAAACCCGGGCTTACTGTGAGGTGCTAGCCACAACACCACCGTGCAGTGTAGTTAAAAGATATTTATCAAATTAGCATTACTTACCGGAAGCAGTTGTATAATTATTTGGCAACAGGTCAAAAGGGACGAAACGAGTGAGCCAAATTAAGTGACAAAAGTGAAAGAGTAAACACATTTATCTGGCCTGGAGCAGGGGAAAAATGATCTTCTACATCTTATATTCCCTGGTGGTAAAATGCAAAATACATTTTTAGACATGGACATACACTGACCTGGCAAATAAACTGGTGCTTAAGTAAGATTTTGTGAGAATACTGGCACAAATCATCCACATATTTGTCTTCTAACTTTCTGATAAAAACCCTCGAATGATGGCGATGCAGGCAGTAATGAATTTAACTACTTATCTAATCTAATCGCAGCAAAGGATGTGTTTGAAGTGTTTGAAACAGAAAAAAAATTTATCACTTTTATGCAGGCTTTACAACTCTGCCAATGGTTCTTTAGACACGCCAAAGTGTGTATTTTATATTGCCACACATGTGCTGCTGGTCCAGCTTGGTCCATGAACATGCTGATACAGGATTAACACACTATCTGTTTCCACTGTGAACAAGTGTGACGAACTTCCAGAATTTAGAGAATGTGTTTTGAACCACCAAACATCTGAGAGATCCTTTTTAAAGATAAGGCTTTTGTGCAGGATATCAGACTGAATCATTAATGTCTCTATCCCTCCTGCTGTGTTCTGTAGTTGCTATAAAAAAAAAAAACTAAACATCCAGCCCAGTTTTTCCCCTCTACAATCAGCTCGAGGGGCTGCAGGCTTTGCTACAAGTCCCTACTGAAAGCTAAAATAAAGAGCCTTTAAAATTAGCCCTCTAATTGTCTTAATACACAGAATATCCAGCTAGAGGTCCTGAACACAAAGTGCTGTTTAAGGACTCCATCAATGTTGTTATTTAAGGGGGAAAATAGGCTTGAATACAGTTTTAGCTGTGAGGAATACTAAGGTTTATTTAGTATACTGGTTTTAAAGATTGTAAAAGTATCAACCTTTAAAATATAATTGGGTTGCACAAAACTTCAAGTAACCTTAAATATGAATTTCTCTTCAGAAAGGAATATTTAAACCAAATTGTCATTCGAGCTTGCGTTCCAACGTAAATTGGGAGGGAAAAAACAATCAGCCGGTGGGGTTATGCAGTGCGTTAATAGTTAGGGCACTCGACGTTTGCAAAAACGCAAAGAAACTTTGAATGCTGAAGTCCTTTCTTTGATCACAGTTAATACGTCTCTAAGAGGATTAAACTGTCATATTAGATAGATTTGCCTCTGAGGGGATAAATCTAAATCCTCCCAGTCTCTGCAGTGAAATCTGTAACCTTTTGCATCCTGCCACACATAGCAGCATTACTGAAAAATGCAAACCCTCCGCATTAGGTTTGCCGATGCCTTGTCATGCATTATACGGCATGTCAGATTGCACTGGTGACAAGAGGGTAAAGGATTATAGTTCCTGCCAAAAATAGTTGGCATTAATATTTCATGTTTGCATAGTGTATTGTACAAACATTACCAACTAGAATGACATTGTTCCTTTGTCACTTTACTAACAACTCAGTAGTAGTAGTAGTAGTAGTAAGCTTGTCATTCATACTTTTTTCCATCAGAATAAATTGCTTTAACACATCCATATGCGTAGTATTTTGCAGCTTGGGTAGAAACCAACAGCGTAACTATAATGACTTGAGAGGCAGCCCCTTGTGTCGTATGTATGACGGTAAAAGTTCGCACATGGTTAATGTGGTGAAACGCCGAGGGCTACTGCCAGAGAGTGTTTGTTGTCGCCCTGGTAGTGAGATTTGGCTGATGAGTCAGGGGGAGAAAAGACGTTGCCAAATCAATCTCACCTCAAGATAAAAAATTAAGCCCAAATGGACCAGAAGTCCTTAAATTGCTCCGGAATTTAAATTGCTATTGACAATTTCATGACGGCTGGAAAACTCCATGAACATACGGAAAACTGTAAAACTAAAACCGCTACTACATGCACCTTGAAGCGATATTGTGTTGTCAACTGCTGTTTCCAATGGCAAGATTTCACTTTTGGTGCCACTCCAGCAACATATTAACCACCTCATCATTCTTTCTTACTATTCTTTCTGCTTTCATACTTTTTAAAATGACATTTTATGACAAAACGAGGAAGGGTATGAAGCAAATTGTTGTCCAAGGGCCACAGCTCATAAGACAGGGGGTTGTGGCAGCATTGACACACATTCCTTCTCCTCCCATTCGCATCGACTGAAGATTGAGATCAGAAAAAAACAGGGCTTGGCCCCCAGGAAAGAGCATCTGGCTAGTAATTGCATATCAACCCAATCAGATAAACCCCTCTGAGAGTGGCAAGCCGGGAAAGACAGGAGGCAACGAGGACAAATGTCTTTGAGCTCCAGGTGCCACTATTATTTAGGAGTGAGACAGTTCAGGTTGGAGAGTTCTGGGGAGGCGAGTGGATTTGCTGGGATTAGTCGGAGGCTTAATGAACCTTCTGGGCTCCAATGATTATTTCACAAAGAGCCTTTTTACCATCTCAGGTTAAACAATGTGTGAAATTGATTTATAAATATTAATGGCCTATCTAATGAAACCCCACTAATCCACCTGGATTTTGTTTGCGTGGCTGGTGTGGATTAGATGCTTTGATCTGGTTCCTTTCGGCTGTTTATCTCAGGTATTCATAATGGGCAACTGATCAATGCATTGATTAAATCTCACCAAAGATGTATTTAGCTTTTTATCAGCCTCTTAACGCTGCCATTGAGGCTTTAGGTTGTGTCTCCAGATGAGGCGTAATTGCATGCACACAGGGGGGAAATGATTTAGAAAGGCAGGAGAGGGTGACTAATAATCAAGGCCGGGTCTGCCACCTACCATTCTTGGCTGAAAGGCTGGACCGTAGGGGGCTGCTTTCCCAAAGAATGGCTAATTAGTGACGAGAAATTATACAGTACACACTAAATCTCAACATCCACCTTTTGAAGGATATATTTTCAGCTATTTCATCACTGTCTTGGACCCATTATATTTCATTCCCACACTCAGCTTGTACAACAGTTTAATTCACACAAATATTGGCCTCTAGCTAAAAGACGTAACTCTAAACTTTTTTATTTTGCCACCATCATCACAACTATTTTAACCGTGAAAACATTTTAATAATCAGCAGAACATTCCCCTGACTATATCGACCTTTTCCTGTGGCCTTTTCCCGTGAAGAATTGAAATGCTGTGAGACAGCAGCTCTTAGCGGGATTAAATTGGTGCTGAGTAAAGCCCATTTTATCCTGACCAGCGCCTCAGGATGTATAGATGCTACCAGGAAGCCCGTACTCGGCACTCCATCCCCTGAGCTGCAGGTTCAAGATCTTTCAGCAAAGCAAATATGTGTGACCTTACGGATAACTAATGTGCTTTAAACTCATTTTAATACGAGGGAAATGTGGTTATTTCTAGTTAAACTACAATTACAGTATAGCTAAGCCACGTTATTAATGTCCATTTGCATGAAATAGCTCTTCCAGACTCAGGCGAAAGGGGAAGTTGGAAATAAACAGGCAGAAATATAAACAAAATACAATACCAAGTGACAACAGCTAAATAGACCGACAGATTAAAAGAGACCGAAAGCAGGGAGGTATGGGTAACATATCGCTGTTTTTAGAAAACATGCTCTGATTCCATTTCACAATGGTCTAAAGCCGTTTGGGAGCGGTGACTGAGCTGCGGTCAGTGAGCAGCAAAGATTTCATTCTTGAGCTTAAACAGGATGGAGTTTAAGGGAATGGCGGCGTAATGGACTCAGACAGAGGCCATGGTGTTTGGCAGGATAATTCAGTCATTCAGTTTTATTCTGTTGAATTTTTATGACTGGCGGTAGACCTAGACTTCATACCCTAATGTCTTGTTCGATAGCTGTGAGCTGTGGCTGAAAGAGGGGGTTTTTCATTTGCATAAAATAATCTATTTGTTCAGAGTAGCACATTAGAGAATATAGGACAGATCATTAGACCGTCCATTAGTGTAATCTCATGTTTTTACACCAGGGTAGGCCAGTTCAGAGGTATCAGTGGAAATAACGAAAACATTTTGTTCAGCAATTAAGCAGTGAATCATTTAACTCCATAAAGAACCATTAAGACAGGCCAATAGCATAAATCATTTAGAGTAAAAATAATTACAGATGTGTGGGAAGTAGTTCGAAGTGAAAGTTTTAAAAAGACGTGATGAAAGTCCAGGACTATTCTTCACCAGATGACATATTCCTCTCAGTCAGCGCAGCCATATATTTTGATTATTCATACATTTACACTTATCATATTTCACAGTCCATATTCAATAAGTGGGGATATGAAAATGTAATATTGCTTGAGAAATGGCAGTGCTCTGACAGTCCTACAGCAGAGAGAGAGAGCGAGAGAGAGAGCGAGAGAGAGAGAGAGAGAGAGAGAGAGAGAGAGAGAGAGAGAGAGAGAGAGAGATCCAGCAAAAAGATAGACTTTAGATGTTTGGCCTAAACAAAACAGTTCAAATGGCGGTCATTATTGAAAACACTGCAGCATGCAGCGATCTATAATCAGTGGTTGGACATTTCTATGGGCATTATGATATATAGATATATATATATATATATATATATATATATATATATATATATATATATATATATATATATATATATATATATATATAAGGATAAGTTAACATTGCTTTGTTTAATTCACAAACAAAGAATAAAATTAGAAAGACTTCATAAAAAAAAGAATCCAAAAAAAATAAATAATTACAACTCTATAAATTATTACCTACACACACATACAAAACACAGTATATATATAATTTCCCTCCTTCATCAAATAACAAAGAACCAACTTAACAGCACCTCCCAGCCCTATATATAAAGGTGACTCTGAAAATAGATATTTTGTTTAGACTATCACTTTAACCTCATGAAAAATGATTTATTGTCTTGCGCCCACACTCTATTACATCATATTTACAAAGCAGCCAGCATATGGTGTCTCTGCACAGCTGCGGCTGTTGGGAAATATGATTGAAGAATTAATTTACCACTTTGGTTCTACTCCCTGTGACGAGCGTGAAAGCTTGTTTCGTAGCCGAGTGTAAAAGCAACGGAGTTGAAGTTCAGCTGTAACGCTCTGTGGCAAATTGATTATATGTGAGGATGCAATGAGGTACCTGTTCAGAGTATTGATTGGGAGACCTGCCTTTACTTTAATGAACAGACAGGCGTTCAGAGCCTGAGCCCCTGAATCCCAAATCAACATCGAGTCCCTTATGGTAGTATAATAAGATAGAATAGTTAGATAGAATAAGATGTTAAAGTCACATGGCCATATATTGCTATCCCTCTTCTTTTTTTTTTTCTCCCGAAGAGCAAATTTGAGCTGGGTGTTTCAAGGTAATTTCGTTTTACCCAATGTCCCTCTTTGAATCTCATTTCAGGTCTCCCAGTCTGCTGAACTAACATGCTTTGTCATACAAATAATGTCACCAAATGGCTTCTGTAATTTGTTATGCACTGCAATTTGTTTGTTGCCAGCTTTGTGAAAGTGGCATGCAAATTATTCCTCCCCTTCTGTTTTGGAGCAAAGCTGACAGGCACAGATGTGAAATACATCGAGAGCATTAAGCCTCCACCCTCACTTCTTTCTCCTTTACCTCCATCAGCACTTTGAGAGAAATTATCATTTGTGTGGATTGCTGCTGGTCGCTATAAGGCATCATATAGACTGGCCAATAATGAGGATATGATTCCACAGTCTTCCACCTGGACTGGAAAGAACGAGAAGGAGGCGGGAGGGAAATGAACAGATGAAATGAAAGGGGGACGTGAATGGGAAGACACAAGGAAGTTGAGAGGAGAACTGAGGGAGGGTAGAACAGTGTTTCTGTGGAGCCCCGGTCCCCAGGCTTTGTCTGGACCCAGAGGCAACCGAAGTAGCATCCGCTCTGGGCGACGAAAGAGGTAGGTGAGACATTTAATGCTGAGGGGACTGAGGAGCATCATTCATTAAAGCCATAATTTCATCCATTTCATTCTCCACTCAAGTATTTACACAGCAGTGATTAGAGAGGAGCAGCCCAATCAAAGTGTTCGGTCCAATGCAGACACTTTGTCACTTACTGTACGTAGGGAACTGAAATGATAAAACAAAACATACTGGTTCTAACCTAAAAGGTGACTTTTACCTCACTTACCTCATTTTTACTGAAAGCAATGGTTCTCAAACTGTGGGCCACAGAGGTATTACAGGTAGGGGGTGGGGGAAGTACAGAATATTTTTGATTTCAAGACCTTTATTGAGAACTTCACATACAAAACATACATACATACAAAAATGTACTAAGAACGCGGACATACAACCAAGTCATTAATAAAATTCATGAGCATGAATTGAGAGTGGCCGTATCAAGCCTGCAAATATTTGTAGAGGAAAGCAGGTTCATTGCACCACTAATACTGATGACCTACTTATATCTGCACACATTCTGTTTTATTTTCAAGGGTTCTTCCTCCAAAGTGGGGTGTGACAAAAGCACCACTGACCGCAAGTAATGTCAAGGGCTACCCAGTTTATTAAAAAGTGCTACAAGAGGGTCCTGACCAAGCATGCAGCCCATGTGCCACCACCAAGGAGAACTATTGAGGTTAAGACAACAAAACTACTTTCTTAGGTTTACGAAAGACACAATCTTTGGGTTTGGATCCTTTATGTAGCCTGCATTATTTCACATAAGTCAACAATGACTGTTGGTTTCACTTGGCACACAAACATTGTCCTCCTAGATAAAAGTCCAGTGTTTTAATTAAACCATTCTTTTAAATCTGAGAGATTGTTTGTCTACTGCATTAGACAATAAATGATCATTTCCACTGGCAATGTCTCTACGTATTGCACTGTGAACATGATACATCTATACCACAACACAACTTGTGATTGCTTCATCACTTTCTCAAACAATGGGCATTAGTTTGCTGCTATGTCAGCCTTGGTATCTTGAAGGGCTTTCACAAGATGTTGGAACTTTAGCTCCGAAGTTGAGTGATAATACCTTAGCTGGCAGTCGGTTCTCATTCATCCAAAATGTGTTCAAAGGGATGGCGGTCAGATTGCTGTGGAGGCTTGCCAAGTTCTTCCTCTGTAAACAGAGAAAACCATTTACGTGAACCGCAAATTTGCTGGAAAACCTTTTCCTGACGTGGCTGTCCACTTACTTGAGTCTTCCAGTGTATCTTCTGCATTGCAGGCTGATTAGTTATCGTGGCATGTTGGGGTTGATTCGGTAGACCCTTTCACAGGCTGTTGCTGCACAGGCTTATCTTTTATTCAGAACTACATACATTTTTATAACACATGACAGCAGATATGAGCAGGTGAAGCTGAGGGGGTGGATGAAATGCTCCACAGCGCTCACGACAGCAGTAATGTTTCAGTTAAATGGCATGTCAGCTTGTGTAAAATGATGACTGGTATATTGAAACTAGTGCACTAGAGTGGAGTGATAGAGTTTTCAGACCCAATCTTCATATTTCAGCTGGTGGTGTTGACGTGTGCTCGGACTGAACGCTAAGTGAATGCTGCAGATGTTGGAAGTGCGTACAAAGTCAGTGTTTGGATGCAAACACAAGAAGGTCCTTTAAGGCACTCCTATCTAATTCCCATGGACAAAGAAAACGGCGTATTTTCCAAAATGTTGGCAGATTAGTGTAAATGCAACCTCAGATCTACAAACCACTCGCTCCTCCAAGACACTGAAATCTTTTAAGAATGGCCTAAAAACCTTTTTATTCAGGAAGGCATTCTAACTTTGTGTTAAATCAGTCAGATGTCATTTTACTATATATTTGCTCTGTGGCACAATTTGTGACGAAATTAAAGTGCTTAAAACTGTTTGAGTACAGGGCACACAAGCTGATCAACTTAATTGCTGTTTTGGACTATTTTTT
The DNA here is from genome assembly GCF_023055335.1 of Clinocottus analis. Lineage (NCBI taxonomy): Eukaryota > Metazoa > Chordata > Actinopteri > Perciformes > Cottidae > Clinocottus > Clinocottus analis. The sequence goes on from NW_027175854.1 coordinate 6,101,030, forward strand.
TGCCACATAACATTCATTTACAAATTTGTGTTGGTCATGCTGTGATAAAGCGAGCAAATATTGTAATCACCGCTGCCTACAGAGAGAGTTAGTCAGTCAGCAAATGCTGAGTCAAGCATAAGCAGCAGTAGCGGAATTAATCACCTGGAATAAAATAAGTTCTGCCTTTTCCGTTTTTCATTTGTCAAAATGACACAGAGAAAACAAGACTAGCAGTGATGATGAAGCACAGCGTATGACATCTAATAAGTCTGAGATCTGATGGATGGACCAGAGAGCGGGCAGAAAGAGAAAATGTCACCAGCCATGTTTTGTGCTCAACAAAACAGCAGCTAGCGTAACAAGTGAAAACAAGAGTATGATGCCAGAGGGCAGTGGAAGTCACGGTCTCCATTACTGAAGTGCTACACAGTGACGACATATATAAAAACATGTGCTTCACATGCTGCCCTCCTCTTTCTCATCCTCTGTGACAGTTGCATCTGCCCTCCGGGTGCATGGCAGATGCCCATGTCAGAAGCTTATAAAGGACTTAATTCCTTTGTCACTGATGAATATTTGAGAGACACACCTCCTATTTTAGTAGGCGGAAAACGACACTTTAATAGCTTTTGTATGCAAACAGAAATACTGAACACCATAACACACTGATTCTTCATTGCTGCAGTCAATGTCTCTAACAACGTAGGAGGGCACGCGAGACAACACAAATTACAAACCGAAAAGTCACAGTCCTCGCATCAGCCGAATGACAGCGGCATCCATCAAGAAAATTTATTAAAAAGCAGCACATGTATGCCGTCTGTCTCCGACACACACAAACACATGTACACGCACAAAGATCTGTGCACTTTGCTCAGCCATCGTGGTAATTCCAAATGTTATTTCTGAAGGGGACTAAAAAGCCCATAAAACCGGCAGCTGCTCTCTGCCGATTTGTCCTTTGACTCTGACATGACGTGCTGTCTACTCAATATGTGTGTGTGTTTGTGTGTACACAGAGAGTGGGTGCAGACACTTCCACTGCAGTATATAGAGAACCCCTCTTTCATAGTTGGACATCTCTCAAAGATGAAAGTCCTCTGTTGGGAATTTTCTTTGAGTAAAAAATGCTTGTCCACTGTTTGCGCATGTATAATTTCATACAAACTCCATGAAAGATATACAATGTTCATGTCAAAGGTTAAGTAAGTATCCGATATGGTAAAACTAAGTGTCAAACTCTAAATGATTAGAATAAAGTTAATCTGACCTTGTATAAAATAACTTCCTGTCAACAGAAAAGGATTTAACATGTGCGTTGTGTGAATGATTATCCTAATCTCACTATTACAGACGTACGGCCCTACAGGCCCATGGTCCACCCACACAGGTGTTTTCACTTATTTGCCTGATTAGACCTTCTCTCAGGACCACGAGGATGTGCTTCAATTAATGAGTTGTGTCTGTGAGGGCAAGCAAAGTAATGTGGTTGTCGACCTAATGTGACATGTCACCGCCATATCACTAACACTTGTGTTTTTCCTGCTGACAGGGACTCATATTAAAGCAGAAGTCCGTGTCATGGCTTTCAAGGAAAACAATCATTCCTCAAAATCATTCAAAAACCTGAAATTCGATTTTTTTTAAAAAGTCGTATTTCTGCTCTGAAACGCCGGGGGCGTGTCCACTGAAGGGCCCCCCTAGTTTAAAAGTAATCATCATGTCACAGAAAGGAGTAAGAGTGAATCTTAGGTTTTGGAAGATGTCATCATACTGTACAGTCTGTCGGTGATGTGACAGTGCTTTTGTTCCGCTGCTTTGCACAGCATTTATACCTGCCCGCCCACTCACCTGCTCTCTTCCCTGGCTCTCTGAGACTCTGTGCACCACGTTCCACAGAGCCGTCGGTACACAATGACCTCATAATTGCAGGTTCATACAATGACCCTGAATTCAAAAATATGTGGAACGTTACCGCGGATGTTCGAAAAAAAAATCTTACGGCGTAGCATTAGTAAATCGTTCATCCATTGTTGCTAACTGTAACTACTAGTCTAACGAGATGTCTCCTTGGCTTATGTTAGGGGTTGCACCTTCTACACAGCAATTACTGTCGACGACCTACTATAATTACAACAGAAGCACTAAAGGCACTTTACGCCCATTGGTTGACAAGTACTGCTGACAACGGCGCTAAATGTCTCTGGGATGGGACGATGAATGCTGGGGAGGAAGTTGGTTCCGCCCCATTCCTCAGCTCTACATTGAGGTGGCTCTTCAGCAAATTAACACATCTCTCCCTCATGTTATTATTTTTCAGTTCTCTAAACAAGTGGATGGAGCTTTGTTATGAATTGTACTAACGATCCATGTCTCTCGCACAGAAATTGTGAAAAACAGTGTTGCAATCGTACAATGCAGTGCGATGTAGTTAAGTCTTTTCACACGTTTTCAACCATTATTTGTGCATGTATAATGCGTTTAGAACGCAGTTTTACCTAACCTAGACTTTAAACTTATCAGTTCCACTTTTGCTTCTCCTGCTTTGAAAAGAAATGTCTGCTGTGGAAAAAGGTCCATTCTCAACAAAGCTTCATTCAACTTCAACCTGAACAGAATCAAATTATTCAGAGGAACTGATAACACCTGTTTGGGAGTGCAGGGTCTTTTAATTGGAATATTTGAATAGAAGACTTTTATAAACACAGATATCCAGTCGAGCTGAAGAACAGATCAAGGACCACGGAGATAAGACGTATGAATGGTGGGTGGCTTTTATGATGGAAGCAGCCGCCTGTGGTGCGTCATCCAACAGGACATAATTTGGCAACAACAATATGGAGCCAAATCCAGGTCTAAAGTATTGTTCATTTAAAAAAAAAGATTTGAACCTGAAAAAGGAAGCGTTGTATCCAGGTCATATGTTTTGGAAAAAAGAAACACAAAATTTGTTAAATTTAGTATGTGCACCATGTTTTTGGGATGCAAAATAAGGTATTGTATCTAAATAGCATGTACATTAAAACGTATGGCCCACCTGATGAGTTTGATTTGTGTCTATGGATCAAGTGCAGAGGGCCCTGAACAGAATATGTCCTTTATGCAACACATCCCATCCTCATCCTTCTCAAAAGTACACCAACAGAGTCTACACGATGCATGGCTGAAGACACTCTTCCACTGGACACGGTGGCCCATGGACAGAAGGATTCCTTCCATCATTCGGTATCCTACATGTGGTGTCCTGGCTTTCACTGACCTCACCAAGTTGTCTCGTTGTTCATCAGTTAGGTTACTGTACAACTGCTTCATGTAAAGGCCATTATCGTGCACGTGCCTTTTCACTGTACTCTCAGAAATACCCAGAGGTTTTGCAATGCGTGTCACGGGCAGGGACATTTCCATCAGGCTTTGTATTTGCTCAAGAGACACAACATATTTTGGGCATCCCATTTCTCCTGGCATCACTGGCAGCTGACTAGGGGTCAGATCAGAGTTGTCTATATTAACAAGTGTTGACAACTGCATCAAAGCATTTACAACATCCTGTGGCATCTCAACCTGGCCCGATAATGAGGTAAACAAAACCATCTCCTGATTAACTACAAACTGCAAGTAGTCCACATCCAGGGGCAGTCCTTGCGTGACCTGGGACAATTTAGTCAGTAGTCTCTGAAGAATATTCCTTTTCAGTTGCTCCTAGAATAAACAAACACATTGAGGCCACAGTCGAATTACAGTCTTTTTTGGCAAAAGCAGATGTTAACGAAGACAATACGCATTGAAGGACTTGAGCTAGGTAAGTAACAGTGTAAGAGCAGTGAAAGACCTCGAAAAACGTGCTTATAGCATTAAACTAGCCTTAGCTTATGCTTGTAGCGCTATGCTTAATTAGGGTGACCAGATTTTGAGTTTGTGAAAAAGAGGATGGTAACAGATTTAATATTTTCAACTTTCACTGTTTTTGGAGTGAAAATTGAAAATAATAAATCCGTTACTGAAAACTGAAAAAACACATTATATAAAAAAAACTAAAAAAAAAACTGAACTGAATCAAAAACTTTTCATACACTTATTTTTTGATTTCGAATACAACAAAACTTCCTTTTTCAGGTTAAAATCTTTTTTTTTCAAATGAACAATACATATGACCTGGATTTGGCTCCATACAACAAGAAGTAATGCATCAACTTGCAGTCTGTACCCTTCTTTGTGTCAAAGGTACCAGCAACTGTGTGCCATCACAGCAGACATTTTGATTTGCCTAGATCAGTGCATAGTTGTTTAGTGCGTAAGAAATGCATCCTATTCCTGCATGGCTTCCACGCTTGTAGGAGGACGGCTAATGATAACTCTGAAAAAAGTCACACACTTTTTTTTAAAGAGCACATATAGTTGCATTTCAACCTCTTTCTTTCTCTTTTATTTGAAGACGCATGTCTTAATCAAGTTGCGTCACATATGAGGTGATTGCTCTAAGTTCTGACCTATAATGCAAAACTCTAATAACTCAATCTAGTTGTTACACATTGATGAGCAATGAGTAAGCAGGCATCAATACATCCAAGCGAGCGCAGTTGGCTTGACTGAATGATAAAGGCAACACTTAAACAAACAATAAACCTTCACACAAACAGTACATAAGTAAAGTTATGTAGATTTAAAGAATATGTGAATGACCTCAGCCAGAATTTCTCCTTCACAATGTTGACATCTGACATCAAAGACCGAATGCCGCAGCTGAGAGGTGAAGACAGACCTGAAAAATACATAAAACTGTGATGTGAGATGGGAAAAAAAAGCTTTTGCTTTATGTGAAAACAACTGAACAAAAACGATGGAAAAGGGGGACCCAGTGAAGAAGCAGAAGAGAGAAGAGACACAAAAAGAGATTGAAATAAGTCAACTTGGGCGCTATGATTTCGCCTTAAAGCACACACACACATATAGGAGTTGCCTCCACAGCTGTGAAGCAGCACTGTGTGGCACAAATTCAAAACTATTGTGCCAGAAATCCTCCATGGAGGATCTTGGTTCATGCTGGTCTGATAGCATCACACAGTTCCCCCCAGGAACTCTCTGTACTGCGTTCATGCTGTGTAAATCCTGTTCCACTTCATCCAAAACCTGCGCTACCCACTTAAGATCGAGACCTTCTGTATTAATTAATTAATTCTCATGTCCCTTGACAATGCTCTGGGGTTGGGTGCATTATTCCTTCGCAAGTGTTTAATCGGGGGACAAGATATTTGACTGGAATGAAGCAATGAACCTTTTTTTCATATGCATTCTCCCAGATGGTAAAAACTGTCCCGCTATGCGCCAAGAAATCCCTGACCTCTTCATCAACCGCTAACTTCAGGCTGCATTGTTGACTAAGCAGGCTAGAGGTCGTGTGCGTCGGATGTACCACTGCCATCAACACGGCAATGGAAACAAAGCAGAATGCCTTTGCCATTCACTTTCATGGTTCACTTTCCAACAGAAGTCCAGCCAATCCACACCAGGATCCAACAAGGTGTGTCCTGATTTATTACTTAACTGTGAGCTATTGCAGTGAGACCGTTAGAAAACAATTGCAAGACTCACTCTGGCTGGCAGCATTCTTTAACAAGAGCTCCGGAGGATTACAGCTTCGAGATGTGTTTAGGTGCACATTTCTCAACTGCAGACATTTCCTGAGATTGTGTGAATTGGTGTTTTTTGTTCTTCTAGCACATACAGTAAGTATAAATATTGGTTATCTCTCTTGACAGCAGTGTTTAGGAATTATGTCAGCATATACTCCCTCTCCCTTGCTCTCTTTCTCTCGCAATTTGGAAAGGAATGTTAAACGTCAATAACATTAAAACTATTTAAACTCAAGTTCACCGATACACAATTGCGTCTGACCCATTTCCAACCCCAATCTGATGGACTACTGACGCAGGTTTAATTCATGTTGTGTTATTTAGGCTATTTTTCTTTCTACATTGTTTGCATTCTCTGTTTTCCTATCCTCTATCAATCTGATCACCCACTGTCTCTTCTTCTACTTGAAGACAACCTTCGGAACTGGAAAGTGTGGAGAAAGCAAACAATTGATAAAACAGTTCTTTTAAACCGGAACATTACATCTCAAAATTCACAATACATCGTATAACAAATTGCCTTCGTCTCATAGGATCCAGATAATAAACAATGTTTAAATGATGTCGCGGACATCTTGGTTCAGACTTGTTGGATGTGTCATTTCTTTATAAAACACAAATTAAGTAGGGAACTCACAATGTCTTATAACATTTGTGAGCATTCAAACTTTTAATTAGTCCATCTTCGTCTCTGGGATCCCTAAAGCAGCCTACTAATGTTTTTTTTCCTTGATAAACATTATTAAAATACCAAAGTGGCAAGCATCGTCACATGCATTAACACTTATACTCTTCTTCATTTCATGTAAAAAAAAAGAAAATGTAATTTAGATGTTTGTTCTTATTCCTGGTTTAGTGTCAAACAGTGTTCAATACAAAGCCTTGAATACTGTGAGGGGGTCCTTGCAGAGATGTTTTGTTGGTGTAGTATTTGCGTATGTTGCTCAGCACAACAATCCACCTCAGTGGCCTCGGTCTAATCTTGGCCTTAAACTCTGAAGGTCTGGTCCCGTTTGCCCTCATCCTGCCCCGAAAAAACAGGATAATAAATCAAATTATTATCAAAACACACAAACAAAATGTCAGACTTTCACACAGGAAATGGGCTGCTTCTTTCCCATTTCTCAACTTAAGTACTAATTTTAACCCAAGACATGTTTTTTTCACTTAACCTAACCAAGGTGTGTTTGTGCCAAAACTGAACCAAACCAAAGTTAAAACCAACTCTTAACCATCCCACAGTCACTGCTTTTCAACAACAATTTCGAGCAGTCTTTGAAGACTCTGTCAAATAATGTCTTCCTGCCACTATCTTTATTTTTCGAGGGCTATTCTTCAGAGTTGCAAACTTACCAAAATGTGGCATAAAGGGTAAACATTTCACAAAAGAAGTGAAGCTCAAGGGCAGATTCATATAATGTGGGGCTGATAAGTGAGATTGAGGGACAGGTGTGCAAACTGTCGCACAGGTGACTGGGGAATGGTGCAAAGAGCTGGCACAACTGTTGGATAGGGATAGGATGGTACGGGAGGATCTGGAGGGCGTTACATTTTGCGGCGTGATGAAGTTGTCCCTGGGACAGCAGCCTACGAATGGTGTAAAGATGAGGAGCAAGCCAGCACTTTGTGACATCAGATGACAGGACCCTTTGTCATGAAGGCAAGCCTGCGACTCTTGAGACACTGAATCTGACAACCGAAGTGAATCTGCTAACTTTAAACTTTACTGAAAGCATGGTGGCTCTTTTATTCTTCTTTTGTTTCTGTTTCGTTCCCGTTTTGAAAGTGTGCCTGCGCTAAGAGCTAGCTAAACGCATCAGTGGCACGCTGGAGCTCCTACAGACGGTATCCTCAGTGATACGGAAATGACAGTCCGGAATTTAATGGCAGGCATCAAAAGAATAAAGAGAAGAAAAGGGATTTATCTATACCTATTAAATATTAACTCAGCTGTTCCATGCTGTGCTGCTCCGACATTGTTTGCGTAGTGAGACTTTTTTCCTTCCAGAAATAGCACTGCGACATCGCGGATAAGCATGCGATAGTGGATCATACATGCTGTATTTGTCTTTGTTAGTGGTGAGACAGTTGCAATGAGGCAGACGAGTCCTCTGAGTCTGAATCCAGCAGACACAGGGGCTCATCATAACACGGCATAATGTTGTTTTAATGTCTTGGTGCTCGTCTCAGATGGGTGTGTGTTTGTGATCACAAACCATGCTGCGTCCTCATCAAGTAGAGGTCACATTTGCATGAGTATTCATGACAACATTGACGTACAACACTGGTGTCCTGAATGTCACCAATGATTTATTGTTGTAGATGCAAGGAATAACACCCACACAAGGTTTGGTAAGAGTCAAGTCTTACGTTTATGTTCACAATAATATCCTTTTTCAGAACATAGGACTCTGGGATCAGAAAAGCCTGAGATCAGAACATAGATCCCTGAGATCAAAGAACACTGAGGTCAGAGCATAGAACCCTGAGGTCAGAGCCTAGAACCCTGAGGTCAGAGCCTAGAACCCTGAGGTCAGAGCCTAGAATCCTGAGGTCAGAGTCTAGAACCCTGAGGTCAGAGCCTAGAACCCTGAGGTCAGAGCCTAGAACCCTGAGGTCAGAGCCTAGAACCCTGAGGTCAGAGCAACCCTGAGATAAAAGAACACTGGAGGTCAGAGTATAGAACCTTGGGGTCAGAACAAGAACTCCTGTAATTTACTCAAATATCTGAAAAAGCTAAATCCTTTTTATCACTCATAGAATAGTCAGGGGAGATGTGATTTAAACCAAAGAAGAAACTTAAACTATAGTAAATATCTGTTCATATAAATATACTGCTTGTGAGAAATAAATTATATTTAAACTGCATTGGTGGTGAGCAAGAGGAGTGCAAAAATAAATACAGAAACAAGATGAGCAACAGATGAATCTTAGATTTATGCTGAGGTGGTAAAAGGGATGAGAAGAAAAATGAATTCCCATAGAGGGAAGGACTGAGAAATGCAAAGATGTATGAGCATTTGATTCACAAATTAATAATTGATGAAAAAAAGATTAATGTGAGGGGGTCGTTAATGTATATTTACCCATGGTATAATAATCTAAATTAGATTAGCGTTTAAATTGTATGCCATTATTATAGTACTCAATAAAGACATAAACAACAGTGTAAATAATATTGACTTCACACAAGAAGAGATTAAGGGTTTTATTCAAGCTACTTTTAAGAATCTCAAGGATAGTTTACTTGAATTTGATTTTTTTAACATACTCATAATGTTTACTGTGTTCACCATCTTTGTTGATCGCCAACATGCAAACTAAGGATAAAAAACACAAAAGCATGTTAGCTGAGGCCATTTGCCATTTGATTTGATCCTATAATTCTTCTTGGACAAACCTCAAAAAAGTTACCAAAGTTTTTTTTGCAAATGATCCCCGATGAGACATGAATGCCTCAATCCGTCTCGTTGTTGTTGAGATATTTCACTCAAAACCACAAAAGTTGACTTTGTGGTGCTTCAGCTGTTCAGCTCAAGAAAACTCAGTGGATTTGAGGTCAGTGTGTTATTTAGTGTGTGCGCTTACGTGTGTGCAGTTTACAAATGTTCTTTTTCAGTGTCTCGGTGTAGAATTGTCCATTTTCTGATGATTAAGTGGTGCCATTCACAGAGTGACGGAGTGACAAGACGAGCTGGGAACCTGTGACAGTGTGTGTGAGAAATGACTTGTAATAGGCCATTACTGCACAAGAAGTCCTCATCTCCAGCAGTCTGCCTCTGGGAACTTCACCGCCACTGGAGAGAATACAAAACAGAGAGGGCGGTAGATTGAGATTGTGATTGATTGGCAGAAGGAGGAAAAGATGCCATTGCGAGGAATCCGAGCTGGACAAAAACCCTCCAGAGAGTTAATGTGTGTGTCAATACTGGGCCCAGCGCATAAAGATAATTTGAGGGCTTATCCACCATGCTCAGGCCAGTGGGATGAATTCACAAAGCGTTATTGTGCTGGTGATGAAAGTTTTTCCAAAGAATGTGCTGTTTGAAAAAAAACCATCTAAGAAGCCACTTCAGAAGCATCACAACCTTTTCAAAGATGTTTGATTAAGTTATGTGTAAAAAAAAAAAATCCATGGTTAAACTTGTATACACATTATATTTATTGGGTTACTAAAAACACCTGCCAAACTTTGAACATCCCCATCAGCCTCAGCATTACTTAAATATTAGCAGGCTAATGGACTAAACCTGGTAAACATCAGCACGTTAGCGTCGTCGCTGAGGCGTCGTTTTCACATGCCCCTCTCATCTTTTCCCAAAGCTGCACTTGATTGAATTACCACTGTGCTCCATTCTTCGAACCTTCCTAAAATCACAAGAAGGTTGCCTATACTTGTATGTTTCTAAGTTAAAAGCGTGTTTGGTAAACTGCCCGAAGGTCTGCAAATAGAGCCTCATGATAAATTAAAGAGGCATGACAGTGTTGATATTGTTTAGATTGCTGGGAAATTAAGTTCCAAGTCACTCAGAGAAGAATATTAAGAAGACAGTCCGTCTGGTGCTTTGCGTGAGTTTCCTCTGTGACTGCTCTGCAGTACGGAATTCAACTTTTAACTTACCTCCACACAGCACACGACTTAGCTACATTAAAAGAAAATTGTTTTTGAAGAGAGAGGCCCTTTTGCCAACAACTCTGCGTCTCTATCTGCTACAAACAAAACCCAAACAAACCCATACTGGGACATGAAATGAAACGGCCGTGGAGCTGTAACTACAAATGGATCCGGTTTGCTGGCTCCCATCTGGACGCCACTCGGTGATAATGAGGGTATTGATGAGGATCACTGTTCTCATTGCCTTACCCGTTTTTTTTATTTCACTCACCTTTTTCTTCTTTTTTTTTTGCCTTCCTACATATTTCTGTATTTTCTTTTGACTGCATTAAAATGAAATTGTCCATGTTTCATTGGGTTCTACCTTTGCATTACACTTCATACATTAGTGACCTGTCCATCTGCTTTTCACACAGAGCACTGCTGGCATCGACTCCACCTCATGATGGAGAATAAATTGATGGGAGGGAAATTTCCATCCGGTGCCAGCTGTGGTACATGTGAAATTCCAGCTTTCTTTCCCCAGAGTCCAAACTAAACAAGAGAAGCAGCATTCAGTTTTAATGCATCAAATATCTGGAGTAAAATCCCCCCAAAAAACAGGACCGCAGCAACTCTGTATTTTTAAATCAAGGCTTAAGACCATTATGTTTTCCACTGCCTTCCATTCCTTATTAATTTCTTCAACTACACTTTAAAGTTTATCCTTCTTTGTGTCTTTGATGACTGTTCATCATTTGAGTTTGTGTTTTGTGATGTGTCGCTACCCCACTTTGTCTTGAGGATTCTGACGTGCTGTGAAAACCATTTTTACTTGCCTTTTCTTCCACGTCAATATTGTAAAATATTTCAATTTTTTTTTTATTACAATAACAACATTTTCCTCCCATTCACAGCGAGCGGCATTCTCCTGCCTGACCGAGAGCCTGTCCCACAGTGCACGTAAGTGCCAGCAGCGCTACGTGTGCGATTGCTAATGGCAAACCATCACAGCAGCCCGGTTTTAGAGCGAGCATTTTCTACCTGGCTGTTAGCATAAGCTCCTTATCCTGTCTGCCTACTGTTCCTCTGACAAATATGCAAACACAATAAGCTCTGCAAGCACAATTGAAAGCTTTTATTTTTTTATCTTTAAGAATAATAAATAAATGAGTCTGCGATTTAATATATGAAGCTTGAGAGTAAAGGATTTGTTTTGCAAGTTGGTACTTTTTGCACGTTCTCTTTGCTGTGTTTTTGTGCTTTGATAAAGACTGCTACAGACTTGAACATCTTAATATTGTGCTTCAGTTTACACCTTTAGGCAGCAGTTATTGATTAATTAATAACATGCTGTCGCGACAAAACCAAAGTGAAAACCACCTGGTCATGATTTTGGCTATATATCATCAGGTTGTTGCTGTAGGCCAGTATAGCAATAAATAAAAGGCCACTACCACATTTTCTTCAAGGCATAATTACCTGCCATCTGAAATGACAAAAATAATTCAAATCACACACACATTACCTTTTTTATATGTAACACGTGTTTCATATGTTGGCAGGTAAGAAGGAATGTCTGTTTCAAATCTAATGGTAGAACTATATATTTGGAGGTTTATCACCGGTGATTTTGTGTGTGACCTGCAGCTTTATAGTTCAATCCATCAGCTGGTTGTAAAAGAAAAAAATCCCCCAATTCAAATTACTCTCGTTTGTAATGTAGTTGGATGTGAAAAAAGTCATTTTGGGGCCCAATGGCATAAGTGAGACCGAGAAAGTGTCACAAACATGAATCCTTACTCAGGGGTGGACACATGATTGCACCCAGTAAAGAGATCCTCTTTCCTTAATGTGGGTTAGTTCGGCTCACTTTACTTACAAAAGTGCTTGTACTGATGAAGGAAATGAACCAATTTCTCTTCGACACTTGTTGGAGGCATCATTGGTCTCAGAGATAGTTCCTCTTTATATTTTGCCATTGAGGTTAAGTGTTTGTGAGGTTGTCTGTGTGAGTGCATGCACTTTTGGATGCATGCAAGTACGTGGTCGCAGATTATGCAAATACAAATTTAGTTATTTGGGTTGCTTCTAATTGTAGAGTCCTGGTCCATTATTCTTATTGTCCAAAGCAACAAATCTAACATTCAGTGGTGCACAGATGCTCACTGAGCTAAAATGGTATGCCACCAAAAAAATGGAATGTCAATAGTTCTGCAATCAGGAAGACTTTTCATGCTATCTCTCTCTCTATTCTCTCATCCTGCTTCCAACTCAATCAGCTGATTGAAGACATCTGCTCTTTCAATCAAGTCCATCAGATTTGGTCACAAACTCTGTTAGTCAATCATCTCATTGCTGTCACATGAAAAAAGGAAAAAGCTGTTCCTTTCCCTGCTAGTGCACTGCCACAACAGTGTTAGATTAATGTGACCATCCTGCGCTCCATTCACTTCCATTCACGTTCATCCAGATCTCCAGCAGTGTATAGACTATATCAGTAGAAATGTTCCTGGTAATCTCATGGACATGACTTCCCCTGTCACATCACACGATAGGGTCACCGCCAAAGACACCTCACATACTTATGGACTTTGTCCTACCGTACAAATGAAAGTATTTATTTAAGGGTTGTTGGATTGACTCAAAATGCAAAGGACTTTTTATATGTCTCTCATTCATGCATAACTAAATGTATTCTCTGTTTCTAATCGCATAGACTGAAAACGGGCTGGAACGTGAGACATGATGTGGATTTAAAAATCATCCGGGGAGAACTTTTCCTTTGTCACAGGCACAGTTTCAGTTCCATAAATCAGGCTCTAATGTATGGCAGTTCAATCCATTTCCCTGGTGCATCTATCATTTAGACAACTAACACCTTTGCAGTTTTTTTCTTCTTTTTCTTACAAACATTCCAATCACCAAGAAATTGTATCTGGTGAGAATAAGACTGCGACTTTAGGCGGTGCAGTAAATAAATGCTCCAACAATGATGAATGAGCTTGCCAGTCAGTCATCTGACATGTTGCAGTGAAGAAACTAATGGTGTTTGGGGAAGACTAAGTTTTGTGTAACTGTGTCAAAGCTTATATCACATCATCTTTCTTCCAGATCCTGCGCAGGAGAGCGTAGTGTTAAGGATGTGTGTGTGAGAAAAGGCGCATACAAATTAGCACTGCTCAGAGTACTGCAGGACTAACTGATGGTAATTGTGATGAATGGTTGCATGGGGTCTTTAAATTGTCCATCTGGAAAGTAAACTCACAGATGGCTTCTGGCATGCTTTACGCCCAACTCCTGTACTTACCGACCTGCTTAACTTCCTCATTATTTACTGAGATTGACACATCAGTATTATTCTCATCAAGTATTAGATACTATGGAGCATGTCAATGATTAAAGTCAAGACAGAACAACAAGCATGCAAAAGTTTGCAGGATCGCTTCTAAGGTCCAGAGGCCCGTCTCACCAAGATGGATTTCGGTTTAGCGAGGTAATTTCCGGATTAACTCTGGGTTTTCCGTCTCACGAAGCTGGTTCACTTCTTAGCGGAGTACGTTTCCCCGGTAATTCACGGTGAACGCCTAACCTGCTCCGGAGCAGTTTAAGTTCCCGGATAAGATCTCAGTGGGGATAGAAGACGCCTACTGGCCAATCATTGTCTTGGAAAAATGGCCTGCTCATTTCTACAGCATCCCGTTGAGGTAGGTGCTCGGATAGTAAGAGCAGCACTCCGCAGAGTGTTTCGGGACTAGCAAAACCGATTGGAGTTGACCAAAAAGTGAGACCACGGACATCTGGTTAAGTGCAGCTGGATAATTCAGGGAAACCCCCGGGTATGTTAATCCAGCTTCGTGAGACAGGCCTCGGATTCAGGAGCGCATGACAGTAGTCAAGGTGTCCACTCGAACTGAACGTTTCAACTTGATTGCAAAATTGTCTTTTCTGAGTCTTTATGAGCCACTTCCTGAACGTGATTGAGTATCTGCAAATGTTTCCAAACTCGGCATTCGCACGGCTTGCATGTTATTAGGTGATCAGTCTGATCTTTTGACAGTTGTCCTCAATAACTAAAGCATGCCGACGAAAGTGTTTTTTTTTTTTCCACCATGCCCATATGCACTGCTAACTCCACTTGTGTCCTCTTTCCATGCAACCTTAACAATGATCCTGGAGAAAAGTTAACCACGTTGCCTAACTTTGGAATTTCAATCTTAACAATGTTTACAAACCTTTATGATTTTTTTTTTCAATTACTATTTTATGTATTTGTGTTCATGAATAATACTGATAATTTTACTATCCTGCTGGATTCAAATGAGCTTTTTCACAAAAGATTCACAGGAAAGTGATGCATGGATGGAACCACAGGGTGACTTTGATTTTGATACAACACAATTACTGTCAAAGCAGTTCACCAAAATTGTTTTTTTTTGTTTTTGTTAAGTGGATCATTTAAAATATTTTGGAGAGTAAAGGAGCCATATTGAGCCGTTAGATAAAGAGCTGAAGTCGACAAGCTGTACATTCTCAACCCTCTTAACAAGGGACACTTACTGTGCTCGGTTGTTATGTTGGAAACGACTCATGTCTTGTGCGAAATCAAATCGAGTCGCAATTATTTTTCACATATCTATTTACCAAAACAACATGAGATTGCGCCGTAAACAGAAACACAAACGGCTTTCCTCTTGTATTTCTGACAAAGAAGCTGCTGATGGGTTTTTGCTGGAGTATCAAACCTCACAAACTATTCACTTTCTCAAGTTGCAGTCCTTCAAGTTCTGGATGGTTACTTTGAATATCAAAATCAGCAAGAAAATGCAATGTTCACGCCACAAGCAACAGAAACGGCCAAGCGTGGCCAGCTACATTGTCTCCGAGTTGCAGTGGAAGTGTTTATTGATGCAGTTATATTGTTACACTGAATTTTCTTGGTTGCAAAAAAACAAAGACATGATTGGTTGATGCATCGCTGGAGCGGGGAAAAAGTTGAGACCGTCTCAACTTTGTTTAGTAGTGCATCACGCCTGTCATGCGGCGACAAGTGTCAGGTGTCAGTTTGTAGCTTTGTGTCTCCGGCTCTCTTGAAAAGCAGGTGTGGGCTGTCGCTGTGTCGCCCGTTGTGTGAACGCAGTGTCATGCATGTGTGGTGAAAGAGTACATTTCTTAACCTGCAATGAGAGAGTTTATGGGAGGGCATTTTCATCACTGTGTTAAAAAAAATACACATCCTGTTAGTCACTATAATGAGGTACTCTCTCAAAATAATGACTTAGAGCCTTATAATTATGACTTAGCATCGCATAATTATCAGATACTAACCAGTCATACATGGTATAGAATGTATTATTCATCAGATTTACTTTGAATGACTAAACGGTTATGGTTTGTTTCTCAACGTCTTGTTATTTATTGAAACAGTTTGTCATTCATAACGGCTGTCTGTTATTCATGGAAACTGTTTGTTATTCATAGAAACTTTACTATGTATTAGCCAGACTTTCATTCATAGAAACAGTCCGTTAATCATAAAAACGGCCTGTTATTCATAGAAACGGTTTGTTATTCATACCACCTGTCTGCTATTGATAGCTCCGATCTGTTGTTCAGAGCAATGGTTTGCTTTTCATAAAAACAATGTATTATTCATAGCAGAGGTTATTGAAATAAACGGTCTGCTAATCACAGAACGGTCTGCTAATCATGAGCATAATTATGAGATTCTAAGTTATTATTATGAGACGCTAAGTCATTATTATGAGATGCTAAGTCATAATTATCAGACGTTATCTCAATGACTGACAATCTTGATTTTTTCATTGCAGAAATGTACTTCCATAAGAGTCAAAGGACAGATGTTAAAAATCATCCAGCCAGCCTGCGTGAAGGCTCAATGGTGTTTTATAAGGACCACGTCTTGAACACAGCTCAACAAACCCGTTCACGTCCTCTTTGACTCAGTTTCCACATCCCTCCCCCCAACCTCGTTCTTTTCTTCTTATTTCTCTCTCCCTCGCTCTCTTTCACAGGATTACAGGAGCAACAGGGAACTCTCCCCCGCCAGAGCTTCTAAAGAGACAGACCCTGTCACAAGTCTCCACTCCCCTCGTTACCTCCAGCCACCGGACACCAGCGGTCTCTCATCCTACCCCTCCAACCTTCTTTCCACGATCCCCTCTACCCTCCTCATTCCTTCTTCCTTACTCCCTTCCGTCCCTCAACCCCTTTCCGCTTCCTAAATCTAAACCTTTCGTTCGTTGCTATTAGCGTGGTCTTTGTTAGTGAATTCATGTTTGGCCTCTTGGTACAATATATGTGTGTGGGTTCCTAATCCTATAATGCATGATGTTGTTGTTGTTGTTTACTGTAAAGCTTAGCACTGCTGTCACTGTCAAGGATGTCAAGAGACATAGCAATACATATAACATGTATCAGTTACAGCTTCGTACATTGATTTCCATCTCACTATTTACAGACTCTTAATAGTACTGTGCTCATTACTGTGATAGTTTGTCCACCTACACTTTTCCTTTTCTTTTTCCCCTTCATTCCCTTTTTCTGTGAGGAAACAGGTGAAAAAAAGGGAGACATTTGTTCCCATATTTAACCTAAAGTTCTGCTTTGAACTCAGTTTTCAAGAGGTGCAATATTGAGTCCACCAGAGCTTTTTTAAGGGAGCACAGAAACTCACGAATTTCCGTTGCAACACCAGAGCACACAACAAGCAGACTGAAGTAACAAAAGGTGTCGGCTAGCATTCAGCCAACCTCCATGTCCGTGTCCATGTCCGTGTCCGGGAGAGAGCAGAGAAACCGCAGGATGCCAGAGCCCTGTCAATTCACGTAATGATGATAAACAAACAGAAAATGGCAGCCTGTCTTCCATCAGTGTTTTGAAATCAGTCAGCCATCTGCGTTAGGACTGATGCGGTCAGATTGGTGTTTGTCTTACCTGCTAGTTATTCTGCCGATTTACATATATTCTCACTAATGATGAGGGATGCGTTTGTGTGTGCAGAAATCAGGAACGTCTGGATTTCAGATTGAGACCATGATCCTTTGACTCACTCTGATTCATGTTTTCACTTCATTGCTGGAATTTCAACCTTGACATTATTGCTTATTGTGCATGAATTGAGTTTTAGAGAACAAGCCAAAACAAATTGTACATTTTCCTACTGGTATATGTCCTTGTATTTATAGTTTAAAGATGAGGTTTGCAAAGCAATGAGGTGAGAAACACACGGCAACATATCTTACTTCTATTACTTCTACCAACATCAATGTGGATAAAGCTTCCCTACGACTGCAAATTATTTGTATTTACTCTTTGACGTGAATATGAGAGCATATCTACATTTGTTATACAATCACTAGCCAGGTTTCCATCTAAATATAGTGCAAATTTGAATCAAATTGTCCAAAAGAAAATGCAGGATAGATGAAAGTAGTTGGTGCTAATTCTGAGTATGGTCATTATTAATAAGGAAGAGAGCTCAAAGAGATGAGGTTAACAAATGAGTGCCAGTCTAACCCCAAATAATTTGTTTGGGTCATGTGTTCATTTCAAGAAGCTCATCTTAATTTGTACACTAACATTTGCTTTGGTGGAATGGACACAGGCTTCATGTAATTCTTGACGCCTTGGAGGATTTTTCTTTTAATACACCAACCTTTACAACTCTACGCTGATGTACGTTCCAGCGCGACACCGGCACATTCCCCCACAACAACCTTTTATTTTGTGACTCTGTGCCTCAGTAAGAATTCCTCCCAATCGCCATTAAAAGGAAGAAAGTCATTAATGGGAAGAGGGAAGACACAAAAGAACGGAGGCGGAATCAGACACTCAGAGGTTGAATCTATGGAAGGGAGTTCAAACTCATTATTCTCAGCTAGAGTACAAACAGCGTGATTTAGATCACTGTTGTCGATGGTTATGGGCCGCAGGCTTGTCCTGAGCTGATGAACGTCGGCCAGGAACATCACAGGGTTTGAAGAGGAGTATGCTCTCAATCTGGATGATTCACCATCAACAGATGCAGTAGCAACATTCATAGCCAAGGAAGCGTATCCATTTGTAAATTGGTATAGTATGATTTAACATTGTCTACTGTGTGTTGGACACCATATGTGTGTAAAGCAACACTACACTCTATAACTGGTCTGTCTCTTCCTCCAGCAGCTTCATGGCAGTGCATACTAAACAAATCCCCTTTAAATAATTGTTTTGTTACTGTCATTTTAAATTGTATAAATTTACAGAATTGAAAAAAGCCCTTGGTTGCATTCTATTTTGAACTATTTTGATTTACAGTATAAACATACATTTTGCAGATTGAAATATCCTGTATTGTTTTATTTAGTTATTTGGATCATATTAAAGCAGGACACTCATTTTGAATGTCTCAACAAAAGTGTCCCTGCCTATTTTCATTGTCCCGGTCTAAACTTCACCTCTCACTATCGGTGGAGATCCCACTACTTCCTGCTCATTGCAGGATGTTCACACCACAGGAGACAGGTTGCATAAACAGTCTTTTCATGCCGGTGGGCCTTTAGAAACCATTGTATACAGTGTACCAAAGAGAGAGAGAGAGAGAGGAGAATACCAATGGTCTGAATCGATATTTACACTGTTTTACTGTTTTGCCCCAAAGCAACAAAGCTGTGCCGCACTTTGTCTTTGTGTGTCTTTTTTAGTCATCCTTTGCGCTCCTTCTGTTTCACTCGAAGCTTCTCTGTTTGTTGTTCATCTCCTCATTCTTTCCCTATATACATTATGCCAGGGTGTAGGGTTGTGTGTCTGCCACCCACCCCCCTCTCCTCCTCGATAATTTTAATGATTGTACCTTATTGCATTCTCCGTGAGTCCCAACCCACCCGCCCACCCACCTCCTCCCTACCAACAGCTCTCCTGACAAAATGAGAAGATAATGAGATATGCAGTGGCGAGGTTGGACACTGTGTCACCTTCATCTCCCCGTCTCCTCAGCGTTCGGTTTTAAGTGCAATGCAGCCTCCACATCCGTGACACACATGCACCCCGAGTACAAACAGTGATCAGGGTAGTTCTCCAAAATGTCCTCGCATCCGCATATTGACATGATAACAAAAACGTCGGAAAAGAATGACATTTCTCCGGAGAAAGCGCATCGATTGAGCTTTAGTGAGCAACACAGCATGCGTCTCTCATGAAAAACCAAAATAGCTCAATACTGAGAATGAAAAGGTGTTGCAGTTGGAGTGTTTGTGTGCTGAGAGTACAATCACCTGTGTGCGTCTCAGATGTCAGCAGTCATGCTCTCACGGGGGTCACTAATGCAACAGTCGGAGCTGCTCTCTCTTCTCACTAGGCAAGCGTTATCTAGTGTTCTCTCACCTTTGCCTCAATCTTTCTTTCTCCTCCACCTTTTTTGTTTCACCAATAATGGAACAGCTGTCAGGTGCAGTTCCCCTATCATTGTCAGCATCAGCTCTCCATATTCAAGTGTGAAAATTCATGTCAACACACTTAGAAGTGCTTGCGATTGGCTGCTTGAACCGCCCGGACACAAACACACACAGGCGGTAGATGATAACATGGTTTGAAAGGAATTTACTATATACCACTTCATCTCATAGCTGTCTGCTTATGTGCCTGTCAACTTTGAATTCCTTCATCTCCTGGGGACCCCGTTGTTTTTCTTTATCTCTGTCTATTTATCATATTTATCTATGAATTTTCAAATATAACCCCTCTTCTCACTCCACTGCTCACCAATCTCAAGGGAACTCGAGAAATCAGCATGTGTCCAGGCCAAATGTACAGAAACAGTCTCTCCAGTCCTACACACAGCAATGGGATGAGGAGCCTTTATCTAAAGGAATTATCATACATTAACACATTGACTGCTGAGCTGTTCAAATGACACTGTTTCACCCCAATGATCATACATAAAGGGATGGATGAATAGATACATTTGAATTCCTTTTAGCTTTTTATGTGTGGGTGTTTAAAGTGTAACTGTTTCACTTCATTCAATATCTTGAAATGGGAGGGGAGGTTTTTTTTTTTGCTTCCCTCTGTCTATAATATGTGTGGTATTAAAGTGTTCCTTATTGATTGAAGCAACAATTGTGTTTGAAACAGCCACTCTATTGATCGCAACAAAGGGCCTTTTGTATGCTTTCAACTATGTCAGGCAGGAAATAAATCTATGAGACCGTACTGGATAGCCAAATGTTTTGTCGCTCTCACATAATCACAAATATTTAGTACATTTTCATCAGTAAGCATTAATCAAACGCGGATTTCAAAGAATGCCGCAGCGTATAATGCTTGTTTTAGCAACGGTCTGTTCACAACATGCTCATGATGTATTATTGTATATGTTTAGTTTAGATTGTATACATTTTCTTTCCTAAAATCCTTATCTAAAGGTACTTAAATACAAAACTGAAACGTCAACCTGACGATGGTGCCAGAGGAAACTAGTGTTTTACCAAATTCAGTAAATTCCAGGGTGACTTCCTCTTAAAATAACTCGGCCACTAGATGCTCTCTGCTGTGATCCAGCTTGCTGACAGATGATAAGGGTCTACTTAGTTGGAAAACTTGGAACCCATCTGCTTTTGGTCTGACAATGGATAAGCACAGGGGGCAAGGGTCTATGTTTCTGTGGTTCCTGTGTTCTAGTGTTAGAACAATTCCCCGACACCGTGTTGTAAAACCTTTGATCAGGACATGTATTCGTTAAAACGAAGGAGCAGAGAAGTATTACACAACGTGGTATGTTAATTGGGTGTCTTGCACTGCTCAAAGAAAAAGCAGACTTACCAAGTTAGGTTGCAAAGTGTGTTCATATGCGAGTTAACAGAGGAGAAGTTCACTCTAAAGTCACAGGCCTCTGCAATAGTATATATGAAGAATAAACATAGTATATGATTCTGAATATAACAGAGAAACAGTAACTTTTTAAGTAAATACGTTTTTCTTCCAACACGAGCTATCTGGGTCAAGTTTATTTTTCGTGCGCTGCTTCTTGTTTACAGTTGTTACAGAAACTGGAGATGAGAGACGACGTCTATGACTAGATTGCTTCACTAGTAGCCCGTTCACAGGCAAATTTAAAACCAATGAAAAGCAAAATCATTGTGAGATTGCATTCCGACCAATGTGATCAGTCAATATTGCTCAGACTAAACATGGAAACCAGAAGACTTGTGGTACCAAAATGTTGTTGGATATTATCTCTTGCATATTCCCCTCAATGCAAAATGACGCACATTCACAATAGAGTTCGGTGGACAGGTAATTCTTGAACATAAAGATTGGCTGGAAATGACAGCTAAACAGTAGTTGTGGTAGCCTGTGAACCGTGCTCACCAGACACACATGTTCACACATATATGCACACTTCATCTGCATACACTGTTGAGAAGCACATCCACTGAGGCAGTAAATTGGCAGCAATATGAGGGGTTTGTTCTGATATGATCTATGAGATGAAGCAGTGAAGCTTGTCACTCCATATGATCTAACATGACAGCCCCGTTTCTAACCATCTCTAATCCATTAATCACACAAAAACACTGTCACACATACACACATTGTTATAAACCCAAGCACCCACATATGCACACATAAAGTTACCGAAATGACCCCTGATATTACCCAAACTTTTGCAATTAACTGATACAATTGTAGCTTTACCTGAAAAGGATGTCAAACATGAAATCGTAATTATAGTATAATAATCTTAATAACCAATAATTGTCACAATCCGTAGCCCATTATCCTACCCCTGTTTTGTTCACAGCTCAGGTTAAATACACCTCAAGAGGAGATTATTACATAATTAACCCAAATCCTCCTGCCAGCACAACCCTACAGTTATACTAAATCATGTGTCTAACTTCCAATTCCCAACGGGCACCGTGTAGACCAAAGAGCACATGGGGTGTGCTCAGACTGAATGGAAGACATATTGCAAA
Organism: Clinocottus analis; assembly: GCF_023055335.1. Taxonomy (NCBI): domain Eukaryota; kingdom Metazoa; phylum Chordata; class Actinopteri; order Perciformes; family Cottidae; genus Clinocottus; species Clinocottus analis. The sequence continues at coordinate 6,123,217 of NW_027175854.1, forward strand.
GGTAGCATGACTGCATACAAACTCTCACAAAAAGACTCAGATTACCTCTAGGAGCTGAGGCGAAGATGCGTCCCTGTGAATCAGCATGAGCAATAAACGTGATTTCATCCCGAGTGGTGCTACTCCATTTCATGAAATTGAATGGATGGAAAGAGTGGCGGTGGAACCAGCCTTACCAGCTCCTGTAAATGGGCCACATTTGAAGATTGATGGCTGTTTGCATCACATGCCAAACTGATGTAAAAGTACATTTCATAATCCCTGTCTGGAGCCGGTGTACTATTGACAAGACAAGCGCAGCTAAAAATATCTGGCATCTAAGTTTCTCCTTTCAGCTTCCAGACAGAGATATGTTGACCCTTGGATTTTTCAGTTGGCTGAAAAGGTGGGAGTGTAACTCTTCAATTGCATGGTGGCAAGAGACAGCAGGCATAAAGGTACAGATGTAGCATGTCATTTTGCAGCAATGGAACAACTGTAACCTGCTAAGTGTAGAGTTTGCACAGTTTTGATTACACAAAAGAGAGCCTCTTAAATACAGATTGTGCTGGTAAGACAGCAGTAGTTGGGCTCTTTTTTTTAAACACTCAATCGACACTTATATTTGGCAGTCAAGTGAGAGTTTGGGAAGGAAGTGGAGAAAGGGAAACAGTTTTCCACCTGTCTGAAATAAAACAGCTTCACCTTCAAAGGCTTTTTTTTCTGCAACATCAAAAAAAAAAAAAAGGATAGTGCATTTCTATAGAGCCGCTTACCTTTTCAATTATGGTTGGTGTTTGGGAGCTCCAACGCTCAACAGACGATGCAGTTAGAAATGTGCACTTAGCTTCATAAAATCATGGGCTGTGAGCTGGCTATCATCTCTGGCTCCCATGAAACTATAACAATATATTTACATTATTGTTCTTACAGTACGTTAGGGTGTTTTTTAGATTGCATCTACTGTTACTGTTAAGAGCTATGTTACTTGATTGATCTAACCATTAGTGTACAAAGTGTATAAAATCGGTTCCACATTGACAACTAAAACATTACACTGATGACAAGCAGTAAGGAATAATAGCCAATTTTCTCGCCGATGGTCTCATGCACGTGTGTAGGTCATACAGAGGCAAGAGCAATTCAAATATCTTCCAAGTAAAGGATAAGTACACAGGAAAGGAATGTTCTTCTTGAACCACTGATGAATTCTGACAACAGAATTTTGGTTTAAAATTTGTAGCATCGCCTAATTATTTGTAGTATTTCCTCTGGTTGTTCGGCCTCTCATAAGCCGCCAAAGTGTAAGAAGCTGACATCCCTCAAGCCGTCACAACCCCAAACAGCAACAGCTGAATCCAAATGTGCAAACTCTGGACTGGCAGCCGGAGCCCTTGTGGACTATGGACTACTTTCTGTATTCTGATGTTGACTGGAGTGCTCAGACTGGCATTGGGAGCTTACAAGGGCACCGGAGTGTGAGACTGCATTGAGGAGGTGAATGTGACAGGCTTTCCAACAATATTCCTCCATTGGCAACAGCAACCAAACATATGAGACAGTGAGCAGACAGCAAACAGTCACCATGCAAACATTACTGCATTGAAGCAAAATAAGATATGCTAATCAGCTAGCATCATGAAGAAATATGTAGAAACATGTAATGCCTGCTATGTTAATGTATAAGTGTGACATCACTGGAATTCTAGAAAACAATATATGTCCATTTGCCAGTGATGAGAAACAGAAAAACAATTTTATTTTTCTCCCCATGTAACAGCAGAGTTGCTCAAGTATGGAACTTGAACTTATCAAACTTGCTTGGCATACAGACATGATTGGGATAGGCTTATCAGTAATTGTGGTCTGACCTGTAAAATGTGGTCACACGCCGATAGTGGAGCTATCAGCTCGGTGGAGCTGCGGAAGTGTGTCTGTTTGTCTGGATGCTTCACCCTCTAATTTCACCCCAGCTTCTTCTGGGCGAGTGGAGGCTTTTGGACATTTGGATTTGGGATGACAGAAACTGTCCAGTCAATAACTGGAAACACCCAGCAATCTGTCCAGTCTCCAACAGCGACCAGAAGTCTCATCCTTCACAGTCTGCTGTGTGAGAGTGTGCCTCAGAGTGATACAGTTATTGACATAAATAAATAATAACTACTAGCTGCACAGCTAACAATGGCTGCATCAATCCCCTGTGTGTGTGTGTGTGTGTGTGTGTGTGTGTGTGTGTGTGTGTGATCTCAGAACTCATCAAGCTCTTTCTAGTATTTAATTCAGGCTCCCCATTTACTCTTCTCTGTATACATTTATGAACTTTTTCAACTTGACTTTGTTTGCAATAACAAGGCCTCTGAAATGTGAGATGGATAGATAGATTATTAATCCAACCAGAGGGAATTATTTTGCTACAGCAGTATTTCTATATAAATGTAAGAAATGCAATATAAACTATGCTAATATATAGTTAAAAAATAGAATAGAATGTATAAAATGGTTTAAAAAAACAAGCAAAGATGTAGCCAAACAAAGTACAGTGTAAAGGTACAATAGTTGTGTGATTAATTGGGCCAGAGGTGATTTATTGTAAGTAACTTGTGTTTTATCCAAACAGTAGTAGGGCTGGATATTGCTTTTTTACCCTTTGGAATTGTATTGTGATATGATCATATTGTTTTTATGAGATGCTATCGTTCAAATAGTTAAAGGATATTTATCTGTTATATGTCTGTGTCCCAACCCGCCTTTCATTGTTTTCTCATCTGTCCCAACCTGAGTTTCATTGTTTTCTCATCTCTTCCACTTTGACTGACATGTGCTTACGGGTTCAGGTCAGTTTCCAATCTCCCATTAGACTATCGATCCTCGGTTTCACATTCACTTAGCACTACTGAAGTGAGGTGGTTGGGGAAGTATAGCCTCTCGTTGTGATCTCAGTGACTGTATGTAGATGTGTGGCCATTTCCGCTCTGTTGCAACTGGCTTTTATCAGTGTCATTACTGGGTGTTGGTGTGTTGGATGTCATTTAAACTGCCCACACATGGGACGCCATCTTTGCTCTACGCTACAGCCAACAGGGAAAGTCACCTCGGCGTTAAAGTAGAAAACAATATAATCTTCAGATGGCCTAGCATGGAGATGTTATGATCTACTGGGCTGAATAGAAATGTTTTGCACACACTGGATACCCCGATGCATCAAACTATGATGCCGCACTATGGTCGCAGTATGTGGTTAACACTGAGATTCAAACAAAAACACTTGGCTATGTGTTTGCGACAAAATGAAGAGGTGAGGTTGAGGAAAAGATTGTCGTTTGGATTCAAATAAGTTATGCAAGGTAGCTTCAAATAACTCCACATTGAGTTTGGGTTTCAAGCATGACAGGAACAGAGGTCTCCTGTGTAAACATCCTGAGTTTGTTTGACCCATCCATTCTCGCCTCTCACCCATCGCACACTTGACTCAACAAAGAGGCACTGGCAAGCCAGAAAGGCTAATGCTGCTGCAGTGTTTGCAGCCCTCTGGTTAAATAATGTTGAATAAAACTCCAGACCCCCATAGCTGTGGGAAATTTCTAATTCTCCCTTTTGATATCTCAAGAGTGTCATGCAATTTGAACAAGTTTGGGTTAGTTATTTTCCAATCAAGTATTCATTTCCACCTATTAGCAGATTTCTGGAGAGTTAAGAGGCTAAAGATATGCTTGTCAGGATCTATCCCCTTGAGTGATACGGTGTGTGTGTGTGCGTGTGTGTGTGTGTGTGTGTGTGTGTGTGTGTGTGTGTGTGTGTGTGTGTGTGTGTGTGTGTGTGTGTGTGTGTGTGTGTGTGTGCAGGCGGCTGTGACTGTACATGTGTGCACTTCAGAATACTGTATAATCCCTCAATGAGCGCTTGTGCCGCTGACTGATGTCTCCCCTCGGTGCTGCAATAATAGCCCCTGTGTGTTTCTGCCCTCTTCTGTCTCGCTACGTTCAGAGGCCGTCTGTTACGGGCAACAACGATGGTTGCCCAATCCGATTTACTCGGAGGAAATTCAGAACGTCTGGGCGACCACCATCGCATCGACTCAACTGAATTGTTGCGACCATCCGCGCAGGTTACAAAGCAGTATTGTGAAATAACAGAGCCCTCCAAGCAAGGGCCGGAATGCCACGTGGCATCATGTTGGGCTTGAATGTTATTTTTGTAGATCGGTTAGACTTTGCAGTCCGACTGCACATCCATTGTACCACAGTGCAAATGGGATTTACCAAAATCTGATCCAATATTGATTCTGCTTTTCAAATCCTGCATGAATATGTATACTTGAAAGGTGAGTCATTAGAAACAGATTCATGTCCGACTGTATTCTGGCATCCATGGTAAAGACTGATTCGGTTACATTAATTTGTTTTCTTGTGCCACATGACTAATTTCCTACCGAGCATATGCACCACAGAGTTAACCTTCTCTCCCTTTCACGTCTTTATTTGAATTCTGCTGACACTTTCTCTGACTCAGAAAAAGAGACTACAGGCAAATTAGATCGTAAACATGTTCAAAGTCTTGTCACTCCACAGTGCCGGTTTCTCTGAAGTGAGCAAAGAGTCTCGCAGGCTTAAATTCTACTTTACTCTACCTCACAATATTACAGGTTTGATGTTCAGCCTCTCCATCAAATACAAAGTTTTAAACCTTAAATCCAGTGTTGTCTGCTCCCGAAAGCCCCCAATATGCAAGAAGAACACAAGCAAAGCAACGTATGCTGAGGAGCGTCGAGGATAAATATTACTTTTATAAATAAACATTCCCTGCTGTATGTTAAACCACAATTTACTGTGTGAACTGTGCGTTACACTCGAAAAGTTTGGAGGTCAAATGTAAATGGATTTAGATGAAAACGTTCTTGATTAAAAAAAACTAAAACATTTCCGTAAACAAGAAAACATCTTGACCTTGCAGCTTCTGTTTTGTTTTATTTGTCGCTTACAACCTCTTGCCGCATACATTCAGTACTGTATGTTCAAGTGTTTTTGTTTTTTTTGTCAATTCAATGAATACAATTTTATTTGTAGAGCTCAAAATCGCCTCAGAGCGCTTTATAATCTGTACAGCATACGACGTGCGCTGTCCCAGAACCCTCGCATCAAAGGTGTTGATCTATTAGTTTGAAATCTGATGAAAGATAATAAGGTTAAGGTAGTAAGGTAAAACGAAAATTGCTTTTTAAGTTTTAAATCTAGGCGTGTGTCACTGCTTTCACTCATCTTTGATGTTGCCTCGCCAGTTAATTGCTTTTCCGATTCTTTGTGCGCCAACTTTTGGCTCACACAGACTTGTTTTTAATCTCTGTCACAGTCTGGACAATCTGCATATGCAGGTTTTTTTCCTCACATTCAGTCTCACAGACTCCTCTGGGTACAGTAGATGGTGATATAAACAACCCAGTCACCGGAGAAAATGTTGGCATACGTTTCTTCAAACCACAGGATAGGCTGAATGTCCACGTTTCTACAAAAAGATGTTTCGTGAATACATTTCAGTCTCAGATCACCCTCGCAGAAACGCACAATGCCACGTGGTTAACATTGTGAAATTATTGGTTAGGTTTAGGCAACAACACTTTATGGTTTACTCGGGTTAGGGTTGTGTTTATTGACAGGGTCTCATAGACTTGTAAACAATTTAACGACTTTTTGAGTTGCCCCCTGAAGGCCTAATAAAGCAAGTTTAAGGTACTTCTGCTTTGACTTCACTTTTTAAAATCAGGTGGCCACCTGTATAAAATATAAAGAAAAAGAGCATGTGTACTCTAAATATTTATTTAAAAAAAAAGCCTGCTCATTTCCCTGTGTGATCTTCCCTTGTTTTGGTTTAGTATTGCCTCAAGGCACATGTTCGATACACAAATCCTTAAAAAACACAGAAAACATTAGCATGGTGATCTCGGACTTGAGTTGATGCAAAGCTTCTCTCGACTGCATACCGAGGTTAATAGGATGATGGCATTATTATGGATTAGCAGCCAAGGAGTCGCCATTCAAATGGTCTTTACTCAGTGTTTTAATTTAGACTGAGGCACTTATTTAATTATCATCTTGTACACATTTCACTCTGCTCTTGGGCTGGAAACAGCTCCAGGCCATTAGGCGTGGACAGCAGCATGGCTCTGTTAAATGAGACAGACTGTCAAAGTTAGCCCTCAGTTATTGATTCTTCCAGTAGTTTAAAACTAAAGTTTAAGCTCTTATAAATAAAACAGACCCAAATCCCAAATATTCTGTATTCCTGTGTTTGCCACTTATAGGCTTGTGTCCAGCTCCAAAGGCCTCAAAGGCTGATATGTTTTAAACTGAATTATTCCTCAAACTTGCCAGCATTTCCCTGGAGTTTCAAAGCAATGGCTCCTGTATGCTCGGCCACATACCAAAAGTAAGTTTTATTAGTATTCTGTTCTCTAAAAGAACTGCAAGTTTGGGTGAACAGAATACAAATGAGTAGTATCTGCTTTATCGTCACTTACCCTCCTTCCTGCCCGTACCACTTATCAAGAGGACATGTGTGGTGAAGAATGACAAACGTAGGAGGACCCACATCTGCATAAGACCTGGGAGGTGTGCCACTAGTGGGTGGGAAAACAATGACACATTTCAGCGAGATTCTTCTGCATCCTATCAGCTGTGTTGTTTTAAGAGGATTCAGTAAATGGCAATTGTTTTTGTCATACTATCCCTTCCTCCACGAAATGAATTCCCTTTGTCCATTTTCTATTTCTTTCAGCCTTTGCCTCTGTCATTTTGCTCCAGGCAAAATGAATTAAAGATGGGAGACAGGTGAAAAGGATGAACAGAAATGGTTTAACAGGCAAGTGATCATGGTGCAGGAATAAGCGGTGATACCACAGAGGAATACATGTCATCAACCGGGTCACGAGGGATAAGTAGTGTCTTTTCTACTGCCTTTGAGACACATTTTAGGGCAGATATGTCATTTGTTGTGATTTATCCGTATATCAGCTTACAAGTAATATGCAGTTATAGGTCAGTAATATATTATGTTTTCATTCATTTAAGGCCATTTTGAAACAATGTCATATCTGTTGGTATATGTATCATTCCCATACTCTGTATCCTAAAGACATTAGTGAGCTTGACACTTTCAAATGTCTCAACAACTAGAGGGATTGACAAGATATTCGCCGCAGACAGACACATCCCCTCGGAATTAATCAAAGTTGGTAATGCCCCGGACTTTGTCTTTGTCTAGTGTGGTGGGACATTTAGCGTGCTGACGTGCGACAATGAGATGGTAAGTATGGTAAATATCAACAGATTTTCAGGGTCATTGTGAGCATGTTCACAATCTGTGGTTAGCATTGAGCTAACTGTGCCTGAGTGCAGCCTCATAGAGCATGAGTGTAGTCTGGTTCAACTGTGCTAAGTACATATCAAGGACACGATTGTTTGAAACAACAAATGGAGTGCGACAACCCCCTCTGCCACTGTTATCCCTACAGGGTTGCAGGTGGGCATGGCAGAGGGTTGTCAGGATAGTGGAAACACCTGTTCTTATTACTGGAAATACATGGGCCTTGTTTGCAAGTGCACACTCAAGGCCCTCTAGTCTGAGCTGTTTAGCTTTGTTGCTACACTATACAACAACACACTTTCCATTCGTACAATCACCGCCACTACTGAAAATACTGACTCCACACAGCACTGTCAGCCTATTGCGTTGTATACTACCTAAATTCAATAAACCATATTCGTTAAACTACCCACTTGTGTGTATACCTCTTCTTTTGTCATGGCCATGCGGCCCGGTGCATGACGAGTGGGGGCGCGTCTGGGGATTTGCACCATGGGCTTCATTTTTTTCCGTTATGTGAAAATGTTAAAAACAAGTTGATATTGTTAACCTGTGATCGACAGTTATAGTGACTGAACATTATTTCTTTTTAAAAGCTTCAGAACCAAAAAGGAAGGGAAGCTAGATATGGATAAGAATCACGAAGCAATATTACAGCGTAATCCTCGCCAAGGGGTGAAAGCTGAGAGATGGATGGAAACCAAAATCAGCTTCTCATCCCTTCCAGGTCATCAAAGTATGACTTTGGGTGTACTTTTGTGCCAAGGTTACCACATGTGACAGTGACACAGGCATATCACCGGACTGCACTGAGACTGAACTGATCCAGCTTGTTTAACATTCCACTGAAAGCTCGGGGAGTGATCCAGAGCCTGAAGACAATTAAAGCCTGATGGGGTTTCAGAGGGAGCCCACCTCGGTTTCAATCAGCATCACACACCGAAAGTAAACAATTGCAATTGCAGTAATTAGCGTTGGTTAAACCTCAGCTTTGCTACACTTGAAAATGTTTGACATTGACGGAGAGCTTTTATGCAATACTGCCATCTACAGTTCAAATACTCCTTCCCTTTCCCCCCCCCCTCAGTCCAGCTGTATTGGTCTTCATTGAATGACAATGTTGAACGGTGAATAGGCCTCCATTTCCTTTCCTACGCTTGAAGGGCCGTACATTATAATCACTCATTTAGTTAAAATATGATCCACCTTCAGGTTGTGTTCTGCTGCTCGTTGTCATTTAAAGCCGTATACACTCCATTTTGATAAATTACGAGATCTATTCATGGCAAACTCAGATGGAAGGGAAGTTATCCTAGAGTGTCCCTTCATCTGAAACAAAAATAAAAGCACAGAAATGTCTGCAATTTTATTCTCAAGATTGAATCATGAACCATTTACATAAATGGTGTGGCAGCTAGTTATGAAAGGCAATGAAACTGGGGAGCCAGATTGCCGAAGAGAAAACGCGTCAGTCAGAAATCCAAAGGAAGCTAACATGCATTTATGTATACCAATATTATATATTGGTATAATATGCCCATATTGTAGTGGAAGCCAAAACCCTTCTAAAATAATTAGTAAATGATTAGTACATTAGTGATGATAATAGCAGCTATTTGTATTACATTTGTAATAATGTATAGGTATGCAAGATGATTTGGATTATTTAGTCTATAAAAATTACATGAAAATTTAGAAAACGCCTCACAACCCGGGAAACCAGGGCTCTTAATATCTGCCCTCCAGCATGCCTGAGAGGCTCAGGTCGACATAACATTCTCCTCATCTATTTATCTAGACACGGCATCACAGGGCAGATTTGATCATTCAACTTGTAGCTGGACTAATTTGACATTCATATCACGTTCTGATAGAGAAAATACAGAGACCTTGTGAGGTGGCCTTGCTTTTGTAATCTAGACTGTATGTCTTCCTTAACAGGAAATGAGTAATGACTAGACCTTTGCCTTTGCTGTGCATATTTCTCGGGTTGGTGCAGGGGGTTATCCATAGCATCAGAAGCATTTGGAATGAGTAAAAGTAGGATCGTATTCTGATTTCCTTTTTGAAACTGAGAAGACTTTGGTGTCTCTGAATATAACTGATCCTAAAATGGTTGAAAGAGTAGCAATGATTGATTTTCATCTCCAAGAGGTCTTCAGTGGAGGTGAGAGGAATCGTGAGAAAACTGGAAAAAGTAGAGAGAGGATAGCCGCACAGTTGTTTGTCTGTATGAGGTGATGGAACTGGCCAAAAGGAAAGAGGTATTAAACTCGAGTCACTGTTATTTAAACTTTCTTGGTCCAAAACTTCACGCCCGCATGTGTGTGTCTGCTTGTGTGTCTCTTCAACCTCAATTTCCCACGTGTCAGTGATTATGTGCCCAGCCGTGCTCACAATTTAATCCACAAAACACACAATTACAAGAGTGACAGAAGTTAATGAACAGTGTTGTGCTCCACTGAAGGACTCCCAAGGGTAGATCTGTTGAGCATTAACAGCAATCAAAGAGGCTTTTTTTGTATATCCCATCAAGTGAACGGAGGTGTGGTGAAATGTAGCGTTCTTATGATTGTCTAACATGGCATGAACTCAAGAATCAATCAAATTAATAATACAGTTTTCAGCTTTTAGGCAAAATTCAGTTAATTGACTGGGCTGGAGGATATGAAGATAAATGTATTTATTATTGAAAATTAAATAACAGTGTTGGACAATATTGCTCAGTAACTATCAACCAGTTACTTTGTCTTCTTGCCTCGCATACTAATGTTAGCCACTAGAAACCTGAAGGATTGGCTGATCTTGAGCCAAATAACACTTTCGGCGGCCAACACGTAACAAATTAACTTCCTCAACTAAAAAACATACAATTAATTCCCACTAGTTTGCAACAGTCAATACATGTTTTAAACTTATGTTTAAGAATATTGCTTGAATACATACAATAATGTATTCTTCAGTAAAATGATGTTCACAAACTTTGTCTTATCTCTTTCTTTTCTGTTGAGAAGAAGCGACAGTGAAAGCGTTTCTTTTCTTCCCCTCTGACATTTCAGAATCACACGGAGATAAATCCATCACAAAGGAAAAGGATATATTATATTCTGAATCCATAACGCCCTGCAGCAGGAAAAGGTCATGTTGAGGAGCGTGACATGCTTTATTTCGACTTCAAACTGTCGCTCCTTGGTCCGGGCACGTTTGCTGTGAGATGCTGGAGGTAATTTGAGAAAATATAGGAAGTCCATAACTGAGGTAGATTTGGTGGATAAAACATAAGCACTGTGTATATTACACCACCTTATCACAATCAGCTGTGGATTACTCTGGGCACCCCTGATTTATGATATTTATTTTATGGACCTACTTACAGTAAAGCCTTGGTGCAGATTGTGCCATTCGATCGGCCCACTGCGAATCACCATGTCGGTGTTACATAACGCTGGACTCCACCCGCTGAGCATTACACACTTACTATATGAGATGCAGCTTTTAATCATCAAAGTGAAAAGCTGGACCGCACAGAGTGTAAACCGCCCCCTGCCCGGCTGGTTAATTAGGTGGTCCATGTGCAGAGGCTCACATTCACCCCACAGTTAACTCCTGCCGTGGCCAAAACCACCACACATGTCCTCTGATGGCATTTGAATAACTAATGAAATTGCCAATCAACAATTGTGAAAAGGGTTCAGGGGACGAGAAGTGCCAGACAAATTGGCGGCAGAGGTGTGAAAATGTTTGTGAGTATGTGTGTGTGTGTGTGTGTGTGTAATCCTGGGTTTTAGTGCTTCCTAAGACTATTGTGATTAGTTCAAAGAAATGCAAACAAGCAAGCGCTGTCGAGTTCTATAGCACTTCCACTTTTATTATCCCATAAATACTACATTTTTGCATCTACAATATTTTAACGTCAGATTATAACCACACCCCACGCATGCATTTTATTTCTATTTATCTCCGCTTTGGAAGAATTAGACAGAGAGGTGGCCTGAAGCATGTCACAGCTGGACTCTCACCCTCCAGCTGCTCCACCAGGGACTCATCATCAGCGATGAAGCAAAACTGCTCCCCAGATGTCTGCCTACTCCTGAGTGTACCAGTCCGCGAAATCACTGCTAAGCACTGCTGAGCCTGCCAGCAAGCATGCATTATTGATTTACATTGAAAACTGTTAACAAGAAAGAGTGTAGGCCTGTACTGCTCCACCAGTAGATCATGGCATCAACATTGTCAAGTTCAGGGGTTAAATGTCCTCTGGGTCTTCTGCTGGTGCTGGATGTGAAACCTTTGATTTCCTTTTTTTTTTTTTATTGGTGACATTTTACATTAAACTCTCTCTGATTACATGGTTAACAGTATATTGTTAACTTGTACAAGTTTAAGTGTAAATTAAATATATTGAATATATGTGTCACCACCATGGAAACAATTTCACAAATGGAACCAAACCACTTAGTTTGGTTTTGGAAAAACGTAATGGGCCTATAATAACTACAGAAACTAAGTACGTACAGTACATTGGCCACAAACGTAACCTCACACTAACACCAGTCACCTAGTTGAAGGTTCTGTTTGTTTGACGCCTTCATGCACGGGGCTTCCCTTCATCCAGTCAAGCGGTCAGTGGGCAAATCAACGTACAATGAAGAGAACTAGGATGGCAGAAAGTGGTGCCGTGTACACTGTGGGGGTCTGAACCGTTTTCAGGGGGAATGTGTGTTTGTGATTTGAAGAGAGCGTTACCCATAGAGTCCAGTAGAGGGCGCAGCCTTTGTGATTTAGAAGAGTACACATAAGTTTCACTCACAGTTCTGTTCCCTGAGAGAAAGGATTCTTAATAGCTTAGGCCGGAACTTGAACAGATTATGATTTTTGTTGTTGTCGGTGGGCCTTTCTTTTTGATAGCTAAAATGTGTGTTTGCCCCACAGCAGTGTATCTTAAGCAGTGTTTGTGCTGGAACTTCTGTCTGTTTCTACACACTGGGGGCGTGCTGAGCGCCGTGTATTATAGGTAATGATTAACTATGGATAAATGCTTTGTACAATCCCGCTTCAAAACACTGAACATGTCCCTTTGATGTGTGTGACGGATGTTTATAACACAGCTGTGATCATATTTGATATATAATTACACATAAACAAATCCTGGGAAGCATTTCTTAATTGTTTGGAAACATTTCGCTACAGAGGCGTATTTGTCGGCTATTATTGGAGTTTTAGTCACTGAGAAATGCATTGAATTGTCCTTACATTTAATCCTCCTACATAAGTTTGTTAAGTTGCGCTATTTTCTGAACTAATTCAGATTGACACTATCAGAGATCGTTTGCAAAGGAGTCCCTCCAAGCCTTGCGTTGCAATAGCACGTTACAACATCTTAAGCTCCGTTCCTGTTATCCCGCAGAGGCATATTGTCTTGGAGGTAGAGGCTGGAATAAAAATGCTGGCAGTAAGACCTGGCCGGTACATCTGTTTCATAGACTGGACAGACTGTTAATTAGTAATTACCAGCTCATTGTTGCCTGTAGGACGCTGGCCAAAAACAGCAGAATTAGCTATGTGCAGGTTTAGCCTGTCCAGGGACTGTATGGTATCGTGGCCAACCATGTAAAACTCACTTTTGAGGCTCCTTTATTTAGTGTATGTTCCTGTAACATCTTTGTTTATTTTATAAAGAGTAAAATAACCTTGAAATATGTGTTGTTGTAAAGCATCAGCAGCACTAAAAAAAAAAAAAAAGTGGAGTAACCACCACCTGTGGGTACTTTAAAATATAATTTATCTGCCTGTTGAAATTGCACAACATGTTTGTCGCCAAGTAAATATGAGTTAATCCTCATTAAATGTGGATATATCCGAAAACCCAACTCTAACTAAATTAGATAATAAGGATCTGCTGATTCAGATATCGGTTACCACATTATTACTTTCAGGCCAGAGAGAAAAGAGAAAAAGCACTCTCTATATCCGGATTATAATCTTGAAACTACTAATAATTAGACATGTTTCAAGGTCTGTCATTATTGAATTATATATTTATAAAATTGTAGTATAAAGGGAATCACAGAAGTACCTCTGAGTGCAAGGTTGTTTTCCACGATGATTCCTGTGTTCAAGCCCCTTCTGAAGTGCACAAAAGACAGAATTCTGTCGCTCTGACCTTCAATGGTGTATGCAAATAACATTTTAAATTGAAATATTACATTGAGGTCTATATAGTCCTATTTAAATACTTTTAAATTATACAAAAGGGCATAAAATATATGATTGAATCAAACTAATACTATGATATAACCACTACAGGCATAACTGTTCATCACTTCCTTTGCATCTGGTATTTAACCTATCTTACTTTTTTTTTTTTTAAATTTACAAATACGATGCGAGCAAAGTAAAGGACTGGCTTTGGACATTTTTTTTTAAAGCAAGATTATTAATGTCAGTTTGTGAGCAAACATACTGCCACACCTTGGTAACTGTAACCATCTGCCTTCAGGAGACACCTTTCAACATTTGCATAGTTAGTATTCACTGAGGTAAAAACAGGATTGTGGCTTTTTGTTTTGAAAAAGAAACATATGTGTCTAGCCAAGGCCTATACATTGTTCATGGCTCTTGGTAAAATGATGGTATACTGAACACCAAAAAAACAAAAAGCTGTACACAGGCACTCAATGCATTATTTATAAATCCTAGCATTTTGGTTTGGAAACCGAAGCTTCTCGCTGTGTGTTTACCTGACTCGGCAGATGCTATGTTCCTTTAATATCATGTCTATGAGCACATGTTCACCTTTGTGAGGAGATAGAGGAAGACTCAGCCAGTTCACAGTGACAGTTTTAAACAGACAATGTAGAACATGAATCATAGAAATATTTCCTTTCATAGTTGCACTTTTTAAAACAGAATTGTGATCATCTTCATTTAAATACCTTGTATTTCATTCAACACATGATATGTATTATATTATTGAAAGGCCAAAATGATGTTGTATTTGGTAAGCCATTTATTTATAGATTGTTTTTATGTAGTTAATTCTTACGAATGCTTACTAATTTGCACACCAGAATTACATTCCTTGTATTGGCTGCCGCTGTATCCACCCTGCTGTGATAAAGGGTCTGATTCTGGCTAAGTATGCGCGTAGTGAACAAAGCTGCTTGTTTTCATTTTCACACTTGGATGGATTTTATTTCTAAATGCTGCCAAATGTTTTTTTTGTGAATTGTAAAGATTTTGAATTGGGCCTGGAAAAAAATCTCAAGCACTACCTCATTACATGTAGCTCACACCGTTTGCCAGAAGATGCAGGCAGTCATGGTGCTATTAAGCTGCACCTGTGCAAACTGTGCAACAGCAGGTCAGTAAGGGTCGTTGACTTGGAGGCTTACCAGTATGTAAACATGTAGCAATAGGCCAAGGGCTGGCAGAGATCCTGCAGCTTGGGTTGGCACTAGCACATGCTGTCATGTAGCCTCCTTAAGGGAGAGGCTGTTCTTGTGGAGGACATAAACCTAATACAATGTGTTACATAAAGTTGTCAAAAAATGTCCTAAAGACAATGGATCCTTGTCAAAAAAACAGCACGCAACCCTGTTGGATTTCCATTCAATTTAATTAAGTATATCTATTCATTTGTCACGGACAAAGACTGAACATTCAGCCCACAGTTAAAGGCCGGAAGACATATTGCTGATGTTTGAAAGGCACCCGTTAATACTCATCATAAAGCTGGTATTCTATTGATACATTTGGACTTTTTGTATGCAAAAAAAGTTCATACTAATAGCACTATTCCTGGTCATGATCGTAAACCAGCATGAGTAACATCAGTAGCCTGAAAACATATTGTACGTAATATTGACGGAAACTAGGAGCATGAGGGGAAATATTAATGTAAGCAAATGATTCTAATAGGGAAAATAATAGCCACACAGATTAGTTGCTACATATAGCAAAACAAGCACGAAGTACTATGTCTGATGCCACTACGGTGGATAAAACAACATGAAGTGCCCTCTGGAGTACCGTTCCAGTGGAGAAAACGTGAGGCGGTGCACAAATGGGAGCCCTTAAATGGACAAAACGTGATGCAGTGGATTGTACACCCTAAAAACATCACGCATACTGGGGCCCCTCAACATGCGGCTGATGCCCTTTGTATGTGTCGCCCCTGCCCATCAGACAGCCCGCGTCCGCCACTGACGTAGGCGTATCGTCGCCCTCGGCTGAGCTCCACTTTACATGTGCAGTAACTTTCAAACACAGCAGCGCCTCAACAGCTTAACATTTAATCCAACGGAGAGGGGTTTCAGTTGTCGTATTTGCTCCGAGCAGCTTGAGCTTGAACACAGCGGCGGTGGATCGGGTTCTTTGTTTGCTCGTGTTGACGGTGACGCGCCCGCGTGCTCGCGCTCTTCCTTTATTGCACAGGTGCGCTCGGCAGCTCGGGAGGACACGACGCTGCAGGTAAAGGTCGAGCCTGCGCCGCCTTACGTTACCGAAAGTCCAAACAAATATCGAGGCCGTCTTTCTGTACTTTGCAGCAAAGGGAATGCGAGGTGCGGAGCAGCTTTTGCACTATTTACAGGAAGTATTTTTGCGACAGTTTTCGGGGAGTTTATTGACTTGACTTCGTCCTGGGCGGGAAATGGCGATTACATCCAGCTCGTGTTGTTAATGAAAGCAGCGTTAAAGCGGCTTTCTACTGAACTAGAAATGGAGAAGGTGCCTACAGCGTCCAACTGGCTCTACCTACCTGTGTATGTGGAGCAACAGACGGCAGTTTCTTTGTTCATAATAAAGTAACGTTCGCGCTATGAATTCCCTCTTCTTGCACAGCAGTAGCAGCAGCAGCAGGATGCTATGGCAGATGCTACAGCAGAGAGCACAGCTGACATAGAGGATGTTTTTGAAACGGTAAACTTCACACATCCGTTTTCTCTGTTTGTTGTCCCGTCATATCCAGTAGGCTCACGTGTGTGTATTGGTGTATTTTTTTGCAGGTGAGGGAGGTGAGAAGCCTCATTGAAAACATCTCCTGCCAAGCAGAAAAGGTGGAGGGACAACAGAGCGCTCACCTTTCCAGTCTAAACCCAGACAAGAGTAAGTACAGAGCACCGTCATGGCGTTGATGCTCTCTCGGAGATCTATCCTTCCTCCAGGGCACACAACATTAAAAAGATAAACAAAGCAACACACACAAAAAAGGCTAAACAGCCTTCGACAAACACACCTGAGCCTGTTTGTTTTGGTGGGTGGGGGGGAAGGGGTGTAGCGGCCATATGGAAAACAACATAGAGGCCAAAGAAGAAGACAGGCATAACAGTTTTGAATAAAAGTACAAACATGTGTCTGCAGGTGCTCTTGTCACTACACTGCATGTTATTGGGGAAATGTTGATTGGGTTTGATTTTCTAATTTCTACCTAAATATGGTGCATCTTTTTTGTCATATTAATGTGATTATGACAACGGTGCCATTTTCAGAATATTACAAAAAAAAATACAAAGCCCAACTTGGGCGATAATGCTCCTTGACAATGTGCATCTTAAAATGAGAGGATGAAATGGATAATGTGCCTTTTTTTTTTAATTGAGTGAACATATGCTGTTCTTAGGCAGAAAAGACAACCTGGTGCTGCTGAACAATGAGACCAAGAAGAACGCCAACTTGGTCCGGGCCAAGTTAAAATGTAAGTAGAGCTGTTTTTGTTTTTATAGTCTTTGCAAAATATGCTTCTGTACCGTAGATATTGATTTGTCGTTAGTGTTTTGAGACAATGAGGCAGAAGTGTGTCACTCTCTTCCTCAAATTCTGGAACTGAATTGTTCACATGGCATTTGACTTGCAAATAGTTAGAAAAGGAAGATACTATACTCCACTCTACTGGTCATAGGTAAAAACACCATCCAGCTCTGATAAACAAAACCCCAATTGTGGAAAGATACAGAAGTTTTCTCACAGGCTGCATCTGGCAAGGTGTCCTTTAACCAACATGTGCTTTACAACTGTGATGAACAGACAGTACAGTAGAGTTAAAATTTCAGTTTTACATTGGTGCTCTGCTTTTTTTTCCCTCCATATTTGATCTGTGTACTTTCAGCAATGCAGGAGAACCTTCCTGTGGAGGAGAACAATGAACGAGCCTCAGTAATTCAGCGTATTCAGAAGAACCAGGTCTGGCGGCACTTTTATTTCCTGTGACGCGTCAGGTGCATAAAGATGGTCAACTCTTGAGTTCATGACACAGAAGCCTCAATCTTTAGGCACCTGACAAAACTATACTAATGGTCTGTGTAAAATATTTCTATTTAATTAATTTTCATGAATCAATCTGCTTTTCACCAGCATTCCCACCTGACTCGGTGCTTTGCTGAAGTCATGAGGGGCTACCATAAAGCGCAGATCTCCTTCAGAGATAAATGCAAAGCGCAGATCCAGAGACAGCTGGAGATTGGTGAGTTGCCAAAAAAAAAGGACACTGGAACATAAGCACTTTACATTTTGATTATCTAACAAACTACACTTCTCCTTTCAGTCTACACACACGTTGTGGTTTACATCCACAGTAGATTTATTAAGTGGTGTTGCAGTAGAGGGGAGTAGAGGTGTAATTACGCCATCCAGTGGTGAACACCTAAAAGAACAAACTCTTCTTGTTGGCTCACCCTTTTTAACTCCTCAGCTTTGTCACTATTTCAGTGGACAAAGTGACAACGGATGAAGAGTTGGAGGAGATGCTACATCGTGACAATCTCACCATCTTCATATCTAATGTTAGTGGAATTTCCCTCAATTCTGGCCGGTTTAAAAATTGCACCGCAATAGTTAGTAATATCTACTGTTGCTTTATTTAGTTGTTTTGAGACATTAGGCATGCAGTTGGAATATAATAATGTGAAGCTAATTAGATATTATAAAAACAACTGCTGTACTTTACAGATCAACTCTGACGCTCTGAGCGAGATTAAGTCTCGTCATCGGGACATAATTTGCCTCGAGTCCAGCATTAAAGAGCTGCACGAGATATTCGCCGACACTGCCGTGTTGTTGGAGGTTCAGGTAAAATGGCTGCCTTATTTTAAAATATTTATGACTAATATAACCAGTGTTAATTCTGCTTTTCTTCTTTTTAGGGAGACTTGATCAACAATATAGAAAAGAATGTGACGAGTGCTGCAGAGTATGTGGACGTGTCCAAAGCACAAACGTTTGAAGCCGTCGCCTATAAGAAAAACCCATACAAGATGGCATCTCTCCCGAGCTTCTTCAAGTCTTTCAGGAGGAAAACCACTGTCAAAGCTGCTCCTGATCAAAACCCAACTAATATAAACCACGACTGAGCTCCAGAACCTGTTGGAACACTCTCTGCACAAAACATCCTGATCTACTTCAAAGCCCGTGCTCGATGAAACATACTTTTCGTCAGATTTTTCAGTACAGTGCCTATCTGCCAACTCAAAAGAATAACAAGGTTGTTGTTGTGTTTTAGTTTGATCTGTTATGATGTGTCAAATGAAGGTGACGAGACACTGAGCCAGTTTCTGATGCTACCTGGGGGCTGTCCAAAGGACGAATGCAGCTTACCGCCTCAAAAACATCTAAATTTAACTTTTTGCAATGGGTACATACTCTTCATCCATTTAATTGTCGGCCATGCCAGAATTGCTCCATTTCTATTATACGACAAAACACACACTCCAACCCAAGCTACACTTTTAGACTTGGAACACCTTCTGGATTGATTTTTACATCAACTCACTCGCTCAAAGTTAGTGTTCTCCTTTGTGGCCAGCAGGTGGCGAGACAACATCAAAGAACTCTGAACCAGGATCGGTTAACTTTCCTCCTCTCTGCATTCCTCCTGAACTTCTGTTTGTCTTGATGCTGTGTTTTACCAATATTGTGTTTAATATTCTGAAAGGAATATCACATATCTTGCTGTGAGATGATTGCAGTCATAAAATAAACCTCTGTGGTGAATGCTACAGTATGTAATGTCTTACTGATGCTTTATTGTAGCATCGGAAAGAGGGGAAGGTAATGCTGTGACTACACGGGCAAGAATCCATCATAATGTAGATGTTAAAAAATATAATCTAAAAGTCCCTCAAACCCATACAAATGTGGAACAAATTAAGTCCACCACTACAAGACAAAAGAGCTGCATAAGTTATCCATGGCATATATGTATCAGGTCTCCAAAGGTTTACTAATATATGTTTTAGATATTTCTTCATTCAGTGTTGTTGATGGTGACGGACAGCACCAAAATGTAAATTGAGGTTTAAGCTGGTGACTGTGAAGGTCAGCATTTGATTTAAAAAAAAGAGAGTCTCAGACAAGCTGCATCATGGGAATACTGCCAGAATGAACCCATTGACTTGTCTCAATGTCTCTCTCCCCCCCCCTCCTCTCTACCTCCTGGATAAGATTTCACAGCACCTTTTGCTCTTTGATGAGACTACTAATTTCCAAATGGGAAGCTGAAAAGGATAAAAATAGATAAGGATGACAATGCACTTTGAAGAAATAAACGAGGGAGAACGATACAATAAGGATGGAAATCAAACAGACGCAGGCCTACATAAAAACATGGTTTCTTTATTGGTTGTGCCAAAGCGGTGAGGCCTTGACCACAATTCAAAAGGGCTGGGTGATGTGTGGCCGGGCTGTCTGCTTTGATTGACAGGTCATCTCTCTCTCTGTCATATGAACAAACAAGGCTGAAAATGGCCCATCTGCAAAAGAACCTTTCAATGTTTCCCCAGCTGGAATGGACTACATGGATGGACAAATGCACAGGGTGAAAGGCTGAAGCACGGAGGGGGAACAGTCTCTTTTTTTTTTCCTGCATCCTCACGGAGCCTCCAGCGCGGGCTTACTTCTTGGCTTTGCCCTGGGCTGCCACGGCCTCCATGGCCTTCTTTACGGTTTCCTCATCACCGAGGAAAGCCATGGGCTTGATGGGCTTCAGGTTTGCGTCCAGCTCGTACACAATTGGGATTCCCGTGGGCAGGTTCAGCTCCATGATGGCCGCATCGGACATACCTGGAAAGACAGGGAGAGACGGGTCGACGGTAGACATGCAGATCAGCAGACAGAACGGAGAGGGAATGTAATTGATACAGTGAAAGGCTGTCCCGGGCCCAGACAGGAAGGACAATAGTCTTATAAGAAATGGAATCGGCACTGCGGGTTTACATTACATTTGATTGTATTTTAAGTAATTTTAATCGCCGCAGTCCGTAAATGATCTCAGAAACTTGATCTAGTTGTTTCTCTCCTCCTTGACACCATTCCTATCCGATACTTAGGTCCTCTGGCTATATGACTCCCTTATCCATGTCTGGCCACTCCTTGAAAAAGTACAACCTTTATAGATAAAGGTCATGACTGTAATGGGAACCAAGCTCATGACCCTCTGCCCTGTCTCTGAGCTGAGTTCCTGGATGCTATTTTTATGCTCTGTAATCCACAACTGTGTGTGCTTGCGGAGAGAAGTGTCTGTGATCATTTAGGCCTCGGCCTTTACAATGAAAGCTATTTTCAAGCCAAACTGTTCGGTTCATTTGCAATTTGGCATTTTTAGGTGTGCAGTTTTATAACGTCAGCATTTCTGCTTTACTTTTCTACTGCAGGACTTTTTTTCTAAACGTTGTCCTCCTGCAAACTGCCGTACTCACCCTCCAAGTGCTTGACGATGCCACGGAGGCTATTGCCGTGGGCGGCGATAATAACGTTCTTCCCCGACTTGATTTCAGGCGCGATGACGTCATTCCAGAAAGGCAGGGCGCGGGCGATAGTGTCCTTCAGTGACTCGCATGTGGGGAGCTCGCCGGGCTTCAGATTCTTGTAGCGCCGGGACTGAAGATAGTAAGAACAGTGAAGCGTAGTTTAGTGAGAAAAATCATACTCGCCAACACTTAGCTAACACTTTCAGTTTCAGTTGTCTCACCTCACTGATGACTTTGTTATAAGAGTGATCCTTTTCCATGGGTGGAGGTGGCGTGTCAAAGGAGCGGCGCCAGATCTTCACCTGCTCCTCCCCGTGCTTTTCAGCCGTCTCGGCCTTGTTGAGGCCGGTGAGGCCTCCGTAGTGGCGTTCGTTCAGGCGCCAGGTACGAATCACGGGCAGCCACATCTGGTCCGTGCCCTCCATGATGGTCCACAGGGTCTTGACTGCCCGTTTCAGCACGGAGGTGTAGCACACGTCAAACTTGAGGCCTGCATCCTTGATGGCCAGGGCTCCACGCTTGGCCTCCTCCAACCCCTTCTCGCTGAGGTCGGCGTCGAACCAGCCGCAGAAGCGGTTCTCTTGGTTCCAGGCGCTCTCACCGTGACGGACAATGACCAAACGATGTGCGGCAGCCATGTTTACAGTGTGTCTTCTGAGTTTGACTCAAACCAAACACGGTTCCCTCAGCCCTTCGACCTTGTACTCACACTGTCTGACCAACAGTGAGCCCAAGCCGGCATACCACACCCTTTTTATAGCAGCCTGGATGGAGGCAGTTATAGCAGACAGGCCTCCTTCACTTGCCACCTGTGAGAGGCCTTCACGCTCTGATGGACATACATGGCCAGCCAACAGAAGGAGACCTCCGCTGAGCCGGTGGAACATGTGGTGGCCGGGAAGGCCAGAGGTCAGATAGTCAGCCAAAATAGCAACATGACTTTTAAACTGAGATCTGTGGAACAAAAGTGTAAAGAGCACGGTTGGCTGCAGAGAGGCGTCTTATTCCAAAGAGAGAGAAACTGCAGCTCGTTACACTTTGAATATTTCATATGTGTTTAGTAAATATAACATTTGTTGAGCGGGCATAACAGGCTCTACACTGTGCTAGGAGGAAATCCATGAGCAATGTGTTGCCAAAACACAGCTGAATTAGATGCTGCTTAGCGTGCACTCATGTGCTTTGTCTTTTACTTTACATGTGGCTGCCGATGACCGCTACTTACTGACTACCACAACGTTCTTCCACTACTCTCAACGAATAATAATTATTGATCGGGGAAAAGATGCAGGAACAGCAAAAAGCCATACAACACAGTGTTCAAAAGGGTTCCAGTTAAAAGGGAAAAGGCTCCTCAAAGTTCTTGAACTATCTTGACTCATCTTTAAGGGCGTGTTCTTGTCCAACCTGAAGAATCATGTGTTAGCAAAATTATCATAAAGTCTCTTAATTCTGAAACAGGCAGAGGGATTCATAGTGTTGTTACTGCCCATGACCTCTAGGAGTTGCTCTAGTATCAGTTTTACATGCAACTTGTCGCACTGTGTGTGGTTTAAGAACGAGGAAGCCCTGCATCTGTTTTTGTTCATCTCAAAGGGGTTAAACTAAGTACGGCACTGTTAGATGTACATATACAGCTGCGACAACTTATACCGTGGTATATATGCTGTACGCGTAGAGGTCTGACTGCAAACCAAGAGATCCAAGAGCCTCAGCATTACCACAGCAACATATTTGTAGTATACTCAATTATTCAAGTTAAGAAATGTCTAGTGTTCCACCCTACTGGAAACATTATACACCACTGGGACAAAGAATCAAAGCCAAATAAGCAGCAGAGTGAATGTTGGGAAGCACTCAGACTTACAGGATAGGAATATGCAGTGCTGATGAACCTTGGAAACTATAAGCCACAACACTGTCAGGCATAGTCAGTGTCTCCTGCCGTGCCCGATCGAATTATGATCCATGTATAGAAAAAAAGTAGAGAAATACAATCCTCCAAAAATATGATATTAATGGAGTTCCAGGCGTGACGCCAGACTGAGCCTGAAAAGGAGTTAGGTTATTGTATCGCACTAACAAGGGTGGTGCTGCAGGAAAAAAAAACACTTAATGTGCCTTCTTGCTGTGTCACTCTCGGTCTATGGTGAATGGTCGTTAACAAAATGATTATGAAAACACAGATTTTAATGTGGGAATGACCAATAATTTATATCAAGTTCTGCTGCTAGGTTTTGGTTCCATGGCACATCTACTGTTCCACCGCCGTGGCAACCTTTTTGCAGCAACAAAGAGCTGATAAACCAGTTGTTGGCTTCCAGCAAGACAAGCCGCTGACAGATGAAGTCACAGAGTGGCTGTTTAAGTGCGGTCAGACGTCCAGCAGTATAATATCCTTCATTTTCTTTAAGAGTTCTTGGAGACCAGACAGGTTGAGTACAGAGAAAGTAACATGTAACTTGTATGCATAAGGTTTCCAGAAATATATAATAATTCTGGTGAAGCGTACGTATCAAGCCGATAAACTTTTCCCTTGAACTTTGTCCTTTAAGACACATGTGTCCCCGTGTAGGTTAAGCACTGAACATAAAGAAAAGCGATGAAACCTTATCATATTTTGCTTATTCATATTGTGTGATGTGGTATACAAAATGTCCGCAGTTTGTTTTGTGCTTGGCTCTATGTTGTGTTTTGTGATATATGTGAAACAGTGTACGCCTTGTGATGCGAGACATCTCATCTTGCTCACGGGCAGTATTAGTAAGGATGGTGGCTGAGTATCTGTCAGCTTGTTGTTTTGATAAAAAGCGCCCCTAGTGGCCAAAAGGGGGTAAATAATGTGCCCATGCGATGCTGCCACCTTGTTGATTCCTGGACTCACTGGGAGTTTTAAATGTATTAATTAGATACTTAGACTAAGGCTGTGCTTTTTTTGTTAATTGACTTCACAGGCAGAACAAGGTTGACCTAGAAACTACACTCGAGGTGAGTTCATTTCTTTGGGAAGAGAAGTTAATGGTCTACTTTCTCTCTTTCATTTCCCCAGGCCCTGGAAGCGTCTTGTCTGCCAAAAAATCGCGCCGGTGCAAATTGTCACGCTGCTGTTAGGTTGGGAAAAAAAATGTACATTGGGGATTTTGTGTGATCACAACTGTTACGATGACTCAGCCTGCAGCAGAGTACATGCAGCTCCTGAAGTCCCCCACCGCTCTCTTCCTGCCTCACTTCTGTTCAGGCACAGATCTGTCGGCCACAGTACCGGGGGCTTTGCTGCATAGGCAAATTACTAGTGCACACACACACACACACACACACACACACACAAACACACACACACACACACACACACACACACACACACACACACACACACACACACAGGTATTGCTGAAATAACAGTGAAATACACTACATTTACACATGCAAGCAAGATAAATTTCCCGACATGTACTTTTATTGAGCCACTGCATAGTTGCACACACGCACTCACGCACACACACACACACACACACACACACACACACACACACGCACACACACACACACACACACACACACACACACACACACACACACACACACACACACACAATAAAAGAAAATGCATGTCAGCAGCTAGGTGTAAATGACCTGCCAAGGTATCTGTGCTGCAGATAAGAGGGACTTGTCTTTTGTGGAATTGAAAGAACAACCTGACAAAAGGCAAAGAAGACTTTTCTTCCACTGATTAAAAATATTGCTCTTAAACTAACAAACTATAAAGACTATCTCCAATATGTATGTGTTGATTGGTGACTATAACCTTTGCCTTCTCCCATGTCTAATCATACGGACTCAGATAGTATAAGTTGTTAGTTTACCAAAATGTGTTTTACAGTCAGACAATTAGAGTATTTAGTCAATATTATTACCGTTGAAGTATAAACTGACACATGTGTGAACTACTGATTAATCAATCTCAGAGCAGACAGACCAAGACATAAATCTATATATATATATATTCTACTTGTTACCTCTTACCTTCTGTTTGGGTGGGATTTTATCATTGCAGGTCTTTTGAGGTAAAGACTGCAGTTCCGCTCTACACCAGCAGGAGAGATGCTGTGTCACGGTTGTTCAGGACTGCCCCCTCTGCTCTCTCCTGCAGTGACGATAGCACAACACATTTCACCATGTGTTTTGTTCTATCTGGAAAATGGCACTCCTACCAAAACGTAGTCCAGCTTTTTTTGCAGTACAAGCCCACATAAGCACACTGATTTATTTTTTAGAAACTTAGCTTTGATAAACGTCACTTTATGGAAAATATGGATCCACGTGACATAGATTTTTGCGACCTTGTCCTTCCTATCTTTTCTTCTGTGTGTGTTCTCATTTCCCTCCTACGCTCGTCCCCACGGATCCTCTCCATCTCATTTCTTGCCGTTGCAGTGTAAGCCTATCGAGCCTGCATTGTCAGTGTTTGGGGGAAAGCGCTTGCGTCATAGCTCACTGTTCTGCTATAAAAGCACGGGCTGCTGCAGCAGCGAGCAGTCGAGGCTTGAACCTGAGCCTGTTGTACACCTCCCCATACACACACACACACACACACACACACACACACACACATACACTCACACACACACACACCCACACACATACACACAAATAGGAGAGGGAGAGCAGCCTGTCCTCCTACCACTCAGCCATGAGTAGCATCGGATATGACCCCTTCTACTCCGCCTCGCCATACAGACGCTGGTATGCCGAGGCCCCCCCTCGTGTTGTGGTGACCAAAGGGAGGACCCACTCCGTCTATTCCTCCCACGCTTCCCCGCTGTCCTCCTCCCGTCTGCAGTACTCCTCTCCCGGCCGGGGGCTGCTCTCCTCCTCCTCTCAAGCCGCCTCCCTGGATCTGGAGCTCAGCCAGGCCGCCCAGATCAGCTCTGAATTCCGCACCGTGCGCACCCAAGAGCGCGGCCAGCTGCAGGACCTCAACGACCGCTTTGCCGGCTTCATCGAGAGGGTGCGTGAGCTGGAGCAGCAGAACCGCGCTTTGGAGGCAGAGCTGCTGCTGCTGAGGCAGAGGTACAACGAGCCGTCGCGCCTGAGAGCGCTGTATGAGCAGGAGGCCCGCTCCCTGAGAGCTGCTGTGGATGAGGCCAGGGCAGAGCAGCAGGCTGTCCTGGGACAGAGAGAGCGGCTGGAGCAAACCCTGAGCGCCTTGCAGGGTCGATATGAGGAGGAAGTGATGGCTCGCGAAGAGGCCGAGGGCCGGCTGATGGACACCCGCCGCGAGGCCGACCAGGCAGCTTTAGGGAAAGCTGAGATGGAGAAGAGCGTCGAGACCCTGCTGGAAGAGCTGGCCTTCCTCAAGAGGATTCATGAAGGCGAGGTGGTTGAGCTTCAGGCCCAGGTCCAGATGGGTGTCCAGGTGGCAGTAGAGTCCGAGGCCGCAGCTCCGGACCTCTCTGGGGCCCTCCGGGACATCCGGTCCCAGTACGAGAGGCTGGCGGCGAGAAACATGCAGGCAGCAGAGGAGTGGTTCAGGGGGAAGGTGGGCTCCATGACCGAAACTGTGGCCCAGCACAGTGACGCCGTGAGAAGCTCCAAGGACGAAGCGGGAGAGTACCGACGCCAGCTGCAGGCTCGCATGCTGGAGATCGATGCATGCAGAGGCCTCAATGAATCCCTGGAGAAGCAGCTGCATGAGATGGAGGACAAGCAGAACGCTGAGATAGATGCTATGCATGTCAGTCGAGTATTCTATCGCGAGTTAATTATTACAAATATTACTCATGGGTGAATGTATTGTCCTGACGTGACATTGTCTTCTATTTAGGACACCGTTGCAGAGTTGGAGAGTGAGCTGAGGGGCACCAAACAGGAAATGGCTCGCTACCTGAAAGAATACCAGGACCTTCTGAATGTCAAGATGGCTCTGGACATTGAGATTGCTGCATACAGGTGAGAAGCAACAAGGCTGAGGTAAGAATATATGTTCAAATTAAGCTCTGAGTAGTTGTAATGTTTATTTGTATGTAGATAGATCTGCCTGCAAAGGTTATTATCTAAATAAATGAATAATGTATGTAGAGTTTAGCGTGATAGAAAAGTTTTTAAAAAAAGCTGGCAACTTTTTATGTTGGTCATTGAGGTCATGGCCTGCAGTACTCATCACCGTTCTTTTCACCAACCTCCACAGGAAGCTTCTAGAAGGGGAGGAGTCTCGTTTCAGTGTAGGAGTGTCCTCTGTACAGTCCTCTCTGTACAGCCACAGTTTCTCAGCGCCCTCCTTTGCCCGGCCCTTCCACTCCAGCCTGGGCTCTGGCACCTCCTACATGATGACATCACACCTCCTCAGCTCCAGCTTCAGCACCGCCGAGGGGGCCATCTCTGCCAGCCACGCCCAGCAAGCAGAGGCCAGCCCACCTGAGGAGGAGGAGGAAGAGGAGGAAAAGGAGGAGGAGGCCGTGGAGGAGGCTAAAGAGGAAGAGGAGGAGGAGAAGGAAAAGGAGGAGGAGAAGGAAGAGGAGGACAAGGAAGAAGAGGGAGGAGAAGAGACAGAGGAGACAAAGGAGGAAGAGGAGACAAAGGAGGAAGAGGAGAAGGATAATGAAGAAGGAGAGGAGGAGGGAGATAAAGAAGAGGCTAAGGGAGATGAGGAGGCTGAGGGAGAAGATGGGGAGACTAAGGAGGGAGAAGACGGTTAGTGCTCTGTTTTTATGTTCTATAATTTCTCAATTAAACTCTAGTGATTCAAATCCAGATGACAAAAAATAACACAATTATTATCTTTGCAGGTGGTGAAGAGGAGCAAAAGGAAGAGGTGACAGAGGCGGGCAAAGATGACGGGGAGAAAGGAGACCAAGGAGAAGGAGAGGAGACTGAGGTTAAAGATGATGCCCAAGAGGAAGTAAAAACAGAAGGAGGCCATGACAAAGAGGAGGATGCGAAAGAAGAAGAAAAGGCAGATAAGGAAGAGGCAAAAAAAAGTGAAGAGAAAGATGATAAAGCGGCTGCCAAGGAAGACAGCAAAGATCCTTTGGAAACAGATGTCAAAGCCGAAGCCAAAAAGGACAAAGAGGAAGGAAAAGCAGCCAAGCCAGAAGCTGCAGAAGAAAAGAGCACAAAGGATAAAAAGTAAGCCAGTAGCTTCAGGAAGCTTCAATCATGACTGTCCATTAGCTCGATAACCAGTAGCGGCATTCTACGCTATTCTCTCAAATCTGCTTGTTAACATGGTGCTCAATAAAACCGTCCAGTAGCCATTTAAAGCAACACATCAAGGTTAACTGCTTGCCATTAATAAGAGTAGTCCATAAAGGTCCGGTTGCACACGTCCTGATGAATGTAAAACGTGTAATTACTGAGTGCAAAAGGGAGTGGGTGAGATTCTGGTGGTTTAATAAACACCTCTTAAAGCCGTGTGTGTGTCATTGATTTTCCTGATGTCACTTTTAACATCACAAGCTTCTGTAAACGCAGCTGTTTTATAATCACCTCGGCGCCAGTGGTTGGTGGAGAAATGGAAGCAAGTTTTGTTCACTAATTTCTTATTTCACTCAGGCCATTAGAAACACATTGTAAACAAATACAAGAGTAAAGCAGATCCCCAAACAAACCATAGTTTCGTCTCTCACACACACACACACACACACACACACACACACACACACACACACACACACACACACACACACACACACACACACACACCCCAAGCAGATTTTCATACAAATGTTGTCACATCACTTTTAATCTTGGTCTTCCTTTGCAGCTTGTGGTGGTAATTTGACAGAATGAAGGGAGACCTACAAATGCGTATTCAACACTTCTGTGCAGAAGGACCTAAACTAACAGTTTACAATCAAGCAACTGCCCTGAAATCGGATCCGAGTGCGTTCTTACCAGGGTCTTTATATGCATAACGACAAAAGGATCCATACAGACATTTTAGGATGTAGGTTGTTTAGTCAGTTTGAATTGGATGTGCTCAAATCAGACAAACAAAGAGGCTTAACTTTTAAGGAACGTGGTTGGACTTTCAAAAATGAAGACACACTATTGGTTTGAACAGAAGGTAAAGGGTTAATGTGCAGACTAGGCTGTATTTTAATCTCACATCAGTCAAAGTTCAACAGGAAAGAGGACCAGACATGCGCTCCCTCAAGTCATAAGAACAGAATAACAGTTTAATCACACGTTTAATAAATCTTACTGATAATTTATCCTTTACACGACAGCTCCCATAATGCTTTAGTTTAGTGGATACAAACAGGAAGTTTAAAGTTGTAGAGTTCATACATGTGTGCTGTTATTTGAGCCCCTATATTTGTCTACATGTTAGCACGATAAAAAAAAGAGTGACAAACCAGTTCCTGTTTGCAATAATCACACTGCATCACTTTGAAAACTGAAAAAAAGCTGGAAATTGTCAGGTGAGTTCTGCAGTTACAAACGACTCCCGGGTGTTTCGGGACGTTTATTCGAAATGGAAAATCAATCTTTTAACTTTTGAGTATCATGTCTGTGTTTGAAACAGAGGATGAGGCAATCAGCATTAAGGTTGATTTTCTAAATACCTCAATCGCCTCCAAGAGAAGAGTGTCATGCGCTGCTGCTGCTGCTGCTGCTGCTGCTGCTGCAACTGCTGACTTTGTTGGTCAACTTCCATACAACCCTCCATGACTCAATTATGTTCCACCCAAGAGTGTTGCTGTTCCAGCGTTACGTTGGTCTGATATGATCTTTTGCTTAATAATGCTAGTGTTTGTAACTGCTCTACCACTGTCTGGGCCAGAAGGAATGCCGGCCAGGTGAAGAATGCCAGCCAGGTTAGTGACTAGCTCGCTAGATAGCATGCTAGTCACTAACTAGAGGTACACGCCACCACATCACCTCAGTTGTAAGTACACCAGTCCAGGTTATAGCTCATAATCATCAATGTGTACGTGCCAGCAAACTCAGAAACACACTCTCCACTCGTGCCACTGACGGCATCGCCTCCCATCAGCTTTTCCATTCCTTAAACACACTATTGTAGCAGTCCATGAGAAAATCGTGTCCCACGTTGGCGATGTATAAAGCGGGATTTGCCATTGTCCCAAGTTGATGTTGTGTTGAAAGCGGGATTCAATGTATTTCGCGGATCACTTCAGAATCTTTTGGAGGTTGTCCTAAAATCACCAGCGTCGAACGCATTCTTTTTTCAAACAATGAGCAGAGAACATAAGTACATTGTTGGCATCTTGCAATAAATATTAACGTTCTTTATCACATTGTGTCTATTTTCCTTTTTTGTTAAGATAACTGAGACTTGTGTTAGCTTGGAGGCACTGCTGGCCATTCAAAGTCATTTAGAAATGCTTTGTAAGGCATAAATAATCCTATCTTTAGATGAGGTCACAGAACATACTTAACTAATGATTAGTAATTAATCGTGAATTGCAGTATTAAAACACGTTTATAAAGTACATGTTAACCATTACTACATATCTAAATCAGTATATGTATAAATAAATGCATGAATACTGACATGTAATCATTTATTAACACTATAAGTAATTGTATTAATAATCTATAAATCCTTAATACTTAATTTACAAATGGGGAATTAATTATTTATAAGTTATGAAACCCCAATGATGAAACACATCGCTTATTAATCAAGAATAATAATGAATTGCATACTAATGAGTGTTAATGTTGAAACAATGCTTTATAAATGATGAATTATATAACTATGATCACATGTAGTTATCATAAAGTGTTACCCTCATATCCGCTTGTGTTCCTGTTTCATTAAATCATTTTTGTGTTTGTTTTTTTATCACAAATGTATAACAGGAAGTAAACACAGTTTGTTATACCTCTACTGGAGTTTGTTGATCCTCATCGTGACCTATTTGCTCGTGGCCCGTGTATACTGTGCATGGAAAGTGGAGGCAAATTATTTGCGTTATCTTCCTATTGTTTCAACGAACAACCAAAGGGGGCGCTGTTTAGCCAACACTGCATAGTTACTTCATTCGTAACGTGGTGCAACAGATCACATTTCACAGAAAAGTGAAACGAACTCGCTCGAACTCTAGTTTGCTAAATTGAGCTAATAGTATCTATCGTGAAGGCTAGCCGTAGAAGCTAAATCCCATAGAGTAGTGTTTTAGTAGTTGTAGTAGTTCAGTAGTAGTGGTAGTAGTAGTATTTTAATGTTTCACATATAATAAACAATGTTGTTTTGGTCAAATGTTACACAGTTTTAACGCGTCTGAACAAAGACAAAGTGACTGATGGCCAGATGAAGGTACGCAGTCGCTAAGAGTATGCTAGTATTGACGGTAATTGCATGTTTTTTGCCGACAAACTAAGAGAAATGATGATGATAATGATTACTTTGATGTGAAAGTCTGCTCTATTGTATTACTCCAGTTACATGTGAAATACAAAAAGACACTCATTGAAACTTATTATATCTCAATGGAAGATGACCCATAAGCTTGTTTTTGTAATTACCTGACATTACTACTTTTATAGAAAAACAGTACAGCTATAATCTTCTCTAATGTGGGAAGAGAACATCCAAACAAACACCCACTGATACACATTATCCTCTGACACCGGGCCTCACTTAGCAGCTGCTCTGTTATGTTACTCCCTTGGGTAGATGTTACGTTTAGACTGTCTGCAGCAGAGAGCTCTCTGCATCAGGTCTGGTGCAAACAGCCATGGAGGTGCGTTTAAAAAAAAATGCAGTGGTATTTCTTTTGCACATTTTCTGGTGCTGACAAAAGAAATTATTTTAACAACTTTCAAAGCCGCATATTTGAAACCTTTTGGCAAACTGGTTCAGCAGAACATCAATTCATTATAGTATCTTTCAGCGATAACCATATTTTAAATATTAGATTAGATGAATTACATTATTGGATGACGACTATATTCTTTTTCAAATGACATCGTTGGCACATTTGACAGATTACATTTTGTGTTAACTATTTAAGAGCTGATTTTGATGATGAAGTTATTTTGGTCTGATGAGTATAAATCATACATCCTAATACAGCATTACATTAAACAGATGTATATGGCCAGTAGAACTTCATCTGGTTAAGTGTAAATCCATAAAGGTGTATTGTAGATCACCTGGGGAAAGGCCATAGAAAACTGTGTCTTGTAACTCCTTTCGATATTCATAAGTAGCCATCTCCATGTATACTTTGTAGTGAACACTGTTTTAATTGAATGTCATGTTTGGTATATGTATACACAAAGAAAAAATAGGAATACAACAATATAAATGACAAGAAACAATCTCTGTTTTTTTAACTTCATTATGACATTTATTGAGCAAATGCTGCTGGGAAATTGTTCATGATGAGTAAAGTCATGGGATTGCAAACAGTAGCACCTCATTTAATTTTGTATTTAAATTCAAGTCCACCCTATGCATACAAGAATGCATGAATCTACGCATTTACAGTTGATTTATTTTTCAGTTGCACTCAAGTAAACATAACAGACACTGATAAAAAGCATGTTTAAGGCTAAGAGTTTCTTCAGGTTTGTTAAGCTTTAACTGGATGTATATGGTCATGTGTTTATCATATAAGCCCGTCTCTTTCTTCTCTGTCTGTGATGTGTTTGTTGTTTGTTGTTTCTTTTTGGCTCAGTTGGTATCTTTACATGTCAAGTAAGGCTTCTCTAGTAGAGCAAGTGTCTGTGTACCCCCTTCACTTAAACTCCAAAAACCTCTCAACTTTAATAATGTTCCTCTCACTCTCCCATCCACAACGCATTTATTCCTTTTACATATTTACTCTTTTTACAGTGTATGTCTACCATACATACAGAAGGTAGGAAGGTTCCCCCTTTCCTGAGCTAGCATGCAGAGACCCCCCCTCCCTCCCGTGAGCTCGCCCTGTAAACTGCAGAAAGAAAGAAAAACCGGATCAAATGTCTCAGTCGCTAGCTCCTCACCATGTCTGCAGCAAAGCCCGCTTTAAAGCTGTCACTCAACATGCATTTTTGAAACTTGTAGCATTTACGCTTTGGCTTCTCTCTATGATTTGTTATGTTTGCGAGTGGTTATCTTGAATACATCGCTCTAGCTGTATGATTTTCTTTTGTAATGTTAGTTCTGGGTTGATTGCTTATGTCCATGTCCTCCACCTCCGCTGGATCTGCTGACTCGGAGCTCATTCGGCCTCTGTGACCTGCTTGATGGACTGGCTGGAGTGCTTCTCTATCTTCTTGGTGGCAATCAGCTTCTCCTCTACCACCTCCTCCACCTCTTCCTTCACCGTCTCGGTTACGGTGACAGATTTGGTGACGTGCTTGGATCCGTCTTCTCCGGTGGTGATCGTCTCCACGGTTTTGGTGATCACCACTTTCTGGTTGGCATCTTCTTTGACGGGACTTTCATCCACGCCGTTGGCGATCACGCCGTCTTCTTTCCCCTCATCCTTCTTCTCCTTCTCTTCCGGGCTGCTCTTGTCGACATCACCATTCATGGCAACATCTTTCTTTTCTACGCTCTTCTCATTTGTTGGGTCGCTCTTTTTCTCTGGTTTCTCTTCAGCAGCTTTCGGGGCCTCGGACTTGGTGGCCTTTGGGGCTTCAGCTATTGGAGATTCAGGTTTTGGGGAGCCTGACTTCGGGGACTCGGTTTTAGGGGAGCTGGGTTTTGGGGATTCAGCCTTCGGGGAGGCTTCTTTGGGGGACTCAGACTTAGGAGATGCAGGCTTGGGAGACTCAGACTTAGGAGATGCAGGCTTGGGAGACTCAGACTTAGGAGACTCAGACTTAGGAGATGCAGGTTTGGGAGACTCAGACTTAGGAGATGCAGGCTTGGGAGACTCAGACTTAGGAGATGCAGGCTTGGGAGACTCAGACTTAGGAGATGCAGGCTTAGGAGACTCAGACTTAGGAGATGCAGGCTTGGTAGACTCAGCTTTAGGAGATGCAGGTTTGGGAGGATCAGACATAAGGGAATCTGGTCTAGGTGATCCAGACTTAGGGGACTCAGGTCTAGGTGATTCTGACTTAGGGGACTCAGGTCTAGGTGATTCAGACTTGGGGGATCCAGGTTTTGGGGATTCAGACTTGGGGGATCCAGGTTTTGGGGATTCAGACTTGGGGGATCCAAGCTTTGGGGATTCAGACTTTGGAGAATCTGGTTTTGATGCCTCAGTTTTGGTAGCTTCTTCCTTCTTGGCCTCTGGCTTTGCAGCTTCTGTTTTTGGAGCTTCTGTCTTGGCTACAGCTTCTTCTGCTTTCTCATCTTTTAATTTTTCGTCTTTTTCGCTTTTTTTGCCTTTGTCGGTATCCTCTTTTTCCTCTTTCTCATCCTCGCTTTTGGATCCTTTGTCACTACCTGCATCTTCATCCTGTTTGCTATCCTCCTCTTCAGCACCAGCTTCCTCTTCACCTCCACTGCCTTCTTTGTCTTCGGCCTTCTCTTTGTCAGGAGAGGCTTTAGACTCTGGAGCTTTTGAGCACAATACTGTCTCCTCAACTTCCTCTTCTTCTTCTTCTCCCTCTTCTGCATCTCCTTCATCTCCTCCCTCTGCATCCTCCCCCTTTTCTTCTTCATCCTCCTCTTCCTTCTCTCCTTCTTCACCCTCTTCTCCCTCCCCCTCGTCTTCATCATCACCACCTTTTCCATCCTCCTCTTCCTCTTTAGCGGGTTCGCTAGAGCTAACTTTGGCTTCAGTGGCGGCT
Organism: Clinocottus analis; assembly: GCF_023055335.1. Lineage (NCBI taxonomy): Eukaryota > Metazoa > Chordata > Actinopteri > Perciformes > Cottidae > Clinocottus > Clinocottus analis. Next base: position 6,157,998 of record NW_027175854.1, read on the forward strand.
ACAATTTCCTCCTCGCCCTCACCCTCTTCCTCTCCCTCTTCTCCCTCACCCTCTGCTTCCTCCCCTTCTCCTTCCTCTTCCCCCTCCTCTTCCTCACCCTCATCTCTTTCCCCTCCAAGTGTGGCGGACAGCTCTTGCGCTATTTCCGCCAGGGCCTCGTCGAGGTCTGACTTCTCATCTTCAACCTTTGTTTCTTCGATGATCTCCTCCACAAACTTGTGGTGCACCTTCAGTTTGGGAAAGTCTGATTTAACCTTAGAGATTTTGGTAGGTGTGACGACCTGACGATAAGGGAAAGTGCTGAAGTGGGTCTCCTCACCCTCTAGAAGTTTCCTGAGGACAGAAAATGTATACATAATGTATTCAGTAATCCCTTTCAGTATATATATATAAAATAATACTGTTTATTTGAAATGACTGCAAATGTTATTCATGCTATTCAAAAAATGTAAATTGCATGTCAGTATATCGGCTACCTGTATGCAGCGATTTCAATGTCCAAGGCCATCTTGACATTGAGCAGGTCCTGATACTCGCGCAGGTGACGAGCCATCTCCCATTTGGTGCTCTTCAGCTCATTATCCAGCTGGTGAATTGTCTCCTGAGAAAGCAGAGAAGACAATGCAAGGTTGATTAAGTAAAAAAAAAAAAAAAAGAAATATGCAAAACTGCATCCTGTGTTGTGTGGATTAATTTATGCATCTTTGAATATCACCTTCATGGATGACTAAGCTTTACAGAGACTTTCAAAATCTGTTTAGAACCGACCTTTAGATTGAACTTGAATCTGTGGCAATGCCAATGTCTTTTAATTGCTGTGCACATTTGTATAAACTCTGTGGACTATATGCACCAAAAGCTGTTGCTTTAACATAATCTGAGGCAACACAGTATTCATTCATGTTGAAGGCCTCTCTTTCAAGGACAGCCCTCTTGTCAATGCACCCCCACCCCCGCACCAAAAACCTTAGTGGCGTGATGTAAGGATACAGCATCGACCCATGGCTCTGACTCAGCAATACCAGGAGGGGGGAGGGGGAGTCTGCTGCTGCAGCGCCTCCCTGACACTTGGCAAGTGATTTGTAAGTCAGCTGTTGTAACTTGGAAGCGCAATAATGCGCTCTAGTGGTGATTACGCAGCAGAAAATGTTTCAACACAGGATCTAAACTATGATTTAGAAAATAAATAAATCCCTTTATCTTGTATTAAGTAAGTTTGCTATTTGCATTTCCCCTCAGATTAAAAACTGCGTCACACGAAAATATACGGAAAATGAAATATGCAGTGCATTAATCTGCATGTATCGCCACCGTAACAACTCAAACCCCGATTAATAGTTTTTTCAAACGCAGAAACATGAACGTGAACATCAAATAAGTCTCATATGAACATTTTAAAAGTGTATTCAAACGAGGTTTTCCGCTCTTTACGCACGGCTCCGCAGCTGTTTCCTACCTGCAGGCTGGACAGGTCACTGTTGTGGCGGTCCTCGATGTCATTCAGCTGCCTCTCCAGCGACTCTCTAGTCCCGCGGATGGACTCCAGCTCCACCGTCTTGGACTGCAGCTGGCGGCGGTAGTCGGAGATCTCATCCCGGGCGGACTTGATGGCGTCCTTGTTCTGCTCCGCGGCATCGGTGAGCTTGGAGAAGCGGCACATGAACCAACTCTCCACCTGCTGCAGGTTCTGGTTGGAGTGTCCCTCCAGCTCGCAGCGGATCTCCCGCAGAGCCTCGGTGATGTCCGTCTTCTGGTGGTCTCTCCTCTCCACGGTCACCTGAGACTCCTGGATCTGGGCTATGAGGTCGCTCACCTCTTCCTCGTGGTTGTTGCGGATGAAGGCGATCTCATCCTGCAGCGACTGAACTTTCTTATCCAACTCAGACTTCACCAACTCGGAGTCGCTCGTGTCCTTCTTCAGGAGGCGGATGATAGCCTCTGTCTCCTCCCGGATGCGAGCCTCTTCGTCGAAGCGGTCCCTCAGCCGCTGAATATCCTCCTCGATGTGGTCGGTGTCGAGCTGGATTTGCGTCTTGTCGTGGTGGATCTGCTCCAGCATGGAGCGCAGCTCCTGCAGCTCTTGGTCGTAGAGGTCGCCCAGCTGGGAGCGCGACACCTGCTTCTGCCGCAGTGCCTGGATCTCGTCCTCGATCTGCTTGTTCTGCTGCTCCAGGTAGTGCACCTTGTCGATGTAAACAACAAACCGGTCGTTGAGCCCCTGAAGTTGCTCTTTCTCGTTAGATCGCTTGTAGTCTCCGTTCAGGATGGAGGTTTGACTATAATCAACGCTGTCGGCGGAGCTGAGCACCGTTGAGCTGTAAACCCGGGACACCGGCATGTTCACGCTCCTCTTGTACGATGAGGTCATGGTGGAGCCGGGGCTTGCCCGGGACCAAGACTGAGAGCGAAAGCCGCTGGAGGGGGTGCCGCCGGAGCGGCTGTAGCCGTAGCCGGCCGTCCGAGTATCCATATTCCTCCTGAACGGGCTCCCTACCGTGTCCGCCGGGTAACTCATCCGATCAGACTCTGATGTGTGCCGGAATGAAGAGGGGGCAAGTTGCAAAGGGTGAAGCCGAATGGCGAGTTTGTGTGTGGGTGTGTGAGTGTTATGTGTGTGTGCATGTGCGTGTATGTGTGTGTGTGTGTGTGCGTGCAGGTGACGGGCTCTCACAGCGAATGAGACCTCCTTTGCCTCCGCCTTATATATCTGGGGCGCTGTCGCTAACAAGGCAAGTCCAAGCAGTTTTGTTCCGTCCATTCATGGAAGAGAGGGGAGTGCGCATCCCCCCCAGGCCGTCTGCTAATGGTCGAGGGGTCCCGCTCTGTCTGTACCACGTGGGCTGCAGGCGGGACGTGGGTGTCCGATTGAGCTAAAAAACATAAAAAAAAAAAAAAAAGATAGCTCGATAACTAGCTACAGATGTCTTCACTAAGTTTATAATGAAGAAAAAGCATATACTTGTGAACAGTTGGAGAAAAAATGGTCGAAACAATGCATGCTGAGTTGCTCGTCGCTTCAGCACCACGGACAGCGACCAGCAACACAGCAGTCAGTGGTTTCCTCAAGTAAAACCCTTTCCCTGATGACGTGACAGCAGTTTTTTTTTTCTGACAGCTTCATGAAGTCAACTAGAAGTGCATGAACTTCAACTCACACATGATGACGTTTATTAATGTATTTGTATCAAGTCGAAGGACTGTGAAGACACGTTTACAAAGAAGGTTCCTTCCATGTGTGTTTTGCTTTGCCACTTAAACTTCCCACAACCAGGAGGTTACACCAAATCATCCAATGATTGCAGTGGCATGAGTTAATATAATGTTACATGAATAATAGATACCTATTAATGAGTTATTCCTCGACATTTAATGTGACAAATTAGTACCGCCGACAGGGAGATTATTCCAATTTCTGACTGGATAATTTAAAATGTTAATGTTGAACAGATTTCTGTCTAATAGCACTCAGATCCATTCATTGATTCATGAATTGAACCATTAATGTCAAGAAACTAATTTGCATTTCGTCATTCATTCATTTTGGAAAACCTCCATGCAGTAAAACTAAGAAGAGCAAATGTTCATCAAACCTTTGAGTAGAATCCTCAGTACAGCTTACATGTGGATTTCATTTGACCTGAAACGTGTTGTTGTACTATCTTTGAGATATCGGATGTGCAATTGTGTCTTTTCCATCCGTTTGCTGAGACATTTCCCCTCTGAACTGCAACGCGTCAGTGGGGCTGCCCATATTCAACATATTGATCTCCCATCAATCTTGATGCTTCCATAATCTCGGGTCACTCCGGTCAAAGTGGAAACGATTACCAATTGTTGAAGGGGATGAAGCTGCATTAGTGCTATTTGAGGAACCATGAATTCATGTGTAACCCTGTCAACATGAGCCCTTCTCCATAGGACCATCCATCCTGCCAATGGTGACATGCAGATTATTCAGAGTTAAGTGGCAATTCTTTCACTTCTTAAGTTAAATACCTGAAACAAATAAGTAAGGTTTACCTTTAAACAGCTGCTCGTTTAGATAAAGCATGTGAGTATAACTTATTCTCCTTTTCAACACAGAATTAGACATTAGCCATCAATCACCTGGCTACATTTTCTCGTCCAGCTCATTGGCTTTCCACTGCGAGCTTTAGTCAAGCAGAGCTAATGCATCAAGCATGGCCCATTTTAGATTGCTCGTGAGACAGAGAGAGGGGGAGAGAGAGGGAGAGAGAGAGAGAGAGAGAGAGAGAGAGAGAGAGAGAGAGAGAGAGAGAAAATAGAAAGAGAGCAGGACAGAAAGGAAGGGAGAAACGGTCACAATTACATTCTCCTCCTATGCATTGTAAATGCTTTTTCTCCAGCAACCCCACCCACGATCTCCTGGCACGCCGACGTTACAGTGTCCTTGGCCACTGCCCCATGAGTTTCTCTTTGCAGGCCCATTTTTGGACGCGTACATTTAACTGTCTGGCTCTTCACTCAGTAATTTGAGGTGCTTTTGGACGCCCGACGAGGGCCGACGGCGGTAATGTGAAGTACACAGTGGCGTGACGGATGTCTGGGTTGGGCAAAAAAAAAAAACAGGGGAGTCATTCAACATCAGTTCTGGGCTCCAGCGCACTGCAGAAGGGTTGGAGTGTTTTCAAATGGCACTGCAGCAGAAAGAAACTCCAGCAGAAGCAGACGAGCCCATCCCAGTCAGCCCCAGTCTGTCCCAGCTTCTAACCTTCAGAGACCAGTCCGCCGAGGGAGCATCCCCAATGTGTTCAAGGCCGCAGCGTCTTTGGGTGACACGGCGTATACGTTGTTATATTCTGCTGATACAGAGAATACAAGGACAGCGTGACCTTTTGTGCCGCTGAGTGACAAATATAAGTGGCAGCGTTGCAATATTTGTTAATAGCAGTATAATATAGCATATGAGAGATAGAGCACATGTTCCAAAAGCGTTCTTTGATAATCAACAGTCAGTATTCAAACATACTAAGGTCACGACTACCCACAAAAAGCTCTCCGAATCTTTGGGATTATTATCATTTTCCAGCAAATACTGGTTAAGAGTTACATTAGTATTTCCCCGAAAAAAATATGGAATACATAACCTTAGTGTCCTCACTGGTAGCTCTGGCCCGAAATAGCATTTCTTCCTATTGAAAGCGAGACTTGGCTTGTTTATGTGTACACACATAACGCTCCACTACTGTGAATGTGCAGTGATTGGGGTTTTGTATGAATAGTAGAAATACAGCATGTATTATTACATTTCCTCATTTTTGCAGGCTCTACATTTCCTACTAACCAGCTTACTCCTTCACTGTGTGTGTGTGTGTGTGTGTGTGTGTGTGTGTGTGCGTGTGTGTGTGTGGTGATTGCAGGTGGCCAGAGTAAATGACTTGACACACACGCAGTCATAAATACTGAGCTGCTAGGGACACCAGTTGAAACTGTGTATACGTTATACGTTCCCCTCTTCATCTCTGTTGCTGTAGTTGCTGCCTTCCTCTTTATCACTGCTGCTCTTTTCTTCTTTTTCTGCATCCCTTTTTTTATTATTATTATTATTATTATCTCTCTGTCTCCTTCCTGCCTCATCTCTGTCCCTCCATCTCTGTCCTGCTCCCAGTCACCATGACGGTTGTCCGAAATAACAATATTGCTTTTCCTCAATCTACGACACGAGCATCCATCTCCACCTGACGTCGCATACCTTCAGTTAATCACTTGCAGTTGTCATGGAGACGTCCTTAACAGACTGCAATACATAAATAATGTTGGCGCCAAGGTCGTTACTATGTCCTGATGCGCCAATACACTTGAGGCATCATGTTCTACTAGTTTCTCATACGATGATGTGGAATAAGAGCATGAAGCTGACATCAAATGTAACATAACTGTGTATACTCTGTTTAGAAGGTTTTACTACATCACATACTTTCCCCATGATTTTGTGCATCGTTTTGCACGTGTTTGAGCCCGTGTGCACACCTCAGGGCTTTTACAGTTGGAGGATTTACATTATTGCATGTTCAGCTCCCACTTCAGGTCCGTTGTATATTGATTCACTTTATTTTTCCCCCAGTGGTCTTCACAGCTCTGCTGATGCACATGCTGGCTAAGAAAATCTATGAGGGGGTTGTCTTAGAGGAATATACTGGATTTAGTGAAACCCATGACACTGAACCTGCAGAAAGCACATTATCGTGTGTGTGTGTGTGTGTGTGTGTTCAGAACTTTGAATTTCCAAAGATACCAATATTTTTCTGTTTGAATTTTGTACTGCAATTATCTATACGGCTATGGACACTTTCACCCCAAAAAAACAAGATGGAGTTGAGTTTGGTGTTATTCTATAGCCAATGGAAATACTGAAACCATCAATATGCCGGTCACTAGTTTTAGAAAACCTTTTTAAAACAGCAGTAAATAGAGCATTTGTCGTGATAAGCTGTGAATTAGTATCATATCCTAGAATAAAGTATAAATACAATCTTTCAGAGTAGGATGTAACTAGATTTATTTAAATGTTCTCAAGTATAATGCAGCATGTCTAGGTACTTTTTCAACATAAAAAAGGTTACTGCATTATATTTCAGCTAAGGAATTGTATACGTTTAACAAGACCATAGTTTAGATACGTACTTTGAAGATGAAGTACTTTTACATAGAAAACAGGATCACCACACTTTGACCAACTACAACAGTCAAATCCAATAATGTAATAGATATTATAGCATAACGCTTTCAACGGGGTAGTTTTGCATAAATAGTACTTCTCATTGGTGTAAGCACATTTTGTGATATTGATACTCTTACTGAGATAAAGGATCTGAGCACTTCCTCCACCACTGACTCAAGTTTGTGTTCAAATAGAATCTGTGTGAGAAAATGAAAACAGATTCCGTATGATGAACATTATATTCATATAAATTCATGATTTTAGCGCACTTTTTGAAGCCAGAAGAATTCACATTTTCAACAAAAGACATAAATGATGTCCAGATTACATAACAATAAAGCTTGTTGTCAGAAGAATGTCCTGCAAAGAGCAGGGCTGTGTTGGATCCTGAGAAAGACGGTGGAGAGGTGTCAGGAGAAGAGACTCAGATGGTGAGGTAAGCAGGGTGTGACAGCTCTATGGGGTGATGGTAGCAGGTTGGGTGGAAAGCTGTGATGATGTCATGAGTAGTGGCAGGCCAAAAAAAGAGCAACAAGAATGGAAGAGGGGAGGAAAAAGGGAGGGGTTACACTAGGATCTGCAGTTTATCTGCAATGCATCAGTAGCTTTCCCTCGGTGTGTGGAGATCGGGTTCGGATGCAGCGTCTTCTCTCGCAGGTGATTCCTCTGTGGACGGCTCAGTAGCCACAGAAATAATACTGTTCCACATTATCCTCACACAGGGAGTACGGCTGGCAAAAAAACAGGAAATAGTTTCGTCTCACACACACACACACACACACACACATACACACAGACGGACACAAAGAAGCTGTCAGATTAGACCTGTGTGGAGCCGACAGGTTCTGAGTAATAGTAACACCTGAGGAAACAAGACCTACGTAGTCATCATTTGCTCTTCTGTTAAGTTTTGATAGGCAACCTGAAATATACGCTCAATAAAATGTCAACATTAGTTTCAATCACCCATTTTAATGACGTTACGCAACACAATATATGACTAAAACAAGTGGGAACCATGTTATAAATCTGTCGCCTCCCTGAGTGAATGCAACAAAACCAATTTAATGCACACACACACACTCAAATGCACACACTCTATATTCCACTAAACTATATATATATATATATATATATATATATATATATATATATATATATATATATATATATATATATATATATATATATATATGTATGTATGTGATCAGACAGCAGCTGTCAGTACGGTTATCATGGCCTTGAGTTTAATCTGTGAGTACCAAAACACTCTACGTACGGAGCAACCTAAATGCTATACATGTTGCTTGAATATTTCGTTGTCTGTAATCATAGTCGAGATTAAAGAAACAATATTGTTTTTTACCCTTTAACATCACATTCCTGGTCATAGGTTTGCCCCAAGTCCAACAAAATATGAGATGTGCTTACGTGAGCTTGAACCAACTAGTTTCAGACAATAATATCATGACATCCATCCGTCATCAATCTGCAACTTTTCTTCATAAAGGAGGTGTGTTTAGCGCGAGCCACAGCACAGACATCTCTAGTTCCTACCACACTTGTAAACTGTCCAATCACATGCTTACGTCCCTTTGACGTCCCTTAAACGGCAAGGTTGGCAGTTCGATCCTTGGCTCCCACGAGCAGACGGCGTGTATAAGTGTTCTTGAGCAAGACATTGAACACCAAGTTGCTCCCTGGGCTCTTTGCAGCAACAGAAGTCCAATCCCCATGTAATTTCAATTCAGTTTAAGTGTTTGAGTACAGCAACGATGCTTTGTGGTATTCAGAGCATATTTTAACTGTGTACTGTGTTTGCACAGCACTTTCTGCCGCCTCCAGCATGTTTGTGGCGTCCTCTTCCTCGCTACGGGAGCCTCTGTTGTCTCTGAACCATGCGTGTCAGCATGTATCGCGTGGCTGAGACGTCAATACGACCTCGCGCCAATGTCGTCCAGACAAATTGGTTTACACATGTTGTGCTTTGCAAATACAGCCACCTGATGTATGTGGGGGCGGGGCAGGAGATCCCGCATTGTGCTGCGGGAAGCTGTCGTGGATGCAGTTCTTCAGGGTCACTCAGAACAAAAGGCAAGGGTCCTGTCGTGTGTTGAACACGCACACGCTGTCATAAACACACATAGGGCTCATTGAATCAGTGTGTTTCTGTCTCTCCCGCTCTCTCACGCGCACACACATGCTGACAAGGTCTTGTCTCTTGATGAGCCTTAACATATTTAAAGCTTAAATCAGCAGCTTTACTGGTCTGGGGAGGAAGTGAACGATCAGCGAAAGCCAGATCAAACTGTATCATCCCTCTGAGGATGAGCACTGTGAGACAATTTAGTTATTTCATCAGTGTATGCTTTTCATTGGACTCTCTTTTCACAAAATCACGTGTTAGAGGGTTACTTTGTTGTTTTGAAGTAAATAAGATATTTTCGCCAACAGCAAAACCATGTTAAAATATCTGTTAACAAACTCGAGCAGTATAATCCTAGTCTCATTTGTCCAATCTTATCCTCAGTACTTCCCAAGCACATGCATCTTCTCTAAAACCTTTGCTATTTACGCACTCGTCTGGATTCGCAGGTACTAGTAGTACGCCAGTGCAAGAAATTAAAAGTGAATTTCATAATCATATTGTGCTTTTTAGCTACTAACGTAACTTTTCCAGATTTACATCTCTCTATCTCCAATATCCTGGACCATCTTCAGTGGTCTGACATCATGTTTTTAATCTGCAGTGTGTCTCATCATCCTCCTTCTCTGCAACCCTCCTCCCTCCTCTGCTGTCTCCACCTACACAGAAGCAGATTCACTGTCTCTCTTTTTATGTCTCCGTCCTCCTCCGTCATTTTTTAGATATTCTAGCCCTCTGTGAATCGTTTATTTTATATCACAATCATAAGATTTTCTCAATGCGTATTTTCTGATGCGCCAGACAAAGTGCCAAGAAACCAGTAAAATAATTTGAGAAACTGAAATGATAGTTGTCATCATCCCCTGTCTGACTGTGCAAAACCAAATGAGTTGAAAGAATATACAACACGGTGGGACGCATTACATTAACAATCTGCTGCATTCAACACTTGTCAGATGCTGAATTATGAGTTTGAAAGTGCACTTAAGGCACTTATTGTAATAAACTAATTGCATTGTTTTGTAGAATACTGTTAACACCAATTTAAATGAACCCGTTTGTGGGTAAACACAACATTATTGGGTCAATCTTCTTGTGAGGTTGAAAGTAACTGTTCAAACTGCACAGGTTGACTTGGATGACTCACCTCCTGAATCCGACTGATATGACTCAGAGGTTGTTCTACAATACCTGTTTGTATATGTGCAAAACACTTTTTGAGATAAAAAAAAACAAATAACGATGGCTGTAGTCATTTGTGTGTAGTGCCAATAATTAACCTGTAGTGTTTTATGTGATGCTATGATTAACAGAATTAAAGGCAAGAGATTAATCAGCATTTCCTGTTTGTGACTTGATGTGGCGCTTTGAACTCAGACGAGATGCCACCAAGATAGTGAACATGGTTAAAAGTATGCCTGCTGAACGTCGACGTGTTCACATTCTCAATGTGAGCATGTTAGCATGCTGACTTTAGCACTTGGCTTAAAGCAGAACCAGAGCTGCTATTCATGGCTTTCAACTACTTTAGTCTAATACTATTGTGTTTTTCTCATAGGACCCAATGCAATGCATGTATTTCAGTAAGGTGTGTCTTCTTTGAAACCTTTTAAATTAAGAGGGGGGGCACATACAGAGAAGAACATCTGGACCCCAGAATGAGAGAACTGGATGTGATGTCAAATCACAAAGTGTCCTTGAAGAAATCTGGCTGGAGGAATAAAGAATGGGCTTGATTTGTGACTTATAATTCATGGGAGGGTGATGGTGTAGCTGGACAGTGTTCAAAACTATCAGTGACGCGTGGGCATTACCATTCAAGATGTCAAACAGAGATCTCAGGGTTGTGGTCATTGGCGGCCAGTAAAACGGTTGCCTTGGTGTCTTTATTGTATGTTTTTACTTTCCATTTTTGTCTTTCATGAACTCTTTTGTGCCTGCATGCTTCATACCAGTGGAACGGTTTTTCTTTTTTCCTTTTTTCCTCTTACTTTGAGTCGTGACAGGCTGCTCCAATATGAAGCATAAAAACAGAGGGAGGTAACACTTTTAGTGAGACTGCGTAAAAATGTTGTTTGTATGGTCCTTTGGGACATTAACTGATCTCAACAGCTGTACGTTGTGAATGCTATTTCTGTCTGATTCATGTACCACGGGCTCTAATGGCTGCAGCAAGGAGCAATTAAACTGTCTGTGCTCCTAGAAATACCACTTAATGTAAAAGTGCGGTGTATTCTTTATGTGAGGTGAAACACACAATGGTATACTGTACTGTAGGTCTGCCTCTAGTTATATTTAAGTCCAGCATTTCTCTGGGACCTATCAGCGAGCTGCCGGAGAGGCAGACCGAGGCGCAGAGAGGAAAGTGGAGTCATGCTGCAGAGGTTGAGCTGCAGAACCATGATACAGCTGAATGAGGGAGGGAGAGAGGAGAGAGGAGAGAGGAGAGGGGGGAGGGGAGAGCAAGGAAAAGAGTAACAAAGATGGGGTGAGAGGGGGAAGGAGAGGGATTTCGAACAGAGGCTTTGAGGTGAAGGAAGGTGGGCGTTGGTTGGTGTGTGTGTGTGTGTGTGTGTGTGTGTGCGTTGTCGGGATGCTAACTACCCATTCGGAACTCATTACGTAACTGTATCTGTTGCTGCAGCATGAATATAACACTGTTGCAGTGAAGGGGATGGTCCCCTTTTGCACTGTCAAACTGTTGCCCTCCACAAGTCCTCATAGCTGATCGACAAAATGTGTCGCAACTTCCCGAATGACTCACGGGCCGTCTTTTGGGTGGTCAAAGACGACAGGAAGGGCGGACTAGAATGTGTGTGTGTCCCACGGCTGGAATGAAGAGCTTTTCTTGTGCGGCTGAAAACAATGCTGATGCGAGTGGTGAGAGTGAACCAGTAAATTTGCAGAACAAGAGGAGGCTTAAATGCTCTGTAGAGCTCTGTGAATGCATGACATCAACCTGCAGGATCAACTATTTAGCGTACAAATCCTGCAAATGTACATTATATAGTGATTTAGATGATGGCTGGAGGAAACTGACGGTACATTTATTTACAGACAGTAATAGGTTCACTAACATGGTATCATCGTAGGCAGCCTGCAGCCAATCCTGCTAAGTACTTCTTTGTATTCAGAGGCAGTAATCCCTCGAGTCAGTGTCACTGTGTGTGTGTGTGTGTGTGTGTGTGTGTGTGTGTTTTATGCCAGTGACTGACAGCTTGGTGACTGCGCTAAAAGCAGAAGTTGAAGGTTGAAGTAGAACAGTTCCTTTGAGTCTGTCTTCCTTTGTTTTTCAGTTGTCTCCCTTTTACTTGTCCCTGCTTTACTTCCTTGTCCTCATCATCTTTTGGTATTTGCATATAAAATAATACGGTTTGGCAAATCAATACACTATAATGCTTCAAAAGAAGGCTCATTCAATCTAAACTTAAAAAGTTTTTATCGGGCGTGCACATTTTTCTTCTTATTCTTCATTCTTCACACTTTACTGAGCAACTTCCCGGGGTCTGCTTTTAAAACTATATGCAACACTATACTATAGAATCTATAGTATAGATGAATCTTTGTTTGCTTGTTAATGCAGAACTAACTATAGCTACTCTCAATCTAAGAAAAGCTATTGTGAGACACAATGTCGAGACACATTAAGGGAAAGGTGGGATGGTGGATGGATATAAGGAATGGAGGGAGGGAAGGTGCCTCTCTAATGAAGATGAGTCATGGTTGTTGGAACCTTACATCAGCTTTGTGCCTCAGCTCTGCTCTAACATTAAAATCCTTGAAGTTAGTGCTTCACATTTTCTATTAAGAATTTAACAAAGCTCCTGCAGTCGCCCCTCGCCATCGCCCAACCTCACAAGCACTTCTTTCCCATCGTGATTTGTGCATTTGAATGGCTTATATAAACTACATTTTGTATGATAATTCATACTGCTCTGTGCATTAGTTGTTAGAAAGATTTCCCTTCAGGGACAACAACATCTAAATATGATTATAGACACTGCTCCCCAAATGATAATAACTGTACATTTGAAACAGAGCTGATAAGAAGAACTTTTTATGAGAAAGAAATGGAAAGAAGTTTGTAAAGTCTCACTTTGTTCTCCCAAAGTAAATAGTTTGTACTTGTCACATTCAATATATTGATTCATAATATCAATCAAAAGGCAGAAAATATATTTCTTTATACAGTACATAATGAAACCCTCAACACAAGTGCACGTACAGTAAGTTAAGGGCATCGTTTGGCATATAACAGTAGGGATGAGTCCTTCAGAGGGAACAGAAATGTCTGCATCCACACGAGCTTCCTATTGATGTCCCTCGAAGAAATTCAAAGCGTGACAGTGTTTTTTCTCTCTCTAATCCACTAACTTCCCTTTTCATGCAACACGCTGTGCTGCAAGGCAGTCAGGCTGAACCGAGTTAGAGTAGTGTCACGGTCGAGTAAGCTGTCTCTCTGGTTTGGGTCACGAAGCTCAAAGTCACGCAACCCCAGACTGGAGAATGGCAACAGACTGAGCGTTACTCTGCATATTTTATGAAAGTGGAACAGGCTGCAAAAAAACAACAAAAAAAAAACTGCTGCACACAAGAAGAGAAGGTGGGGTAGAGCAAGAGTACACACTACCGTCCTCCATGCTGTCCACCAGACAACTGGAACTGTCTGGGGAAGAAATACATGTTTTAATAGAATCAAATGATTCAAACTTTTAATAAAACCCACATGCAATATAGCTGTTATAAACTTATCTACCCATTAAATAGAAAGGTAATTATGTCCATGAAGCTTCTTCTTTTTGCATTATGTTTGCAAGTTACATGTTCAATCTACTTTTAGACATTTACTTCACCCCTATACGTTTGTTTTCTGCCGTATAGAGAACGTTTACAGTTAAATCTGAAAGCACTCCAGACAACCGATTGTTTGCAAAGAATTCAGAAGGTTTGCTTATGACACGAAACAGCAGCCCAGGTAGTTCTGACTATCACAAAAATAGCTTTGCTTTGGCTCGATAAACTCTTTGATAAAAAAAAACAGTACCAGAGGCAAAAAAGTTGGACAAAAAGACACAGCACACGTTGTTGAGAATAAACTCAATGAGGAAAAGCGAAGCAAGCGCAGTTAAAACACCGAAGACAGACAGAGATGAAATATCACAAGCTTCCCCCCCTCGGGTTGTCTGAATCACTCTGATGCCTCCGAAGCCCCAAAATGCTTCTTCTTCATCCACCAGAGTGCTGCCAGCTTTCATCAGCATATCTCATTTTTTTCTGAAGAGGGAGTAGGGGGATGAGGCGGTGGTAGTGTTTTTGCATTTTGGGCGTGGCAAATGTTCCCCTGTGTAGGACGAGCGTGGAGCTTCCTCTCTACAGAGTCTCAAAACTCTTCCTTCTTCGCTGCATCTTTGTTATTTTTGTCCCTACAATGCAATGTTGTTTTCTCAGAATAAGTTCTCAAACGCTGTAAAAACTAAATACAATGTAGAAATAGGAAATTAATACAATATTTTCTGTCATGACGAAGTGTATTTGAGCCACTAGGAAAAAAAATGTAGTCAATATAATTTGTACGTTTGTCTAAATGAGTGCATTACGTGTAAGGATGCTCAAATCTGTGTGTGCATTATGTGTGCACTGTGTGTGTGTGTATGCATCTAGTGCAGTAGACACACCTTGCCAGTTTATCTTATAGTTTCAGTGCTAACCTGAGGCCCCAGTCAGCTTGAGACACCTCATCAATATTTAAGAAGCACATTCGGTGGTGAGGCAGGTCTGACGCAGTCGGGCGCGAGCTCCGGAAACCCTGAATTGTAATCGACTGCATCAGCAGCAGCTCACACGGTAAACATATGAATTTCATCTTTTTATCTCGGCGTCACATTTTCCTTGCAGGTGAAGTTTGTCTTTACGAGTTTTAAGTTATTTCTGAAATTATAGACCAGATATACGGTGAAACAATATGCTGATTCAGAGGAGCATGCTCTATATCAGATTTCCAATGTCTGGCATCACTGTTTGACGCTGACGGTACTAAAAAAAAACAACACATGTTGTGACTGTAACTATTGTCATGTTGTTAAGGTTTAATTTAACCAACCAATTAGTTGTCCCTTTTCATTGCAAGGACATGTAATTTAGGTCCACAAAACATCACAAAGTCAATCATCACTATGTAGACACAGATAAAGTAATATAATGGAAGCATATATACTTAATCTATAGTGTCCTTATTTTTTGATACATTTTATTAAACTGCTGAAATAATCATTACATTTTGTATTCATTAAGGCCTGAGTTGGTTTTCAAGTCCAAACTCCTCAGTGGATGAACACCATTTAGTGTAATTAAGTAGTGATTAGATAGATTACATATTATCTCATCCCTCCTTAAATGACTTCTCCTAAGCAATAACTGAAATGTAGCCTGGCCGTAACAGTAAAAATGACTTTATTTGTTTCTCTGTTTGACACCTCTTTATCCTTCTCACTTTCAATTACCTGTGTTTCTGTCTCTTCCTCGTTTCTTGGAAAAGCAAACACAGCTCTCCTGTTAGCAAAGCCTGCACCGTTATCAATTACTCGCCGTCTCCTGCACCAAATAACCTCCCTGCAGACACAGCACATTTTCTTGGCCTACAGAGAGGAAGAGAGGGAGGACGAAAAAGAAAAGAGGAAGAACGGAGAAAGAAAGATGGAGGGCAGCTATGTGAGGGGGTTAAAAAAAAAAAAGTGCTTACGGCAATAAACATTATATTGCCGTTCTTAAAGGGGCTCGGATGATGAGCGAGCTGCCTGCACGTTAAAGCTATATAGACATTACTACAACGTGACAGCCGAACTGAAATGACCTGCCGTGTGTGCGTGTCCTCATTTGACTGAGCAAATACACACTAATGCACAGTGTGTATTAGGAAAGGACCTTAAGGAACTGGGGCATCGTCTGAAAAAAAAAACATGAACATCTGAAGTCCAGCGATGTCATTTATTGAACATACCAATACAGCACATACGGGTGAGATGCTACAACAGGTGAAGTTGTGAAACAGTGACGCAGCAGTGCATGAATTCAAGCACTTACCAATGATATGGGCGTCGAACCCAAACTAAGGGATGAAACTGAGACTATGCCCAGTGTCCTCTCTCAATATGGATATCATAATCAATGCATAATAATAATTTATAAATAATACATGTATGATGTTAAGTATTTTTCTGTAAATGTGTCTTTGGAAACTTGAGTGGAAGTTGAAATAAAAGTCGAAACAAATGTCAGCCTTAAGTGATTACATGAACCCTCATGAAGCACTAACCCATAGGAGCCGATGGTGGAGGAAACACAACAGATTTTTTTCTCACTAAAATAAATATTGTGCGCTAAATCAACATAAAGTAAAAGTACTTGCACCTTACTTTCACAGTGTTGTATTTTTATTACAGTCTTGTATACTTTTGCATGGTGTTATCGATATTTAACATGTTTTATTACCTGATCCTATGTTTTGTATTGAAAACAGTATCTCTCAAATCTGAATGCATATACAGTTTCAATATACTTAATGACCTTCTATTGAACTCGTCACCCCACATGTCGCCATAACTCTAAAGCACAACGCCTTAACCTGGAATTTACTCCAACCATGCTGTCAACTTGTTGGAGTACATTTTGTCTAAAAAAAGATGTGCTCATTTGTGTCTAATTCTCCTCACAACACTTTTTTGTAGACTTCCCCTGGACTTCTTATTCTATTTCCCTCTCTCCTCTGCCTTTTTTCTGCCTCCTGTCCTGGGCTCAGCCAACGCCCAGTTACTGCAGTGCAGCTCACTTCCCCGTTTCCCAAAAACTCTGGCCCCTCCCTCTCCCGTTCTGAACACCCTTGCCTCTCTGTGTCTCTCTCCCCGTTTACCTCTTTCTCTCTGCAGTGAGAGGGGCAAAGGGACGGTGAAGTGAGTTTTCAAGTGCCACTCAACCAGCTCAGAAGTGCCCTATAAATAGAAAAAAATGAGTTTTTGTATCAAATGTTCGGTCATTAATCTGTTGTGTGACTCCTCCTGACTCACCCTCTGCTGTAAACTGGTATTTATTAGTTTATGAAATCCATATTCATGAAACGCAAGATGGAAAAATGTTAAGCAGCGTATTTCATCTTTTAAACACTGCAGCAGACACACATCGATATTACCTCGGCATCCCTCCCCTCTGCTGTCAGGAAAACCTAATGACCCAAACAGACTCATGCAGATGATCTAAATGTGTTTGATTTGTTTTTCTCTGAGACTTTAATGACTTTAATAACTTTAATGACGCACACTTAAAGTGCCTGCATTGAGTGCAGTCCCAAAAACACTGTTGTGTAAGTCAGTGCTGGGCCTTTGGGAGTAATTGAATAGTGAGGAGACACAAAGCTTAGATTGCATCTTCTGAGATGGATTAGGCCGTCTCAAGGACTGAGGAAACTCTTGAAGAAAAGATGTCACTGGATTTAATGATGGATAAGTTAGAGATATTGCTTTAGAATACAGGAGGTCTGACTCATAGAAGATAGCCCAGATTCCATGACACAATTGATGGTAGAAAGAAGAGGACAATAAGTCTTTATCGACTGATTGAAGGTCATCTGATTCAATTGAAAGTAGAAAATACTGTTCTTCGGTCAACAGTGAGCTTTAGCACTATTTAAGTTGTGTTGCTTGGGTGGTTAGTGTATATGTAGAAACAATGATCTGTGTAATTTGTTAATATCTGTGGCTGTCTCAGGACTTTGATAAGCCATTGGTCAAACATTTCATTTGACTACTAGAGATGGGAGGCTTGGTTCTTTTATACTTCCTTACTTTTGTATGAGGCACTTACTAAAGAGAGTCGGGTTTTCAAGTCAATTGAGTCACCAAGTCAGTCGCCCACGGACTGACGTCAGCAGAGCTCAGCAGCAACACGCAAGACACACACTGCAGCAATAAGTAACTCAGACCAGCTTTGAGATGAAGTAAATACAAATGAATTAAATTGGTCGATCAATCCAAAATTGAGAAAAACAACTGAAAAGGATCCGATCAACATTCATGGACTTCTAATGACTGGTGGCATGGAACCTGTAGGTGAGTGATGGCTTCCTGCTGCCCGAGCTGGGAGAGCGAGTCGGCTACTCGGTTGACACAAGCTCCAAAGTGATTGCTTTTCTCACATCAGGAGCATGAGTCGCAGTCAAATGGGGCGCGACAGTGATCGAGTTATCAGGGACGAGGATCTGTGACTTCCAAGTCAATAAGAACGCTAATGACTCATGACTCACACGTCACTACGTAATGGTGCTACCATGCCTAAAGTGCTGCTAGCTGCTTTCCTTGAAAAATAGTCGGCAACACTTTACTTTACTTTGATTTTTCAGCGTTCTCTTGCGGAGTTGCATCATAAAGGATTTGCATGAATGTGCAAAAAAAAAAAAAAGCACATCAGTGTTGAATACATAAGGTGATAGAAACAATCCAAAGTCAGTAGTCATGTCGCACATAGTATAACTGTTCCATGCTGGTTTTGCTTTTCTATCAATTAAATCACACCGCAAATGCATTCACTGGCTAAGCTAGAGTTAGGGGCCCCGTTTCGTGCCTGTAGTTTAGTGGATATGGTGATGGGGTCGTGTCTAACCTCCTGTTAGATCATGACATACCACGTGTCCTATCATATCCGTCATGTATTATTTCCCGTCACATTCCATCACGCCCTGTCCCGTCCTCCCGCATTATGTCCCGTTGCGTCACGATGCAGCTGGACATGAACCGCAGCTGCAATAAAGAAAGGCACTTGCTTTGTCATAGTCCGGGCAGCCATTTGAGGCGGATCAGACCTCTAACGTCTCAGCTGCACATCCTAATCTATGGAACAAGGTGTTTGCCGTTGCAGTTTGCAGAACCACTGCAAAGCAAACACATTTCCTGTAATGTAACTCTTGTAGAAAAAGCGGCCCAGTCGATGAGCATTGATCTGGAGCAGCGCAGGTCTTGTCCTCAAGTGCTCTTGAGCTGCTCTCTCCGGCCCTGCCAGGTAATCCAATCCCCAGAGGTCGCAGAATTTCCCGACAGGATGAGGGAGGCTAGGCTATAGCTCGAGGGTAGAAAGAGACGAGGTAACCTGGCGCTGGATTTTTGATAGTTAATCAACAACTTTTAATGGGCTTCATATTTTTCCCCACCACAAAGTAACAGAAACGCGGATGCTGCTGGTAGATGTCAAGAAAAATCCATTCAGTAACAGGGAAAATATGCAAGCTGCACCATCATCATCTGCTTTCAGAAAGGGCTTTGACAATGAAAAAGGAACCTGTATTATATGCAATGTAGATTTGCCGTGCACGCTCGGCTCCTCATCAGCATTTCAGATGGAAACCGAGAAAGTTTGCGTTACTCTTCTCCTTGACAGGAAGCTGGTCTGCAGTATTGTGGCGTCTTGGCTTCCACAGGGGTGACTCTGAGATAATTTCTGGACATCTGCCAAGGGCTTTTCACCCCTAAGCACTTTGATTCTCACAGAGTGGGTCTAGCATGCCCAGCTCCAAGGATCAATGGTTGCTAATGGACGAGCGGTCATGCACAGAATGAGATTCAAAAAGCACGCCGAGATTCTGAGCCTTTCGCTCTGTGGAAGCATAAATCAATTGCTCCAATCTAATTGTTATAATCCATACAAACATGCAGGAGGCTGAGGAATACGTTGAAATGTGTTGTTTTTTTTAATTCAGCAAGTGCTTTTTTCTCGAAAAGAATCTTTGTATATTTTGGATTCGTGCTTATGTAAATGCCATTCACATGTTTAACATGAAGCTTTATATCAATGTTCAGCTTAGCATAAAGAGCATAAGGGCATGTAAGCACACCAAACACATCTTTAAAAGTACTTCCCATTCATGCAAAGAAAAAAAAAAAGCTAATTACTACAAGTATTTGACACACAACAGATGAGTCAAGAAAACTGCTGGTAGCATTAACTGAATTGGTTTACATCACAACTCCATTTCAGCATCATTCGTGCCAGTTCTTTCCATTGTCCTAGCAGTGATATGAAAGCCCTCCGCCTTTCTATTGTCCACTGGTGCAGCAGCTGAAGTGCTGAGTAAACTCATTGCCTTTTTGGTTTCACTGGTTATCTGCAGTGGTGTCCTTACGTAACAATATATTATTTCTACCCTGCAGAGCCGGCAGTAAAGTTCCTAAAAATGTTTATACAAAGGCTTATTGTTATGCTGAAGTTTCTTAATTATGTTATGCTACACAAACGTCAAAGTATTTCTGCAGAGCTACATTAAAGTTTTAATAGAGTGACGCAATAAAAAAAACTCCCCCTGCGGCACATGAAACAAGGAAAAGAAATCAGAAGAAAATGTGGAAAACCAAAGCAGAGGTGTTCTTCCTTACTTGACAGCAATTTTGTAGGAGATATTTCCCACTGCGTGCTCCTATATCAACTTAATGCTTTCTCCACAATGGCCAGTATGCTAGATTCTTACGTTAAAACTTTGCTGACACCTACAGATTCAAGTGTGTAAGTGTTTTGAGTTGTGGGCCAGTTCTGCTACTTCAGCAGTGATAAAGATAGTAGAGGCATAATTGCTTTGGTGGTAAAGTAGTGAAGAAACAGCAAAAAATGGACATATGGACATATATGTACAATCAAGGTTATTAAATTGACTATATATGTTAGAGTTGACTATGTATAGTACAGACTATATGTTAAATGTAGTGTATACTTTACATTTGTTCTTATCTAGGCTCCAAAAGCGTATGAAATATATCCACCACTCTACAAGAACACCTAATGAATGAATAAAAAATGAGCTGGAACATGGAGCATATTCAAGGACAACGACGTAGGGTAAACATCACATCAAGGTGAAGAGGAAGACCTGTCATTTGTTCCATCACTCACAACCTCTCTTTTTATTTCAGCTATGGCTATAGGCGTTAGGCAGGACACAGCAGTATACTGGCGGAGTCCCAGAATGTATTTATTTTTTGGCCGAGAGAAGTGCAAGTCACCACCAAGGGCAAAGACCAGTTCATACTGCGTCTGCTCTGGAGTTCGGCCAGATGGCATGAGACACAACTGGAAAGGTCGCTGCAAACCGCGAGGGCATTTCAGGGGCATTCAGAGAACATAATTATGCTTCACTTATATATTAATATTTGTGCAAATACAAAGAGCTAAGATCTAACCACATGAAAGATGTATATAAAAACAATTTATGATGATGATCAGATTATTTAATTTAAAAAAAAACACAGTCCAGTACAGAGTACATCATGAAAAAAAACACTTCATCCAGACGCTCGTGTCACATTTCATGTTCAGATACAATCACACTAAAAACATTTATTGATGTAGAGCATTTTGAATGCAAAGTCAACGTGTAAGACACATCATCATCATCATCATCATTGTAATAATTCACCCCCAAAAATGAAATCCAACATGAGCCCTATGATAGATGCACAAACGTAGTTTCATTTTGTTATATTTATCTTGTGAAGGTCAAATTTTCATAACTCAACAGTGGGACTGAAAACCGCCTGTAAGAACCCACTAGACTCAAAGTGTTTTTTTTTTTTAATTGTTTTTTTTAGAGATACAGAAAAAAGAAGTCCTCCAGTAGTACTAACAACCAGCTACCACCTGATGGCGCTATAACACAGCAGACATGAGTCAGTCCAAGACGTTGCGGTGCAGTTTAAGGCTTTAAATAGCAGTGGTGTACTTGTAAATCTCAGCCCTTTACAATCCTGAATCACCATCCGGAAACACTTAAATTTGGAATTTGGAGTGAGATATGCTGGCAATAAATATTACACTTTCAAGCTATACCATGTATCAGTTATGAACCAAGACTATGGGGACTGAAAATAAAGACATAATTTATTCTTGCTGACACTACATTACTGCCAAGTTTTGTTTAGTTTGTTAAGTGTTCACATTGTTTAGTCGTGGCCATGAAACATCCTTCTACAGGCATCTTCTACAGCAAGTGGAATATTCCCAGAAGCACTCAGGAGGAAATTGGAAGTGCCTGTATCTATTGTGCTTATAAAATATGTAAAACCCTGTCCAAAGATATCAGAGTGGCTGACACAGCAGACTTTTATTTTTAAACAAAAATAAAATCCTTTTGACAAATCTTTCAGTTCCCAACAGTCAGTGTATTATTCTATATTTCATTCATGTTTGGTGATTATTATGGAGTAAAGTACTGATGTGGTTATATTGATAATACATATTCTAATATGAGTCTACTCAAGCTTTAGTCTTAATCAAGACCAAGATGGACAAGAAGCTTTGTAAACTGTGAAGGCCAACTGATTTTTCCAAATACCAAAAACAGAAAAACATTGAATTTCTCATTTCATTACACAGCCCATTTAAATGGCTCTGCTTCAGGTAACATAATATGAACATATTTGCTGCATCATTCTCCATATTAATCAGGTCACAGTCTGGCTGGTGGAATCATTTCCAACCCAGAACCAGTATCAATGTTTTCATCAATGATAGATCCCAGCACCATCTGCTCCATGTCATCATTTATATATATATATATATATATATATATATATATATATATATTTATATATATATATATATATATATATATATATATATATAGAGAGAGAGAGAGAGAGAGAGAGAGAGAGAGAGAGAGAGAGAGAGAGATAGATAGATAGATAGATAGATAGATAGATATTGTAAGTGATGTCACCACTCAAATCACCGCTGTTTGCAGATTTATAGTGTAGATTTATGTCATAAAATTATTTGTTTGCATGCCAATTACATGCACGTCCACCAATATCACTATAAACTCCGAGGTGTTGTTATAAATGGCCGAACATTTACGCATATATCAATAAAATGATAAGTGTCTTGAAATGTGTTTCCATTAATAAATTGTTTAATTGGTTGTACGTGATTTTGGCATGTCCCACACACTTTTCTGCTAACTACAGTGTGTGTAATAGACGGTCAAATGATATTCAATCTCTCCAAAAAGGATTTGATTGTATTGTCCACACCAAGTTATTTGATCAAATTAGTCATTTTGATCATGTATATTGTATTTTAATAATCATATTGAACATTTTTCATGTGTCTCTGAAATTGTTGTCCGCCCTCTCTGATGTTTTCAGTCACATTACTAACACGATGTGTCTTTGTTCACTGGAGGTTTAAACAGTGGCATGCTGCAGACTAAGTATTTACACTTATATTTCATAGTTTTCATCATATTATGTGTGTAGTGTTATGTTCGAAATATATTTGTCAAACAGTACACAGTCACTTTGCTAACTGAATCATGTTGCTAACTGAAAGTCCACCATGTGCTCATTAAATGCTAACAAAAATGTGAACTCTGTCAGCAAGTTTTCCATTGCAGGGTGGACATATTTGCATTATTCAGTTATTATCCAAATACTTTTCCCATCAAATAAAATATATTGTTGAGAAAGGGACTAAGTTAATGACTCACTGGACCGATCGTTTTATTATGGTTGATTCATTCAAGTGTCTAAGTCACTGGCCAAATATAAAAATCTGCTTGCCAAAGATCAACTGACACATTACTGAATAAACCGTTATGAGATGATGTTGTGCATGGAAACCCTTTGCTCATTCAATCTTCATGATGTGCACCCAAACTTGAATGAAAACATGCATCTCTTTGAGGGTAATATCTATGTGGAACTTGGAGATCAATCCAGGTTACGTTGACAGCTATTCCACCAGACCATTCAGCTAAGAGGAAATCAAGAGTGTAGTCGAGGCTTTGACATCATTTTGTGACACATATCTCCATACTAATACATATAATAGTATCAGGCACTAGAAAATACAAAGCTGTCACTCAAATGAATAAACCTTGTTTTGTTAAACCCACACACAAACCCACAATTGTACAGAGGCACACTGAGAGTTAGGGTTGTACTATTTGGCAATCCCTCATAAATACTTTCATTGTTGAGGGAATATCACATTTTGAATATTGTCACCACAGTATTGATTTTTACATCCCAGCTTTTGGCCTGAAATGTAGGAATAGCTCTGGTGTTAATCTGTTGGCAGATATGCACCTATGAATATAAAATGTATGCATGGTGTCTTGTTGAAGGCTTTGTTGCACGGTACATCGCAACATCATTCTGCAGAAAGATTATGTTGCAGGGGCGATGGAGGGGTGGGGGGGGGAATAAATGAGACAAAGAGAGAGAGAGAGAGAGAGAGAGAGAGAGAGAGAGAGAGAGAGAGAGAGAGAGAGAGTTGGTTGTCAGTGCATCTTCTCTCTGATGTGGAAAAGCGGGCTAGAGAGAGTACATGCATCATATGACTGGAATAAAAATGTAACTGTGAAGATGACAACAAAGAGATGAGTCATGCACTATCATACTGAATTCCTGATGGGTGTGATTCGATTTTCAGACACAGTTTTGCTCCCATTGAATCATGATACCAATTTAAGTTAATAGGTCGTTAGTGACACTAAGGCTCAAAGTCCTCTTATAATATTTCAGACAATCCTTCCAAATCAAAAAGGTAAACTCGCCGAGCTGTCTGGTGTGGCATGCTTTAACGATAATCCAAAAGACACCGTCCCAAAAGAACAATACAAGTGTCCAAATTGTTCCCGCCCCACTGTGTATCTGGTCACAGAGAAGCAACTGGGGGTCGTGGAGGCCCTCAGTTGTGTTATCACTAGTGGGCCCTATCGGTCGCGGTGCCGATTGAGAGTGGTGAGCGAGGAGTAAGAAGGCCGCTCTGGCAGCACAAAACAGGCACTGAAAAGGTGGGGTCCTCTAGCATGCGGCCGTAACTGGCCACCTCGAATGATATGCATGCAGTTTGCTGCAGCAGAGAGTGAGATTAGCTGTGGACAAAACCAGTGACGCAAAACCAGTGACGCACATTAATTGGAGTTCTTAATAAAAGTTTTAAGTTTGACAGAAATTGGTCTCATGGATATCAAAACGTGGACCAATCACAATCTTTCTGCCTCTGAATTATCACCTTAAATGAATGTTGTCGGTTCATACCGTTGTTTACTCATCTGCTACTGAATTGCGACATCAAACGGCCATGCATGACCTCCCAAAGAAATGGAAAGAGGGAGAGTGGTGGTATGAAAGGGGAGGGAGAGGACATGCAGTTTTCATGAAGCATTCATGTTGTTGATGTTTTTCCCTCTGTCTGCTCCTGACACTACAATAAGAGGGAAGTAGGCTAATGTATGGCATCATGTGGCTTTGCCTTGCCACGTTAACATCAGCCTCCGATAGTCAAAAAGTAATCAAGCTGTACAGAGAGCCATCCAGCACCTAGGCAACGTATATTAGATACAAGAGCATATTTTACGAGCTTCCATCTCTCACTGCTGTTCTTTCTCTCCATCTGTTTTCAGGTGGGAGGTGCCATGGAAAAACCTTGGTCTGAGAGAGGGACGATGCGCGAAAAATAATAATTCCAACGCATTCCTCCGCTTTGTCTGCCTCGTCTTTTGCGCCCCACTTGTGCAGGAGGCAACACCGGCTATTGTGCAAGTAATGCCTTAAGCAGAGAATGAATCCAGACAAGGAGGCAGAGCAGCAGCAAGAGGAGGACATTTGACAGATAAAAAGGGGGAGCTCTGCAGCAGGATCCCCGCCGTGCTGAACACAGGACTGCGTGACTGGTCTGTGAAGGCTGAGCGAGGAGAGAGAGAGAGCCGAGAAGGGAGAAAGGTATGAAAGAAGGGGGAGGGGAGGCAATTCGGCGCAGTGCAAGCTGACTGGTTGAGTAGCAGCCGCGGCACAGGCAGCAGCATCAGCACCACTAGCTGTAGCATCCTTCTTTGTGGCTGCTGGAGGCTGTCTTGTGGCTGCCGTAGCATCAGCATCACCCACATACGCACAGAAAATATCTGGGCACGGACGTCTCCACTGCCTGCCTTATGCGCACACATGTCGTGGTGGCCACCAGAGACGCGGTAGTAAGTGACGGGGCTCGAGGGACAGAGGGACACGGGAAGAGGAACCACTGGTGGCTGTGTAAACCGGAGGAGGGCTGGAGCGACACCGACTAGAGCAGCAGCAGCAGCAGCAACAGTAGCAGCGGCACCATGGCGCAAGCCGCCAAGCAGCTCCGTAAGACCAAGGACCTCGCAGAGGCCGCCGCCCAGGAGCAGCGGGAGAAAGAGGAGGAAAAGATCAAAAAGAGGAATCGGTCCAGGGATCGCAGGCGCAAGGTACGGCCGGCTGTCTCAAGAGACAGGGGAGGTGACGGTGTTTCTTACATCCATCTTTCCCCCTCTACCTGCCTGTCTGTGTCTCTCTCGCCCCTCTCTCTCTCTCTCTCTCTCTCTCTCTCTGCATCTATTGTGCAAGATTGGCGAGGATGCAATTACACATGTGTAATTACACAGTTGGTGTCGTGGCCTCAGCTGGTGAATGTGTTTGTGCGTGTGTTTGTGTGTGCGGGGGATAAGTCAAGCACTTGTGCTCTGGTACAGGTTGTGTTTGCTTGGTCAGATATGTAGGTCCAGGGGGAGGCTGAGGAGGATGATGATGATGATGATGATGGTGGTGATGATGATGATGGGGACCAGTACATGCTGTTGGTTAAATAACAGGTGATGTCAACGTCAGTTTTCTTCCACACACATTTAGGGGCATTCTGTCTTGGTTGCAGCTCATTCATATTAACGCAATGCAAGTTCAGTGCACTGCACTTGCATGCATTTGTATGCATGTAAGCCCTTCACCATTAACATACTCTGCGTGCTCCGTTCTTTTCCACGAAGCTGTGCTGGTCTTAAATTTGGAGTCTTCCCCCATATTACGGGGGTTTCTTTTTCATTGGGGAAGATGTAAAATGGAGGGGGAAGATGGAGGTACACTCTAATAATAGATACAATTTCAACCCATCTTTTTTTTGGGAGGGGGGGGCATGTTTCATGTATTGTTCCATCAGGAATTCCACGCTAATGATATGTGTTGCGCGTATTGCTTGTTGCGTGGGAGATTTACATTTCAATGTGTTGTTACAAACTAGACACGCAGAAAATCCTCCTGTAGGCATGAGATCTCTCTCATCCACGCTTCTGTCACACTTCTCCCCTGCACTCACACTCTGGTTGTGCCTTCAGGTGTAGGTTTTATTGGGGTTGTGCCGCCTTGCTCTCATGCTTGGCGGCACTAAAATAATGCATATTCTATTGTGTCAGGTACTTGTTGAATGGATTTAAAAACCTGTGTGGTTGGGTGTGGGAAATGAGGAGAATGTGAATATTTGTCGGAAAGACTGAAACACAAACAACACAAAGGACGGGAGGGCAAAATGGACTCTGCTTGGGCGCTCATAGAGTGTAATCTCTCATCTGTGGTTGATATTCTTTCAACATAAAACAGATTGTTTGTCGTCACCACAGTGAAGCCCTGGCCATGGTTTGGGAAGCCATGCAGAAGGATTTTGGTAGTTACAATTAAAAAAGAGAAAATATTTATAATAACACATAATCACTTGTGTTACTTGTATATTGTCATTAACGTAGGCCCGATGTAATGTCCTTCATGCACTATTCAGATATCCTTTATATGTTCCTTAAAAATCAAATACCCCAGGTGAAATCATACAATTTGAATAGCATTTTTTTATAGCACAACATGTAGAATCTGATGTTGCGTAATAGTGGATTTTTTGTTTCTTCTTTGTATTTACAACTGCTTCAAATGGCACAAATATTATTTTTTATGAGAATTACATAACTCCATCATTAGGATTACATTTATGGCTGGGTAATGATATTTGACCACAACAACCCAATATCTTGTAGTATAACTTCTCCCGGCTACGAATACCTGCGTTCCATCTCTCTTTTACCCAGATTTTTAAAAAAGTATGGCCATGTGGCACCTGTGGCGTCTGCTAAAAGTCAATGTGGTGGTGGCTTTATTCTACTGAATGCTATCAATCACGTAATTGCTTTTGAATGAAGTCGAAAAAAATTATATAAAGTACTCTATTGGTATCGGTAACACTGTGAGGGTTCCGGTTTTGGCATCGACATTTCTTAGACGGACATAGCATGAATTTATATTGTCATTGCCCTGATTGTTGTGTACTAAGAGTTTGATTTCGCCAACTATATTAATTAAGCTTGACTTGAGATTGCCTCTCAAATATGATTAGGCCGTAATAACTTTGTAGAAGACACCGTCTGGTGATGGATGTGTGTCGAGCATGAGCGATGTTTCTGTACGGGGTCCATTTGGTAATCCCTGCTTGTATTATATATATTCTTTTGTGTTGATGTGTGTTGTGTATTTAATTTACCCGAGTCACCAGACACAAGTGTTTTATTTTTTATAATATTTTTTTAGGTTTAGACTCTTTCTGCTGTTGATAAAATAAACAAATACAGTGTAAATAACTAAAAATGACTACGTGATATGACTATGTAGTAATTTACGACACTGAAAGATTAGGTAACTGAGCAGACAGACACTCCGAGCCAAACAGAATCAAGAATATTCATAATGCTATTTTACCCGTCAGTTGATAGCATTTGATTTGTGAAAGTCTGATTCATTACTGCACTTAGCCAGCCATCCACTGATCTTTTTTCATTGATAATGTTCCCTACCTCGGTTTATTCTACTGTGCAAAAATCAATCGTATGTTAAAGATATCATTAATAGTCATGTATTCATAAAAACTTCCTTTTAGTGTAAAATATGCAAACCCGAGCAAAATTACTTCATAAAATAATATAATGAATTCAAAGTATTCAACACTTGTGCCCTGATAAGCTCGAGCCTCTTTTTTTTCTGATTTCACAGAGATGAGGAAGTGTGTTTTTAAAAAAAAACTAAAACTCTTCTAGTTCATCATCCACATGTGCGATCTAATACATTTAAAGTGCTAAAGTACTGTAACCCTTGTCAGAAGATATGTGACTGAGTACATGTTTTTAAAAGATCGTTATATTTGAATTATTCCGTAACTGCCTCAAGATGACTTAGCGATTATAACGTTTCACTGAATCACTAATTTCGTACCCCTAACCGCGGTGTGGAGACCGTGTGAATCTAACAGTAGTGGTGAGAGCACCGTGTGATCAATATTAGATTCTCAAGCTACGATGGAGTAACCAGAGTTTCCATCCTTTTTTCTTTTCCCTGGCGCGTTTCGAGGTCCTACGATGTCATTGGCGCTCAGACTCGTCTGAAAGCGCGTCAGATGACACACGTGGAAGGAGACGATCAGTTAGGTTGTTTGTCATGGTGAGACCAAAAGCTCAAAGGAGGTCATTTATCTATTTCTGAACCAAAAAAAAACAAGATTTCTGGACTGAAATTGCTTGAAGAGGGGCCATTGCTTGTGTTTATTGTGATTATTATTGCAGATTTGGATGCTTTAGGTCTTAATCTTTCTAAAGAGGTGCAGTATTACTCTGTGGCAGGACGGGAAGGCACCGACAATACAATTTAAAACACTCGGAAGGGATCGAGGAATCATTTTTTTGCTCAGGCTCTTGACTTTTTTTTTTAATGACAAGGAGTTGCAGATTATTTAGTGGTCATGGACAATAGGGTCTGGTATTCATATCAGCCTAATTGGGGGACCGTAGGGCTTATGAAAGTGTCCAAAACACATTAGCTCCTGCTATGTCCATCACTGTACCATTCTCATTGGATTTTCAAGTACAAATAAGCGAAAACTCTCATCCATTTGAATCATTGTTATTATATCGCGTTCAGCATTCAGTGTCCATCTTGCCATCGATGGATTTGACAGCTTGATGCACATTTGATACAGCAATCAAAGTTTGTTGGGAAAATAGATCCTTCTCTGTTTCACTGCTTCGCTTTGAGTGACCTTCCTCCCTCACGCTCACCTCAATCATCAACCACGCCATTGTGTGCCTCTGTTCTGTGTGTATCCCTCTCTGACTCTGTCTTTCTTCCCAAAGCTGCTTGCTGCTATGCTCCCAGAAAGTGTAAGGAAGCGAGTCAAGGAGCCCGAAAGGGACAGATGAGGTACAGACAGGTCTTGATGTTCTGAGGGATATTAATTGGCTCCATTCGATGTAAATCAAACTCGGCAGCATGGTATCTCTCTTCCCTACTCCTCCCTTTGCACAAAGGTCATCCACTAAAGTGCCAACAGTGATCCCATCATAACTCTGGATAGACAGGGCAGTAATGTGGTTAGGGAATCTGAAAAAGAAAGTGCTGCAGCAATCTGCTAGCTCATGCCGGTTGAGGTGCGTGCCGTGCAGCTGCAGAGTCGTGGGTTTGAAGTAGATCAACAACTTTTATCATCTACTTCTGTTCCGCCCTAACGTTCCTGCTTTTTCCCTTCACTCGCATCCGAAAGAGGTCGTTAAATAAGAGTCGTGCCATGCTGGGAAGGGAGGCACTGTAATCAGACCTGGTTGTAAATAACAAGATGAAGGTGGAAACACATACATATTTTCTTCTCAGGACAAAAAAAGAGTAATATTTGTTGTTCGTCACAGAATCAATGCTTTGTGTAATGCATTGTGTCGTATCTGGAAGTGTAAAGCTGAGAGCATAATGCTTGGTTCCCTTGACGGTAATATTTTTGCCTCACTGGCTGTAGCCGATCGCTATGGTCACTTACTGACGATACATTATTGATTACTGGTGTGTGTATGTTGGTAACTGTTGTTTAAAATATGTATCTGACACATTATAATACCAGACTGCTAATGCACACCTTATTTTTCAGAAACTTACTCATGCACTTGAAAGTCCTGGTTTAAAACCATTAAATGGATTAGCTTAAATGATTGATGGGTTATGAAATCAAGTACAACTGCAGAATGCAACTTCTGAAAATTGCCGTGACGCAGTCGGCCAGTGAGAAAACGTATCGTTGTTGGAACTGAAGTATTCCCGGAGTGAAGCGTCTCTCGGCACAAACGATCTGAACACGGAGACCAGCTTGCAAAGAGCACTTCAACCAGACCACAGACCAATGTCATTTTCCATGTTATCAAGTTACTCATTAATTAGTGACAGCTGATAGGATCTACCGCAGGCAACACTTTAAACTGTGAAAGCGATGACCAACTCAAGATAAAATGGCCAACTACTTTGAATCCAACTTTATTTAAAAATGACACATGCTCTTGAAGATTTGGTCTCATGAATTGCAGCAACAGGCTTTTGGCTTTGAATTGCATGAATATAATGCTTTAAACAGGCACATAATAACACAATAAAAGTTGTGATACCATATAATGAGAATGGAATAATGTGAATGAAGAAGGACATGAAAATGCTTGGTCATCTTCAAGTTGCACTCATGATTGTTTGGGTCCCCTTCCTGTTCTCTGTGACCAATGGGACAAACTAATCTGGGACATGAAACCTTTTATTGCAGGGCTTGAGCATGAGGCTCCTTTGGCCTGGCACATTTTCTCTTTTCCTCCAGGCCTGCACTTATTACAATGGATCCAAAGATCTGCTAATGCATAGTGTGCGCTTTTTGTGCACATGTGCACGTGCCTGCTCGCATTCTCGATACGTGTTTTCATGTGTGCATGCGTCCACAGTTTGTGTGTGCGTGAGTGCAATAGCGGGGCTTCAGGGTATCTCATTCCACTTTCATGTAACCTTATGGATACCCAGCACGAATTAGCCCAAACCTTCTTCTGTCCCCTTTCCTTTTCTCCCTTTCTTGGCACAAAACTTTACACAAAACAACACATTCAACAAGATTTGTATTGATGCCTAAGTTTCGTAATTAAAAGTGATATCATAGGCATAAATATATCATTCCACATAATCTTCTGTTATTTGCTTTGGATACAAAGTGACAGATCATTTCGATGGGTTGTTTTATTGCAGGAGAACCAACCATGCACAGCTAGATTTGAATTGATTCACTTCAGGTCAAACAATTTAAAACTACAAAAAGACAGAAGCGTAGAGTATTGTCCTCCTTAAAACGACAAATCTTTATATATTTTCTATGTGACAGCGTTTTAGCGTACACAGGGCCGCACTGATAAAAGACTTTCTACTCAGCGGATATCTGTGACAGTTTCAGTTCCTTTTCTCAGTAAACTAAGCATCCACATATATTGCAGTTGGTTGCAAGTCTACTGTGTTTAAATACAGTCTTGAATGCTGTCCCAGATTGGAAGAAAGACGTGGTATGAAAAGAATACATTGATTCACGGTGTATTTGAGTAGTGAGTGGGAGGAAATGAAGTATGTTTATTTGGTCCCATGAGAGCGGGGCTCTTAAGGACGTGTCCTAGAATCCAAGGGACTAATGCATCAGATTTGTCCTTCTTTGTGCATTTTATTTGGTTCACTTGTGAATTTGTGTCCATAGATGTGCATGGTCCTGTTTGTATGCACTCATTCATTCTTTTTTTTTAATATAATGCGGTCGATGCTGAGTATAGGTGGATTTTGCAGAGAGGCCATACCTTTTTGCGTCGACTTACCCTGGTTACAAGTGACATAAAGGCCTATATCATTGATTAAGTCACATTATTGTCAGAAATGAATCTGACTTGTATTGTGTTTGGTTTTTAAATACATTCATAGGCCTATATTGTTATGATTTTTATAAATATTTAACTTTTACCGGACTTTAACGTAATGGCCCTTTAGTTGTGTGTAGTTGTGTGTACTAATGTGTGAAAGACAAATACCTTACGGTCGCCGAACTTGGGATGTACTAAATGACCTCAGTGGTCAGAAATTGATTTGATGTGCTTTGCTGTTTGGCTTTATTGCAACCCCGGCGCCATTTTCTTCTTATGAACATGCCACACGATAGTTGGACTGTGTACTGACGTTAGCTAAAAAAAATGCTTGCTCCTCCCCAGCTCAAATGTTAAACTCAGCTTATGTTACTTCGTGCACTTTTGTTTAAAGCTGCACTCATGCAATTTTGGCCTTTAGAAATCAGAAAAACATCAAAACAAGCTGACTAATACATACTGGATAGGTTTTATGGCTAACGTGTACCTATGATCAAATGTAATTTTGATTTTCTTTCTGCCCTTTTAGCTATGTTTTGGTCACCACCAACTATTTTAGTCTTTGGCTATGTTGCTTCACCAGATGCAACATAGTCAGCTGCTTTTTAAAATCTGCTTTACTAAATTTCAGGCAGTGCAGGTTATAGTGAAAGCTTTTGCACTGGATCCACTTTCAAAAACATCTTGATAGCCGTCCGGCTGGACGACAGCAATAGGTAGCGTAATAGTTTGGAGTGGTGCGTCTCCGTCCCCTTTGAGGAAAGGGAGGGCTTGATGAACCAAGGTCAAGCAGAGCAAAGCAGCAGTCAGCCCGGCCAGACGCAGCCACAGGCTATGTGTACCTGCCAGCATAGGATTACGGTGCGCATAGGAGCTGCCCATCCATGTACACACCACTACTGAGTGCTTGCTGAGCACCTGCTCTGATAGTGTGTCTGATGTTGCCCCGGATCCGTATACCTGCTTAAACAACACAGGAAGATTTCAGAATAGCGGCGTGATGGCCGATATTTATCATCCCTCACTGAGGGCTTATCTCGGACTCGATTCTGACACACATTTTGATCCGCAGATCAAAGTGATTTTAGATAAGCATGCCGTGTCAGACGCCGTTGATATTTTGAGCGGTATATGCCAAACATTGGTGCTCTTTCTGGCTCTGTACCTGCAATGCTGGTAAATTTGTGTTCTTATAGTGTATGGACAAAATAAACCTGGCCTAAAATCCAATCTAATTAGTAATGCTGACTAAAAATTATTTATATGAATAAATATGTACCAAATAATGTTATTTATACCCAATTCCACAAGCTAACGATCTTCAGAGAATTTGTGTTTTACAGTTATTTGGGGCATTAAGAGAGACCAACCCTATCTGACACTGCATCTTTGTTAAGTTTTAGTTTTTTTTCCAAGCTTAGGACATAAACTGCCACCTTTTAAACTTAAACCATGATTCAGATGTGAGGCTAAAATCATATTTCCTTGTTTGTCAACGTAGTCGGAGAGTCACTGTGCCGATGGCTCATTAGATCAATGTGCAGCCTTTGACTTCCCAACTCATCTAACCGCCTGCCCCTCCTTACAAGGATTGCACAATACAATGTTGTGGGATTTTTGCATCCCAAGCTGCTCCATTTCACATCAAAAAAGTACATCAAAAAGATATAAAAACACATGTTATTTACATAATTATATAGTGTCACGGTTAGGGTGGTTTATGTGTCACTGTTTGGTGTGAGATCAGTGCAGAGTTGGGAAATACCCATATGCATAAGATTTATTTTCCTATACTGTGAAGAGGCAATATTGGAAGTCTCAAACACAAAATCCTCTTGCTGGGTACTGAGTATTCTCAAAAGCGTCTTTTATGTTATGAAATGGGAAACACAAAATAAAATCCCAAATGAAACTTCTGCATTACAGTGTGTTCCGATTAGTTTCACTATGGCCATATTTCAACATTCAAAGCATCCAAATATGTATGTAATAAGCAGTAAAATGCAACCCGTGAACAAACAATCAGAAAAGCCCCCATCCTTCTCGTATAAACAGCTGGATACGTTGCTGTAGTAGCTGACCAAGAACCTGCGGACACGCCTTTCAGCTAGAGCAATTCATTCGCGCCTTCCATAGTGTGACTGACTTCCACAGCAATCAGCCTGTTTAGTTGTGCATGTTGACGCGTTCGGCCTTAAAGTTTCTGCGCGGCTTGTGAGCTGGTATAATTCTCAATACTGTGTATTCTGCATGCACTGGGCCAGGAACCCCCCTTATCGTGACAGTTCAGCGCAAATACACTAACTATTACAGCCTTACAATTGACCTACATACATTATGTAGTACTAAGTTAACTAATCTCGAGTCATTAGCAAAATCAGGATCTGAGGGCCATTAATTTCTAAGAAACATTACAGAAAGAGTGAAAGTGATAAGGACTGACACAATATTACACACACACTGATATTCCCACGAAGAGCATGCACGCACACACGCACGTGCACACGCGCACATGCACGCACACACGCGCACATGCACGCACACACGCACACACACTTAGAGCAGGAACTGTGCTTTATGTAATGGAATTAGTGCTCCTCAAGGTCTACATGGATCATGTGGCCTGCAGGAACCCATTAATGCACTGAAGCAGCCACTCTCAGGCACACCCTGACTCCATGACTTTCCTTTGCTGCCCAAAACACATTTTGCATTTCTTTGTGCTGGCCAATCGACAAAATGCATGATCACAAAGGATTTCATACACAGGATACTAGGGATCAAAAATGTATTCACTGAAGTATCACGATTTTTAAGAAACATGTATTTTAATAGATTTTGTAATGATGTAATTCAAATTCAATTGCTTGATTTTAATTTTAGTCCATGCTGAGGTGGAAGGATGCTATTGATTTAATTGTTGGAATTTATGATAACCAAAAATAAAAACATATTGCACCATAGTCCCTGACAATAACTTATATATGCTATTTAATCTCTGAAAATGGACAAGCTGAAAATCACATGCAACAACATTTTTGCTCATTAATTTAGATATTTTCCAAAGTAAAAGTCTCTAGAAGTGTATGATTCAATTTTTCCCTTTTTCCCATAGCCAATAAATTAAAAAAGGAAACACAAGTCGTGATAAATCATAATATTGGATCACAATACTTATAAGGCACTAAACATTACAATCGGCAGCCGAGTATTGTGACAGTATCGAAATATGAAATGTCACATTTATTCTGACATTGGCTGTCATTATGATTGTAGACATGTTGAAGTGCTTGAAAATGTAGTGTGACTATATATCACACACTCCAGACTGACTTGAGATTGATCTTATAGGATCCTACATCTGGAATTGAGTCTAATTGTCAAATGTGGATGATCACACTCATAAAGTAATGTAACATAAAATATAGCCCTGTGGGAAATTACACCTATATTTGAAGATTGTATTGTTCAGTTGGGATTGAGACTGCCAGAGGTGTGAATTCAACTGTATTTGTTTTCTAAGTGCACATCTCCAGAGACTTTTAGCGCTTAGCACACATTCTTTTTTTTTGGTGGTTACATGTTATTAGCTTCTTTTTGTCTTGTTTTACAAAGGCAGTGAGACCATAGCAATGATGAAGTCAGAAATCTGTGTCAGGATTCTGAAAACAAGTCACCCGTGTCATTTCTGGATCCGCTATACATTCACGCATTTGTGGCATCCCCCGTGTAGCAGTTTATATGATGTTCGGGGATTGAAAAGCCATGATAGAAAGATGCTAATTAATTAATGCAATGGTAAGTGCTCTTTGACAAGTAGAGTCACCTTTATTCCACCCGTTGAGGCATGCGTGTGTGTAGGTGGTTTAATTGGTTTTGTGTGTGCGTTCGTGTGTGTTCGTGTGTGTGCGTGTGTGTGTGTGCGTGTGTGTGTGTGTGTGTGTGTCTATCTGCACCATGAGAAGGGTGTCATGCGTCACTGGGATTGCCGCTTGATGGCAGATGTAGCCGCTCCTTTCTCTTCAGGCTCATCACTCAGTAACCAAGCTATGCTGGTGGACAGAGCACACAGACACACACACACACACACACACACACACACACACACACACACACACATGCACACGCACTCACCCTGTTCAAATTCAAAGAGTTCGGGTTTAAGAGGAATACTGACTGTGATCAGCATCGGTTTTCCAGTTGTGTCACTTCTAAAAAATGTAACAATCTAACATCAGCATTTTAAAAATCCACCATGTCAAAAGCGGCTGCCATTCATTCACTGACATGACTTCACCCTCTCCGATCCGAGAGAGCTCGCATCAGCACTCACTGATGGCTGGGAACGCGGCGGCAAGGGGAGACGGCGGGCAGCAAACCCGAGGAGCAGTCGACTCTAAATCCCTCTGCTACTTGTCTGACCCCGTGGGTGGGATCTGTTGTTGGCTGCTTCTGGTTATGGTTTTGTTAGTATGCCCATGACTTGTATGTGGAAACCAAAAAAAAAAAAAAGAACAGTGCTGCCGTGTGTCTCCCTGCACTCTCTTCCTCTGATGTCTACTGTACAGAGGCATCCAGTTGGAAAATGCACATTGCACTCGTATAAATACTTCATTGCTAATTCAATTTTAAACTCAAGACAGTCGGAGGGAAAGTGAAGCAACCGTTTGTTCTTTCACCACGCCCCTCTGCACTGTTTCTCTGCAAGCTAGCTTACTGTCGCTTTGCTTATTCCTGCTCTTTGCAGACTATATCTCTCTCTGAATCCCGCCATCTTTGCACTCTGTCTTTTTTCCTTGTCCGCCACCTCTCTCTCTCTCTCTCTCTCTCTCTCTCTCTCTCTCTCTCTCTCTCTCTCTCTCTCTCTCTCTCTCTCTCTCTCTCACTCTCTCTCCACCTCACTCTTTTATCCCATCTCATTAACTGTTTCCTTGTTCTTCATGCCTCTTGTGTTTTTCACATTTAGTCCAATTTTTAATGGTTGGAGCAGAGATGGAATACAGTTATATTATTTATTTGAACTCCAATATCATATGTGAATTTGGTTTTATAGCACTACCACGAAACAGCAAATACTATACATTTGTTAAATGGAACATAATGATGGAACATAGTTAATGGTAAATAAATAGTAATATTAATAGTAAATATCTGTTTTCTGACACTAACTTCTCTAACAATACACCTGTAGTTTCTAATGCACACTCTTATGGTTTTGTTTAGGTAATCAGAGTACTTGGTAGTTTTTGTACAAGTTGTTCTCTTTGTATGCAGTTCTTGATGACAAGCTAACCTGACAACCCCTGTACGACTAGAAGGTGTACAGCTTTTTCGTGTCTAAGACACATTGCAATGCAGACATGGCCGATTCTGCATCGACGCAATGACAGAACATAATCTAGATTTTGGTTTCGTTTCAGCTCAGTGTGAGTCATGACTGAGCTTTGCTGTTACTTACTGTCACGCCAGTTTCTCTTCTCTTCCCTCAGCCGGTGTTTCACCCAAAGGGCGGAGCTCTGTACACTGTGGGCATTGAGCAAAGAGGCGACGCTCAGCAGGCTACGAGCTCGTTGCTCTCGCTACCAAGATACTGTCGGCCGCTCTGTTTCAGCAATGTTGGACTAAGAAAAAACTTGCATACAGCTTGAAATTCACAACTGTTGTTCTGGTGGCAGATGCATGACTTAACTAAAAGTAGGTGAGCTATGAATAAGGAAACGTCTGCTAGCTGCGAGGCTAATTTATGCAGCCTAAAATGCCATGGGGGTTCATGAAGTGCTCTGTTTGAGAGCTGCTGTGTGAAAATAAAAAAATAGTTTCTGTAGATAACAACACTGCTGAAGGATTTCTGTTTTGAAGGTACTTTCAAAATGAAAAGGGAATTCAGATTTTTTTTTAATGAATTGATGTAAAAAGCAGCAATGTGCAGTAATATAGAAAATTGAGCATGTGATACATTGAGATGTGTAGCAAGTCATCGAGAATCGGTGCTCATTCAAACCTGTGACAGGTGAATCCAATCGAGAGGCCAGTGATGATTCACCACAATAAATAAATGCAGAGATTACATTTGGGGAAAAGTATAAAAACAAATTAGTATTATATAAACGATGGGGTGAATTATAATGTATGGCCCCTAAGCTAGCGGACTAGAACCTTAAGTAGAAGAGAGTTATAGTCTGTCAAACGTCTGTATACCCAGGATTCAAAAATGATTTGAAAGCTTTCTCTCTGAAATCCCCGACAGCAAAACTGACTCACTTTACACGCCAGTACCACTGCCAACATCATTCAGGCACTGTCGTTGCTGTGTCAGAGTCGGCCGTGAAGTAATTTGTCAGCCTGTCCGCTGTAAAATCAAAAGCCAGGGAATTAATACGCATGTGCCCTCATTCTAGCTTCTAAGTATATTATTGATCGTCGAGCGGTCAAGCCATTCGCATAATGCATGTGTCAGAAAATGTGTATGAATAAGTCTAAACTGGCCCCCCAAAAAAACCCTAACCCTAAATCAATTAGTCTCCTTTTACTACAGTGCTTCACCGTTGCGCTGTTATTGCCTGCTACGGACGTGTTGCTCGTCCACCGTACCAGATGGTAATGTACTGCTTGGTGTGCAGATTGAGCCTCATTAAGTGACATGGAGATAGATTCTCCTCACTGGAAAGCCCTATTCCCATGCTGTCCTCTATCCTTCCACCTCTTTGCCCCCCTCCTTCCTCTCTTCCCTAATGCCGTGATGCTATTGACCGCAGCTAATTGATCCAACACTGATGCTGGTTATTTGACAAACTAAGAATGTGGGATAGTAGGCAGTGAAGCAGAACATAGCAGGATGCCCTTGGGCTCAACTTAGTTTTCTCCTGTTTTTCAGTGACGTATCAGCAGTTAGTTATGCACAAGCATTACAATATGTTGTATGTATTATGGCAAATCCAGCAAACAATCAGGTAGCACAAATTCCCCATACAACCATCCATTAACAGACACAGATTTAGATAAGATTAGATCAAATAAGATAATATATTCCTTTATTAGTCCCGCTGGTGGAGAAATTGCATGATAAGAGCAGCAGGTAAAGTACACACAAGAGACACATAGTGAAATAAAAATTAAAGTAATATAAATAATCAGTGAAACAATAAATATAACAGTAAAGAATCCACAATAGCAATATTATATATAGAGATTAAAATGTATTTAAAAATGTATTCATAGTGCAGCAGTTCAATTGATTCAAGTGACTGAAGTGTTTTTGTGGTGAGTATTAGGAATACAAGTTAACGCTGTTTTGTTTTATGGCATTGGAGAATGTGGATTTCATCATGATTTCAATACTTCAGTTGCTCTATTTTCTAAAAGGGTTGCTGAGCCAATGAGGGACTTAATGACACACAAGTAAAAGTAATAATACAGACTTTTGTGTCTTCCCTGGAGAATCCTTTTTGGCTTGTTATCGCCTCATCTGTTTACTTCTTGTTAGCTTCAAAAGTCAGTATGGGGGCGGTGCCAGTGACGAGTAAAAAATCCTCTCATCATGCACTGCTGTTACTGTGTGATCCACTGTGTACTTCACATCAGCACCTCTGGTTTCTCCGTGCACGGCTACTGCGTCACGAGATCACAAGAGAAATCTTGGGATGACAAATCTCACGAAAATCTGTCTTGTCCAGCCCCTGACTGGGCCAGTCAATGACCTGTGGGGTGCTACTGGTAGTTATGGGCGTGGTTTAGGTGTGATGTCATACAGAGTGGAAAATGCCTATATGGGTTATATCAGAACTCAAAAGTATTTCTTCATTGAAGGAAAAGCAAAGAAAGGCACTTAAGACTGGATGAAAAATGTTCAAAAAATGTTTTTGGCTTTTTTGTTTGATTGACAGATGGTTCATCCAATCATGACAGCTTCTCAGATGGTTCGCTACTTTCAAGTCTTCTTCAATACAGCATGATGTTCAATTAGTAAGTTATGGTCCCATTTGGAGTATAATATAACAGGGTTTGCTTTAGGGCGTGGCTACCTTGTGATTGACAGGTTGCCTACCTTCCCGTGTTCGGTTGTGGTTGTCATCATCAGAAACAAGATGACGATGGCCCAAAATAGGCAGTGGCTTGTATCACACTTTGTGTTTCTCTGTGCCAGAAGGACACAAGTGGATCACTGTAACGCCTGACTTGATTGATTTCTTGCTTGTGTGTCTGGAATTACATCCTACATCTTACTCCCTCATACACACACTTGGGTTTGCACACTGTTGATCTCCGTCTCACATCTATGACTCATATGAACACACTCACAAGCGAAAATATTTGTGGATCGTGGCCAGATTGTAATGACAAAGTCTGACTCGGCTGTTTTCAGGCGAGATGAGCGACTGACGGGGTGACAAGGTGTCGCTGGCTCTGCACCAGTGGCCCCATGGGGAAGGCCAAGGTGAGAGGACAAACCACCCTCTGTCAATTATGCACATAACATACATATTTAAAGAGCCCCTTAATCCTATGGCTTAGCAAGTTGAGCTTTCTTCTTCATCAGAATTCAAGTCACCAAGCTCACTGAACCATGGAAAATGTCTGAAGTGATTGATTACACTATAATTTTCATCCCCCACAGGAAAAAGGGAGAAAACAACTATTTTGTAAAAACACAGTCTGCTATCTTTATCTCAGTTTACAAATCTGTCTGTACTTGCTGTATATATGCCTGTGTATGTATCAGGGGCCCGAATCCTAGTTTCCAGTGCCCTTCTTTGGACCACACCCGTCTTCAAACTCTACTTTCATTTGGATCTCAAATACACATCTGTACAGTTTTGTGATTATTGGCATAGTTGTGACGCTGTTGTGCTTACAAAATGGGTCCAAAGACACAGTCAGACAAATAAACCTGTCAAAGTATAGTATCCGTGGTGGTTCCCGCTGCAGTAGGTGTCTCCAGCACCACGCTTTGCCTTGATGACACACACACACACACACATACGCAGACTCGCAAGGTGAAAACAATGCCAGCCTCACGCTGTCACGGCTGTTGAAGATGATTGAGGGTGCTCTGAACGAAGTGCAGCTTTCTGCAAATGCAGTGTGTCAGCTTGTCTAGCCCATATTTTTAGCTCTCCCTGGTGCATCGGGTTTATTATAGCATGAGCTTCGGAAAGAGCTCTGTGACTTCTCTTTGTGACATCATGCGCTATAGACATGCTGCTACCCACTTTGCATCCTTGTTCACCAGCTTGTGTTACTGACAAAGCCTGATGATGCATTTCAGTGAATGCATTGTGCATTACATTTAGAGAACAGTATGTTCTCTTTTGTGTTTATTAGGATTCAGGCAATCGAGTAGGGGGTGGGGAGGGGATTAAAAGCTAAGGTTTTGGAGGTACACATATTTTACTCTTTAGGTATTTCTGTCTCATGGACTTGTTTTGAGCGATGGATTGTTCCAGGCGCTCTTGTTAATTCATTAGTCTCACATTGTGTGTGTCTCAGTGTCACTGTCATGGTTGTAATGTCTGTTTTGGCCCACAGGCTCTTTTTTTTTATTTTAATGAGTTTGGATCGTGCTTCACTCATCTTCTCTCTCCGTATCGCCCTCTGACTCGCCACTCTCATCTAGACTACATGGAAATTTGTGGCTGGCTGGCCTCTGGGGTGCAAGCCCCTCACTGTGGCTTTAAATGGACAGGCTGTGTGTTAACCCCTGCTGGACCTTCAGGCCTGACCCTGGTATCAGGAGGTTGTCCCATTGATGAATGGCTCCTCATTGGCAAAAAATGCCCCTTGTGTACCTGCACAGAGTGCTGAATCATATCGACCGGCCTCAAGGAGTGGTCACCATCCTAAGAAATCCATCAGACCAGCAATAGCAATTTGTGGCTAAGGATAATGCCATTTGCTCCTATGCTGGCAGGTTGAGATGATTTGCCATTTTTGCAGTTCTGGTTGTGATGTGATTATGTTTCTTAACAGCATATGTGCTTTAATTATTTGTCATCTTCACTTCATGTCATAACTTGTATAATACCACATACCAAGTACCAGATTTGACAGCTTGTTTTAGAACAGAGAAAGGGGCATTTTCAAGGCAGAGCTTGACACTGCCTTTAATGCTATTGCTGTCATCGATATATTTTTAGAAGCCACGGTCCTAGAGGAAGTCGTGAACTTACATGGCCTCTTGCGATCTCGTCTTCAAGTTCATCTTGCATTCGTCCTTTGTGACTTCTTCCTCCTTCATCCTCCATCAGCACCTCTGTGCACCCCTCCCTCTCTCAGCATGAGGCGTACTGCTATGACTCTGCACCCACTGGGTGATTAGTGGTGACCTGCTGTCACTGACACAGACATGCACAGTGGGGCACGCGCAACATGCAGCTGCCGCATGTTTGCACAGAAATACAAACACATGGATATACAGTGAACTCAGCTTATCATATTGCTTATGTTAATGCTTGGCCTACTTGTGCTAGAAAAACAAATTAAACCTCAACATACAATATGTCACCAAGTGAAGATTTCACAATTCAGTAAAAGCATCATTGAAGCAATAACGTGTACATTATTTGCATATGTTTTGGATGAAAGTGTCAAATTGCATGTGACGAGATGTGGAAAAAGAACACAAATGGGTAAAGGATCGGAACAAATGACTGCACCTTCTTGGTTTGTGGTGTATGACATGCACATATATTTCCACAGCATTTTTGGATTCATGCTCTCTCACTGTCATAAAAGCAAAAAGCAAACGGTTTGATGTTCATCAGTCTTCTGTCATTGAGTCAATCTGTCCCACCAGATTGTTTTGAAAGTGAAGGAATGACAGTGAAGGAAAAGCATATATTCGCAAACAACTCTTTGACTAAACTGTGTGGGTATGAGCGAGGTCACGACCGCCGTTCGTGCGGAGGGCCTGTGACTTGGGAGTCGTGTCTGTGGCCTGACGGGGATCAGCGAGCTGACGCGTACATCCTCCTGTTTGCTGGAGTCTTTACATCCTACAGTGAGCAGCATATGTCGACTTCTGTGACCGACCGCCTGTTTGCAGCACGGCTTAGGACGGGGCGTAATAAAAATGTGTCCATATTTTTTTTTTTTAAGTACACACCAGTATTCACGTACAGGTCAAGAGTGTGTGTTTCGATGTGTCTTGCGCCTGTCAGCGTGCTCGTGTGAGTTAGTGTGTGTCAGAGCCAGAGCGCTCTGCGGTCTTGATTCATGACACGGGTGATTTGGTAGTCAGTCAGTCAACGTCACGATCGGGCAGCGGCTCCTGGTCCCCCCCCCAACGCCTCGAGACCCATCTATCTCCTCCTCCCAGGCCTCGATCACAGATACTCTGACATCAAACGTCCAACTGTGCCTTCAAATACTGAGTAATACTGCTGTGACCTTATAGCAACTTCTCTTCTATTTGAGATTAAAATTGCCACTATTTAGTTTCCCCCACACGATTCAGTGTAAATGTTCCATCTAACAAATTATCTTTTTATTTTGAAAAGGATGAATACCACAGTAGTTATTTATAAAACTTGGCTTGATCTCTTTTATTTGCCAGACGTTCAGAAAGAGATATACGATCAGTCAGTCTGAGTGGATCATTGTAGTACATGCATAATATGTATTACATTGTACTACAGGCATAGTATGTATTACATTTAATGGCAGTTCATATACATACAAAATGAACATTGTATGAGAAATGAAACTCCTGCTCACTAAGCTACATTTTAAACGTGATCCTGGTATGCTATATACATATCTGTTATTGTGTCATATTATTTTGTTTGCCTTTAATCTGTTTATTAGATCGACAATGAAAGGCTGCAAGTTGGCCACTAAAATGTTGTGTAAAACCACAAAATAGAAAACGTGAGATTTTGCATTAAAAAAAATGCTCAGACTGGATGTAACAAAGCCCAAAGGTAACGGCAACGACCTCGGTTTTGGACTGAGATCACCTGAAAATGAACAGATGACATGGCTGGAGGAGGGGGAAGGTGATAAACTGACAGTGCTGAAACAAGAAGTGTTACAAGACTGTTGTTTACTGAGACAGCACTGCGGAGGAAGAGAGTGTTTTTCACTTTGTGTGTGTGCATGTGTGCATGTGTACATTTGCGTGTGAGATAG
Source organism: Clinocottus analis (assembly GCF_023055335.1). Classification (NCBI taxonomy): domain Eukaryota; kingdom Metazoa; phylum Chordata; class Actinopteri; order Perciformes; family Cottidae; genus Clinocottus; species Clinocottus analis. The sequence continues at coordinate 6,202,491 of NW_027175854.1, forward strand.
AGATCATTTTTGTGTATGTAAATTGGGTGTCTGTTTATTCAAGAGGGTTTTTGTTAGCCAAAAAATAAATAATTTGCGTGTTTGATGGGAATTTTGTTATTGATGAGATGGTTCCTCAATCCCGATTCAAACCGGATCGGGATGATCGGCATGAGTTTTTTTCTATAACTCATGCATTAAGCAAAGTTGTGAGGTATCAAACATATATCTTTGAAATTGCTAGTTTATTTTTAAAGTGAGTCCCAAGGGAATGTTGTTTGGGAAACACGGCCGTAGACTGTATGCCGTAGATTGTATGTAACGTCTACTCAAACCTCCCTTCATCTCATCTTATCGGAATCAGTGACCTTACTTCAAGACACACAACTCCACAGGCAACAGAGGTGCTGCTGACCTCCTCCTATGGAGGGAGTACACGTCAAAGAAAATCTCCCAGTTGGGGATTATTTTGCTCTCAGACACCAATCGACACACACATAGACACACACACACACAGATAGGTTGCTTTAACACATGTCTTCTCTCACAGCTGGCTTTCACTCCTCCTCTCTGTATCTTTCTCACTTACACCTGACCTCCGCTTCTCTATTTCACTGTAAAAGTCATCTCCACACCAGGGTATTTGTTTCTGCTATTGCTTTTCAAACCTCACTAAAACCAGCATTTTCAACAATGTGACCTTTTTGAACACTTATTATCGACCACGCCATGGTATTCTCACGTGACCTCAGGTGTCCACGATCCTATTCAGGTGTGACTGACACACAACAACCATGTGGAGGGAAAAGCATGTCATTGTTGGGCTGTTTCAAAGTGCCGACTTGCAAAAACAGCCTCATGCCAGTGTGGGCAGAAACTCCTTTGTCATGTCAACGGCAACTTCAAAATGCTTCAATGTGAATGTAAAGTGTTATCAGTCTTTTTCACCTGGCCTTCCTCTGTCCTTCTTTTTCCTCCTCTTAGCATCTCCACACTCCTCCCTACCGCTGTCTTTTTCCCCTCTTACTCATTTATTATATCATTACCCTCTATGTCCTTTCCACCTCTGTGCCCTTCATTTGGTTTAACAGTCGCCTCTCTCTTTCGTTTGCCCTTGCTGTCTTTCTTCTCCTTTCTATCCATCACTCTTGCTCCTCCCCTTGCCTTAATGCTTCCCCCCCTGTCATCGTGATTGTAAATCGGCGATATGGGAGGTAGCGCAGCAGTCGTTGACCAAGTGCAGCTGAGTGCTTTGCATTAGTTATGCACACATGACTTCCAGACACAGTGGCTCCTTGCTTCCACGTCCACCCCCCTTCTCCCTTCTTTGCAGTATTTAAGCGTCTTTATGCACTTATGAGCTACCAGTTTGCGCCTATCTTCTCCTTTCAGGAATGATTTGAACCCATTAAAAATGTCCCTTCACTCAAATTGAACTAAACATATTAATTGCATTCTTTTAGAGCAGTCTCAAACTGGCCTCTCCGGTAATGTAATGTATCAAATATTACACCTGCCATATGCAATGCAGGCGCAAAATACAAGCATTTTTAAAATGAACATATTCACTGGGCGAAATACAATAAAATACTCCAACTGAGGTTTTACAGTTTTTCCTCTGCCATTGTCTTGTGGAGACCCCTCCGGAAAGGAAGAAACTAAATTGGTATGCTCTCGTTTCATTTAAGCTCAGTGTGAGAGTCTTTACCGTGTAATTTACTGTCGCCTCTCCCTTGATCTCTGCGTTTCACTGATAGCGGGGCTTTCCACACACACTTTAGTGACGCAGCGAGAGAGCATTCAAACACCCAGCAGTCCGCTGACTTCTTGATCTCCCTACCGTAGACTGTAAATAAGAAGCGAACGTAGTCATCGTGACGTCGTCCATTGCTGTTTTGAAGCCTTGCATTCGACAATTCGTCCGTCGCCATCTTGGCAAATTGGCTTAATGTGTCACGTCGCCGCCGACTCACTCCCAATGCACCTACGGCCGCCTACAGCTTTCAACAATGTCAGGATGAAAAAACACGCTCGTCATTGTATGTGCTTGTTATATCATTACAATACAAACACCATAGATGGGTGATAACGCCGTCCTGACTTCACACGCTCCCTCCAGCTCGCCCTCATGTAAACACTGTTAGCTAGCGTGAGCCGCTGGCGTGCAGTCAACATGTTGAGAGCCCTCGAAAGGCAATAGCAAGTCTCCTAATCTGGGGTCTTGCACCTTAAAAGCTATCAAAAGCACACGCCTCCCTTGTTTAAGGTCAGTCACATCAGGCCCTGGATGATCCGATACAGCTGAAATCTGTGATGCTGAATTGATAGCGCTTACCTCTGAACATTGATTGCGCAATCACAGACAGCTCCACTCCAAGTTAAGGTAATGTAGCTTTGGCTAATCAGCCCTAAGCCTCTTATCACATGAAAAGGGTCATAAGGAGGACCGGACAAGCACCTGGAAAAAATAGTCCTTGCATAAACGTCCAGATTAGATGCTTTGTTCCGTTGCTGTGATGAACACTTAAAGAGTGAGAGTATTCTATTAGTATTATTAGTAGTGGTTGATTAGTAAGACACAGTAACCAACTTCTGACATTCATCTAAGATACATCATTTAGCTTGATAAACTGTTTTTATGCAGCCAGACCCCTTTTTTTTAATTATAATCCCTGAATTCCAGAATGACACTGACAACCTCTTTGTCATTCAAATGCATTTTCAGATATTTGTTGGCAGGAAATTTGACTTTTGATGGGCTACTGAGACGGGTCAGGGGAGCCCAGAATGTCAGCACAGCGTGATGACGTCATGGAACAGACTCTGAGGGACAGCTCTACCCAGCATGCTTTGCCAGTAGTATTTCTGCAGCGCTCATCCATATTGAAAGGTTATGAAAAGAGAGAGAGAGAGAGAGAGAGAGAGAGAGAGAGAGAGAGAGAGAGAGAGAGAGAGAGAGAGAAAGAGAGAGAGAGAGAGAGAGGGAGAGAGAGAGAGAGAAGGGAGGGGGTGGGGGGGTGGAGGGATTTCACCAAGCCGCAAGAGGGTGACGTAGTGAGCAAGAGATGGAAGGAGTAATGAGAAGAAATGAGTGGATGTGAAGTGCAGCTGAGCAAATAAAGAAGTTCCTGTGAATTGAGAAGTTCTGCGCTGCCTCACCCTGTGTCACATTTCGTCATTGTGCCTCTCTCTCAATCTCTCTCTCTCTCTCTCTCTCTCTCTCTCTCTCTCTCTCTCTCTCTCTCTCTCTCTCTCTCTCTCCGTTGTGTCCCCCTTCTTCTCTGTGGTGTCGGCAGGAACAGAAATTGAGCAGTAAAGACAAAAGGATCTTGACATCACGGTGAGGCAGAACCAGGAAGAAGTGCAAGTTTAAAAATTAAAATGCCGAACAAAAACGCCTATTTCTTTCACCGAGCATGTGTGTACGGTGCGTTTGCAGTCTCTGGGTTTATTCTCAAGAGATAGTGGATTAGGAATTTAGGGTTTGGACGAGAACGTTAAATGGAAGGATAATAAATTATGTATCTTGGAGGAAGATGTAACAGTGTTTCTTTGATGCTGCTTAACACTAAAAGAGATGAGGATTTTTGAAAGTCTCCACACCTGCTTTTGTTCGCATCCTGATTATTTGAGTCATCTTTGTACATTTTCGGACAGAAAAATGATTCTCCTATCGTCCTAAAATTGTTACTGAGACCAGAAATATTTGTTGTGTATCACATTTTACCCCTGAATGCCACATCAAGAAAACACATCAACATCCATTTTGTACATTTATCAGAGTGTGTGTGTATATCAGATATTCCTTTATTCCTTTATATATATATATATATATATATATATATATATATATATATATATATATATATATATATATATATATATAAAGAACATACAACCATATATAGAAACGTTTGCTTTGATTGTAATGGGTTGCAGAAGCAGTGGCCTGACAAGGGCTATAAATATTTCAGATGCTCTGCTTTAGCACCGGCATGGAGAAGACAACAGGAAGACTCCTCGTTTTGATGTGTCTTATCATTGTTTCACGAGTGAAGAGGCAATTTGATGCGCTGCGAAATATCTTAACAAATCATGTAATCAAGTATTCACTCCCCAACTTTCTTTTTCTTTAAGATAAAAAGCAACTGTGTAAGCGTCATATGAGCAACCCATAGGGGACATGCATCTGATTCTCCTCTCAGACAACTCTACTCCCAAAATGTGTTAGTTTGTTCTCACAATGATGTGACGTGAGCATCAGCTACGAGCGATTATCACCTGCTGTGTGCAAGCACACGAACGCGGACATTTTCTTCTGTTGTTGTGTCTCGTGTGCACATACTGCCATCTGGATTCATTCTGGATTGTGATTATGAATAGGGCTTTGTGTTGACACGAGTATCTGATTGTTCAGTCTATGTATACTGCTCAGTGGGATAAGCCAACCACACTAGATGACATCAAACATCTGAATGAACTCTCCTGTCAGGCAGCGCCGTGCAGTTGATCAACTTCCATGGAAGCTCATGCGACGTCTCACTATTTGTTCGACATTAATCAAAGGCAAACAGTCTTTCTTTGATCAATCTACAGAGCTTCGAAAAGCCACGCTGCTTTAACACGCCTCTCTTAATGGAGAAAATAAAAAGGGTTGTGACTTTTAAATGCAGTTTTTTTTACTTCTCAACGCATGTGTTGGTGGTATCACTCGTGCGGGCTATACGCATGTGTTTGTGGAGTACCGTCTTACACTCGTACACGCCTGCCACCCATCCATCAATACTGGAACAACTCCCACTCTGTGCAACTTTCTGGACTCGATTGATTTTTCATTCTCGGAGCAATGACTTCATCTTGCCATGCATAGACTCGCTGGGGAAATGATCTCCCCTCTGATGTGAAGTCATGCCACCTCATTCCTGGATTGGGGCTACAATCAATTATCACGGTGCATCTTTTTAACCTGTTTGAATATTTTTATGTACAAGTGGTTTACATACAAAAATCCCTCAGATTGACAGAAGTGATACCACCACAGTGTCAAATATGTCTGGCACATAAAAGAACTCAACAAAGCAGTCATCGATCATTGGAAACTGTGTTGTGCTACAAACAAGCGGTTCCTTTGTCTGTTTGTCACATGATTTATCTAAAATAGCAATTATCCGATTTGAATGACACTAAAATTGTCAAAATATTACCCGTATCGCCGGAAGTTCACCGCTGTTTATGGTTTATTTTTTCCCGTATCATTTCTCTGCCACCACTGATCAGTGTCTGCTAAAAGTTCACAGGTCACAATGGGACAATTTATTTCTGACTGTAGGGGGATTTATTTCTAGAGGATGACATCCTTCCGCTTCCTTTCTTAAAGGTCTCCGGATAGAAGGTGTGTAAAAAAGAAGAAGAAAAAGCTCTTTGAACGCCCTTTATCATTACAGATTAGAGTTGGCCTATAGACGGCTTGAAGAGATGTCAAACCAAGTGGGGAAGAAGAAACTGTACCAGTAATATCAGAAGTTATAAGATTCAGCGACTTTCTTTCGTGTGCCCCCGTGCAGGTTTCAGCAGGTTTAGAGGCCATTTTGTGGTGGAGGATGTCATTGACGCTTCTGGGGTTCGAGGCTGATGTCCCACAACCTATGATAAAAACATGAGCACTGCGGGTACTTAAAAAAAACACAAAATGGCTTGCCAGATAAGGCTTTTCTATTTTTTTTCTACACAGTGATGGGTGTGTGCGAACACACATCCCTCTGTTTCTTCTCTTGTTGTGCTCACTGTAAGATAGACTTGACAGCAGGGGCCTGCAAGGCGTCTACTACACTGCTTCCTGCTGTCAGAGCCTGCAAATCATTGTGCTTTGTGCGTAAATCTACCCTCCTCCCCTCCCTCTTTATATGTGTGTTTATGTGAGATCGCTTGAGAATCTCTTTGTGGTCAATGTGGGTCTTTGTCTAAACCCATGAGAGTTCATTATTGTGATCCATCTCCCTCCCTGTTAGTGCCAACACTAACATACTGTGGTGTCCGCGCAGCTATTTTTGGTTTTGCTGTGCGTGTTTTTTGTAAGGTGATTTGTCTTTATATGCATATTTATCATCATGTGAATGTGTTTTGTGTTTATACTTACAATGAAAAAAACATGTTTTTTTACATATGCTTTACTGTCCACAAGGATTTGTCACATTACACACCCAAAATATGCCGTGTCCGTTCATCCAACATGCAGAGTACCTACTGTACTAGCTACATCTCTCTCTAGAAATTGGATTGCAAGTTGTTGTTTTTTAATGTTTTTCATAATAAAGACATTTCTACTTACTTTACTCTCACTTTTGTTTCTTCGGGTGTTTTTCCGTCTCCCCTCCCGTCTGCATCTTGCTCCTCTTTTCTGCCTTCTAATTAATGTTGTTCGACTGTGAAAACAACAGTGTTGAACTTCCTACACATAATCACATTTACAAACCAATGTGTTTTGTTTCCAGCGGTACACGCGGCCGACATAGAGGCACTAAGGAATAGGCTTCAGTAGTGATAGGTATACATTTATTGTTCACAGTAATTCAAAGGTCCCGTAGCTAAATTAAAGTACTCATATATTATGAGGTAAATATATGCATTTGTTGGCCCATATTGCCTTATTGTGGCATACAAATCATTACTCATCCTTTGTGGTGTAGATATGAGGCGTGACCATTCTCTTGGGTGTGATAACTAAACAATGAGAAGGATAAATACATTAACGAGAGTTTCACACAATATATAGTGAAATAAAATGCTACAAACCAATATTACAAAGTCAGCAGAATGCATGAAACAGTGTAAAAAAAAGTGATAATACATACATATAGTAATTAAAGGTCTTGCTTGGTAAACAAACATACACATTGTCTGTGCCAACAGTAGTAGTAGTAGTAGTAGTAGTAGTAGTAGTAGTAGTAGTAATAGTAGTGGTAGTAGTAGTAGTAGTGGTAGTAGTAGCAGTATGTATTTCTACAAGCACTAGGCGTTACAGTGTGAAGGAGATGAGATGCATTTGAAACGGAGGAAAATGTCCCAACTTGAAGTGTCACAAGGACTCATCTCACAATCAGAGGTGACAAAAGCCGTCGATGTATCAAGTGTTCTGCCAATGACGTCGTGCAGAGAAAACCCAGTGCAGAGAAGCGCCACGTGCTTTTGTGACAGAGAGCTTGTGATGCTCAGAGATTAAATGTCTCCCTGACTTAGTGTACAGTAGCCTGCAGATAGGAAAATATGAGTCCTAATATCCCAATGTTTATGGACACGTATTCCACATTCTTACATCATTAAATCAGTCGAGAAATGTACAAAATCGACACCAACAACAGTTTACTTAACAGCTTACATTTTGATATAATCACCCTGTTTGCCGTGCGCCTCGGTGCCATATGTTTTTGAGATGGCACGAGGTGTTAGTCATCTTTCTATGTGTTTCAGCATATTCGCGTGTCGGTATGTTTGTGTGCAAAAAATGTGGATGCTGAACATCGCAGGGCATGGATGCCTCTTATGAAAGAGCAAACCGTGAAATCAATGGCTGCAGCCTTTTTCCCCTTCCATTTCCACACGTGTACGGGGATGTAGTTTGGCCTCGATATTCCCTGCCTCGGTATTAGTATCGGAGGTCTCTACCTCTTCTGGCTTTTTTCTCATGTCTCCATAATTGTTTTTGGCTCGCCATGAAGCTCATGAGTCTGTTTTTCGTTGGGAGGATATTCCATCATACTTGTGTGGGTTAGCCACACTCGAGGCACGAGGAGAACAGGATCGTAATGCAAAGAGAAGTATCGACTGTTTGCATTTCATTGTGATTCTATTGGACAATGTGGGGATTAAAACAGTATTATGTCCATATTCCCTGGGTGTGAGTTTATAGATTTGATACCCATACCACATGCAGATTGAACGATGAAGTTCTGCTTTCATGACATTTGGAATATTTGCTAATACATGAAATTAGTTCACTAATTAGTCTAAAAGATTTCAATTATTAGTCGATCCGTGTGTATATTGAATGAATATCATGTAAAGCATTCATCTCATATTCACTAATTGTCCCATCAGATATCATTGTATTTAACAGTGACAGTATTTTGGTCTCTGAGAGGTTGGTGGAAGTCTGAGGAATGTGGCTCTTTAATAACAGAGTAAATATAATGTTTCTGTACATCCTTGTGCACACTTTGCTTATTCCCTCAACGCTTTATTTGTGTTTCCTCATCAGCTGCGTTGGGGTTTCTTAAGGTTTGGCAACAAGAAAAATGGTCAGCTTTGCCATGCCTTGTATTTACATGACCAATGAATATTTCTACTGAAATTGTAAGATTGACATTCACCTCAAGACAACATCAGAAAATCAGTAGTAGTCGTTCTGATGTAAAACTCGGGACTCAATACATTTTTGATGATAGTCGTGTGTTGCTGTTGCTTCTTTCTTCGTCCTTGTGGTTGTGTTGTTCAGAAAAAGCTGCTGCGTTGTTGTGACCTTGCCGGGAAGTTTCCCGTCCCGCTCATTTGTGCTTCCTCAGTGCTCGTGTCTCCTCCCCTCCGGGTTTGGTAGTATTGACTTGTAGAATGTGCTGTGCGCTGATTTACTATTCAGCCCATTAACATTTAATATTTATGATTGCCTGGATTAGCTATGTCTCATTTGTTTTTTTCATTTTACTCATGTAAGTTAATCTATCTGTAAAACCACGTCTGCTTTACTTTAACAAACTGTACACTGACTTTGGTTATTTTTTGTAAAAGTCTATTTTTTAATTGGTTAATACTCAAAACGCAGCTTATGAAGGGGCGATGGAGTCCACATCCTCTGACTTATAAATCATTATATTCTCAATGTATGAGCTTGACAGCATTATTTAAAATGGAAACTTAATCATAATTAAGTTTACACTTCCCTACATTCTCAAACCTAAAACATCTGGTCCACTAGCATAATTATCTATGGAAAGAAATTCAAATGTGTGTAAAGACTAAACATTGTCCATTAAGAGTGTGAAATCGCTGCAATGCAGCAGATCATATTGACTCAGTGTTTGTGAATTGGCTTGGCAAACAATCAGTGTATCACATATCTCACACACAGTATACACATCTTTAATAATACATATTTATCATCTAAGGCAGTATAACGTGAAATCCATACATTTCCACATTGAGGCGATAGCATTTTTATTCCATAATACCTTTTCAGCATATTGTACTTCTAAGTGTTCTGAGAGAAAATATACTTTAAGAAAATCCTCGCTCATGATTGTAGGCTTTGGCCAAGTGATTTCCGGTTTACGTAATAGGAACACGAGAGGGAACTCTATCGAGGCGGCCGGAAAAGACAAATCAGATTGAGGTACGGTACGGGATGTTTCAGGAATCTGATTATTTGGTGGCACGATGATTACAAATCAAGTGAGCTGTCCAGGATGGTACATACAGCCTCATTCTCTGTGGTAGAGGGAAGAATGAATGGAAGGAAGGATGGAGGGAGTGATGAAAGAAAAAGAGCAAGATGGAGCTGCAGAGACGGTAGTAGAGCAAGGAGGATGATAGATAGAGCAACGTGAACATGAGCTGAGGACAAATGAGTTACTGGAAGGTGCTGCAATATTTTTAATTTTCTGCAAACTGCGGCCTGCTCATAGCTCATGCTGTTGTTGCCTCTCTCTCTCTCTCTCTCTCTCTCTCTCTCTCTCTCTCTCTCTCTCTCTCTCTCTCACTCTCTCTCTCTCTTTCACTCTCTCTCTCTCTTCTCTCTCTCTCTCTCTCTCTCTCTCTCTCTCTCTCTCTCTCTCTCTCTCTCTCTCTAAAACACACACTCAAAGTGGCCGGCACTCATTAACAACCTCACGATGATAAATGAACAGAGAGAACTGGTTCATGAAGCAATGGGGGTGGAGTCATGGGGATGCAGGTGGAGGCTGTGATCGGTAATGCAGCATCATGAACACGGTCATCGCGCACATGAAGAGAAACATGCAAAGGGTGTGTGATATATTAGCAGCTGAACATGCAATGTGAGAGTATGGACAGTCATGTAAAGGTGTACGATGCGAACAAGACTTAAAGAATACGTTATAATCTCGTGTATGAGTTTCTTTAATTATAGAATATTGCTAAGGATCTCTGCATAATGTGACAGACACCTAAAGCGCACCAGGGGGTGTTCAGTTGGAGAGGCTCCTGTCACTGACTGTTTGAAGTCCTGTCTCTCAGCGCTCTCGGGCTGAGTCATGTCTCGCTCTCGTGTTCAAAGCACAGAGATGAGATAGTGAATATAGACTTACCAGACATGTATGGGTTGCAGGAAGAGAATAAAAAAAAGAGGCACGAAGGGAGAGAAACACTTCAAAGGATACTAGTGGACCAAATCATGTTTATTTACTACGCAGGTAATTATTAGTTTCTTATCTGCAGAACAATTCTCATACCTGAAGAAAATATGAAGTGGTTTAGTGGCAGGATGCCTCTGGAGAAATTCTAATACAATGTAATTCATTTGTACGGGTCGCTGAACTAATGATTTTGAGTGAAAATTACTAATGTGGACTTACATATTTACTGCAGCACATAAGGTTTTAAGTCAACCCAACTTGACCTTTTTAGTTCTTCAATGTGTAAAAACGTAAATGAAACTTAAAACGGGTTTCCACGCACATTTTGAGTATGTTCAACTAGTTCGGGCAACTTACAGTTGATGAGGAGGAGACCAAATAATCACGTGTTTGTTAGATTAAACCTAATGCAAGGTGCACAAAAACAAATATTTTACTTAGGGGACAAAACAAGTCATTCAAAAATGGCAGGCGTATTTTTCTACAATCCAGTGGAATCAAACCACTTGAGAATAAACATCCCAATCGGATGCATATCGTTGCCGTTGACGGGAGGGTCAAGAAAACGGGACGTATTTCCTGCTCAGGGCACCGGAAACCTCTCCCGTGCAGGTCAGCCGTGTTACACTATCGGCTGGTGGATGGATGAATTCAGAGGTGGGAGTACAAACACTGACACACACACCGAGACACAAACCGCAGGAGCCTTCCTCGGAGATCAGACGGGCAGACAGCGGCGCTCGTGGCGGAGTGTGCTCGGCTGTGAACGCCTGCCAAACTCACAGTGTGGGCGAAGCCTTTTAACAGAGGGCAGGAGAGCCCGCGCACGTAGTATCGCATCTCCTGCTCGGAGCCTCGTGCCTTGCCTTAAGTGACTGTTATGTTATTGTTATGGAACGTATAACCCGACTGTGGCTTTGAGTGAAACTACATCCTGATAGCAAGGACTTGTGGCAGATCTCGGAGGGATTGAGCAAGTGTTTGTGATGTTGGCATATGTGCAATGTGTGTGCTTTTGGTGTCGGAGGGATAACGCTGTGTATAAGGTGTTGATCTGTATTTACGTAGATGCCCTCCTCTCCTTTTTGACCATGGTTCTCTCCCTCTTTATTGCAGGCCGATGCATCCACCAGCTTCCTGCGTGCGGCTCGTTCGGGCAACCTGGACAAGGCTCATGATCACTTGAAGAATGGACTCAACATCAACATAGCCAATCAAGTAAGATCATGTTGTTCCACTCAGCAGCGCAGACATCCAAGAAGCGGTTTCCGGCATTAAAATCAATTACAGCGTTTAGTACTCATGGTGTTTGACACAAATGTCAGCCTACACAGGAGGACCTGCTGTAGGAATCACGCTAAATTCAAAATGTCTTACCTAGAAAACATTGTGAATAAAAGTGGTCACACCTCTTTTGGTTAGTTTTTTCTTCTTCTTTTGGATCTTTGTGCAGGCATGACTATGATGTATATGCATTAGTGGATTAATGCACATTAAAAGACAGAAGCTGGATGTTAAAAAAAACAAAACATACTGCAGTCTGCTGCCACCAACCAAGTCTAGATGAAAGAGTTCTGCTGAGCCACATCATCGAGAACTTTATTGCTCAGAGTTGTTAATGTTCCTCAGGAGAAATTTCCGATGTTGCTGGTCTAGAACTCAACTACGCTCTTTTCCTTGAAACCAACGGCAAGTTTATTAATTCATGCCCAAGGCAGCCGATTGGAAAAAAAATACAGGTTTGCTCAGTGCCATTTGGCTTGCTTTTGTTATGAGCATGAAATATTGGATCATAATACTGTAGATGTGGGGACCACATTGCTCGGGCGAGACAAAAAGTCTCATATTCTTGGCAAAGAGAACAGATATAATACTGAAAACACACTTCAAGAATAAAGAACCCTTCTAGACTATGTTCTCAACATATTCATTTACCATAATTAGAATATGTACCGTGAATTTATTTAGAGAATTCAAATAAATTAAAACTATACTTTGATCAAATGTCGAGCTGTCGATGCACTAGTGTTTGAGACTATGTCTGTCTTTGTCACCCCAGTGTGGGAAAGTAAAGGCTTTACCGCACTAAGCCATGATTATGAAATGAATGATGATTAAAAAATGTTACTTAAGAACTTCACATTTGTTTTAGTCTTTAAAGAAAGTTTGGGATTGGAATGCAACACATGATGTCACTATTATCTCGATGGAATTCTGCAGCATCAGCAAACGATATAAAATAAGAGACTCAGAAAGAGAATTAAAAATTCAGGACTCCTTAGACCTCCTGATTCTCTGTCTTTTGTGTAAAGTGGTGGCCATGAATAATTAAGTGTATTAGATTAAAGTCCCCTCAATCTTCAGCCCTACCGTCTGCACACTTACACCTTGTTGCATCAGGACCATGAAACAAGAATTTCAGGCGAATGGATATCCTGAGACATGAATGTGAACATGTGAGATCAAACATGTGTGTTCAGACTCAGCTTGTTATTAAGTTGTTGTTTTAGGGATGAGTGGAGAGTGATGTTTGGGGAATGGAGAGACAAGTGCTTTTATACTCAGACAAAACGCTGTCAGTGAGATGGAAGTCCGGGCATCAAGACTGGAGGCAGCAATCTGTGCTGTGCAGTCATGCACCCGCACGAGAGAGACAGAAGATGAGACGCACTATCGACGTGAACGGAAACGTTTCGCACAATATTCAAGAGTCCTTAACATATGTCTGTTGAAATTGGAATCAACCAGATAATGAATAGTTTTAGGATCTACAATTATTACATTTCTGCCCCCCAACCATGTGATTAATTATATTTCTAAAGGCCCTTAATTTGACTCTATAAAGGACATATGTCTCTCCATTTCCCCACTTATTTGTCTTGTATCTGTTAGATTGATGGCTCTGTACTGAGGGCTGAGGGATTGTTAATAGGGACATTATGTGATTCTGCAGCTATAGCCTATCCTTGCTATACCTACAGCCCTGCAGACTCTCTTTCTCTCTCTCAGTACCTGTATTCATTTAAGTCACGAGTCTACCGACCATCGATGCGCTAGTGTCTGTGTCTGTTTCGACATAAACGTCAGTGGAGCAGGTTTTAATGGGCCTCGAAAGTGATATTCCTCTGTGTTAAAACCCAAACTGAATGTCATAGTGTCTTCTTTTCAGTCCAGTGTGTGCGCAGCAGACGCTCAGGCACATCGCAGTTAACAGTGTGTGTAACTGCCGCTGATACACGGTGTGTTTCCCGGCCCTCTGCGCATGCTCGCAGAGAGACTGAGTTACCCATTTGAATTCAAGTGACACCGCAGTATGAGGGGATGCCTGCAAACAGTGTGGATAACTGAGACTCCTGGTGGCCAGAGTGGTTACAGCAGGCCGGTCGCAGCTTTGCCTTTTACCAGTACGATATGTAGGCAGCCATCCAGAGAGACAATCAGACAGGCAGAAGGACTCGCAGGAGTCCTGCTGTCGTGAGTAAATCAGTCAGTTTCTGAGCGATGTTCCACGCAGCCGGAGGGAACAGGCATATGTTGCAGTGCTTAAAGGTGCACGAGACGGAAGAAACACGGTGTTTGTTTTTTAACGCTTGGATCTAAACTTTGGGAGGTTTTTTATTTAACGCAGGTTGATTGGGAACGCGGGAGTTTGGAGGTGTTTACTGTCACAAATCAAACACATTTCAGTATGCTGTCTCAGTCCACTGCACTAATGGTGCGTTTGGCCATTCTAAGAGATATTGAGGTACTTAATGTCAGTGATTATGGTTGAGACCACAGTGATCCATGAAGGTCAAGGAGAGGTCAATGCCAAAGGCAGGCAAGGATGTGTGGAAATTTCTGAGGGCGCTTTGTACATATCTGTAGAGGGTAAATGTGTTACCTCACACTTTGTGCGTTGAGTAAGAACACAATTTAATGCAACTCATTACTTTGCCCTTTGAGAGATGTGGCATCGCTTTTCAATTAATGTGCACTGGGATTAATATAATCCTGACGATGAACAGGATTATCATGCTACTGTATTACTTAAACGTTAAGATATGCTGTGTTTAATCAAAAGTTCAATAGTTTTTAATAAGAGAACGTTGAAGCCTATATGTTTCCCATAAGTCTAACGTGACTAAATCTCCTCATTTTCTTCCTAAGAATGGTCTCAACGGGTTACACCTGGCCTCTAAAGAAGGTCACGTCAAAATGGTCCTGGAGCTACTACACTCTGGCATTGAGCTGGAAGCCACCACCAAGGTACCTGTTCTCCTCTGTTTTACACCGCTGCACTGCAGCTGTGTAGAAGAACAGTAGTGTAAGTGCACACAATTCCAGATTAGTCTCACATCAATGAAGAAATTCATTGAAAAAGAAATGCAACATTGGAAAATAAACATCCGTTTTTAGCTAAGTGTACGTTATCTGCAATGACCAGGTGTTAGGTTCATGTTGGGCCACCTGCACTGTAAGATCTGTATTTAATAACTCATAATAGTTTGGCTTTCATTGTCATAAGGGACAGAAAACGCTCTGTCACCATCACATATTTTCCTTCCATACAGGATGATTACAAACCACTAGATGTAGTTCGGTGTTGAGTTTCCAGTGTAGAGATCTAGGCCATTATGTTGCAATCATTCTCTTCTGGTTCACTCCAATTTTCTTCCCTCACTCTCTTTCGGTGTGTTTTTGTGCGTGCGTGTGTGTATGTGTGTGTGTGTGTGTGTGTGTGTGAACTCCAGAAAGGGAACACGGCTCTCCATATCGCAGCGCTGGCAGGTCAGGAGAAAGTGGTGGCTGAGCTCGTCAACTATGGTGCCAACGTGAACGCCCAGTCACACGTGAGTCACTGCGAGCTCTGAGCAAAAGAAGTGCTCCAAGTCTGTGTGTAAAAATCTGTATTTCTGTGCTTGCACATGTGACACACCTGCTCAAGAGTTGTCCATGTATTTTCAGCCAAGGACTGTGTGTTTTTGTAAATATAGACAGCTATTTATTATGTATCGCTCAATGTCGATTTAGACATACATCCATGTATATGCATGATGATGGGTGTTTTTTCATTTCTGATGTTGCATCTTTCTAATATGGGGCCGATGTAATTGTGTGTTTGTGTGTATGTAACGATGCATGCTATATTTGTGACCTTACAGAAAGGGTTCAGTCCTCTCTACATGGCAGCACAGGAGAATCATTTAGAGGTGGTAAAGTTCCTGCTCGAGAACGGCGCCAATCAGAGTCTCCCAACTGAGGTACGTGAAAACACAGATTTTCATGAAATAAAAGATACATGTGTGTGTGTTTCAGGCTACAAGATCATATCATATAATTTACATGGTGTCAAATCCGTGTTGTCCCTCTTCTCCATTCTTTTCTCTTCCTTGCCCCTTTCTGACTTCCCTTCTTTCCTCTCTCTCTCTCCCCGACTGTCTCCTCCTGTAGGACGGCTTCACCCCTCTGGCAGTAGCCCTGCAGCAGGGCCATGAAAATGTCGTGGCGCTTCTCATCAACTATGGCACCAAGGGCAAGGTCCGCCTCCCCGCACTGCACATCGCCGCACGAAACGACGACACGCGCACCGCCGCCGTGCTCCTGCAGAACGATCCAAACGCTGATGTTCTCAGCAAGGTAGACGCTCACTGAGATTGTGTGGACTTCTGTAAAGGTTTACTACGCGTACTGTGTGAATGCAATCAGCCAAAAAGCACTCTCTGAAGCCATCTGTCTGATGGGGACAAAGGACAATATTTTGTAGGTTCCTGAGCCAAGACTTCCTCTTCCATGTGCCAGTCATTGTTTACTGTTTACTGTCTGATTAGCAGCTTATATATATATATTTAGAGATATTATCAACTAAGATGATAAGAAACTTACGTTGTTTGAGCAGAAACAACACAATTACAATTTAATGTCTTTAAATGAAAACTCTCCAAGCAAATACTAAAGGGAGACAGGTAGCTAGGTGCCACAGTTTTTTTTTAAAATGCAAATCACTATTCAAAGAAAAACTATTTATTATGAAAAATTATCTTTAAAACACACAGTTATATAATCCTTTTGGGCTATTGTTTGACTGTTCTCTCTAAATTTAATCAAACTTGAATCTGTTTCATGCACGTTGTTCTAACCTTTGTTTTTTAATCGTGATATAAATAGATGCTAATGTCTCTTTTTTTCTCACACTTTCCCATCACGTCTCCTCCTCTGTAGACGGGTTTCACGCCGCTCCATATTGCAGCCCATTATGAGAACATGAGCGTAGCCCAGTTGCTGCTGAACAGGGGAGCCAATGTAAACTTCACCCCCAAGGTCAGTTTGTCTCAGCTGGAGGACCAAAGAGTAATATAAAGGATACAGGAATCTGATCCATTGATTACAAATGGTATTGATTAACACAGTGAACTTATTTCTCGCTTCTTCTTTAGAATGGCATCACACCCATTCATATAGCCTCCAGGAGGGGCAATGTGATGATGGTCAGACTACTGCTGGACAGAGGAGCACAGATTGATGCCGTAACTAAGGTACTTCACTGTTCAGCTCCACTCTGCTCTGGCATTTTGTCACTTGTGCGTGCCCAACGCCGTCCTAATATCTATTCCCTCCATCTGTCTGCCTCCCTGCTGATATGCTCAATTCTGTCTCTTATGCCGTTCAACACATTTCCAATTTCTCTCCTCGGACGCTCTCTTTTGTAGGATGAGCTGACTCCGCTCCACTGTGCGGCCAGGAATGGCCATGCTCGCATCATTGAGATCCTGCTGGAACACGGTGCTCCCATCCAGGCTAAAACCAAGGTAGATGCTGTATAATTAGCAGTGATCATCAGGGTGTAATACAGATATGTGAATCTTCATCTCATTACTGAGTGAGAGTCCATATTTTATGACAAATTATGCTGCTAGGGCTAGCAGAAAATCGCCGTATCAACCCAGCGTCCCAGAAATCACGCTTTCATCCATCTTCGCTCCATCTATAATATTATTGCCACAAGATTCCTTGCCACTTGCAAGTCATTTTAGTACAATGTGTTAGGTCTGGGCAATGTGGAGAAAATCAAAAAGTCCAATATTTTGGACCATATGGTAGAGTTGACTATTGGTGGTTTGGTTTCACAACATATTGACAAAATGTGCTTCATGCAGCATAATACATGCCCTTCCCCTTTATTCTCTCCCTAACTTTTCCCGCCGCTGTCTGTGTGCCCTTCTTTCTGTCCCGCAGAACGGTCTGTCCCCCATCCACATGGCAGCTCAGGGGGACCACATGGACTGTGTCAGGCAGCTACTGCAGTACAATGCTGAGATCGATGACATCACGCTGGACCATTTAACCCCTCTTCATGTAGCAGCCCACTGCGGTCACCATCGCATGGCCAAAGTCCTACTGGACAAAGGGGCTAAAGCCAATGCGCGAGCTCTGGTAGGTTGTTTCCTTTGACTTTCTAATATTTGTTATCCATCAATCAAGAGGGTCACAGTAATTGTCTTGTGTCTATTGTGATCTTCACGGTGAGAGGAAATGAATGCAATGATTCATTTCTTGATTTACATTTATAAGTATAGTTTACACATCTTTCATGATATTTGTGCTAATAGTCTCTTCATAAAAGGGATGGAAAAGTATTTTTACCTGATGGAATTCATGCAAAAAATTAAAAGGAAAACCAATCTTTAATGTCGGCTTTAGTGTCCCAGTCTGTATTCATTTGGCAGTGCACGACATCAGACACTGCAGAGAGACAACTTTGATGTGAAGTAAAGTAATGCTGTCGAAAACATAAATAATCTATGGACTATTGTCTCTGTGTTTCCAGAATGGCTTCACACCTCTCCATATTGCCTGCAAGAAGAACCACATGCGGTCCATGGACCTGCTGCTCAAGCACTCAGCTTCCCTAGAAGCTGTCACAGAGGTGAGACGATGTGGCCGCCTGGGACCAGCTCTGAAAATGAACAATAAGCCACTCTTTAGTAGTACAGGAAAGTTTTCACCCAAGCGGCTTCCATGAGCCTTGGTGACCTTCTCTGTCTGTGTCTTTTGTTGCGTGCAGTCGGGTCTCACTCCGCTTCATGTAGCAGCATTCATGGGCCATCTGAACATAGTAAAGAACCTTCTCCAGCGAGGGGCTTCACCTAATGCTTCCAATGTGGTGAGAAACCCTTTCCAACACTGAACAAGTCCTTCGTAATTTCAATCTTTTTTTTTTTACTTCAACATTGTCAGCTTTTATGCAATTCACATGCAGATGTATGACAAAGAGTTGAATTTCTTCACTTTACGACTCTTTAAAGTCAAATTTAGATACATTCATTCACATACATACATTTAGATGTATTCATCTCCACCAGAAAGTGGAGACTCCCCTCCACATGGCCTCCAGAGCAGGACACTGTGAAGTTGCTCAGTTCCTGCTGCAGAACGCAGCACAAGCAGACGCTAAGGCGAAGGTACGTGGCCTTGATTTGGTCGTCCCAACGTTAAACAATAAGCGGCATCAAAAGTTGAATAAAGCCGACTGGTATCGCGAATCATTACCCACTACTTTACGATATCTATTTCCTTGTTTAAAACATGAATCAATCTCTTTCTCTTTGTTCCCAGGACGACCAGACACCTCTACACTGTGCGGCCCGCATGGGCCACAAGGAGCTTATCAAGATGCTTCTTGAGCACAAGGCCAGCCCCGACTCGGCTACGAGCTCAGGCCACACGCCCTTACACATCTCTGCACGTGAAGGACATATCCACACCATTCGGATCTTGTTGGATGCTGGGGCACAGCAGACCAAGATGACAAAGGTAAAGACAAAATGGTTGCGTATGCGTTAAGGCTCTACTACTGTACGACGATTTCAGCCTCAACTAAAGAAGTCTACACGAGGCACTGTTCAAGAACAGGCAAACATGTTTTATATTGAGCTCGGAGATCTCAATTACATATAAAAAAAATTCTAAAACATTTGTGTTTTGGAACTTTCCAAAATAGACAGCATTTTAATACATTTGGATATTGATAGAACTGCATGTTTTCTAAACTGCAGCGTTTTCTGTCCAATGACAGTGAGTGTGAGAGACAATAAAGACAAGCATTTTCTTTTGAGCAGAAAGGCTTCACTCCCCTCCACGTGGCTTCTAAATATGGGAAGGTGGACGTGGCCGAGCTCCTTCTGGAGAGAGGGGCCAACCCTAACGCAGCTGGGAAGGTGAGGCAAGCTGTACACAAGAGTACACAAAAACCAAGAAGTACTCGGTACCTGTGAAGAGCGATTCAGCCTGAAAGGTTGACGCCATAGAGATGATTTAGGCATATCAGCTGTTTCATATATACATGTTTTTGTATGTGTGTGTGTGTGTGTGTGTGTGGTTGTTTATATATGTGTACATGTATATGTGTGTGTGTGTGTGTGTTTAACAGAACGGTCTGACACCCCTTCATGTGGCCGTCCATCACAACAACCTGGATGTTGTTAGACTTCTGGTCAGCAAGGGAGGATCTGCACACAGCACTGCCCGAGTAAGATGCTCACATATGTGTGCGCACAAAGTCACACAGGCAGACCAACACAGCATGCCAATTCATCGCTGACACACATATCAGAAAAACAGGTCAAATGAGTGTGTGATACGGAAACATACAGTATCTGACATGACAACAGTTGTACTCCCGAAGCCCTCGCTCATCATGACAGCGTTCGAGTTTCTAAATCTAAAATTAGACATGAACAGTGCTAAAAAAAAAAAAAGCCATCATGCTCACTCCTGTGTGTGTGTGGGTGTCTGTGTGTCCTTGTTTGTTTCTCCTCGCAGAACGGCTACACTTCCCTGCACATAGCAGCCAAGCAGAACCAGATGGAGGTGGCCAGTTGTCTGCTGCAGAATGGGGCAACACCCAATGTAGAGTCCCTCCAAGGCATCACGCCTTTACACCTGGCTTCACAGGAGGGGCGGGCGGACATGGTGGCTCTGCTCATCTCCAAACAGGCCAACGTAAATCTGGGGAACAAGGTATAATATTAGAATGGATCAAAACGTATCAATCCCAGAGGGAGCGTTAATTTATGTAGCGTTTCGACATCGAAACTGATTCTTTCCCTTTTTGCCATCCCTTCTGTCTTCTAGAGTGGGTTGACCCCTCTGCATCTTGTGGCTCAGGAAGGTCATGTGGGAATCGCTGACACGTTGGTCAAACAAGGAGCTTCCGTCTACGCTGCCTCACGGGTACGTTACACAACCTCCCCTGGTGCGCAGCATATAGTTATGTAAGATGAGTGAATAGATGACACTGATTCAGCTTATTGAATTCAGCTCTGACGTCAGGCTATTAAAAAATGGGCCGCACCTACAATATGCTGTCACAGTCATCTGGCTTTTCTGTGATTTACCATTTTAAAGGTATTATTCATTTTAGAGTTAGATGGTTTGCCATATGGCTAACTTGGCAAAATTGACAATCCTCTATCGTCTATCTGGGAATGAAGAAGTGGATAGCAGTTTGTATAACCTGTTTTTATGAAACAAATTATCATATATGAATATTTAACTAGGAATGTGTGTGTGTGGAAGAGAGGAGGAGGGTGTCCAAGACATACAAAATGAATATAAAATATATCAGTTATCTTGAAGACAAAAGAACAATGGATTCAGGAGGTGATGAGCCTTCCATTCTGCATAAGCACATTTGTGTGTTCAAGCGTTTGCATAAGGCCCCGTTATAGACATAAAACAGACATTGATGAAGCTACTGAACAGCAGCTTATGGCCTCTTTCTCTCTCTCCCCGTCTCAGATGGGCTACACACCCCTTCATGTGGCCTGTCACTATGGCAACATCAAGATGGTGAAGTTCCTTGTGCAGCAGCAGGCTCATGTGAATAGCAAGACACGGGTAAATGATATGCATATACTTGTACTGCATGTGTGCCTAGACATTGGTACAGTATGAGAATCAGGTGCCAATCAAAGATGGAAATACTTTATTTTCCTTACAGAATAATAGTTTTTTTAATTGTTGTCTAAATGTTCTTTTTTTTCAAATCTATTTTGCACTTTAGAATTAGTATCTGTATTCACTTTATGTTGGACGGGAGATCTTCTGTATGTGTAAGAAATTGACCAATAAAGCAGACTTTGACTTTGTGTTTATTATTTTGTCTGACCATCCTTCCTCTCTTTTCTCTCCAGATGGGCTACACCCCTCTGCACCAGGCAGCTCAGCAGGGCCATACTGATATTGTCACCCTGTTGTTGAAAAACCAAGCCCAGCCCAATGAGATTACTTCTGTGAGACATCTTTAGGAATACCTCCTCCTGTTATAATCTTCCTCTCAACACTGGTCATTTCCTCTGGCCTGCATTGCTTCCTCTGGGCAAACACGTGTTCGATAGATAACGTGGCACGGAATGAATTGCTCAGGGAAATTCTATTGTTGCCTATTCTATTAATGCCTTATCCCCTCATCTCCTCTATGCAGATGATGCTGACTTGTATTTCTACAATTTGTGTTATTTTCTACTGTTGATATTAGACAATTTTTTGGACTTCAGTGACACATAGCTTATTCTACATTGAAAGAAAGCCACCCACCATATACTGTATGTAATAACACAACATGTGTTTTATGTTTGGATTTTGGATCTTACATGACCCACGTAATAAGGAAAGGTGCTAGATGTGCACTGTTTTCCAATCTGTAGTTTGGCAATCACGTTTTGTTTAGACATCAGTTCAGTTCAAAATAAATGTTAGTACACTCTAAGTAAACTCTTTACCTCCACCTTTATTTAATGTTCAACAAGTAGCCCCTCACCCTAACCCTAAACCCTAATCCTATTTATTGTTTGAGTTGTGTTTAGATGTGGTACATAAGGATTATATATTGTTGTAGCCCTGATTTTAATTTTTGAATTATTTTTTTCTCTATTTTGGGGGATTTATACCATGTTCTTTCTTGATTTGTACCTTGCAACCTGATATATAAAAGGGTCCCCGTTTTTATGTTTCTCCTCTTGCTCTGGACAGAACGGGACGTCCCCCCTGGGTATTGCTAAGCGTCTGGGTTACATCTCTGTCATCGATGTGCTCAAACTGGTTACCGAGGAATCTGTCTCCGCGGTGAGCAACACATCACGCACGGTTCGCATGGTTACACTAGAGCGCAAAGAAGTAGCCTTGACACACCATGACTCAGATGTTCAGTGAAACAATTGTCTCGTCTTGATCAGGTTCAGCTCTCTCACCTGCTTGCAAAAGAGTTCTTCATTTTCCACCTGTTCTAATCCCTCTCCTTTGCATTTCTCTCCCTCCTCTGTCTCCGTCATATCTGTCTCTTGCAACCTTCTTCTGCGCTCCACAGATCACTACTGAGAAGCATCGGATGAGTTTTCCCGAGACCGTAGATGAGATTTTGGATGTTTCGGAGGATGAAGGTAGGCTATCCGATGTAATTATGTCATCAACTGCACAGCTTGGATATTTCATTTTCACCCCTAATTTGCTTTTGCTGATGGAAGAAGACTATATGGGAGGTACCCTGACACATCAAAGTACCACCATGCAATATGTTTATGACTGTTTGTAACACCCTGTTCCATTTGCTTTGTAGGGGTTGCCCAGCTAACTTTAGGTAGGATTGTGTCTGTATCTGGCTTGTCCGGTCCAGTGGCTCGTGAACTTGTGCCTTCATCGCAATTCTCATTTTCTCTGTGTGTCACTAATTGTCTTTTTAATCAGTTTCTTCTGACTCTGTTCTCAACTCCAGCCCTGTTTGCTCTTCTCTATCTTTATCTTCTCTATCTTTATCCTCTCCCTGTCGCTCCGAGATTTATTAAATCAGTTTAGTCAGTTTTTTTCCATCAGCATGTAGTCACGACATTTTCCTTTTTACCAGCGTCCAGTGCATATCTGTTCGTGGAGTCATTACAGAACTCCAGTTCATTCTCTGCATTTAAAAGACAAGCGGCGGCTCCCATCCAATCGAGCCATTAGGAAAATGAGTGCTCCTACTTTTTACAGGCTAATTGATCTACGAGCTAAATTACACACATGCTGTCCCCAAGCTGTGACACTCCACACACACACACACACACACACACACACACACACACACACACACACACACACACACACACACACACACACACACACACACACACACACACACATACAGACACACACACTGCTTATGCAGACTTCTTTCTGTTTTGAAGAAATTCAGAATCAAATCAAATCAGTGTATTTAAAAAAAAAACATGTTGAAGCATTTTTTTTCTCACAAACTTCATTTTAAATCTATTTCGCTCTTGATGTTGTTTAATTGTATTGCTTTTTCTTCTTTAACATTTTTTTGTGAACCTGTACAGCTTGTACTAATGAATGTTTCGATGTCTGTGACCAACTCTGTTGCGTAAGGTGTTTTATCGTTTAATATTGTTGTGATGATTTCATTGTCATTCCTCCTTAATAATTAAGTTACTTTCTCCTACACAGAAGCATCACCACTTGTGATTTCATCTGTAATGGGCATGCTCACTAAAACAAGCTGTCACCAGGTGCCTTGCGGTTGGCTGTCCGTGCAGTGTCTTAAACTGTGTTGAAACTCACTGTCTTTCCAATCCTCTTCTTTCACTTCTTTAGTTTCCATTTGCTATGGTTGTTGTTGGTTTAACTCAGACAAAAAATAGTTGAGATTGGTTCTTATGAAGGTCAAGGGATGGGAAGGATGGTGGACGACTACTGACATCTATGGAGAATTGAATCAAGTGACATTCATTTTATTCAGAGAGGCCAACCACAGTTCAAGATACTGTCAATCATTAAAATGTTTAAGAAAAAGTCGACATGGGGAACTCCATTGGCAGATTTTTTACTTGATTTAAGAACTTGAGAGCTGACATCAGCATCATTGTGCTCAGTATTGCCCCGGTCTCGTCCTTTTCTCTTTTAATTTTGTATGTGCAACCTGTTCGTTGCCAGTTCGTTGTTTCCTCTTTGCCCCTCTTCCGCCTTTCTTACCTCTTTATTTGGCCCGCAGGAGACGAGATGCTCGGGATGGATGGAGCGCGCTATTTGAAGCTTGATGACTTCAAGGACCAGGACGATGACTTCCTCTCTCCAAAGAAATCCATGAGAGAATTTGAGGGTGGCCTGGGCACCACGTAAGTCACTGTGTTGTCACAGTTCTGCATTTGTGTGTTGCCTCATGAATCATTTCGACTTATGTTCAAGAATACCTACATTAACATAAATTGCCTAATGGGATTGAGTAAGTCTTTAAAAAGCTGGCGTAGTTCATTTAGTATCTACAGTATCTCCGCTCCAAATTGTGAGAAGAATGAGATCAATTAATCTTTATTGCAGAATAATAGTCAGCTGTTTCTTGCCTTACATTATTCTCACTTCCTCTCCGACAGGCCGTATTCTCCTGCTATTCCCAGGATCCCTTGCGTGTCCCCAGAGACTGTACTGCTGGATCAGGTAGGCTTTGCTCGTTACGTTTGGAGGGTGCATTGCATTTTGTCAGCATTTGTTTCTTCATCCCACTGAAGACAGATATTAATTTGTAAAAGGTATTCTGACGTTTATTTTTATCCCTTCTTTTAGTTTCTTGCTCTTTTATTAGATTGTCTCCTCGTGTTCTGGTTTCCTCTCTGCCTATTTCTGTCCATCATTGGCTCCTTTTTTTCTCTCACTCAGCTCATTGGGCTGAGATTTTTTTATCACCTTCTTCTCTCTCTCCCTCTCTCTCTCTCTCTCTCTCTCTCTCTCTCTCTCTCTCTCTCTCCCTCTCTCTCTCCACTGCCTATCATTTCTCTGTCATTTCCTCCAGCTTTTCACTGCCTTAATCTTTTCAGTCATGGTTATTTAACTGCCTCTCAATTTTTTTTACCACTTGTCTTCCCCCACTCTCTCTGACCTCAGCACACCCCCATCCCCCTGCCAAAGGAGTATGATGACGACTCTCTTATCCCGAGCAGCCCGGCTACAGAGACTTCGGACAACGTCAGCCCCGTGGCCAGCCCTATTCACACTGGGTCAGCTCACAAGACACTTAATCCTCATATTACATAATAATACATTATGTCATTGATTGGTGCTGCTTGTCAAGCTCACCATAAAGAAGGTTTTTGGCAGACTCAATTGCCAGTATTGCATTTCTTTTAAGTAAAGAACGCATGCAAGAGCAAGGAAAATTAAATAATTGGGAAAATACGTGAACATGTGTCAAAGACTACTCTCAATTTTGGATTTAGACTCATGTATAGTATGTGAGAGACATGGGGTCTCATTTGGGCATTAGGCAATCTTAAAATGTTTATATTAAATAATAATTGCTTTGTTAGAAGTGACAAATCACAGATTTCTGAAGGGATTAACCATATTCACAAACTTTCAACTGAGAATACTGCCCTTTGCAGACTCAACCTTCGTCTTTTATGAACACTGATCATTGCTCATGTCTTGACATCAATGATATCAAAACATCATTGAATGCCAAGTCTGATCCACGGATTCTCCACCCACCACCTCACTTCCTACAGTGCTAGCAAATGCCTCCATAATTACAGATAATTTTTCAGATAATGAAAGAGGATAATGCGGTTTTCTATCAAAATTGAAGCTAGAATTTATACTGTAAACTGGATAATACATCATTACAAACTGTGTTTGAACGTTGTATACATATTTATTGCACAGAACACACACTCTCACACACACACACACACACACACACACACACACGCACACACACTTCTGTATAAAGCTGCCCGTCTAATGCAAGATCAAACACCATGGGGATATTTTAAGTCTCTTTATGTTATTCTTGCTGCACTTAGTGGCCTCCTCTGCCATATTAACCCAATCAAATGAAAAAGGCACCCACATCGTGTCTGCTTTAAGAAAGACTCTGAAACCAACAGAGGCCAGATCAATTCCAAACACTACTGAATAAACTCCAAATTAATAATCCTTCTGTCTCATTCAGTGGAAGACTTTCCCTGAGGCAAGACCAGTATTGATTACTACATTTTATATTATTTGATGCCAAATACTTCTTGGTCATAATAATATGTAGTTTAAATGTGATTAGTTGATCATCTGACCCTTTTCACGTAATTATTGTTTGGCTCTCAGCTTCCTGGTGAGCTTCATGGTGGATGCTCGAGGAGGCTCCATGCGAGGCAGCAGACACCACGGCCTGCGAGTTATCATCCCTCCCCGAACCTGCACTGCACCGACACGCATCACCTGCCGTCTGGTCAAACCTCAGAAACTAACCACACCTCCTCCGCTGGTGGAGGGGGAGGGGCTCGCTAGCCGAATCATCTCCCTCGGGCCATCGAGTATGCAGTTCCTTGGGTGAGTCATCTTGGTATTTACATATTTACTAAATGTTGGCCAGATTTACGGCCTTCATCAAACAAACAAGCTCAGTTGTGTTGTACCCAGCTCCTATGATTGTTTTGTGGGTAATACTTAAATGAGTTGTATTACTTCTTCAGTTTATTGCTGAGATTTTTATTTTCATTCATTCATTTCAATCAAGGTGAACAAGCAGTTGTCAACTCAAACGTAAACTAGAAGTAAGAACGACTTGCACTGGAGTGCTTTAAGAAAATGTGCTATATTTTATGTCTTTGAAAATAAATTACAAGCCAATGAATAAGGGCGCCATCTACTGGGCTTTAATAGGACAATGGTGTAAATGATTGTATAATCCCTGAAACCAGTTTGGAATAGAACACGTTTGGATATTATGGATTTTTCTAATAAGGTCACAAAATATATTTAATTTTTTTTATCACAAACCCAATGATGTAATGACATTTTTTTCTTCAATCCAATGATTGATTCTCTGTGTTAAAAATAAGAAACCGGAAACCTGAATCAAAACCAGACATTATGCATGTTTTTCGTTTTCTTTCACAGGCCAGTAATAGTAGAAATTCCCCACTTCGCCTCACTGGGACGAGGGGACCGAGAGCTCGTGGTCCTCCGCAGCGAAAATGGCTCAGTCTGGAAGGAACATCGCAATCGCTATGGAGACGAAGTGCTGGAAACTATTCTGAATGGCATGGATGAAGGTCAGTGTGATGGGAATTAATAGCTGTCCGTGAGGCCTTGCACAGTTGAAGATAAGTCAGTCTTAATCTTGACGTATGAAATTGAAGAATAAGGATAGAGGGAGGGGACATTATTTGAATGATGTCAAAGCAACAATACAGAAGTCGTGCACTCGACATGTTTAAATTGCATTCTAATATTTACCCTCCTCTCTAATGCTATCTACGTATGCTACTCCTGACCTTTTACTGAACTCTTCCTCCTCGTCGCTCCACCCTGCGTGTAGACTTGGAGAGTGACGACGAGCTGGACAAGAAGAGAATCCGTCGGATTATCTCCACCGACTTCCCCCTCTACTTCGCGGTGGTCTCCCGTATCCAGCAGGAGAGCGATCTGATTGGTCCGGAGGGCGGCCGGTTGACCAGTAAGCTGGTGCCCCATGTCGAGGCCATCTTCCCCGAGACGGCCGTCACCAAGAAAGTGCGACTGGGGCTGCAGGTGAGAAGGGGAAACCGAGAGCTGGAATGATGAAGAGGAGAGGGAATCGCAGACGTGACGTGACAGATCCTTTACATCCTTCATTATTGCTGGTGTGTTTGTTATTTTGCTTGTACAACCGAGAAAATCTGGTGCTTTTCAGAAATTACAGAGGACAGATGTTTGAATTACGAAACAGCTGACTCTCAGTCTGTGACTCAGTCGTCTCTGCCAACTGCGACATTTTAGTTTGTTGCAATCAGCCGCTTGGAGTTGAGATTTGATACATTTTATATTCTGAAGTTGGCGTTCTGTGTTAAACAAATGTCAAGCAAAAATATGAGTTATAATAGTTATTGAGATTGCAGAATATTGACGTTTGAAGGGAGGCCATGAATTACCGTATTGCGTCTATGACAAGCAGCAAATCCTTTTTTGATTGTTATTTCTTTTTTTAATGGAATTTTCCTTCCATTTGGTAATGTCACTAGTTTACATTGATTTAATGACGGTATGTGTTGGCTTCAGTAGATCCATCATGGAGAACACCACATTTGGTTTTGCCGAGAGAGAGTCTCAAAGATATGAGGAGAAGCACTATGATAGGCCTTAGCAACTGGTCAGCAGTCCTAGAAAATATGCACGGTTGTAGTAAATGGCTAAAATATTCCAAAATATATATATTTTTTATTTATTTTAAACAGGTATTGAGAAAATACGTGTCCAGGGCTTTTGAAGTACTACATGATACATTTTTCCAGAACTAGACCTAAAGGATTGTCTGAATTATCATCCTGCATCGTTTATAAATGAGCATCTGCAACATGTTATATCCATCCTGTCGAACAGGAGCTTTTGGCAAATGTGTGGCTGACTGTCATCCAGACCTCCACAGACACACATATGGGATCTTGGCAAAAACTCATGCTGACTGTCTCTTTCGAATCAACACCTATACCCCTCCGGTTTTGTTCTTCATGCCAGAGAGATTATGAGGGTCTACGGGTTCACACATTTCAGTTCTTTTGGTCACTTTGGCGCACATTGTTTACATTGTCTGTCACAGCGCTGATGGTATTGAAGGAAACTGCATGGGTCTGAGTTTTTGCTTTGCCTTATGCTGCTCTGTTTATGTTTTCCTTTTATCCAGCCATTCATCACTCCTCAGTTGCCTGATTTAAGTTGTGAGCCACACTGATCGAGCTGATGCACTGATCTGAGTTGGGTCAGGTGTGAAATATGAATTGGTTGCATGTGTGAGTATGGCTGTGAGTTTGATGTTTCAATCTATTGCACGTGTGTTGCTCTGCATGTTTATTTCTATCCTACCTTTGTTTCTATTTCCTGTCTATTTCCTCTCTGTTTGGATCACCTATACTTACCGCAACTTCTCTATTGTGTTTGTGCTTGAGTTCATCTTTCCACATGCACCCATCCTTCTTCACCTCCATATCCTTTATTCTTTTGGCACCCTGCTTTTTAATAAGCGTTTTACCCCCACCCTGTCCACCTCAGGCGCAGCCAATCCCCGACGAGATGCTGACTCGGCAGCTGGGTAACCAGGCGACCTTCAGCCCAGTGGTCACCATCGAACCACGCCGACGCAAATTTCACCGTCCAATCGGGTTGCGCATCCCTTTGCCACCATCCTGGCGGGAGAGTGCTCGGGATGCTGGGGAGGGTGACACCACCAGCTTGCGCCTCCTCTGCAGTGTCATTGGTAGGATTCACTTCAATTCGGCAAAAGGGTGTGTGCGGGCATCTGCTACCTTGGCAATCAGGGCATGAATGACACAGTGGGGTTGTTTTGACTCAGGTGGCACAGCGCCAGCTCAGTGGGAGGACATCACTGGAACCACCAAGCTAATGTACGCCCGCAGCTGTGCCAACTTCACCACCAATGTTTCCGCAAGGTGAGCCCCGACCCGGTAATCAAGGCAAACGCATTCAGTCAGCTTGTGTCTCCCCCTGCTCTCCCTGCACAGTCTCTTATTTCTCCTCTCCTACCTCATCCAGATTCTGGCTGGCAGACTGTCCACGCACAGCAGAGGCAGTGACCTTTGCCAATTTGCTGTACCGGGAGCTGATGTCTGTTCCATATATGGCCAAGTTTGTTATTTTTGCTAAGATGAATGAAGCACGGGAGGGCCGCTTGCGTTGTTACTGCATGACTGATGACAAGATGGACAAAACACTGGAGCTGCATGAAAACTTCACCGAAGTGGCCCGCAGTCGAGACATTGAGGTCAGCACAGTGGCAATGAAAAATGTTGCCGAGCTGCAAAAAGGAAGTAGCTGTTATGGCAACCTCCATCGTAGTACCTGTAATGTGACCATTGTGTGCGAATAATTTATACAATACATGACCCTTAATTTAGTCATACATATTTCAATATTACACAGCACAGACGGCCACTTGCTTAGATGCGGGACTTACGGTTATAATCTGCCAAAACTATTTAGACACCAAAAAGCATCATATATCTGTCGATATATATGTGGGGCTAAAAAAGGAGGCGCAGGCAGTTTATGAGCGAACAATGCCTTTGCATGAAGTGTTCTGGGAGGTCGCGAAGACCACCTGATAATTCTGGCAACGCAAAAAGGTTGAGAGCCACCGCATTAGAAGATGCACGAAACAAAGCAGTTATTTTTCTTTGCATGATGAAAAAGAAAGAAAGGCCGCAAACACCAACGCCGGCATTGCACCCAAAACCTCCCCATCCTGGGAGGACTTATCCTGCAAGTACATAGTTTCCTGCAAGTACAGAGGAGTAGGAGTTTGTGTCTTGTGATATCAGTCCACATTCTGGCTGCTTCACAAGGGTCAAATCTTTCTCAGACTCCATTGCTGATATGATTTATCTTGTCTCGGGGTGCAACTACCAATTATTTTCAGGATTTTTTTAGACAAAATATACAAAACTAAACAACTATACAAAATAGTTGCCAATGATGTTTCCGTCGGTCGACTTATTGATGACTTGACTGATCATTCCACTCCCCGCAGCTGATGGAGGGCATGCCGCTGCACCTTGAGTGTTCTGGGAACCTCGTGCCCATCCGGAAGGCCACGCAGCAGCCTCGCAGCTTCAGCTTCCAGGCCTTCAAAGATAACAGGCTGCCTGTCTCTGTCAAGGTCTGTCTCTAGCTGACTGTTCACATGCCTGCTTTTCTTCCTCACTCGCTACATAATCATACAGTACTGTGGTTTTGTGTGTTCACCTGTTGGATTCAGTGTGTCGAGGATCCTCTCAGCCAGTTAGTCAGTTTCCGTCCTGATCACCCACCCCGCTGGTCACCCGCCCAAACAACCTGTTTTTTCGTGTGCTTTTCTTCTCTGTCATTACTATCAGGCGGTCTCTCGGTTCGCCTCAATGTTAGCATGTAAGGGTTTAGGTAACGACACAGCGTTGTGCGCTCTCTGCACACATTCAATAAAATTCCACTAAGAACACCTGTGGAATTAAAATACTTTTATAAAACCTTTAAGTCTACTCTTAAGATTAAGGTAACATATCAAATTCACTCTGCAGGCTATACAGACAGTATGAAGATATCAATATTCTTATTATTAATGTGTATATAATGTGTATATATTAATTTGAAACATTTCTGGATCTGTGTATGTCTGTCAGTCAGTCCATTCTTCTTCGTGGATGTCGACTTGTCAAGCATTCTTTCTAAACCGATGAAGTAATACTACATTTGGAGTACATTTTTTCATTTTAATTGAATGTGTACTAATAAACACCTTCCTAATATGTGTTGGTGCACTGTTTTTTAAGTGTGTCCCTGTGGCTACAGATGCATCGCAGTAAAACTAGTCCTTCATTTTGACATTTTGTTTGTCTTTTCGTTTGCCGTCAGCATTTTATTGATGTTGTTTAAACCCTCTCTCACACAGATAACATCTGTTTTCATACCATGTGTGCTTTTCCATGTCTGTCTTTTTATATGTATTATTATATTCATGTAATTTTTTACTGTGTTTGTTCACTTGTTTTGACTATCCATCTATTTGTCTATCAGTGTCTTTATGTCTGTGTGTCTGACACAGTATACTTGCTCAGTATCAGCTCTATGACTACTGTAAAAAAAAAAAAAAAAAATCTTTTAAATATGGAGTAGCCAAGCAGACAAACAACTTACCTATCTACCTGTCGACTCTCTTGGGTAACTGTTTGCATGTCCTGTGACTCCCTCACTTTCTTTGCCTGCCTTCCTTTCTTGCGGCCTTGCCTGTCTGTACGTGTCTGTCTCACTGTCTCTCTTTCTCTCTCTCGCGGTCACTCTGTAACTGTCTGGTCTGACAGACGTCCAGGTAAAGTGTGCAGGTAAATCTCTCCCTCTCGCCTGCCTGTGGACTGCTTCCATCCCTGTTTCCCCCTGCTTCTCGCCCCATGTTACTGCGCCACATGCTCCAGACATTGTGGAGGGATCTAATACCCGTTCTGGTCTGTTTTTCCTCCTCCTCCTCCTCTCTCTTACTCTCTATCGTTCTCTTCTTTTCCTATTTGCTCTGCCTCCGTGCCTTTACTCTTTGTCACTCTCTTTCTTGCTCTATCTCTCTTTGCCTCCTCCTTCTGTTCACACTTCTCTCTTCGCTGTCCGGGTTTGCCTTTTTCCTCTGTTTCCTCTCTCCACATTCTCTCTCTCTCTCCTTCTCTCTTTGTTTCTCTTTGCCTCTCTGTCTGCCACCTCTCGCTCTGTCAGGTCAGAGATAGTAACAAGGATTCCACCGGGTTTCTGTCCTTTCTGCGGAAGTGCACCAAGTACGAGGACACACAGCACGTACTGTGTAACCTAAACATAACCATGCCACCCTGTGTCAAGGTAAGGACTTTCTCGCAAACACCTCCCCAGAAGCACACATACAGGAACTTTTGTTTTCGAATTTCCCTAGAGGTTCATCTGCTTGATGAAACAGATGTCACTTCATGACAGTCCCAAATTAAGAAGTAATTTTTAATGTCTTACTTGCCAAGTCTGATGTCTGAGGTGGGACTTAACACCCGATTGGCTTGAGGACATTAATCCCAAACTGTGGAGAAACTCATACATACATCTATAATATCAAATAAACTGTAAGGATGTTTTTCTTTTTGGTAAAATGAATGTCCCTGCTGCATATACAGTACTTTTCCACTTTAACGTGGGGTGTCAATTTCAGTCTTTCAACTTGTGTACTGCTGTGCTTTACCAGCAGTCCGCCAAAGCCTTGTATGTATAGGGTGAATAACCTGTAATAATTTAATCCAAATTTGTATTTTTATTTATCTTTCAGGTTGTCGGAAGTGAGGAGCGCAGGCGGACCCTAACCCCCCTCGCCCTGAGGGAACGCTACAGTGCACTGAACGAGCCTGGCGTGGGTGAGTCCTCCACTGCCTGACCTTCAGCCCGCTCCCGATTTATAAACGGTGGAGACGGGCACTGAATGTTGCACCGCCCCCCCCTCCTCCACCTTTACCCACAACCCATCCCATTCTGCCCTCTCTATTTTCCCTCTATCTGTCTCGCGTGCACGCATGGCACAAAGACCGAGCCTTGGATGCAATGCATTGCTCTACAGTATGCCCCAGAGTTCTTTGCAGTGCAAGTTAGAAGAATTCATATTGAATGCGCGACCAAATGAGGAGCAGCCATCCCCAACACGACCCAAAATGGCCCCACGGCACGTGACGCATAGCCTTTATCTGGGTGTCCCGTGTCCTGGTACATATGTCAAGAGTTGAATGACTTCTGTGGTTGGTTTGCATGGCGCTAGTGTCTCCACTGCGATTTCCAATGGCATGGCAGCAGATACTGTTAGCATTAGCACAGTAGCTTAGCACTGGGAATGGGCAAGGACCTCGCAGTGGAGCTAGACAGAGGAGCCCTGATATTGATTGGCCTGTGGTAAATGTACAGTCTAGTTGGTTCAAACGTTGCTGATGGCAGGCGGTGGGTTGAAGAGGAAAGGCCTTTTCTGTCTATCACACAGCGCTGCTACATTGCACCTCAGTTCCTCTGTAATAGTTTCTGAATGCTACCTTTGATTGGTGGGACTAGTACCTGAATGAACCCTAAATTCTAACCTCCCCAGCCCATATGGTGTGTTAACCCTGAAGGTTTTTGGGGTATTGCTTATTTCCTTCAACAGAGCAATGCTTTGTCAAGGTGAGTATTGCACTGTCAAGTCTTTTTAGGGACACAAGAAGAAAAAGAAGTAGAATAGCAGCAGTCTGAAGTTGATATGATCTGTCTATTAATTCCATATGCATACGTGTATTATCATTTACATATCAGCTGGACTTTCCTAGTAAATTGGGACTTAGACTATTTATTTATTTAAATTAGTGTAATCAGAGATACAATTTCCTAAATTCAGTGAATGTACATGTATTGGTCTTGTTGACTCTGGCATGGCAGCGTGTTTCTAATGTGGCCGTTTTTTTCTTCTTCTTCCTTTTAGCCACAGTGAACGCCATGGAGAGGACTGAGATCAAGATCAACATCATATCCGAACAGCTCGGTTTGAGCTGGGCAGGTCAGTCGTAGAGAGGATCAATCGAGCTTCTTATGTATCTACCGTATCCGTCTGTTTACCTCTGTCTCTACTTGAACTGTCCATTCGTCAGAGTTGGCACGCGAGCTTCAGTTTGGTGTGGACGACATCAATAGGATTCGTGTCGAGAATCCAAACTCCCTGCTGGACCAAAGCTCTGCCCTGCTCAACCTGTGGGCCAGCAGAGAGGGCAAAAGGGCCAAGAGTAAGTCCGTTCAGTACTCTAGCGTTCATCAATCGGTACATACCAACTGGTGGAAATCACAAATGGTGATTGGTGCTGGATTATTTATAATGAAGCACATTAATTCATAATAAATGTTCAGATTAACAACATTTAGATAATGTCTAATAATGCTCTCTGACTTACGGTCTTTTTTGACTTCCCTGTCCTCATGCACATGCTCTTGTGTTGGTCTCTCGTGTGTTTCCCCCTCTCAGTGGAGAGTCTGTACACTGCTCTGAGAAACATTGATCGTGCAGACATTGTCACGTCGCTGGAGGCTCAGGCGCCACAGCCAGCGCCCGGTTCTCTAGATGAGGGTGCCTGTC
The DNA here is from genome assembly GCF_023055335.1 of Clinocottus analis. Lineage (NCBI taxonomy): Eukaryota > Metazoa > Chordata > Actinopteri > Perciformes > Cottidae > Clinocottus > Clinocottus analis. The sequence goes on from NW_027175854.1 coordinate 6,237,465, forward strand.
GACTCGGCGACCGCGACTCCACCCTGCTGTCCCCTAGTGTCCTCAATGGTAAGACGCACAAACACGTCAAACATCACACTAGACATGGAATATTCAAACTAGTGTACTTATTAACGGACATTGAATTACCCCCTCACCACATTTAGACTGCTAAGCTCTTAATCAAGTGGTTAAATCATATATTGTATTGTAAACAACACAATGTTACCTTCAAGCTAATCTATCTCCAATGTTAGATAATTACACTTGATGACTGTAGCACATTATGGATCCAAACATGTTTACTGTTCATACAGGTATGAAGGGTGATTATACGATGAAATAAATATGAAAGAGAGTAATATTTTATTGTCCAATGATGATCGATAATGATCAGAAATGGAAAGTTTAAAAGAGTTTCCTGCTTAAGCAGAATTTATGAAGGAAAGTTAATCAGAGGTTCAGTTATTTTAATTTTCAAGTACAGTATTTGGAGTATTTGGTAATATTTGCTTGTATTTATAATAATAATATGAATTAAATACAAAAAAATACTGAATATTACAAAAATATTCACTGAAAAAAACAAATAGCTTAACTGAAAATCCCTGTGATTCTACCCTGAATTCACAATTATGCCTCCAGGGTTTACTTTGTTTGCTTTTTTTTCTGTAAACAAATTGTGTTGGCCATAGTCAGCACTACTACAAATCTGAAACCAAATTCTTCAGCTCAGTGAGGTGGGCTGCTGTTCTCATTTACTTTCCACCTCTGAACCTCCCCTCTCCCAAATGATTCCCTTGAGTCTGGGTAACAGCCATTTGATCTTGTTTCTGTTGTTCCACAAGAGGTCACGGACAAAAGGCCACCGCGCCTCATGCACAAGCCACGAGTTATTAGACCCCCGTTTTTCAGAAGGGGTAAGTTGAAGGGAAGTCGGGCTGCATGGTGGTTTGGGTTTGCTCATGACATGATGATGATGATGATTATGATTGATAATTAACCTCAGATGATGTTTTTGAAGTCTGAGCAGTGGTGTCATTCTCCCACCATGAACTTGGCCTTTTGCAGCATGCACTAACACCGCCTCTGTGCATTTCCTCACTGGGGCACAAGTCTTTTATTTTCCGTTTTTCACACCTCATACTTAAGCCCCGAACATGACGATACTTATTTCTCCTACTTAATGAGAGAAAGAAGGATAACTCCCTTTTGCTACAACTGGCAGGATTTTAAAAGAGACATTAATTTAAGGCTTAACGAGCCAACACCCAACACAAGGCTAAGTTCGGATTATCAATTAGATATGTTTAAGATTGTTTTTGATTACATGTGTGTTTGTGTGAGTGTGTGCACACATACACCCATGCGTGTGCGTGTGTGTGTGTGTGTGTGCACACACGTGTGTCTGGGATGGATGCACTACTCAAAGGTGGTGCTAGTACACAGATGATAGTGTGCTCTGGGCCTTCATACCTTGTTTATATCCCTCACTCTCTATTTCTGTCTGTCTTTCTCTCTCTTTCCCTGAGAACGAAACAGAATTTAACTTCTGACGAAGCTCGATTGACAGCAGACCCTCTAATGTCACTGCAATGTTTGAGCGGTCTCAAAATTGTGTTTTCGCTCAGGACTATCTCTCTGTCTTTCTTCCAGTCTGTCTCTCTACCTATGACATGTCATATCTGCTGCCCAGCCGCCCTGCTCCTCCTCTCCTCCCCTCCTGCTCTTCTTCCTCACAGCTCTTCCTGTCCGACCTCTGACCTCACATATGACCTCATGTTGACCTCTGGGCCTCCTCCTTCTCTTGTCATCTTATTTTCCCGCGCTCCTCCCTCGTTCAGTCGAGCGAGGACCCTCTCCTCCTCTCTCAATCCAGCTCTGTGTGTGTACTACAGTTTGTGCATGTGCATGCCGCATGCTTTGCTGTTACAGTATATGTTTGTGTGAGTGTCTTTCAGACCTGGGCTTTAGTTATTAGAAGCTGAATTTGTTAGCACTCAAAGAAAGTCAAGAAAGTCACTTTTAGTTTAGTTCAGCATATATGTATGGATAGCATCTCTTGTTTTTACACAAGAAGTGTTTGAGTAGTCTCAGATTAATACTTTAGCTTAAATATTGTAACATTTTTACCCAGGTCTACACTGATTTGTGTCTGTACCGTGATTGGGACTTGTGCGTTTGGTGTTTTCCTGAACAAAATAAAGTTTGCTGTTTGCTGTTTTTGATTCTGACGTCTTTATGTGCATGGCATGCTTTCAATGTATAAAGTTTCCTTCGCAGCATAACTTTGTTTTCTCTGTTCTATGGGAGTATTTCTGTCTTGTTTTTAATGCAATATTATAACAAACAAATGTGTTTATTTGTTCTTTACCTGTAAAATAGTTGGTGTGTTGTTTAATGCTCCACTGTAGCACATTGCCAGCTGCGTAAGATAATGCTCAATGTACAATGCTGCTGGGACATGATGTCTTTCATTCATGGGCAATCTTACGACCTATACATTATCCCCGGTGTTTGATAAATGAGACTGTGTATCGTATTTACTCCTATTTGATTAATATTTTTTACAGAAATTTCAACATTAAAGTTGAAATAGGAAGTGTATTTTTGGTGTTATTGGTAAAAAAAAAGAAAGAAAAAAAACCATGACAAACTTTCAGCAAATTGTAATTAAAGTGGTACCCCTATGGAACGTATGGAACTTTTTGCCCAATGACATGAGAAATAAACTTTAAAATCGATCTACATCCTGATATTTAAATTACATTTTCCAAAACGAAGTTCTGCCCATGTCTGATAACAGACTCACTGTCAACATTGTCTGAACGTTATCTGCCAGCAGGGGTATCGCTGTGAGGTGTGTTTGTGCATTGGTTTGTGTGCGTCTGATTATAAATATTGTACATTTTGAGGCTCACATGAACCAGAAGTGCGTGACCCTCATCTCTATGTTAATATGAGTGCAGCATTGTGTGTTTGTGTGTGCGTGTACAGTGGTGAGTTAAGTAGCGTGGTGTGCAGTGTGGTGTCTCTGTTTTTGGTTCGTTTCCTTGTGTCATGACAGTCTCCGTGGAGTTAATTTGTGCTTCACTACATCCTGTTCCTTCTACACCTGTGTGTGTGTTTGTGTTGAAATGGCAGGAGTGAAGGGAAAGGCTAACCCGGAGTCATCTAACTCATTCTAACTCATTCTAAATCTGACCCATCCCCCCTGTTCATCTCATTCTGACACCACATCTCATCCTCCTGGCTCTGTACCATCCCAGAAACGCACGCACACACATGCTTATTCACATTTTAGTCCATTAGCACAGAAACTCTGAGAGACGATTACTTGCACAGTAAAGTGATATTTCACCCATTAATAATACAGACTCTGTTTTACTCATCGGAGATTAGTTACGGATGAAGTTTTAGTGACACGGTTCCATTTGCAACAATTATTATTATTATTTGCTGTGAGATTGTAATTATGGTAGAACAAGCGCTGGTAAAACTTCGTCTGCATCAAGCATTGAGAATCTGAGCACAGAAAATGTGCTTGCAGATCAGGCAAGATAGACGTTAAGATATTGTTTCACTCAATCATTTTCTTTCCATAGCTAAACCTAAATGACTTACTGGGTATTTATTTCACTGTTTGTTTGTGCGAGAGAAAAAAGAAGATTTTATTTTGCCCTGAAAATAATATCATAAACAATAATGTAAAAAAACAAAACACTAAATATAATGTGTGTATGTGTATGTCCGTAAGTATTTTGCTCGTGTTGTTTCAATGAATGGCATCTTGGTAATAAACTCAAAAGCAGAATAAAAATCTAATATTCTAATCTATAGCATTTTGTTTATATATTGCTTATTATATTCAAGTATCAGTCTGGATTTAATGACGAGAAAGGGTTGAATAATGTTTTTTCGCCCAACAATGTAATTTAGTCATTTTTAACCTGACTCCGAGGCGGCTCCACAGAATAACACACAATAACACACGGTGCAATATCGACCAAGTCGTAATACTGTAATTTGCCTTCATTGACAGGCATAATTCCTTATTTAAAATCAAAAATCATAGGTTTGTCTAATGTGCGCGTACGTATGCGTGCATATGTGTGAGTGTGGGTGTGCGTGTGTGCAATGGCCTTTATTTGGATGCTTGGGATGCAGACACATACAGCAGATGCATGACTGTGATAATTTCCAGAGCAACAGTAACTTGCATTTCCATCTGCAGAACTAGCATGTTGCTGCTGACTCCCAATAAGGAACATGTTGTCCAGGGTTGGAACGATAAAAGCTAAAAGTATTTGCAATTTGGGACCTTTTTAGAAGGAAAAAACATTTTCCTGCATTTCCTGTCGGTCAACATTAACAGTTATCTAGAGAAGAACATTTCAAATGTTTTGCCTTTATCATCTGAACCCATATGTGTGACCATCAGATATTTCAAAAGTACTTCCCTTTAACAGTTGTAACTCAATCTGTGTCTGTGTGTAAATGAAACAGCTTTTACGAGCATGTTTGCTCATCAGCTTCTTAATGAACTCCAGCTGTAATCAGGATACGAAAATTCAATTGGAACTCTTTTCTCAAATGTGACTAATGATACATTTGTATCGTGCCAACCCCACAATCAATATGCGGAACGTCCTTTTTTCCACTTCTCAAGGAACACAGTTCATGTTCTGCAGAGTCACTGTCGCACACGGCAGCGTACTAGAGTCCTGCACCCATCACCTCACAGAGAGTGGGCGATACACCGAAACCCCTTTGACCCTCACCTCGCTCTTATTGCTGTGTCCCAATGAAATGAACCTAAAGTGCTTGAATCAAATCCACAAACATTGATTAGACCAATTGCCACTAGAAAAACAAAAGTAGCTGATTTCAAGTGTCGTTCTTGTTCTCTCCCTTCTCAAACTGAAAGTAAAACAAACCATTCTGTTTTCACACCAAGTGAAATGGACTGAAGGATATCTTAATCCTAAATTTGTGGCTTTATTAAGACTTTAAAGACTCTTTGTTGGTATATTGGGACAGAGCTGAGCCCCACTGTTTCCTCATAGGTTGGAGAAACAGGTCGATCCACCACCTCCCCATCCTCCCCTTGGCTATGCCTTCGTGGTGTTAGTCTTTCTCTTGTCTCGCCCCTGTCTTCCCTCAGGTTATGGGCTGGTGCAGGAGGAGCTGCTGTCCCCGGCCTCCATGCAGTACAGCTTGCCCTCCCCGCTGGGCTCAGAGCCCTACTGGCAGGAAGTGTCCAGCCTCGAGTGTGCCCCGATCGCCACCACCGAGGAAGACACATTAATGGAGATGTCGGACGTTCAGGTGTGGCCAGCAGGGGTCAGTCCCTCGCTGGTCACGGTGGAGGACTCGTCGCTAGACGGCAGCAGTCGGGCAGACGACTCGGAGGGCGCCACACTCTCCCTTCCCTACAGCTTGGGTCGCCCGAGCAGTGGAGCCAGCGGGGCCAGTGGCTCCATCATGGAGCTGGAGGAGGAGGAGGAGGAGGAGGATGAGGAGGAAGGGGAGGTTGAGGAGGAGGAGGAGGCGCCACAGGAGCCAGTAACTTTACTGGCAGAATGGGACAGGGTGAGGGCCAGTGGTGCTGTACCCAAGGTCAACCTAAATGGCCAGCTGGGAGGTCAGAGGTTGGATGGAAGGAGAGGAGAGGTCCTCGCAGCAGCAGCAGGAGGAGGAGGAGGAGGAGGAGGAAGTGTAGGTGTAGAGTTGGGTTCAGTGGAAGGGATTTCTGTTGTTGCAGGCCAGCAGGTGTATGCCCAGCGGTATGAGATGTCAGGACTGAGTCGGTCTTCGGAGCACAATGGAGATAACCGGTACGTCGGCAATGCCGTCAAACTGAATACATTCTATGTTGTTTTCTTCTATCTGTTCTCACATTGGCTACATATCTATCTCTGTCTCTTCTCCTCCACCCCTCACCCCCCCCCCCCCCCTTTACCCTTTTTTTGCTGTCTAGCGTGGTAGGAGGCGGAGCATTTCAACCTTACTTACCAGACAAGGACTCCCTGCAGGGCTGGGTGGGCTCGGTGTCATCGGGACGCGAAGGCGGCGTACCAGGCCTGCGCGTGGCCCAGGAGGCTCTGCTGACTCCGGTGTGTGACATGGGTTGCTCTCATGTGCTGCGTGGGCGCCTCCTGCAGGGCACGCAGCCCTTTGACAGGGAGCTGGGCTTCTCTCACCAGGAGGCCCGACATAGTGCTTCAGAGCACAGGCAGAGGCGGGGCCAGGTCAGGTTGCCAACAACCTGCCGCTTCCTGCGCCTGGAGGGGGAACATCTTTGTCCGTCTCTTTTCTTTTTGTAATTCTAAGATCGAAACACAATCGTTCAATTCAATTCATGTTATGTTTTGCACACAACCATCAACAAATTCAATAAGGTTCAAATTCAATAACTCGACTGGAATGATGTGTTGTGTGGTGTAACACTTCTCGGCCGTGTCCAACACCTTCGGTTTTGTTTTACATTTCCTATTACAAAAAAGTTATTGTCGCACAAACTTGAGTACACTGAATTGCTATAAATATTTTATATATATTTCATATGTAAAATGTGTTATTCTTGTACAGAGAGAGGAGAAAGAGGACTATGCCGTTGAGGCGCAGTTTGTGGATGAGCATGGACGCGTGCTTGCCAGAAGAGTGAGTCAGTTGTGTGTTCATCATTTACACCCATTCACACATCAACACTGTTGACCCAAGCAGATTACTGTGAATCAGTAACATAGCCTGCCACAAAGGGTGGGTAATTAACAGTCGCCACCAGCCAAATGTTGGTCAAAGGCATTTTGTCCCCAGATTTGACAACATCTGAGTTAATGATAGTTCGTAATCTAAAAATTCACAAATAGACGTCCGTATATTAAAAACTACAACACATAGTTGTGCAAAATGAGTGCTACATTACCATCATCATTGTCTTCATTGGCAAAATGCTTGCACATTTGTTCTGTGTTATTTCTGGGTACAGCAGCGAGCCACGGTGGCTGCCTGGCGAACAGACAAGTTAGTCATCTGCTCTGGTTACGTGTAGAGGCTTCAAGCAGTTAACTGGTCCGAGTGTTGTTTCCTTCCCTCCTCCCTCCCTCCTTGCTCCAGGTGGGGGTGGATGTGAGAAAGGGCGCTCAGTCAGCGCAGCGCACCAGTCTGCGGAGAGTTAAACACTGAAATACACATACTACCCAGTCCTCCAGGTACGGGACACAAAACAAGCACTTGTGCATCCCAGTGCTTGGATAGAAGCCTGCATGGCAACATATTGGACTCTGTTAGAGCTTAATTATCTCTCACATGCTGTTCTTTTCTATTTATGTTCAAAATTAGAAGCATAGATTTGGCATTAAGTACACTTTGAAATCTTGTTCTTTTCTTTTTGAAGGGCCAAGTGAATTAGAGCCTGTGATTTGTGTGTAAATGCTATCTGTCTCTGTTCTCTAGGACCGGAAAGCCACTGCCAAATCATCCCACACAAAAACACAACCAGGCCGCAGAGGAAAATGAGCAAAGGGAGGAGAGGAAGAGGAAGACAAAGACTTGAGAAGCGCAAACTACAAAATGACAAACACAGAATCCTCATCCTCAACGTGTGACCGACGGACACCACAAAAGAAAAAGAGATAGAGAAAAAAAAGAGGAGTTCAACTTGTAGTTTTATAACATTTGTAAAGAAAAACATCAATTAGAGTAAGGCATGATTCTTCTTCTTCTTTTTTTGTTTGTTTTTTTACAAAAAAAAAACAAAAAACATAAATGTCAGTAAAACAACCAAGAAAAAAAAAGCAACAAAAAGTGCTTCCTGTGAACTGTAATCGCATGATGACTGCTGGTGCATGCCCTTTGACCTTTTGAACTGTCATTATCTACGAACTGAATGGGTACAAGGTACGGGACTGGCCCATGCTTTGGCCACAGGCCATTTCAAGGACCTATTCCCCCCCCAAATGGAGTGGTTTGTGTCAGCAAGTGGAGTCCAATAACACTACAGCCAAAAAAAAAGAAAAAAAAAGTCCCTGAATGGATGGTTCTGTACACAGCTAAGCTTCCGCCGATGCTTCTTTCACTGGATCCTCCCCCCTATTATTCTCAATGTGATATATGCACTCTATGCTACGTGGACATGTGTCAGTGTGTGTATGTGTGCGTATGTTTGCGTATGTGTGCGTATGTATGCGTATGTGTGTGCGTATTCTTATCTACCGCATGTGTTTCTTGCCGCTGGCTTGGCACTGAGCTCTGCCTAATGATTGGCTCTTTGGCCCTGTGATGTCATGGCTCAGTGCTGGAATGAGAAAGCCGCTGTGCTGCTCCGCTCGTGAGTGTTCCTGTCTGCGTGCGCTGTCGTCTTTTCCTTTGTGGATGAACTTTATTTTCCCGGAGCCTGTCCACCTTGTTGTTTTTTGTTTGTTTGTTTTTAATTACAAGTATTTGGTATTGTCCAAGCACAGTAGGGAGCTGAATTTCTTTCACCCCTCGTGTTCTCTTTCGAAAGGGGCCGTTTGCTTGATTGTATCGTGCGGCAGCTCTACAACACAAAGATTGACGCTTTTCTCCCCCGTGACCTTTTCTACCTTCTTCCGTCATTTCTCGCAGTATGACGCGCGTCACCTCGATTCACAGTATTTATCAGTAGCCTCGGTCAATATGCAGTGAACTCACATTCCTCTTCATCAGCATACATAGCTCCTCCATTTAATGCTAAAAAAAACTTCCTTGTGTGCTCCATCTTTACCTTTTTTCCAACGGCTGTAGCGCCTCACCGTCAGATTTCGATCTATCGATATGAAACCAAGTGAATGCAGTGGAAACAACATGGAGGATCTGATTTGTTTGTAGGATGTAGTGATTTGGAGTTGTGTGCTTCAATAGTAGCAAGTGTGAAATGGAATTGTGCTACTACAGGAATGTGATGTGGGATTGTGATAAGAACAGACAGGTAGCACTGTGATTGTCTTATCAGCACTGACCCCAGACTCGTGAACTGTGAAGACAAAACAAAACAAAAGCACACCCACGCAATCGTGCATACACAAACACAGAATCAGAAACATATCGCGTCACGATGAAAAGAGCTATTGCCTGGTCTGCGTGTGAGAGTTTTGGATTGTGCCACAGCAATAATACCTAACAAGAAGGCAGAAGATGGAAGCTGTAGGTCTTCGTGCAGGACTGGGGAATGAAAGCTCCTCTGTGAAGACGACCGTCGAGACGAACAATATTGGAGTCTGGCGTCGAGGCGGCTGCGCTGTACCGGACTGGTTCCGTCGACCTTGACGGGGAGGAGTCAGAGAAGACGAACAAGATCCGGCGATTCAGCTTTAGCATTGCGGGACTGCGGAGGCCTGGGAGGGGCCGTTTGCTTTTCAGCACCCAACGTAGCAAAACATAAACCAGGGTATGTTAAGTTCATACACTGATTCCTATCGAGGAGTCTGCTGCTGCCGTGAGGTGGAAACCACCCAGCTCCACTTTCTTTTTCTGTGTCGTTTACGTTGTTCTCGATAGCGGCATCACTGCACACCACTCACTGGCCTCCTCATCGCCGAAGCACTTCTTTTAAGCCAGAAACCAGACAGCAGTACTATGAAAGGGTTTCACTTCATAGTAGCACACATTGTCCTGGACATCGCAACACAATATTTAAGTACTGTAAATGTTACTGTAGCCTGAATGAGTGAGACACGGAATGAACGAATACTTTTGTTACGCATCACACAAATGCACATTCTTTTCCATGCCCGGTCCGCGCACGCGATAGCCTCATCCGATATAGCACATGTTTATTACATATCACATGTTTTCCACACTGTTACTCCACTCAGGTTTTCAGTTCTGCTCTGTCAGAATCAAAGTCTTTTCCTTTTTAAGTTCCGAGTCCTCCTCTCAAAGACGTGTGTGGGACGCAAAGCGAGTGCTTCTGAATAAGACGTTAGTTGTTGGGGCCGTTTTGGGGCGGGATGAGGATACACAGGGGCCGGGGAAGGGAGGGGGAGGGGTATGGAGCAGGATGGTTTGGGTGTTTGTGTGTGTGTGTGTGTGTGTGTGCGTGTGTGTGTGTGTGTGTGTGTGTGTGTGTGTGGTGGTTGATTAAAAAACGACCAAAGAGGAGACAAAATATCGAGCATATGCTTCAGTAACCACAGTGAACAAAGTGAACCATAAAGGATTTGGTCAAGCATTGTAAACCAAGTTAAACCAGACAGTTTAATTTAAGTTCCCTGTATTGCCAGATGAAGCTATGTTGAATATGACAGAGCCGATCGATGACTCCCTCGATCTTCAAAGCTACTATAGTTAGTCTCTACATCTTGTACTGTATCAGTACAGGGAAGAAGCAGGATTTAGGCATCGAGGTGTGTGCGTTTAGAATAACCTCTCTGCAATATATATATATATATATATATACGGCCGTTTCTTTGTTTGTGGCAAAGGCCGCCTTTACCGTGTGGGATTGTAATTGCATACCCAGGCAAGAAGGATTCACAAAGCGTGAGCTTGACGTGAGTCTGAAGACCAAAAAGAAAACGGTGCACGGACGTGTCTCACGTCAAGTGCAAGGATTAGAGTCAATCAGAGTCAAATTGGACCGTCGACTGCCTTCTGTAGTCTTCAGGGTAAATCCTATCAGCATAAACGGCTTGTTTAGAAGAAATTACCCTTTATTAAACTACTTATGGAAATTATTCTATGCATTCTACCCATCCTTAGTAATTAAGGAACAGTGTGGGAACAACCTTTTTTTTTTTATCAAAAGAAGAGTTTTGTCAGGGATGATTGGAGGAGTCATGACCTCAGTATTTCTAAAAGTCTAACGATGGCCCTCGCAGCCTCTCACGGCTTGTTTTCTGCCCCCGGTGGTTGATACACATCATTGCACCAAATTAACAGGAAGAACAATTCTGAGCTCTAACTCTGAGCCATTATCCTTTTATTTGATTGACATTTAATATCTGAATTAAAGTACTCAATGAGAAATAAATCTTATAAAACGCCACCGTGTGTGTGTGTGTGTATGTGTGTGTGTGTGTGTGTGTGTGTGTGTGTGTGTGTGTGTGTGTGTGAGGGAGAGAGATGGTGCTCGGTTCCAAACCTGGTTGGTTCAGGAGAAGAAAAGAGAACGTTTTTACCAGATGTGTGACTTGAGAGGAAGTGTAACCTTCGATGATGTATTTAAAAAAAAAAGAGTATTGTACAACTTTAACTGTTGCGAAAGAATAGAGATCACCTATACTCCTTTAGAATGGATACATGACAATGTAAACGCAATATCATATTACTCTATCCTAAGGAATGCAACTGCGCACATGCACAAAAAAATATGTTTTTATGAAAATATATGTATAAATATATGACAAAATATATTTAATTAGAATGCTATGCACCCTCATAGAGTTGTTATGGATGTTCTTTAGGCATTATCTAGAATAGGCCAACGCCCACATCATGGGGAATGTAGAGGCTTTGTAGCTATGACCACTTGTTTTCTTTTCTTTTGTATTGTCCTGGAGAAAGGATAAACAAACGTGAATATGTATACAAGCCTTTCAATCAGTCGTTCTGACATGACGATATGTATAGATCATCTTACCCTGTACACCAGCTCAAACCATTTACAAGAATTAATAAACAAAGATGTGACATAAATGTTGTGTCCTGTTTTGTATTAAAAAATAAATAATTAACGAGGTTGGTTTGTATATTTTTGCTATAATATTGATGAACAATTGTATATTCATTGTAAGTTTGACGTGGCCTGGACGCTTTGTTTAATTGCTCCATCTTCATAATAAGTCTATGATACCCTTTGACTTTGCTGATTTGTTTTTAATGAATATTAGTAGTGCATACATGCAACACCTGATTGCAAAATTACATATATATATATATATATATATATATATATATATATATATATATATATATATATATATATATATATATATATATATATATATATATAGTTTTTTTATATCATTATATAGATTTTTTATAATCACATGGGGGGAAAAAAAGTTTCATATAATTGTCCAGCCCATATTTATTCCTAACATCGCGTCATCTCTGGTTGATAGAGTTCCCCCCAGTTCAGAACAAACGGGTGGGGCACAAAAACTACAACCTCCCCGCCCGTGTTGTAACGCCCCCTGTGTTCAACCAATCGCAGCTCTCCGCTCCACGTGTTGTTTTGAAGGAGGTCCGTGAGTTGTTTTGGACGCGCTCACACCACGTGGAGGCACATGGTAACTTCCTTATTTCCTGGCTGCAGCTCCGTCGCGTCCTTCACACTTAAACGCAGCTCCTCGGGTCTGTGGCTCTGTAGCAAGTGTTGTGAAAGTGTTGTAAAAGATGTCAGCGGGAGGTCAGACCACCGGCAGCCGGGATATCCCGCCCGTCAGGCGGGTCACCATCCACGACCCTGCCCACATGCCCCAGGACTACTCTACGACTCCCGGGGGGACTCTGTTCAGCACCACGCCAGGAGGTAAACGATGTGCTGGGAACTAGGTCAAAGGCCCTGAACGCACCTCGAATGTTATCACAAAGTGATTCAGACCAAGGGTCAGGAATACAATGAGAAATTAGCTTTAAAGGGACACTTACATTTACTTTGGAATGTGTTTTTTGTCTCTGTTGCATGAGGCAACATAATAACCTTGTCAATTTAAAGACTCCACCTTGGCTTTTGTGACACTGACTGTGACTGCAGTGAAATGGTTAGTTCAACCAAGTATGTATTTGTTGTGACGTGAAAAAACGTTTCGTTGTGAATTAAATGTGTTAAAGGTCCAGATTATAGTTGCTGACCAAGGGTCTGTGATCTGTCGGCCTGTTAATGTTTGACAGCTTCTTCCGTAAGGCTAAAGACCACCTGGTAATGGACTTAAATGAATCCTATTAGAGCAGTTTTCTGCACTGGAAGCATGCAGTCTGCAAACTGCACAGTACTTTCACTGGTCACATGACCCGCCCTCTCCTTCATTTCAATCAAATTGAATGTGTGTCTGAGGACTTTCTTCTTCATCAGCCCTGGAGAGGTTCTGATTTTTTAATGCAAATAAACATTCCCATGGCACCAGTTAAATATGAATAGCTGACCGTACAGTCAAATATAGACTTGCACCCGGTCTGGGCCTATTTATAGTCTTGGTTTTACAGCAGGCTGTTGTTGAGCCACAGCAACATGTTTACAAGGTGTTGGCTCCACGAGGGCAAGTTTCTCGTGAGCGATAATAATTACCTGATGTGTTATGAATGCAATGTATTTTTCTGAGGATACATGGAAGCTGATTAAAAGTGACCACTACGTTAACGTATGAAGTGATATACACTAATATAACTATTTGCTTGGTCCATATATTCAGTATTTTATATTTTAACACCTAGAAGCTTGAATAATTGGGAAGTAATGTTTTCCCTCTGCGACTGTGAGAAAGTTGACTAAGCGTGCACATGTCCATTGTAGAGCTGATACTGTGTTCTGTGCACATATTTCAACAGATAAACACAGAATTGGGTCAGTGTGACATGAAATGAGGTCGTAGGTATGATGTATAGAGGTGTTCACAGCTCAGACAAAATATTACTCTGACAGAGAAACACAATACCACAATACGTGATACAATATTTTATTTTTCATTTTATTCTTTTTGACTATTTACTAGTTTTACTTTGACGTTAGCTGTTGAAATTATTTTCTGTATTGAATTAAATGAATTGAAAATAAAGTTATTTTAATTTCTACCTGTTTTAACAAATTGCAAGTCTTTAACATCAATGATGGCGGCGGAATTTTATTGAATTAGAATACTTTTTCCACGAGATGTAAGTGTTTAATGTTTAGATTAGCAACTGAATGTAATTGGATACAGTTGTTTTATTTAGTCCTTTTTAACTGGTTACACTTCTTTAATTTAATTTGCATGATTTAAACCAGTTACAAGGGTGCTTCGGTAAACTATACCAAATTCAAAATATAATTTAATTTTTTTCACAAAGCTAAATATGCGACATGAAAACAGCTATACTGACAAAATATTGACAATAAGCGACTTTGCTTTCCTTCGCTGCCGCCCGCAGGTACCAGAATCATCTACGACAGGAAGTTCCTCTTGCAGTGTCGGACGTCTCCCCTGGCTCGCACGCCTCCCAATCTGCCCGACATCCCCGGAGTCACCAGGCCGGTCAAACCCAACTCCCCCAACGACACGAGCCTGCCTGAAGAGACGCCCGGCCATACCACCGACCATGACCAGCAGAACGAGAACGCAGGTAAAGACCTGACTGCACATTTAAAATGCCAACGAGAGCGACGAGCCACAACCCTTCATGTGTATCTTTGACTTGTCTCCTTCCCTTGACTGAACTTCACTGTCTTTTCTGTTTTTCTTGAAGATGCCTTGTTTGAAATTGACATGTGAGGAGGGTCAGTCACACTGCAAGGATGAAAGTGATTCCCAACATTTTTTTTATTGCTTTTTTTTGTTTACTGAGATTAGAAAAATAATCCTCCATTGAAATAAGAAGCGTTGTCTTTTTGAGGTGCATCATTTTTTGTTTTGTTAATACTTAATGTGTTAAAATGTTCTCTGATAAATCAACACTACTGTGACTAATGCATGAAATTATTTGTTTACTTTGAGTATACTTGACTTTGTATGATCTGTGACATATTTGACAAGCGAGTCAAAGTCTTATTGAAATTAAACCATTCATATTTTATGTGATTTGACTCATTTAGGGGCTTTTAAGAACATCTTCTTTAAAATATTCTATGTTATACAAATAAATAACTTGAAGTAACAAAGTCTGATGTTTATGAATCAGCCATAATTGATTTGTTTTTGCGACCACTTGGGCTCTTATAAACACTCCACTGACATGTTGTCTCGAGTTGATACATTTGATAGCAAACAAGTGCTTTTCTAAAACCGAAAAATATTAATTACACATTATTTTAGCGGGTTTTAGGAAGTGGCTACTAATAACATACATGTCTCCTTGCTAATAAGCAATTACACCTGTGCATTACCTGCTAAAACA